>NC_082684.1:41431992-42631992 GCF_949987515.2 Delphinus delphis | reverse complement strand
TGCCTTCGTATCCCCCTCCCTGATCATTTCCACCAGTATAGTTGGCAAAGTCATATTTTTTTGAAGACTTACCTTACATGATATTTGCTCTGTGAAAGTTTTCTTAAAAACTCTCCTTGGGAGAGAAAGGACCCGAGAAAATATTTGAAGAGATTATAGTCGAAAACTTCCCTAACATGGGAAAGGAAATAGCCACCCAAGTCCAGGAAGCACAGAGAGTCCCAGGCAGGATAAACCCAAGGAAAAACATGCCAAGACACATAGTAATCAAATTGACAAAAATTAAAGACAAAGGGCTTTCCTGGTGGCACAGTGGTTGAGAGTCCGCCTGCCGATGCAGGGGACAAGGGTTTGTGCCCCGGTCCGGCAAGATCCCACATGCCGCAGAGCGGCTGGGCCCGTGAGCCATGGCCGCTGAGCCTGCGCGTCCAGAGCCTGTGCTCTGCAATGGGAGAGGCCACAACAGTGAGAGGCCTACGTACCACCCAAAAAAAAAAAAAAAAAAATTAAAGACAAAGAAAAATTATTAAAAGCAACAAGGGAAAAACGACAAAAAACATACAAAGGAACTCCTATAAGGTTAATAGCTGATTTCTCAGCAGAAACTCTGCAAGCCAGAAGGGAGTGGCATGATATATTTAAAGTGGTGAAAGGGAAGAACCTACAACCAGGATTACTCTACCCGGCAAGGATCTCATTCAGATTCAATGGAGAAATCAAAAGCTTTACAGACAAGCAAAAGCTAAGAGAATTCAGCACCACGAAACCAGCTCTACAACAAATGCTAAAAGAACTTCTCTAATTGGGAAACACAAGAGAAGAAAAGGACCTACAAAAACAAACCCAAAACAATTAAGAAAATGATAATAGGAACATACATATCGATAATTACCTTAAATGTGAATGGATTAAATGCTCCAACCAAAAGACGCAAGCTCGCTGAATGGATACAAAAGCAAGACTGTGTATATGCTGTCTACAAGAGACCCACTTCAGATCTAGGGACACATACAGACTGAAAGTGAGGGGATGGGAAAAGATATTCCACAGAAATCAAAAAGAAGCTGGAGTAGCAATACTCAGATAAAATAGACTTTAAAATAAAGAATGTTACAAGAGACAAGGAAGTACACTACATAATGATCAAGGGATCAATCCAAGAAGAAGATATAACAATTATATAATTATATAATTATAAATATATATGCACCAACACAGGAGCACCTGAGTACATAAAGCAAATGCTAATACCTATAAAACAGGAAATCGACAGTAACACAATAATAGTGGGGGACTTTAACACCTCACTTACACCAATGGACAGATCACCCAACAGAAAATTTATAAGGAAACACAAGCTTTAAATGACATAATAGACCAGATAGATTTAATTGATATTTGTAGGACATTCCGTTGGAAAACAGCAGAAAGATCTAAATGTAAGAACGGACACTATAAAACTCTTAGAGGAAAACATAAGAAGAACACTCTTTGACATAAATCACAGCAAGATCTTTTTTGACCCACCTCCTAGAGTAATGGAAATACAAACAAAAATAAACAAATGGGACCTAATGAAACTTAAAAGCTTTTTCACAGCAAAGGAAACTGTAAACAAGATGAAAAGACAGCCCTCAGAATGGGAGAAAATATTTGCAAATGAATCAACGGACAAAGGATTAATCTCCAAAATATATAAACAGCTCATGCAGCTCAATATTAAAAAAACAAAGTAATCAAAAAATGGGCAGTACAGCTAAATAGACATTTCTCCAAAGAAGACATACAGATGGGCAAGAGGCACATGAGAAGCTGCTCAACATCACTAATTATTAAAGCAATGCAAATCAAAACTACGATGATGTATCACTGCACACCAGTTAGAATAGGCATCGTCAGAAAATCTACAAACAACAAATGCTGGAGAGGGTGTGGAGAAAAGGGAACACTCTTGCACTGTTGGTGGGAATGTTAATTGATACAGCCACTATGGAGAACAGTATGGAGGTTCCTTAAAGAACAAAAAATAGAATTACCATATGACCCAGCAATTCCACTACTGGATGTATACCCAGAGAAAACCATAATTGAAAAAGACACATGCACCCCAATGTTCATTGCAGCACTATTTACAATAGCCAGGTCATGGAAGCAATCTAAATGCCCATCGACAGACGAATGGATAAAGAAGATGTGGTACATATATACAGTGGAATATTACTCAGCCATAAAAAGGAATGAAATTGTGTCATTTGTAGAGACGTGGGTGGATCTAGAGACTGTCATACAGAGTGAAGTAAGTCAGAAAGAGAAAAACAAATATCGTATATTAACGCATATATGTGGAATCTAGAAAAATGGTACAGATGAACCGGTTTGCAAGGCAGAAATAGAGACACAGATGTAGAGAACAAACATATGGACACCAAGGGGGGGAAGCGGGGGGTGGGGAAGGAGGGGGTGGCATGAATTGGGAGGTTGGGATTGACATATACACACTAATATGTATAAAATAGATAACTATAAAAAATGAAATAAAATAAAATTTAAAAAACTCTCCTTGAAATGCAAGAAGTTTGCTACTTTTTACCTCTGTGAGATTTCTGACACACTGTGTTGAAATGACTTATGTACTTATGTGTCATATTGTCTTTCCTATGTCTAGAATCTAACACAAAGCCTGACACAGACCATACGACTAACAGTTGTGTCTTGAATGAATATATGAACAAATGAATGAATCAATCAAACCTGACTCCTGTGGTTCCCTGAACTATGCAGAGAACAACTGTCCCCTTCGTCTTTGGTGATTTGTGAGGTCCTGCTTGTCTGTGGCACACAGGGGTAGACCAAGTCACGTGGGACATGGTCAATGGAATGTAAATAGGAAGCGTATGAAACTAGGGCCCAGTGTCCTTAAAGGGGAAGGGAATGCCCCTCTTCATTCTTTTCTCCTTTCTGTGGGCTCTGTTGTGAATATGTGGGCTGCAGTAGGAACAGCCATCTTGGAGCATGAGTTGGAAGTCACATGCTGAGTATGGTGGGAGGACAGACTGCAGGGAGCCTGGGTCTCTGACGATTGTGGAGCTGTTGTAGCAGCCCTAGATGATCTCTGAAGACTTTTAAATGAGAGAGAAGTAAAATCTATGTTTTCAAGCCATTGTTACTTTGGGGTTTCTGCCATTTGCAACCAAACCAAATCCTAAATAAGGTATTTACTAAATCATTCCTACTGGCTGAGCCTGAATCAGATATCACACACACACACACACAAAAGGTCAATCATGTCTTACTGTTCTGTACCTACTGTTCTTGCTTTGGTTTTCTTTTGTGACTTTTTAAATCAGTTTGCAGAGAGGCATATTAAAGGGCCTAAATTTAGATAAGCAAGGACATCACTCTTTAAAACAGTCTTAACGTCTTATTCAATTTCAGAATTTCATCTTACTGCAACAGCTGACTTTTAGTTGACAGTGTCTATACCTCAGCATCACAGAAATACTCAACAGGGGTAGGTCTGTGCTGCCAAAGAGTGCTTTATTTTGCTTCCGGTGAAGGATGCTGCCTCCACTGTCAGGGAGAGACTAATGTGTTTGCCTGTTTATCTCAGTGATATTTACCACTCCTTTAAATCACTGCCCACATCTCCCTCTCAGCACCTCTTGATCTGGCTCTTAAGACAGACGCATCCTATGCATTGTAGCCTCTTGTTCTTGCTTTTCAGTATTATTTAAATATTTTTTGTCTTGGTTCACTTCTCAACAGGCAGAAGATGGGCAGCAGTTCAGAAAAAGAGAATCATTATCTGCCTCATCTGGCAAAGTTCAGCTTACTGTGTGAATTGGGACTTTTGTATTAGAAAAAAAGCTGGAGGTTTTTGATTAAATGAATTTTTCAGGGAGTTTTCCATGAGGAATCATCAGCCTGTGGTTACGTTCTGCACCTATTAAAAGATGGAGTTGTAAAACTGATGTGTATGTAATCTCTTCTCAGGTTTCCATGGCAACAGTGGCAGCGATTCAGTGAGTAGGTTTTCCATTCTTCCTTCGTGACCTTCAGGCTATAAAATTGTTTCAGGAAAGAAAAAAAAAAAAAACACTGTTCTTCCTTTAAAATATAATATATTCATTTAGATTCATTCTAATGAGACAGTTATGAGACTAGGAGTATTCCCAAGATGTGAATCCAGTAAGTAAGTGGTTCTGCTACTAACAAGCCGTGTGACCTTGGCCAAGTCAATTACTTTCTGTAAGCCTTGATTTCCTCATCTACAAAATACGAACAAAAATATATCTACACTACAGGGTTGTGGGAGGACCAAAAGCATGCACTTGTACTGTTTAGCACAAACCACAGTTTATGGTAACTATTGGTCATTATTCTGAATGAACATTTAGCCAGGTGGGACATGATGTTAGATTGTAAGGTTTCAATATGAACGTCCCAACATAGTCCTTTTAATATCAGCAGGATTTGTAGAGTTGTCGCTTTTATCACCCTGATATCCGAAATTTGTGTTTTCTGGGGTTTTTCTGTGTCTTTATATTTAAAGTGCATTATTTATAAACAGCATGTATCTGGGGGTCTTTTATGCAGTAAGATAAGCTCTGTTTTTAATTGGAGTGTTTAGTCTATTTACATGTAATATAATCATTGATACAGTTGGGTATAAATCTATTTGGTTTTTGTCTGCTCTATTCTTTATTCTTTCTTTCCAGCCTTATTTTAGATTAATAAAATATTACTCAGTATTGCATTGTATCTCCTCTATTGGATTTTTAAATACAACTTCTGTAGTCTTCGTTTTTTAGTGGTTGCTCTAGCAATTACAATATTCACCTATTCTATTTACCTTCCCTAACATCTTTGTACTATTGATTTTGTATATTTAACTTCTACATGTGTTACATTGTTGTTATTTTGCTTTACACAGTTATCTTTTAAAGAAAATGGTCTTTATACCTAGTCACATATTTACTGTCTTTGGTGTGTTATATGCCTTCCTATAAGGCTGGTATGATTTCTGTTCACTCAGAAGAACTTTTTTTAGCATTTCTTATAGTGGGGGTTGGCTCAGCTTTCATTTATCTGGAAATGTCTTCATTTTGCCTTCATTCCTGAAGAATATTTCCATTGGATAAATAAATCTAGCTTGACAGGTTTTTTGTTGTTTGTTTTTAGCACTTGAAAGTCTTATTTTTGGGGCCTATGTTGTGTCTCTGATTCTTAATATTGTTCCTCTGCATAAAATACGCCTTTTTTCTCTGGCTGCTTTTTTCTTTGGGCTTCAGCAGTTTGATTATGTGCGCCTTGTTTTAGTTTTCTTTGTATTTATCTGTTTGAGGTTCACTACGCTGATTAGATCTGTTGATTAATGTTTTAAATTCTATTTGGAATATTTTTGACCAGTATTTGTTCAAATATTTTTATCTGCTGTATTCACTCTTTCCTTCTGAGGCATTAAGTACATCTGTGTCAAATAGCTTGATATTGGCACATAAGTCATTGAGGTTCTATTCATTTCTTAAAACTTTATTCTCTTTGTGCTTCAGATAAATTCTATTGATTTGCCTTCTAATTTACTAAATCTTTCTTGTTGAGGCCTAATATTTTTAAACCCCATCAAATGGATATATTTAATCCCATCAGTTTTATAGAGATATAATTAACATATAATAAAATTTGCCAATTTTAAGTGTATAATTGTATGAGTTTTGACAAATATATACAGACAACATCACACTGAGGATATAGAACATTTCTATCACCCCAAATTTTCTGTCTTGCCCTTTTGCAATCCCCTCCTATACCCTGCACTCCTGATAACTATTGCCCTGTTTATGTCACTACAGTTTTGCCTTAAAAATAAGTAATATCATATAAGTGGAATTAAGCAGAAAAGAGTCTTTCGTGTTTGGCTTCGCTCACTTAGCATAATGCCTTCAGGATTCATCTGCATTCTGGCGTCTGTCAGTTGTTACAGCTGAGTAATACGTAGGTATATGTGTATGAATATGCCACAGTTTATCCATTCACTAGTTGATGGATATTTGGTTTCCAGTTTGGTCCCCATTACTTCCTTATAGCTAGAGAGTAGAGGTCACTGTCAGGTTTTTAAAACGTTGAGCTATTTTATTGGGCATGTAGTAGAATTTCATTGTGGTTTTAATTTGCATTTGCTTGATTATTAATGATGTTGAACATCTCATATACTTTTTTGGGGGGGGTCATTCTTATATTATCTTTGCTGAAATGTGTGTTCAAATCTTTTGCTTATTTTGAAAATCCTTGAGTTGTAAGATTTCTTTATGTATTCTAAACAGAAGACCTTTTATCAGGTATATGTTTTGCAAGTATTTTCTCCGAGTCTTCAAGTGTGACTTTTCAATTTCTTACTAGTGATTTTCAAAGAGAAAAATATTTAAAATTTGATGAAATTTAATATATAATTTTTTTCTTTTTATGGTTCATGCTATTTGTGTCCTGAAAGCTCTTTGCCTAAATCAAAGTTTTTTCCTATGTTTTCTTCTAGACAGTTTATAGATTTAGTTAGTACACTTACATCTATGATCCATTTCAAGTTAATTTTTGTGTATCATGTGAGGTAAGCATTAACGTTTAGTTTTTCCAATAGGGATATCGGTTGTACCAGTCAGTTGTTAAAAAGGCTATCTTTACCCTATTGAATTATTTTGGACTCTTGTCAAAAGTCAGAATATCTCATTTTCCTCTTCACTCTTTCATGTTTGCCTGCCTCCGTTTCTCCCAACCCTCACTGCTCTCCATCCAATACCCATCCAACCACCCATCCATTCATCCATTTCTCTACCTACCTATTCTCTCTCTTGCTCCAAGAAAAACTTTAAGTCTTCATATGACAGCACTCAGCTTTCATAGGTAGAAAACCCTTAACGTTGTTGTATTTCCATAAGCAATAGAGGAAATATAACTTGCAACTTTCATTTTTTTATTTTTTAAAATTAATTTGTATTGGAGTAGAGTTGATTTACAATGTTGTGTTGGTTTCTGCTGTACAGCAAGGTGAATCAGTTATACATATATCCACTCTTTTTTAGATTCTTATCTCATATAGGTTATTACAGAGGATTGAGTAGAGTTCCCTGTGCTATGCAGTAGGTTCTTATTAGTTATCTATTTTATATATAGTAGTATGTATATGTCAATCCCAATCTCCCAATTTATCCCTCCCCCCAACCATAAGTTTGTTTTCTACATCTGTGACTCTATTTTTGTTTTGTAAAGAAGTTCATTTGTAAATAAGTTCACCCATCCACATATACATTCATCTACCTACCTATCCTCTCTCTTGCTCCAGGAAGAACTTTGTCTTCATATCACAGCACTCAGCTTTTATAGACAGAAAACCCTTAACCTTGTTATAATTCCATAAGCAATAGAGGAAATATAACTTGCAACTTTTAACTTCTATCATGTGTTTTTCAAGAAGTCCAGAGAATTTTGCTAGGGTGGTTGCTTAAGCCCCAAAGCAATATTTTGCCCAAAAAGATTCATTTAGCAACTTTTTTTTTTTTTTTTTTTTTTTTTTTTGCGATATGCGGGCCTCTCACCTTTGTGGCCTCTCCCATTGCGGAGCACAGGCTCCGGACGCGCAGGCCCAGCAACCATGGCTCACAGGCCCAGCTGCTCCGCGGCATGTGGGATCTTCCCGGACCGGGGCACGAGCCCGTGTCCCATGCATCAACCACTGCACCACCAGGGAAGCCCAAGCAACTTTTTTTTTAAAATGAAAATATCAGGCTGTGATGTAAGGAAGTCAAGACTATTTTTATTTAGTGTAAAAATAACGACAATTGAATTTAGAGTTACGGAGTGATCTGGTGTGGGAAAGTCCATATAAAACTCACAGCTTTAGAGTTACCTTTTGAAACACTCCTTCTGAAACAGCTTGAAAAATTGTGAAAATCTTTTTGACAATTTGAAGAGCCATTATTTGGAAAAAATATTGCTGTATTTCACTAGCATTCAGTTTTTTATGGTTCTTTACTGCCCTTAATTACAGTATGAGACAGTATCAACTTTAGATATCAAAATGGGGAGGAGGAAAGAAGCCATCTGGAGTTTGTTTCTGTTAGAGGCAAGATTTCTAGTTGTAATTTTGCTAAGTCTTTATTGCTCATTCAAAGGTTTTCTGTTTGTAAGGTAATCATACTATAATATTGCATGTGACCTTTTCTTTGCAGAGGGATTTATAGTTTGAAAAACACTTTCATACCCATTATCTTGTTTGATCCTCATACCATTCATTCATTCAGTCAACAAATACTTATTGAGTATCCATATCGTGTTGGGCACCAAAGATACAAGGGTGAAAGATATGGTTTTAAATTTTATCTGTTTGCTCATGTTGCCCAAATTTATATCTCCAGCCTCTATACTTTCCCTTGAACTTCAGAGTCAGTATATCTAACTTATTCAACATTTCCTCTTGGATCACTAATAGGTATCTCAAAATTAATTAGTACGTCTAAAACCAAACTCCTCAGCCTCGCCTCCCTCCTTCTCATGTTAAGCTTCTCCTCCAGTAAGCTCCCCATCTCAGTTCCAGTTGTTTAGGTCGAAACCTGGGAGACATTCTTGATTTCTCTCTCTTCTCCTCCATCCCCGCCATCTCCACATTTAATCTGTCAGGAAATCCTGTGGCCTCTACCTTAAAATATATATATCTGGAATTGAAGCCCTTCTCACTACCACCATTTACCACCCATTGGTACCACCTACCATGGTACCACCCATTCAGAGCACCTTTATTTCTTCTCTGGATCATTGCTAGAACCTCCACATTCACATTGCTCCCAGTCAAGCCCTTCTTCAATCTGCTCTCCAAGCAGCTGCATAGGGAGCCTCAGAAAACCAAAGTCACTCCTTCACCCCAAACCAGCCCATCTTTGCATCTCACTTAAAATCAAAAGTCCTTACCATGAATGGCGTGTTCGGCCATGAGCTGGGCTCCCTTTCTGTCTCTTCCCTGTGTGCCCCTCGCTTACTGCTCCTGGCACACAGCCCTTGCTGTTCTTGGAACCAAGCGGGGCCTCTGCTCTAAGAACTCCACTTTCTGGAATACACCAGATATCTGCAGGTCTTGCTCATTTAGTTCCTCCAGGTCTCTCTTCAAATGTGATCTACTCAGAGAGGCCTTCCCTGATGACTCTATATAAACTGCACCACCCTGATGATACATTTTATTCCTTTACCCTACTTTATCCTTCTTCAAAGCCTCTGTTACCACTGAACGCAATGCATGTTCTTACTTATTTGTCAAGGCCTGACTTCTCTATCAGAAAATGGGCTCTTTCTCTCATTACTTGACTGATGCATCCCCATCCCAGTGAACAGTATCTGGCACCCAGAAGCCACTAAGCAATACGTGTTGAATGAATCAACAAAGACAAATGTCCTTGCTCTCAGAGTCCTTATATTCTATTTGGAGGAGACAGGCAACAAACAAAAAGCAGAGTTTGGGGAAGAAATTGGAGCCAGGTGATGTGACAGAAAGTGGTTATGTGGTTGGAGGAGACACTTGCGATGGGATATCGCTCTGAGGAGGTGACATTTAAACCAGGGCTTCAATAACAGTAAGGAATCGGCCTCGAAGCAGAATCGTTATTTTTAACTTTATAAATCAGGAAACTGAGGCTAAGAGAGACTGTGTGCCTTTGTGCATTTGTTGAATAGTAGAAGTGAGTTTATAATCCCGAACTTTGACCACAATTTGTTGCCCTTCCTGTTAAACTTCAAAGCCTTTTACAACTAAAATGGCTAAAATGCAACACCAATAAAAGTGCAACAAACACACAGTCCATCTCTCTGCTAACTTTAGGGCAAGAATCATCACCCAGGCTAGGCAGAGGCAGCTGTTCACATGGAGACAGTTGGAAAACATGTTTATTTTTTTCTGTTTCATTTTATATTCAACCTCTGTATTCAAGACTAGTGAACATGCAACTCAGCTCTAAGAAAAAAAGAAAGTCCCTGACTGTTCTCACGCAGACAGCCACTTCTCAAAAGTCATTTCTCTCAATTCCGCGAACTAGTCCCAGAGGAGTGACCTCCTCTGGCTGCACAGTACTGAGCTTGTCTTCGTGTTTCTCGAACGCTCCAGGATTTCTTTTTTAAATGAAGTCATGCTGGTTGTTTTCAAGTCCTCAGAGCTCTCTCAAGCTTTTTCTCAAGCATAGAGACTCAGTGCAAGGCCGAATGCTCTTGGTTTTGTTCCTGCTTCCTGCAGCAGATGGTAATCCTGCATCTGAGACACTGAGGCTCCCTTTTGCTTTGCGAATAGCCCGTGAGCCTTTGGGAAAGCTTGATTGATAACATCTTTGGAAAAAAGTAAAAGAAAAACCTATTGAAATGACTGTTCTGGTAATGGCTTGAGGCCTAGCTTGGAATGTCCCCAATAGCACAAAACTTTGAAGAGCAGAAGCAAAAATTCAAACGTTTGCTGTCACCAGCCCTTAGTAATTCACCACCTCACTATCCCGTGTTTTCTTTCTCTAGTTTTCATTTTTATATACATGACTTAACTAACTTCTAGGCTTGTTTCCAATGATGTGATGTAGAAAGGGAGCTCAGAGGGAATAAGGCAAAGAATGCACAATTCCTAGAGTGAGAAATGAATTTCAGCATGAGCACAGGGAAATGAACATTCTTTTTCCCGTTTTTATTCTGTATTTTTGTTGTTGTTTAAAAAATAAGAAAGATTAACTGTTGGTTGATGCTGATAAGACTAGTTTAAGGTGTTAACTGAAGAAGAAAAGAGATGAATAAAGGCTGTACCGGTGAGGAACAGAAATTGACCATGTTAGAGTCAGAGGAACAGGAAATAGTTAAGGAGAATGACCAGCTGAGAATGTCCCCATGCACAAATGAAAGAAGGGGAGAGGTGGAAGCACACTCAGCATCTCAAAATCTGTGATGCTGGTGGGTAAGGAAAGCACAACAGAGGAGCTGAACTGACACAGATTTGGGATGTAGAAGTGTGTGTGTGTATGTGTATGTCTGTGTGTGTGTGTGTTTATGGGGGAGGACCACTGTATGAAACTACAAAGCAAGTGTATGAAACCTGAACTGGCTTTTCTGAGGGGGGTGGGAGGCTGCAGGTGGGTCTTTTGGCATGCTGGAAATTGTGGCGCTATGTATGCTTGATGGAAATAATTTAGTGAAAGCACATGATTGCTACATGCAATTAGAACTTGGAATAAAATATGATTGCTGTTTTCACGTTTGCATATGTAGGATTATATTGTAATTAAATGGAATAGTAACGAGAGGTATGTGTAAATTATCTTCCTGGCTTGTGTGAAAGATAGAAATAAGCACAAGTGGATCTGAAGCAGTGGAGGAAGCACTCTCTACGGGCTGTTTGTTCCAGAAAATGCCAGCCCCTCACTAGGAAGCTAAAGCTATTGGGGAGTTACTCATTCAAGTAAGAAAACTGCCAGGATCCTGGCTTTGAATCATCAAAGGACTAAGCTTTTGTAGTTAAGGGAGAAGCATGAGCTCCTATGACTAGGTTGAGATAATTTTTAGAAGAGGATTATCCTGTCAATACCACACTGTGCCTCATCTAATGCAGGTTTTCCCATTAAAACTCTGTTTCTATATACAGGCTTGATCAAGGAAACACTATTCACTTACATCCCTACCAACTAATGATGTCCTGAAACTGGTCTTTCCTTTTCTCGCTATCTTTATTTTCTTTTGCTTAAAGCTAAGGACTAATTGGTTGACTGTTCCTCATTAAATGTTAACTATTTATTATTAACCTAAGTAACTTGGGTATCAGGGCATGAGAATGAGAATTTGACATCTACTATAGGTAGATTTATGGTTAACATTTGATGCATGATGTTATTATTAAACCATATAAGTGATCGAGGAGGAAGAAAATGATTTGGGGAACAGGCATGTTGAGTTAGAGGTACCCATGGAACATCCAAATTGCAGTGTCCAGGAGATACTTGTATGTACATCCTGTGTCTCTAGAGCTCAAGACATAGGAGTGGAATAGAGATAGACATTTAGAAATCATCAGCTTATGTGGGTGTTGAAACCAAGCCATAGGAAAGAATGAAATAACCTAGGATGAATGGAGAGACTGAGAAGCTGGTCAAGGATGGGTCATTGGGACACACCAATTTTAAGGGTGAGTGGAGGCACATAATTTTAAAGAGAGAAGGAGAAGAAGAAGAAACCAGAGATATAGTAGGAAAAACAGGAGAGGCTGGTGTCAGGAAAGCTAAGGGAGAAGTTTCAGGAAGTTACGAGAAGGAGAGATGATATCTTGGGTCACAGTTCAAGACCTGGTAGATTTAAGAAAATTGAAATTGTATCAAGTATCTATTCCGACCACAATGCTATGAGACTAGATATCAATTACAGGAAAAAATCTGTAAAAAATACAAACACATGGAGGCTAAACAATACACTACTTAATAACCAAGTGATCACTGAAGAAATCAAAGAGGAAATCAAAAAATACCTAGAAACAAATGACAATGAAAATACGATGACCCAATACCTATGGGATGCAGCAAAAGCACTTCTAAGAGAGAAGTTTTCAGCAATACAATCCTACCTCAAGAAACAAGAAGCATCTCAGATAAACAACCTAACATTATACCTAAAGCAATTAGAGAAAGAAGAACAAAAAAACCTCAAAGTTAGCAGGAGGAAAGAAATCATAAAGATCAGATCAGAAATAAATGAAAAAGAAATGAAGGAAACGATAGCAAAGATCAATAAAACTAAAAGCTGGTTCTTTGAGAAGATAAACAAAATTGAGAAACCATTAGCCAGACTCATCAAGAAAAAATAGGAGAAGACTCAAATCAATAGAATTAGAAATGAAAAAGGAGAAGTAACAACTGACACTGCAGAAATACAAAGGATCATGAGAGATTACTATAAGCAACTCTATGCCATAAAATGGACAACCTGGAAGAAATGGACAAATTCTTAAAAATGCACAACCTTCTGAGACTGAACGAGGAAGAAATAGAAAATATGAACAGACCAATCACAAGCACTGAAATTGAAACTGTGATTAAAAATCTTCCAACAAACAAAAGCCCAGGACCAGATGGCTTCACAGGCAAGTTCTATCAAACATTTAGAGAAGAGCTAACACCTATCCTTCTCAAACTCTTCCAAAATATAGCAGAGGGAGGAACACTCCCAAACTCATTCTACAAGGCCACCATCATCCTGATACCAAAACCAGACAAGGATGTCACAAAGAAAGAAAACTACAGGCCAATATCACTGATGAATATAGATGCAAAAATCCTCAACAAAATACTAGCAAACAGAATCCAACAGCACATTAAAAGAATCATACACCATGATCAAGTGGGGTTTATCCCAGGAATCAAGGATTCTTCCATATATGCAAATCAATCAGTGTAATACACCATATTAACAAACTGAAGGAGAAAAACCATATGATCATCTCAATAGATGCAGAGAAAGCTTTCGACAAAATTCAACACCCATTTATGATAAAAGCCCTCCAGAAAGTAGGCATAGAGGGAACTTTCCTCAACATAATAAAGGCCATATATGACAAACCCACAGCCAACATCATCCTCAATGGTGAAAAACTGAAAGCATTTCCTCTACAATCAGGAACAAGACAAGGTTGCTCACTCTCACGACTATTATTCAACATAGTTTGGGAGTTTTAGCCACAGCAATCAGAGAAGGAAAAGAAATAAAAGGAATCCAAATCAGGAAAGAAGAAGTAAAGCTGTCACTGTTTGCAGATGACATGATACTATGCATCGAGAATCCTAAAGATGCTACCAGAAAATGACTAGAGCTAATCAATGAATTTGGTAAAGTAGCAGGATACAAAATTAATGCACAAAATCTCTTGCATTCCTATACACTAATGATGAAAAATCTGAAAGTGAAATTAAGAAAACACTCCCATTTACCATTGCAACAGAAAGAATAAAATATCTAGGAATAAACCTACCTAAGGAGACAAAAGACCTGTATGCAGAAAATTATAAGACACTGATGAAAGAAATTAAAATGGTACAAATAGATGGAGAGATATACCATGTTCTTGGATTGGAAGAATCAACATTGTGAAAATGACTCTACTACCCAAAGCAATCTACAGATTCAATGCAATCCCTATCAAACTACCAATGGCATTTTTCACAGAATTAGAACAAAAAATTTCACAATTTGTATGGAAACACAAAAGACCCCGAATAGCCAAAGCAATCTTGAGAAAGAAAAATGGAGCTGGAGGAATCAAGCTCCCTGACTTCAGACTATTCTACAAAGCTACAGTAATCAAGACAGTATGGTACTGGCACAAAAACAGAAATACTGATCAATGGAACAGGATAGAAAGCCCAGAGATAAACCCACACACATATGGTCACCTTAGCTTTGATAAAGGAGGCAAGAATATACAGTGGAGAAAAGACAGTCTCTTCAATAAGTGGTGCTGGGAAAACTGGGCAGCTACATATAATGAATGAAATTAGAACACTTCCTAACACCATACACAAAAATAAACTCAAAAGGAATTAAAGACCTAAATGTAAGGCCAGACACTATTAAACTCTTAGAGGAAAACATAGGCAGAACACTCCATGACATAAATCACAGCAAGATCTCTTTTGATCCACCTCCTAGGGAAATAAAAACAAAAATAAACAAATGGGACCTAATGAAACTTAAAAGCTTTTGCATAGCAAAGGAAACCATAAACAAGACGAAAAGACAACCCTCAGAATGGGAGAAAATATTTGCAAATGAAGCAATTGGCAAAGGATTAATCTCCAACATTTACAAGCAGCTCATGCAGCTCAACATTCAAAAAAAAACCAACCCAATCCAAAAAAGGGCAGAAGACCTAAATAGACATTTCTCCAAAGAAGATATACAGATTGCCGACAGACACATGAAAGAATGCTCAACATCATTAATCATTAGAGAAAAGCAACTCAAAACTACAATGAGATATCATCTCATACCGGTCAGAATGGCCATCATCAAAAAATCTAGAAACAGTGAATGCTGGAGAGGGTGTGGAGAAAAGGGAACACTCTTGCAGTGTTGGTGGGAATGTAAATTGGTACAGCCACTATGAAGAACAGTACGGAGGCTCCTTAAAAATCTAAAAATAGAACTACCATTGATCCAGGAATCCCACTACTGGGCATATACCCTGAGAAAACAGTAATTCAAAAAGAGTCATGTACCACAATGTTCATTGCAGCTCTATTTACAATAGCCAGGATATGGAAGCAACCTAAGTGTCCATCGACAGACGAATGGATAAAGAAGATGTGGCACATATATACAATGGAATATTACTCAGCCATAAAAAGAAACGAAATTGAGTTATTTGTAGTGAGGTGGATGGACCTAGAGCTTGTCATACAGAGTGAAGTAAGTCAGAAAGAGAAAGACAAATACCATATGCTAACACATATATATGGAATTCAAGAAAAAAAAACGTCATGAAGAACCTAGGGGTAAGACAGGAATAAAGACACAGACCTACTAGAGAATGGACTTAAGGATATGGGGAGGGGGAAGGGTAAGCTGTGACAAGGCAAGAGAGAGGAATGGACATATATACAGTACCAAACGTAAGGTAGATAGCTAGTGGGAAGCAGCCACATAGCACAGGGAGATCAACTCGGTGCTTGTGACCGCCTGGAGGGGTGGGATAGGGAGAGTGGGAGGGAGGGAGATGCAAGAGGGAAGAGATATGGGAACATATGTATATGTATAACTGATTCACTTTGTTATAAAGCAGAAACTAACACACCATTGTAAAGCAATTATACTCCAGTAAAGATGTTAAAAAAAAAAAGTTAGGAGAGCGACAGCACTGCAAGGAAATCAACACAGGCTGAAAAGACTGACATCCAAATGGATGAGATTTCAAAGTAGTAAATGGGATCAAAGTGCCAGATCCAGTAGGTATGTATATAGTTTCTTAGAGTGACTCAAGCCAGTATTTTTTTATTTATTTATTTTTAGTTTATTTTTTTACTTTTGGCTGTGTCAGGTCTTAGCCGCGACATGTGGAACCTTTCATTGAGGGGCGTGGGCTTCTCTCTAATTGTGGCGTGTGGGTTTTCTTTCTCTAGTTGTGATGCATGGACTCTGTAGTTTGCAGCACGCAGGGTCTCTAGTCGAGGCACGTGAGATCAGTAGTTGTAGCACGTGGGCTTAGTTGCCCCATGGCATGTGGGATCTTAGTTCCCTGACCAGGGATCAAACCAGCGTCCCCTGCATTGTAAGGCAGATTCTTTACCACTGGACTACCAGGGAAGTCCCAAGCCAGTATGATTCTTCCCAACAAAATGAAGTTGGACCAGTCTATATATTTACTTTTCTCCCAACATCTCCTATAGTTGTTTATTTTGCTAACTCCTACTTTTTGGCTCCTTCTGCTGTTTTTCTGTTTGGAACCCTGGTTGTAAATCTCAGCGTCCCCTGGGAGTACCTGCCAGTTGTCTAGTAAGGACCTCTCTGTACCACCCTCCTTTCCTCCTCTTTGGGCAGAGGAGAAAAAATGGGTCCATTGACAGGTGGTTGGGCAGCATGTTTAGTGGGGCTGAGGGAGCCAGTCAGCACTGACTAATGGTGTGGCAAGAGCAGGTATCCAAGAGAGTGCAGTCTCATAGCCCTCACTTCCTGAAAGGTGGAGGGACACTCATGGGACAGGAAGGGACAAATGCACCCAATGTGCTGCCACTGTGTGATGCTGGCCGGGTCAGGGAGGCTCACCAGTCTCTTTGTCCTCCTCCTGGGGTGGGTTTGGAGTGGAGGAGTGGATTCCGAGGAGCAGATTCCAAAACAGCAGATGAACAAGGCTATAAAATAACGTATTAAGAATGACCTCAGAACTTATACATCTGCCCAAACATTATTCCCAGCTATAGGCGTCTCCTCTTCTTGTAAGAAGGATGCTTGTTCCAGGGATTCCATTATAACTCTGAATGCCTTTGGGGCTCTTCATCCCCTTCAAGATCCCCTTCATCCCCTTCTATGTTAGTTTTCTCCTGTTGCAAAATAAATTACCACAAACTTAGTGACCTAAAAACACCACCATTTTATTAGCTCACTGTTTTGTAGGTTAGAAGTCCTGTGGGTTGGCTGGGTTCTTATCTGGAGGCTGTGGGGGAAGAATCTGCTTCTAAGCCATTTGGGCTGTTGGAGAATCTAGTTCATTGCTGGCTGCCAGCTGGGGGCCACTCTCATATTCTAGAGGCTGCACCCATTCTTCATCACGTGGCCCCTCCATTTCCACATGAGCGATGGTATGTCCAGTCGCTCTTATGCTGGGAACCTCTCTAACTTCCTCTTCTGTCACCAGCCAGAGAAAATTCTCTGCCTTTAAAGGCATCATGTAATTAGACCTAGTCCACCAAGTGATCTCTATTTTAAGGTCACACAATTACATCTGCAAAAGCCCTTTTGCCATGCAATGTGACATAATCACAGGAGTGATATCCCATCATATTCACAGGGGAGGAAATTATACAAAGGTGAGGCTCTCTAGGGACCATTCTTAGAACTCTGCCTACTACATTTTCACAGCCTTCATTCTTTTAAATGCCACCAGTAGTGCCAAAGTTTAAGAGTGGATTTGCTCTTTTGGACACAGCCAGAAGTCATTTAGTGAATAAGATGGGGCATCAAGTTTTTATTTAAAAAATGGGCCAAAAAAAATGGATTTGAATATGAAGTAATATGAGTGTGTTGCTTGCATGACCCATAAAGCAGATCTGAAAGTAATTTCAACATGGGAAGTTTCTTATTTCATATTTGATTATGCTACTGAAAAAGGAATGCTTTTCATGGGAACCTATGTGTTGAAAAAAAAGGAGAAGAAACATTTGAATGGAAGCACAATGCATAAGTATGTGAAGCCTAAAATTTCCTTCCCCAGTTTTAGATAAACTAGTCTCTTAAGTCCAACATTTATTCACTAGCAACGGAATTTGTGTCTTAATTTCCCTTTCCCTCCACCTGCGAGGGACGCTGGGCCAGAGGAATAAAATTCCTGTGTAGCTCAGCAGTTCTAAGGAGGAGCAAACCTCCTGGGCACTATTTGGAGAGATAGTCAGAGGCAGGCTTTTGCATTTTGGTGGAGTTTGGAGAGACCATGCATCTACTACAGGTAGGTGGTCTGAATAATCGGCAGACGGTTTAACTCCTTGGGGTCTTGGGTCCTGGAATATGCCTAACATTTCAAAATCAGCTTGGTTCTGCAAGGTTTTCTGGAGGCACAAAATTCAGAATCAAAAATGATTTCATTAAAACAAGGAGAAACAGCTGAAGCTGAGGTCCCAGAGGGAGATGTTTTTCCTCAGACTTCCTTTATTTGACTTTCTTCAGCCAAAAAAAGTATTTAAATAAATAAATAAATAAATAACAAAGCCTACATGTTGTAACTCGTATGTAAGAAACCATCTTCCTGAGGCTCTCCTCTCCCTGCTCTCAAGCTTTGTAATGTCGTAGTGAGAGGGAGGGAGGGTAGAAAGAAAAGGGGAGCGTCCACTGACCAAACCCACAGGATAAAGTAATAAAGCCCAAATCAGGGAAAAAACTAGTGGACTTCAGGTTTAGTGTTACATAAATATGTCAAATTCTATGATAAAAAGGAAGAAGCAGGACATATCCGTCAGAGATGAAAACCACCTCAAAGAATGAGGTGATATAACTTCCATATTAATGGCAGAATTTCTTAAATTTGCAAGGTGCATTAGGTAGCAGAAAGGAAGGAATAATGCCTGATTAAGAAGATGAATGCTCCTTCAAGAGACTAGCTGGGTATAATGATGGGAATGCTCTTTAAAAATTTGTAAATACATATATATACACACACACATATTTACTTTTTAGATTGTTCATTATTTGCATCTGAGTGAAATTTCTTCTCCAACATCATGCACCTTATGTAAACTGGCATTTTCTAATTTCATCAATGTGCTGGCCCTAAAATATTTTGTCCAAACCTTCACAGAAACATATTAATTAAATAAAATTTTAATAAAAATTAACTAAATATTAAACTTACTAAACTCTTGCTCTTACCATTTCTTTCCTTTCTTTTCTTTTTCTGACCCAGGGTAAAAATTTCCAAATTTAATACATCATCTTCTCAGTAAGAGAACTTCAGGCCACTCAGTGGGAGGAAAATTTGATCTTGGGTGTCTTTGAAACATGAGACTTACCATCTATTCAAAAATTACTTTCAAAATCCTTTATGACCTGAAGATTTAACTATCAACAAGAAGTGAGGAGAGAAAATAGCTTAGTATAATGTAAAAGTTGAGAATGTGGGCTTCCAAGTCAGACCCGCTTACAAACCCTGGCCCTGCCTCTTAATATTTATGTGTCTTTGGGCATTTGCTGAACCATTTTGAGCCTGTTTCCTCATCTATAAATTGGGTATAATAATAATAAATACATATGGTAATATATAAACCTGGAACACAGTTAAACACTCAAATATTAGCTATTAATATTTTTTCCCCCACTCTGAGGACTTCAAGCACAATTCTTTTAAGGTTGGGTTTTTAAAACTTTGGTGATTTATCAAAAAAATAAAAAAAAAAAGAAGAAGAATCCCATAAGAACTGGATCGTTAGACTCTAGTAGATGAAGCCTCTTTTTCCATGAACCCCATTAACCTCAACCCTGAACTTGAACCTTTGCCTCAAGGGTCTGGAAGGAATTTCATCCTCTATTGCTCTCACCCACATTCCCCATATATATATCATCCCATATTCCCCTCACCCACTTCCTTTCTTTCTAATACACCACCCACCAGTTCGTCAACATATCGCTGACAGGCTTCTCTGTTTGTCTTGGCTGATTGATTTTCCAGAGTACCATTAAAGGCATTAGCCTTCACCTGTCCTAGCTGGGTTATTTCGTTTGTAATGGCCTGGAATGTACTTACACTTATCCTTTTGGAAGAGGTTAAGTTAGAACCCAGGCCTTGCTCATAAATGATTCTGATAGTTACAATGTCTTGCCTTGATATACAGCCCTAGCAAACAGGAAATGACAGGATGGCACTAAATGCCTTTTTCTATGGGAGTAAAAGTTCATTGCCTCACTTCCGGAAGCTGAAAGAAAAAGGACAACATTTTTGTATATGTTTTTACAGGTATAGTGTGTAGGTTGTTATGTGGAATACTAGGAAAGCAGAGTAGAGTTTTTTTGGTGACGTGTTTCTTTTTATAGAAAAGAGTATCGCCGGACACCCTGGAACAGGGGTTGGCAAACTATGATCCATGGGCCAAAACGGCCCTCTGCCTCTTTTGTAAAAAAAAAAAAAAAAAAAAAAAAATGCTGTATCGACCACAGTCAGGCTGGTTCATTTACACACTGTCTATGACTGGTTTTATGGTACAACAACTGAGTTCAGTAGTTGAAAGAGAGACCATGTGGCCCACAAAGGCTAAGATATTTGCTCTCTAGCCCCTTATAGAAGTGTGCCAACACTTGTGCATTTAAAACAGGACAAAGCTTCTACAAATTCTCTGTTGGTTTGGCTGGTATGTTCTGAACATCTGGTGTTGATAGAGCAGCCATACTACAATTTCCTGGGACAGCCTGTCTATTGTTATTTCCCTATTGTCCTCAGATGTGTATATGAGGAAATTTATACTGGTTTGATAGTATGTTTTGTTCTTTGGTTTAAAAAAGTACTGCCCCCATGGGTGTAAATGCCAGGTTTCCCGAGGAGCATGGAAACACAAACTGGCAGAGGCTGCAATGATCACTGTGTTGAATCAATGTGATCATTATTTGTCCTGAGGCTTCCTAGGTATTTTGAAAATGTCTGCTTCCTGCAACTTAGCTTTTCATATGAGAACATAGGTGAGGATTTTCATTTTCTTTAGTCACAGAGAAAGCAAGGGAATTTATATCAGTGAATGGTTCTCCAGCCTCCCTCCTCACCCATGCCTAAGGCTATCAAAACATGTTTATAAGAAGTATTCTTCAGGCAAACAAGATTCTTGACATGAATAGGCCTAAAAATGTTATTATCTTCTACAAGATAACTTGATAAGGGGGCATTTTAAGAGAGTGCTTCATATTTGTTCCCTAGCATTTTTTAGTGATTGTGGGATTTATGGTGATAGGTAAAGGAAAGTCTATTAAACTAAACCAGATAGCTTAAGGAGAGAAACAGAGATGATAGAAAGAAGAATACTGCTGTGAAAGGAAAGAGAAACTCTCCAAAAAGTTTTTATTGTTCCAGTGCATCTAATAAATGAAAACACATAAACAACTCAAATATAGCATTAAAAAGATGAACAAATCTTGAGTATGCAAAAGCAACCCGAAAATGTGTGAAGATGAGGTCCTGCTTGGAAATTTATTTATTCTTTAAATGCACAGCTAAGTACAAAGTTTTTTCAGGTTGCCCCCAGCCTAAAATGCCTGCCTCACTAACAAAGTAATTATTTTTCTCACATAAGTGCCCCACCTACTCTGTGGAATTCCCTTGGCTGCCATCAGGAGAACAAACTGGAACTGTTTCGAGAACTTGTAGGCTATAAAAGTGAAAGTTCTAAAACTTTGAAAAAATAATAGCTTGATTAAGGGCGTTGGTTTTAGATGATGATCCCATCCAGAAAACCGCAGAATGCTGGGCCCAGATTTAGGGAAGCAGTGCAGCCCAATTCTAAGGCAAGGATGTGAGAATTTGTGTTCTGTGGAGAAGGGAACAAAAACCCAGGTACATCATGCAGCTGGGTGAAGAAGGAGGAAGAATCGAGGTACAGGACCATTGGGAGGTGAAAATGGCGACCAGGAATGAGCAGAAGTATGAAGAGGCAGGTAGAGTTTGGTAGAGTGTTTGGGGGTAGAGGAAAGGTAGGAAATGTGCTACCAGTGGACACTTCTGTTAAAGTGTCTGTAGCCACAACTGGGAGTATCCCAGAGCTGTTTGTATTGTACCAGTCAAGGTCTGGTCAACAGTCAGAAACCACCACCACTTATTTTAACAGAAACAGAACAAAAAAACCAACCAAACAAACAAAAAACCTTAGTATGGGGCTTCCCTGGTGGCGCAGTGGTTGAGAGTCCGCCTGCCGATGCAGGGGACACGGATTCGTGCCCCGGTCCGGGAAGATCCCACATGCCGCGGAGAGGCTAGGCCCGTGAGCCATGGCCGCTGAGCCTGCGCGTCCGGAGCCTGTGCTCCACAACGGGAGAGGCCACAACAGTGAGAGGCCCGCATACCGCAAAAAAAAAAAAAAACCTTAGTATGAAGAATTGACTAGATATTGAAGAGCTGAAAAGGTAAAAGTAGAATATAAATTATCAAAAATTTGCAACTGGTGAAAACAGCTACTGCTCCTGAGTCTGGAGGAGCTAAAGGAAGGGGTGGGAGAAGGGGCCCTGTGGGATTGAAAACTCAGACCTCTGAGGAGGGAGTTGTTAGTCTGCTCAGGCTGTCGTGAAAAACTACCAATGACTTGAACATGATGTTTGGCAGGCAGGAGTTCAAGATCAAGGGGACAGCATGGTCGGTTTCTGATGAGAGCTCTCTTCCTGGCTTGCAGATAGCCACCTTCTTGCCATGTGCTCCATGGCCTTTTCTGGGGTGGGTGCTACTGGAGAGAGAGAGAGAGATTCAAATTAAGGCCCCACCTTTATGACCGCATTTAACCTGAATTATCTCCTAAAAACCCAAACTCCAAATACAGTCACATTAGGGGTTATGGCATCAACCTATGATTTTTGAAGGCACACAATTCAGTCCACAGCAGGGATGACAGCTGGCCTGGTGTTGGTACGTCTGAAGTGAGGAGAAGTGAGGCTGGTCTATGAGTGCTGAAAAAAACTGCAAACTGGTATCAACTGCTGCTCCTGGAAAGAACTGCCAGTGCCGGGGGAAGAAGCAAAGCTGAGTAACATGCACAGGAACAGCATCCTTCCTCCTTAGTTTTTCTAGTCTCCCTCCAGAATCCCCTGGCAAAGCAGAATATAGTTTGCAAAGTCCCATCTCCAGCATCACAAAGCAGCCTACAAAAGGGAGAAATTGCAACTGAGAGGCAAGTGCTAAGTAACTGGCTCGTTAGTGCTGTGGCAAAGACTGCTGGCTGCTTATTTTTAACATCTATTCTTCCTTTCTTTCTTAGTAATAGAACCCTAAATTTATTTGGGAGGCAAGACTCAGTTAAAGGATGTTTCTCAGCCTTCCTTGCAGCTAGATATGGTCATGTGACTATATTTTAGCTAATAAATGTGAGTGAAATTATTATGTGGTGCTTCCAGGAAGTTTTTGGTTTTGTTTTGGGTTTTGGGGGTTTTGGTTTGTTTGGGTTTTTTGCCCTGTCTTTCATCATGCTTCCCAGAATGTAGATGTGATGGCTGGTGCTATATCAGTTATATTGGGCCGTGAGGACAAGAACCACTCTCAAGGATGACAGATGAATTGTGGACTTTGATGATTTTGTGAAGTAACTATACTAGTCCTGGATTGCTAACTTCCAGATTCCTTTTATATGTATAAGACAGATTAAGATCTATCTCGTTTAAGCATTTTAGGGATTTTCTAGTATATGCAGCCCAAACTAATCCTAAGAGAGAGGACACTCAGCTGGCTTGGACAGGCAGATCCACCTTGCTTAAAGGATAATCATCCCATTTCAAACTATTTTTCCTCATAGTACTGGAAATTTTAGTTGATTTTGTTATCAAAAGAATGACTGAAAATCCCTTTATTTAGATATTTAATTAGATTAGAAATCTTCCTCACTTCAAAGTACAAATATTTCTGTGAGGATTAAGGGAACATGAGCCATCCATAGCTTAGAGTAGATTTGTTTAATCAGATTGTTTTTTTCTAACCCCCTAGCCAAGACCTGTTACACTGAAGATTTGAGTGTCTTGTGGAAATTGTTACCAATTCTTACAACAAACCTACAAGGAAAGATATTCTTACCCTCATTTTACATATAAGGAAACTGAGACCCAGAAAAGCTAAGTATGAGCTAAGGATCCACTGTGAGTAGGTGGTGCTAGGGATTTCAAACACTCTTTTCACTGTGCTACTCTGGCACCAACTAGACTGTCATAACTCAATTATATGATGGATTACCTACGCTTAGTGAGCTAAAATGTGAAACTAACCACTATCTATAACACCATTTATATGGTAGAATAAATTTCAAACCACCAGTTGGGGACTGCCCCTATTACTAGTGACAAAACTGTCACCAAAATATTTTCCATAGAATTTACAGAATTGTTGCCTAAGCAGTGCAGCATGTTCAACTATAAGTCTGATGTCTAGATTAAGCAGAGATATTTCCACTCTAAGTGTAACCACTTTAAAATTTATCGCCACAGCTCAGCTATAACTGAATTTCTCTGTAACCCACAGGGTCGATGCACAGTGGCCTCCTGTGGTTCTCACTGCCACTGCTGCTTCTCTGAGCCTCAGCTGAGGCTTCCATCTGGCCCAGGCTTTTGAGCTTTCCACCCCAGACCTTTGGGACCTTGCCCATGGCCTTGGCGGCTCCTTGGAAGGACTGCAGGCATTCAACTTGCCGCCGCCTTCTACATTCCCTCTTGGGGCATGAGAAAATATTTGAATCTTATCTGTGCCTTGTGCTGGCTTTGCAGAATTCAGAGGGGACCATGGGAGGTGTCTACTAGCCCAGGCTCTCTCTGCCTAAATATTCAGAACCACTCGGTTGTCACTCTCCTGAATTAGTGTGAGATGCATTGTGAGTTAGTCCCCTTAGCACTCAGGATGGGAAGTGGGGAGCGAAGCCCTTTAGCAGAGGATTTTCAAACCTGCTTGGGGTCTTGGTCTGCCCTGCGCCCAGCAGGGCTTTCCACACTGGTTGAGGGGTACGGGTAGAGATGCAGTCGAACAGCAGGCCGGAAAGGCTTCTCACAAGCATCTAGACGCTCCTGATTTCTCTCTCCAGCTTCCCTGCTGCCCAGGAAGTGATCTGATCTCCCTCCTGTGGGGCAAGAAACTGCAGTTAATCCGGCTCTGTGCTCTACCCCAGGCTCTGGCTCACTCTTCCACTCAGCCCTTTTAGAAATCAAAACAAAACCACTTCTCTCTCATACTCTTAGCTTTCACAAATAAAAAAATGCTTTAGTTTTATGCCTGCCACGACTTAAAAAAAATCAGCAAGTCAGTGGAAGCCTTTTTCTCTGTTTCTACCCTCCCCGTGCAGCCCTGAATGCCCTGTATCCAGTGCATGGAGAGCTGAGGGGCAACAGAGATAATTTTCAGAAAGGAAAACCTCCATTTAAAATCTCCGTATATTACCCCATTACATAAAAAACAGAAGCCAGGGGCTTCCCTGGTGGCGCAGTGGTTGAGAGTCCGCCTGCCGATGCAGGGGACACGGGTTCGTGCCCCGGTCCGGGAAGATCCCACATGCCGCGGGACAGCTGGGCCCATGAGCCGCTGAGCCTGCGCGTCCAGAGCCTGTGCTCCGCAACGGGAGAGGCCACAACAGTGAGAGGCCCGCGTACAGCAAAAACAAAAACAAAAACAAAAACAGAAGCCAGCTTAAGCTATAGGTTGAAGAGGAAAGAAAGGAACTTGTTGGCAGAAACCCCACTTGGTTCTCTTTGTACCTGGCTGGCCTCCCTTCTCAGCTTTTGCTGGCTGTTCCTATCTTCCTGGATATAATCACTGGGTAGCCCCAGGGCTGCTTCTCCTTTCTATCTATGCTCCCTGAAGGATTTCTCTCAGACTCACAGTCTTTCAAGTCCAACTATACTCAAGTGACTCCTAAATTCATGTCTCTGACTGCAGCTCCATATTCATACAGCCAACTATCTAATTGATGTTATCCTTAAGGCTATCTAAAAACACGATTGAGCTTAGCATGTCCAAAAACAAAGTCCTGATTTCTCGAAATCTTCCTCTTTCCCTCCATTTCCATTGCCTGTCCCTCTAGTTATCAGGCAGCTGGCTCCCTCCTTAGCCCTCTAAGGTTTATTCACACTGTAGTCAGGGTGAACATTCTAAAATGTGATTCCTTTCACTTAATTACTGGGATCAGAGCTCTTTATTGTTTTCTGTCTTGCTCAGAGTAAAAGCCGAAGTCCCTATCATTACACTCAAGCTTCCCAAGGCCTCACCCTTGGCCACCACACCGACCTCTCCTCTGGCTCCTCTCTCCCTCACCTCACTGCTCCAGAAACACAAATCTCCTGTTTCTCTCTCCTCCTCAGGGCCTTTGCATTTGCTGTTCCCTCTACCTGAAGTGCTTTTTTCCCCCAGATATTTGCATGGCTTACTTACTCACTATACCCAGGTCTCTGCTCAAATGTCATCTTGGAGTGATGCCTTCCCTCTGCATTCTTTATAAGATACCAGTTTCTTCTCCTTATACCACACTCCCTGTTTTCCTAATCCTGCTTTATTCTTTTCCATTTGCTATGCTGTATTTTTACTCTCTGACTTGTTTATTGTCCATCTCCTCACCTCCCACGCAATGCTCACTAGACTGCTAGCTTAATGAGAGTGGGGACTTTGCTTTACAGTAATAGCACAGTAATCTCATATTCTTAGCATAAGAACTTATCTGGTATTTATTAGACACTCAGTGAATATTTCTTAAAATAAATAAGAGAACAGGCAAAAAAACCAAACCAAACCAAAACAAATTAGGATATATCTATTAGACATTACTTCATGAAAAATTACTCTAAACTCTGACTTAAAACATGAAAGTATTATTGCTTGTGCACCTATGAGTCAGATGGACGTGTCTACTGATCTGGGCCAGGCTTGGCTGATCTTGGCTAGGTTTGCTCAGAAACTTGTGATCGGCTGCCAGGTCACATAGGGGCTGGCAGGATCGGAATAGCCTCAATGCCTCACTCACATGTCTGGTGATTGACTGGTTCTTCACTGGGACTAAAGCAGTGAGTGGGTAGCATGTCTCTGATTATCCTAAAGACTACACTGAACTTGTTGAACTTGTTCCCATAGGAAGCAGAGAACAGGAAAAAGAGACAGAGGGAGAGAGAGACAGACAGAAGAAGTGTGGAAACTTGTACATCATTTTGACCACATCCCATTGTTCAGTGCAGGTCAGAAGGTCATCCCAGATTCAAAGGATAGGGAAACATATTCCATCACTGGAGGAACTACAAATCACACTGGGAAGAGGGTGGGTCCAGAGAGGGGTGAGAATTGCTGCCATTTACACCAATCGTTTTGCCACGTGTATCTTACAGAATCCAAGGACGAGTTTAACAACAAGGCCTAGGGAGGCTTAACGTTCAGCTGTGGAACTCAGAGACATTCTCTCTACATTTTTGACATTAAAGGAACTGTTTCCAATTCCCAGATTCTGAATCTCATAGTTCAAATTCTAGATTCCCAGGGGAAATAATTGGCCTAGCTTGGGCCAGGAGTTCCTCTTGGCCCTTCCTTGTTCCAATTCACATTGGCTAGAAGGGAGGATTAAATTTAGGCCCTGTGGATCAGGGGCAGTTCCCAAAGAGGTGGAAATTATCAGGGAAATTAGAGGAGAATCCCCAAAAGGATCTATCACAACATCTAAATATAAGTTTTTGAAAACCTAACATTTAAAATTTATTGCCTTTAAAATATTCGGATTTCCATGAAATATGTGGAAGAGATTTCTGTGAAGAGAGCCTTGCTAGGAGGCTGAGTTAGATTTAATATAATCTGTAAGAGACATTGAAAATATTTAAATAAATTGAATTACCAACTAACAAAAGATGTTTCTAGGCTAATATGGCATAAAGCTTACAGTATTATCCCATATTTCTCTTGCTTTTATTTGGATATATGTGATACCTTTCTCATTCGTTGTTAAATTGGCTTTGTTGAGTTTTCCTTCAGTATTGGACTTGGCTTATTGGGTTCTGAATTTATGAGGCAAAGAAATGAAGAAAACAATAATGAAAGATATTAGGTGTCTTAGTTTTCTATTGCTGCTGTAACAAATTACCACAGCTTTAGTGTCTTAAAACATTTATTTTAGTAAATTCTAGAGGTCAAAAGTCCAGAATGGGTTTCACTGGGATGAAATCAAGAAGTTGGCAAGAATCGAGTTCCTACTTGAGACTCTAGGGGAAAATCCATTTCCTTGCCTTTTTCCAACTTCTAAAACCATCTGCATTCCTTGGCTCTTGGTCCCTTATTCCAATCACTCCAACCTCTGCTTCTCTCACCATCACATCTCCTTCTCTGACTCTGACTCTCTTCTAAAGGACTCTTGTGATTACATTGGGCCCACTGAGATAATCCAAGATAATCTCCCCGTCACAAGGTCTTTAATTAAATCTGCAACGTCCCTTTAGCCACGTAAGGTAACATATTTACAGGTCCTGGGGATTTGGACCTGGACATCTTTGGGGGGCCATTATTCTTCCTACCACACTAGGTAAGTATAAAAACCAGACCAATCCATCCTTGAGTCATGTAGAATCTACATTTTTCCAAATATAGAAGGTTCTTACTCATAAAGTCCTTATGAATCATTGGGGCCTTCAACAAGTAGGGGTTATACCCATGCATATTTAATTGTCTCCTCAAACCCTCAGAAATAGGAGTAAAGTAGAATTTGTTAATTTGATATCATTATATTATTGCAGAAGTAGTAACATTTGCAAGTATGCATTTCATTATCTGGTAATTGTTGTTAAACCACTCAATTGCTGTGTGGTTCATAAATTATTCCACAGCATTGGCAGGCAGAATTGCCACTGTTGTCAAGTCTTTAAGACCCTTTTTCATTTCTGGCTGAGTACTTTTGCTTTAGCTTTCTTGATTCATCACTGAGAATCATAATTCTTCATAAAATTTTAACCCTGCATCTGAATCTTCCCGAGAGACCAGCTCTACACAAGCTCCTTACCAGTACCTCTGGGCCTCTGCTTCTGGGTCATTACAGCACTCTGTGGGTCCTCAATAATCTTGCAGACAGTTTGTCTGGCTTGAAAATATTCATTGCAATTTAATTCACATTAAGCTGGCCTCCAGGTACTAATGTGACGCTTAGAGGAATCTTGCTAAACTAGTTACTTTTCACAGAATACCTGCTTTATATAGAGTTATGTGTTGCAAAGTATCTGGAGAAATTTAGTCCTCCCCTGAGGACTTTGTTCTGCCCTTTAAAATCCACATTGTCCTTTAAGGGCCACCTAGAATATCTTTCTAGGAAACAGTCCTGTCAAATTCCCATTCTGCTGATTGGGGCACTTGGTGAGGTTCAATTGCCAATGATTTGGCCACCCAAATTCCAGTGTGTACGGGGCTGGGGGGGTTGGGAGTTGGTTTCCCCACACCATCAAGCAATCCTCTGACACAGCTGGGTGTCCTGCAATTCAGCTCAATATTAATACTCTCCACCTGTGGAGAGCCTGGAGGAGAGAGAGCACCATATTCCACAGGTTAAGGGCTCAGTCCTACAAGACTACCCTTCTCTCCACTTATTTTCTATTCTCCACTATTTTTTTTAAACATCTTTATTGGAGTATAATTGCTTTACAATGGTGTGTTAGTTTCTGCTTTATAACAAAGTGAATCAATTATACATATACATATGTTCCCATATCTCTTCCCTCTTCCGTCTCCCTCCCTCCCACCCTCCCTATCCCACCCCTCCAGGCAGTCACAAAGCACCGAGCTGATCTCCCTGTGCTATGCGGCTGCTTCCACTAGCTATCTGTTTTACGTTTGGTAGTGTATATATGTCCATGCCCCTCTTTCACTTTCTCCCAGCTTACCCTTCCCCCTCCCCATATCCTCAAGTCCATTCTCTAGTAGGTCTGTGTCTTTATTCCCGTATTTTCCCCTAGGTTCTTCATGACCATTTTTTTTTTCTTTCTTAGATTCCATATATATGTATTAGCACACGGTATTTGTTTTTCTCTTTGTGACTTACTTCACTCTGTATGACAGACTCTAGGTCCAACCACCTCACTACAAATATCTCAATTTCCTTTCTTTTTATGGCTGAGTAATATTCCATTGTATATATGTGCCACATTTTCTTTACCCATTCATCTGTTGATGGACACTTCGGTTGCTTCCATATCCTGGCTATTGTAAATAGAGCTGCAATGAACATTGTGGTACATGTCTCTTTTTGAATTATGGTTTTCTCAGGGTATATGCCCAGTAGTGGGATTGCTGGCTCATATGGTAGTTCTATTTGTAGTTTTTTAAGGAGCCTCCATACTGTTCTCCATAGTGGCTGTACCAATTCACATTCCCACCAGCAGTGCAAGAGTGTTCCATTTTCTCCACACCCTCTCCAGCATTTATTGTTTCTAGATTTTTAGATGATGGTCATTCTGACTGGCGTGAGGTGATATCTCATTGTAGTTTTGATTTGCATTTCTCTAATGATTAATGATGTTGAGCATTCTTTCATGTGTTTGTTGGCAGTCTGTATATCTTCTTTGGAGAAATGTCTATTTAGGTCTTCTGCCCTTTTTTGGATTGGGTTGTTTGTTTTTTTGTTATTGAGCTGCATGAGCTGCTTGTAAATGTTGGAGATTAATCCTTTGTCAGTTGCTTCATTTGCAAATATTTTCTCCCATTCTGAGGGCTGTCTTTTGGTCTTGTTTATGGTTCCCTTTGCTGTGCAAAAGCTTTTAACTTTCTTTGGTCCCATTTGCTTATTTTTGTTTTTATTTCCATTTCTCTAGGAGGTGGGTCAAAAAGGATCTTGCTGTGATTTATGTCATAGAGTGTTCTGCCTATGTTTTCCTCTAACAGTTTGATAGTGTCTGGCCTTACATTTAGGTCTTTAATCCATTTTGAGTTTATTTTTCTGTCTGCTGTTAGGGAGTGATCTAATTTCAGACTTTTACATATACCTGTCCAGTTTTCCCAGCACCACTTATTGAAGAGGCCTTCTTTTCTCCACTATACATTCTTGCCTCCTTTATCAAAGATAAGGTGACCATATGTGTGTGGGTTTATCTCTGGGCTTTCTATCCTGTTCCATTGATCTATATTTCTGTTTTTGTGCCAGTACCATACTGTCTTGATTGCTGTAGCTTTGTAGTATAGTCTGAAGTCAGGGAGCCTGATTCCTCCAGCTCCATTTTTCGTTCTCAAGATTGCTTTGGCTATTCGGAGTCTTTTGTGTTTCCATACAAATTGTGAAACATTTTGTTCTAGTTCTGTGAAAAATGCCATTGGTAGTTTGATAGGGATTGCATTGAATCTGTAGATTGCTTTGGGTAGTAGAGTCATTTTCACAATGTTGATTCTTCCAATCCAAGAACATGGTATATCTCTCCATCTATTTGTATCATATTTAATTTCTTTCATCAGTGTCTTATAATTTTCTGCATACAGGTCTTTTGTCTCCTTAGGTAGGTTTATTCCTAGATATTTTATTCTTTCTGTTGCAGTGGTAAATGGGAGTGTTTTCTTAATTTCACTTTCAGATTGTTCATCATTAGTGTATAGGAATGCCAGAGATTTCTGTTCATTAATTTCGTATCCTGCTACTTTACAAAATTAATTGATTAGCTCTAGTAGTTTTCTGGTAGCATCTTTAGGATTCTCTATGTATAGTATCATGTCATCTGCAAACAGTGACAGCTTTACTTCTTCTTTCCTGATTTGGATTCCTTTTATTTCTTTTCCTTCTCTGATTGCTGTGGCTAAAACTTCCAAAACTATGTTGAATAAGAATGGTGAGAGTGGGCAACCTTGTCTTGTTCCTGATCTTAGTGGAAATGCTTTCAGTTTTTCACCATTGAGGACGATGTTGGCTGTGGGTTTGTCATATATGGCCTTTATTATGTTGAGGAAAGTTCCCTCTATGCCTACTTTCTGCAGGGTTTTTATCATAAATCGGTGTTGAATTTTGTCAAAAGATTTCTCTGCATCTATTGAGATGATCATATGGTTTTTCTCCTTCAATTTGTCAATACAGTGTATCACGTTGATTGATTTGCGTATATTGAAGAATCCTTGCATTCCCAGAATAAAGCCCACTTGATCATGGTGTATGATCCTTTTAATGTGCTGTTGGATTCTGTTTGCTAGTATTTTGTTGAGGATTTTTGCGTCTATGTTCATCAGTGATATTGGCCTGTAGTTTTCTTTCTTTGTGACATCTTTGTCTTGTTTTGGTATCAGGGTGATGGTAGCCTTGTAGAATGAGTTTGGGAGTGTTCCTCCCTCTGCTATATTTTGGAAGAGTTTGAGAAGGATAGGTGTTAGGTCTTCTCTAAATGTGTGATAGAATTCACCTGTGAAGCCATCTGGTCCTGGGCTTTGTTTGTTGGAAGATTTTTAATCACAGTTTCAATTTCAGTGCTTGTGATTGGTCTGTTCATTCTATTTCTTCCTGGTTTGGTCTCGGCAGGTTGTGCTTTTCTAAGAACTTGTCCATTTCTTCCAGGTTGTCCATTTTATTGGCATAGAGTTGCTTGTAGTAATCCCTCATGATCCTTTTTATTTCTGCAGTGTCAGTTGTTACTTCTCCTTTTTCATTTCTAATTCTATTGATTTGAGTCTTCTTCCTTTTTTTCTTGATGAGTCTGGCTAATGGTTTATCAATTTTGCTTATCTTCTCAAAGAACCAGATTTTAGTTTTATTGATCCTTGCATTGTTTTCTTTGTTTCTATTTCATTTATTTCTGCTCTGATCTTTATGATTTCTTTCCTTCTGCTAAGTTTAGGGTTTTTTTTGTTCTTCTTTCTCTAATTGCTTTCATTTCAAGGTTAGGTTGTTTATTTGAGATGTTTCCTGTTTCTTAAGGTAGGACTGTATTGCTATAAACTTCCCTCTTAGAACTGTTTTTGCTGCATCCCCATAGGTTTTGGGTCATCGTGTCTCCATTGTCATTTGTTTCTAGGTATTTTTGATTTCTTCTTTGATTTCTTCAGTGATCACTTAGTTATTAAGTAGTGTATTGTTTAGCCTCCATGTGTTTGTATTTTTTACGGATCTTTTCCTGTAATTGATATCTACTCTCATAGCATTGTGGTCGGAGAAGATACTTGATACGATTTCAATTTTCTTAAATTTATCAAAGCTTGATTTGTGACCCAAGATATGATCTATCCTGGAGAATGTTCCATGAGCACTTGAGAAAAATGTGTATTCTGTTGTTTTTGGATGGAATGTCCTATAAATACCAATTAAATCCATCTTGTTTAATGTATCATTTAAAGCTTGTGTTTCCTTATTTATTTTCATTTTGGATGATCTGTCCATTGGTGAAAGTGGGGTGTTAAAATCCCCTACTATGATTGTGTTACTGTTGATTTCCCCTTTTATGGCTGTTAGTATTTGCCTTATGCATTGAGGTGCTCCTATGTTGGGTGCACAAATATTTACAATTGTTATATCTTCTTCTTGGATCGATCCCTTGATCATTATGTAGTGTCCTTCTTTGTCTCTTGTAATAGTCTTTATTTTAAAGTCTATTCTGTCTGATATGAGAATTGCTCTTCCAGCTTTCTTTTGGTTTCCATTTGCATGAAATATCTTTTTCCATCCCCTTACTTTCAGTCTGTATGTGTCCCTAGGTCTGAAGTGGGTCCCTTGTAGACAGCATATATATGGGTCTTGTTTTCGTATCCATTCAGCCAGTCTGTGTCTTTTGGTGGGAGCAGTTAATCCATTTATATTTAAGGTAATTATTGATATGTAAGTTCCTATTCCCATTTTCTTAATTGTTTTCGGTTTGTTATTGTAGGTCTTTTCCTTCTCCTGTGTTTCTTGCCTAGAGAAGTTCCTTTAGCATTTGTTGTAAAGCTGGTTTGGTGGTGCTGAACTCTCTCAGCTTTTGCTTGTCTGTAAAGGTTTTAATTTCTCCATCTATTCTGAACGAGATCCTTGCTGGGTAATCTTGGTTGTAGGTTTTTCTCCTTCATCATTTTAAATATGTCTTGCCACTCCCTAATGGCTTGCAGAGTTTCTGCTGAAAGATCAGATGTTAACCTTATGGGGAATCCCTTGTGTGTTATTTGTTATTTTTCCCTTGCTGCTTTTAATATATTTTTTTGTATTTAATTTTTGATAGTTTGATTAATATGTGTCTTTGCATGTTTCTCCTTGTATTTATCCTGTATGGGACTCTCTGTGCTTCCTGGACTTGATTAACTATTTCCTTTCCCATATTAGGGAAGTTTTCAACTATAATCTCTTCAAATATTTTCTCAGTCCCTTTCTTTTTGTCTTCTTCTTCTGGGACCCCTATAATTCGAATGTTGGTGCGTTTAATGTTGTCCCAGAGGTCTCTGAGACTGTCCTCGGTTCTTTTCATTCTTTATTCTGCTCTGCAGTAGTTATTTCCACTATTTTATCTTCCAGGTCACTTATCCGTTCTTTTGCCTCAGTTATTCTGCTATTGATCCCTTCTATAGTATTTTTAATTTCATTTATTGTGTTGTTCACTGTTGCTTGTTTCCTCTTTAATTCTTCTAGGTCCTTTTTAAATATTTCTTGTATTTTCTCTATTCTATTTCCAAGATTTTGGATCATCTTTACTGTCATTATTCTGAGTTCTTTTTCAGGTAGACTGTCTATTTCCTCTTCATTTGTTAGGTCTGTTGGGTTTTTACCTTGCTCCTTTATCTGCTGTGTGTTTTTCTGTCTTTTCATTTTGCTTATCTTACTGTGTTTGGGGTCTTCTTTTTGCAGGCTGCAGGTTCGTAGTTCCCTTTGTTTTGGTGTTTGTCCCCAGTAGCTGAGTTTGGTTCAGTGGGTTGTATTGGCTTCCTGGTGGAGGGGACTACTGCTTGTGTTCTGGTGGATGAGGCTGGATCTTGTCTTTCTGGTGGACAGGTCCACGTCTGGTGGTGTGTTTTGGGTGTCTGTGGCCTTATTATGATTTTAGGCAGCCTCTCTGCTACAGGGTGAGGTTGTGTTCCTGTCTTGCTAGATGTTTGGCATAGGGTGTCCAGCACTGTAGCTTGCTGGTCGTTGAGTGAAGCTGGGTGTTGGTGTTGAGATGGAGATCTCTGGGAGATTTTCACCGTTTGATATTATGTGGATCTGGGAGGTCTCTTGTGGACCAGTCCTGAATTTGGCTCTCCCACCTCAGAGGCACAGCACTGACTCCTGGCTGGAGCACCAAGAGCCTTTCATCCACACAGCTCAGAATTAAAGGGAGAAAAAATAGAAAGAAAGAAAGAAAGAAAGAAAGAAAGAAAGAAAGAAAGAAAGAGGGTAAAATAAAATAAAATAAAGATAAAATAAAAGTTATTAAAATAATAAATAATTAAGAAAAAAAGTTTTTTAAAGTAGAAACAAATAAATAGACAGACAGAACCCTAGGACAAATGGTGAAAGCAAAACTATACAGACAAAATCTCACACAGAACCATACTCAGTCACAAAAAGAGGAAAAGGGGGAAAAATAATATATTTTTCTCCCAAAGTCCACCTCCTCAATTTGGGATGATTCGTTGTCTATTCAGGTATGTCACAGATGCAGGGTACATCAAGTTGATTGTGGAGATTTAATCCGCTGCTTCTGAGGCTGCTGGGAGAAATTTCTCTTTCTCTTCTTCGTTAGCACAGCTCCCAGCGTTCAGCCTTGGATTTGGCCCCGCCTTTGCGTGTAGGTCGCCTGAGGGCGTCTGTTTTTCGCTCAGACCGGACGGGGTTAAAGAAGCAGCTGCTTTGGGGGCTTTGGCTCACTGAGGCCAGGGGGAGGGAGGGGCACAGAGTGCGCGGCGGCAGAGGCCGGCGTGACGTTGCACCAGCCTGAGGCGCGCTATGCGTTCTCCCGGGTAAGTTGTCCCTGGATCAGGGGACCCTGGCAGTGGCGGGCTGCACAGGCTCCCGGGAGGGGCAGTGTGGATGGTGACCTGTGCTTGCACACAGGCTTCGTGGTGGCGGCAGCCGCAGCCTTAGTGTCTCATGCCCGTCTCTGGGGTCCGCGCTGATAGCCGCAGCTCGTGCCTGTCTCTGGAGCTCCTTTAAGCAGCGCTCTTAATCCCCTCTCCTCGCGCACCAGGAAACAAAGAGGCAAGAAAATGTCTCTCGCCTCTTCAGCAGCTCCAGTCATTTTCCCGGACTCCCTCCCGGCTAGCTGTGGCGCACTAACCCCTTCAGGCTGTGTTCACGCCGCCAACCCCAGTCCTCTCCCTGGGATGTGTCTTCCGAAGCCCGAGCCTCAGCTCCCAGCCCCCGCCTGCCCCGGCGGGTGAGCAGACAAGCCTCTTGGGCTGGTGAGTGCCGGTCGGCCCTGATCCTCTGTGCGGGAATCTCCCCGCTTTGCCCTCCGCACCCCTGTTGCTGTGCACTCCTCCGCGGCTCCGAAGCTTCCCCCCTCCGCCACCCGCAGTCTCCGCCCGCGAAGGGGCTCCTAGTGTGTGGAAACCTTTCCTCCTTCACAGCTCCCTCCCAGAGGTGCAGGTCCCGTCCCTATTCTTTTGTCTCTGTTTTTTCTTTTTTCTTTTGCCCTACTCAGGTACGTGGGGAGTTTCTTGCCTTTTGGGAGGTCTGAGGTCTTCTGCCAGCATTCAGTGGGTGTTCTATAGGAGCAGTTCCACGTGTAGATGTATTTCTGATGTATCTGTGGGGAGGAAGGTGATCTCTGCGTCTTACTCTTCCGCCATCTTCCTCAACTCCTCTCCACTATTTTCACACAGCTAGAAAATGAAGTTTCAGGACTCAAATCCAGGACTATTTTTAGTTTTTAATTTATTTATTTTTGGCTGTGTTTGGTCTTCGTTGTGGCGTGTGGGTTTCTCATTGCAGTGGCTTCTCTTGTTGTGGAGCATGGACCCTAAGCACGCGGGCTTCAGTAGTTGTGGTTCACAGGCTCTAGAGTGCAGGCTCAGTAGTTGTGGCACAAGGGCTTAGTTGCTCCGCAGCATGTGGGATCTTCCCAGAGCAGGGATCGAACGCGTGTCCCCCTCATTGGCAGGCGGATTCTTAACCACTGCGCCACCAGGGAAGTTCCGAATCCAGGACTTTTTGAATCTAAAATCTGGGCTATATTCTATGTCAACTCCTAGTGAAACAACGGAATGTTTACATTCCAGCCTAAGTTGCTTTGCAAATTGCTACCTGCTCTTCTCACTCACCCTGGGAAGTTCATTTATGGGGCAGAATACTTGCATTCATAAAGTGCATTTATTTTATACATTTATACATTTGTTTCTTTATTTTATGATGTCTTTTCTTCAAAACTAGATTATAATCTGTTGGTGAGCTGAGATAATAGCTTCCTTTTCTTTAAAGTAAATTGCTCCCTGCCTGGGAAGTTGCAGAGTAAACACTCCACTTTATGCAGAAAAAAATGAAATAAGTAGCATGCACAGAAACGTGAGAAGTAAGTGTCCTAAAGTGCCAATTAGTTTTCATCTGTGAGGGGTTGCCGGGATCACAGATGAGAAGCATAGGATCAGTGAGAGATGCTCCTATGGGACTGCCTGGGCTCATACCTGTTGTCTTCATGTAATTTAGTCCTCCTTTTCACTCCCAAAGGGTCCTGGTTTAGGTAACAAATGATCACCCTAACTCTGTGGGTGCAGGAAAGGAAGTGGGCAGTATATGTGCGATGCGTGTGTCATCCCATGCTGTTTTACTTCTATAAGTGTTGTGAGAATCCAAGGGACAGGGTCAACTTCCAGGGAGGAGGGTCTACACAGTAGAGATGAGCTAGCTGGACTCCAGCAATGCAACAGAGATGAAAGCAAAGCCTACGTATATGGGCTGGAAAAGAGCAGGACTGGGTGGGCACCCGAATGACTAGTACTCATCACAGGTATGATGGACCCTGGGCAACACACTGTTACAATGTGTGACTTTCTCTAAAGATGAAATTAGGAGTCACTCCTGAACTGGCCAGGATCTGAGCCTAAAGATTCCAGTCTTTGGTGATTTCAGCTGAGAAGGTGTGGGAAGAAAAATTGCAGAAATAGAGCATTTCTTCTCTAGGGTTTGGGTAGCTGGAGAGATTCAGAACATACAAGCTTCTAGAACACCAGCAGATATCATATGACTCAGTCATTTAGACTAAATAGATAGCAAGAATTCACTGACTATTTGCATTCAGAAACTACCCAGAGAGAACAAACAAGTAACAATTCTGTTTTACTATCTCTTGCATAAATCATGGGTGAAGAGGTCAGTGACTGTTTGCACTGAACATACAAACTGTCCACTGAGTTTCCGTTAGAGTTGATATACAGAATAGCATAGTGATGAAGAGCTTTGGGTCTGAGGAGACAGACAGACCTAGATTTGAGTCTCAAATCTCCATTTACTAGCTGTGTGACACTGGACAAATAACCCAACCTCAGAGCCTCAGGGTCCTCATCTGTGAAATGGGGAAAATCAGAATGGTGACCACAGAGGGTTCTTGTGAAGATTCAGCAAGGTAACAGAGAGCCTGGCATACACAAAGGGCTCGATAGATGCCAGTAATGTCACTTATATTAAAGACAATAGTTTCCTCTCTTTAGTCACACCGACCAGTGTAGTGTCCTGTCTCCATGGGACTTGCCCAGACCCCCTGTGCCCCTCCATTGCATGTGATGTGAAGGTCCCTTAGACATGGCAGGTTCCATTGTGATCTGAGGCTCTGGTCAGTCAGGAAGCACTCAGCACTGCCAAACAGCTGGGAAGTGTCCTGCATATGCATGGGAAGCTGGGAACTGGCCTCAGGGAGAATTGTTTTGGCGGTAAAGAAGTTGCTATTTTGGCTTTCTCACAGCAGCGATTCACTGATGGCACAGAAAGAGCGTTTTTGTCCGTTCCTTTTGCAGATACATTCCAGCTGTTTTCTTCTAACTACTCTTGTTCCCCACCCTTAGATAGCCAGAATGTTTCTCTTAGATATATTTATTTCTTCTTAAAAAAGAGAAGAAAAGAATAAGAAAGGGAAGGGTGACTCTACTCTAGTTACTTCCCCGAAAGTCAGGAGATGTCACTCACCACCCATTCACATTTTATTTTCTCTCCTTTTTTTCTCCCTGCACCTCAAAGCTCTGGATGACAGGTGGCAAGAGCACCCTGTCAGCCGTGGACTCATGCCACAGCCATTTTCCCTTGTGACAGCTCATAAAATGCTGCATAATCATTTCTGTGTGAATATGTATGAGAAAATACTGAAACAATGTCAAGAAAATCAAGAAAAAGGCAACTGTTCCCCTGTATGAGTCTGCAATGGGTCCTATTGCCTAGAGCCTCGGCTGGAAGCAATGTAGAGACTGATGCTACCCTAGGTGAGTGGTATTGAGCTCATAGGTCAGGGTAAGGTGGAGTTTCTTCGGTTGCCGCAGCCTTCAGCACCTAGTCTTTCCCATTGTCCAATAAGCTAGAGATTTCATTTCAGATATATTTTTTTCTTTAGTTTGGGGAGTCAGAGAAATGGTCAAGAAAGATGTGATCTCAGTTTCTCAGATTCATTTCTCTTCCCTTGCTCTGCTCTCTATGGCAGTGGGGCTGACCCCTGCCTACAGGCTGATTCCCAGCCTCCTGTGTCCGCTGGCTTCTGGCTTTGGGCAACGTGAGAACTGGTGAGACGTTGGGGGTTGCAGGCGGAAGGGAGAACACAGGGCTGCTCTCTGCTTTGGGTGTTTCTCCAGCACGGCTGCATATCCCCTGTGGCTCATTTCCCCCCACTCCCGCCACGACAGGTCCATTGAGGTGCCAGCTACTGTCCTGTGACCTTGGCTCTGGGCTCTGAAAACCCCACAACAGCCTTTGGTTCTCTCTGCCATTGTTCATCTCCGGTTGCCATGCTACCTCCTGTCTGGCTTCCAGCTCTTCTGTCACCCTTGTACCCAATTCCCTGCATTGATTTCTCTTGATTAAAAAATGGTAAAGTGGTTTCCTTGTTGGCCCCGGACTGCTACATGTAGGCAGTTGGGAGGAAATCAGGCATAGTTAAATACTTTTCAAACAATGAACACAGTCAATGTTTGTTTCTAGATTACCTTGGAAATAAGTCAACTTACTTAATGCAAACATTTGGAGGCCATTATCGTTAGACCTCTGCTGTTTGAACGATGTACAGCCATTTAAAAATTTGAAAGTCAAGGAAAATGTACTAGATATTTCGTGGGAAAAGATGAAAAGGGCTCCCAGCATCTCTCTTTACCCTGTTTTTCAGAACTCATGGGCACTGCCTGCCTCACTTCTTCCCCTCCCTTGCTCTCTGTGGAGAAAAAGGGCAGGGCCTGGGCGCATGTGGGCAAAGGGTGCTGGAACTGCTCGGGTTCTTTTGTTCCCGCGCCTCAAGGCCTGAGTGAGTGAAACAGATCTGTTTGTGCCAGGAACACTATATGTTGTGGTAAGCAGCTCCCTCTTTTTGTTTCTTAGCTCCATCAAGTCCTCCGTCTATTGGAGTCTGAGGTTTTGGTAAAAATGCAAAAACATACTTTCTATTATGATCTGCAGTTTTTCAGAGGAGAACCCTCATAAATGTTCAATACAGCTTTTATACACAGGATGCATAAAGTGCAGTAAATATACACACAGTCATTTGTGCTTTGCTGCTCTGAAAAGCGTGCTTTAAAAACTTGAATTTCAAAGCAGCCTACTCGAGGACATTTAATTCCACCTGGGACGTGGGTGGTGTGAGACCTAGTGTCGGCTCAGATGCTGTATTGAATTCATGCACATTTAGCCACAAGGAGGGAATTCACAGCAAACCAGCTTCTTAGTATAGTTCCAATAAAATCAGAAGCATCCAGGCCAGTTATAAAACAAGGCCTTCATTTATAGAAGAAAAGTGTTATAGAGAGTGATATTCAACTGCTGAAGAAGCCGTACTGATTCATTTGATAACAACAGCCTGTTGGAATTTTCTGGGCTCTTTACATATCCCCAAACCTTCTCAATGAACAAAACGGATGTATAAGTTGTGTTATGTATTTGTTAACCAAAATGAGCTACTCCCCACGTTATCCAAAAATACGTATGTGTAAATAAAAAGATGTTATTTCAAAGAATCATTTGTAGATTTAAAAAAATTGTTTCTCATTCCATAACTTAAGAGGCACAGAATACCACACACAATTTGAGCAAAGGGCTTTGGTAGTTATACTGCTTAAAATTCTTCAGTTAGTAGGGTGCTTGTGTGACAGGATGATTTGTTGAGACATTATTTTTCCCTTTTCTCTAGTTTCAAGCAGAAAGGCAGTTTTCTGTGTTCTCTTGACACACGGGATGTTCCCGTCTGGTGCCAACAGACTTACCTCATTTATGTGGTTATGTCAGGGGTGTGTGTGGGCAGCAGGGCAAGTGTGCACTCCTTCTAACTGGCATACCTGCTACTGTGCATCCTCCTTTAAAGTGGGGAGACAGAGGCAATTCCCGTGACACCGTTTCTGGAACTGAAATGCACAATGGTAGCTTATTGGATGAAGAAAGTAAGGTCAATGAAAGCTAAGTAACTTGCTCAATGTTACACAGATAGTAAGTGGTATAGCCAGGATTTGAAACCTTACAATAAATACAAAATAAATATGAAATACTAGTGTTAGCTAGGATGTTACTATTATTGTTATCTCTATATATTAGCCCTGTGACCCTGAGTTCCATCCCTGCAACTTACTTTCCCTCATGTATTCCATGAACATATTAACACTCTTTGGCATGTGGAGAGCTGATACGTGCAGATCAGAAAATCATGTGTATTTAAACATAGTCATTGCTTAAAGTACTCCATCAACTCTATTCCATTTCCTTGTCCTCATTTCCCATAATCAAATAATACATCAGGCTACCATAATATTTCCTAAGCTCCCGTCTAAACCTACCACTTTCATACTGTCCTCTGTCCTTCGTTACGTCCCCATCCCATTCTCCTGCTCCTTGCCTGTCCCCTCCCTTCGCACATAATTCCTGGTAGGATGGTTGGAGGGAGAGTCCCCCATTACACTGCTTCTGCCAGTGACAATCCTGAATTTTTATTGTCATTTGGTTTTTTTAACTTGTTTATTTATAACAGCCTAATTGAAATATAATCCCCATGCCACAAAATCCATCCCTTCAAAGTGTACAATTCAGAGGGGTTTAGTGTATTTAGAGTTGTGCAACCATAACCACTATTTAATTTTAAAATATTTTCATCACCCCCAAAAGAAACCCCATACAATCCTACATTTTATAAAATATTGTGGAAGATATCTGAGACAATAATGATTGCAATTACACATGGTTATCAGGTAGTCTACAGAACAAATACTCTTTAAAACCAAGCAGTAGAGTTGTTCGTTTATATAAGTAAAACAACCTAGAATGGAAAGCTCGGGTTCATATCATATGTCCCAGCAATTTTATCTGTAGTAATATGTGAAATGGAAATGTAAGACTATGGGAATCAGAAGATATGTGTAAGAAAGTTCTTAGCAGCATTATTTATAATAGCCTTAAACTGAAAAACAACCAAACGCTCATCAACAATGGAATGGATCAATAAATTGTGGTATATTCATAGAATTAAATGCAACATAGGAATAAAAATTTTTAAAAACTACAGCCATATGCACCAGCATGTACAGATTTCACAAAAATAGTATTGCACCAAAGAACAGAAAATACAAACTATATTATTCCTTTGATATGAAGTTCCCAAACAGGCGAAAAAGAAACTATAGTGTATTTAGTGTATAGTATAGTGTATACTTGTACTCTAGTATATGCTAGAGTAAAAGTACAAAGAAAAACAAGGGAATGATAGCTATAAATGTCAGTACGGTGATTCGCTTTGGTGAGGAGTGAGGTGGGTGTGTCTGGGGTGCTCTTTTATTTCTTTATTGGGGTAACGGCTATGTCTGTATATGCATTATGCTGTTTTATTAAGCTGCGTGTTTACCTTTTATGGACTTTTCAGTACATGTATTTAAAACATTTCAAAAAAGTAAATAATAATAATGAAGGCAGCATGGGGATTCTACCTGGTTGGCCTTATACAACCTGCTGATCACCACCTAGATGTCAGGGAGAGTGAGGAGAAGCTATCGAGAGTCTCCCAGGGAGGGCCAGCCTTACAAAGCCTGAGCCACCAAGAAAGGGATAAATTGCATCTCAGGCCAGTGTTTTCAAGCTATGCTCCTGAAGCCTGAGGAGCTCTGTGGAGATGCCCAGGGATTGCCTTAGCCGAGAAAGGAATGGGCAGGGCTTCTGGATCTCTATCCTTTTTCAAAAGCAGCTCTACTTATATCTGTTTTATATAGTCTTTGGTATTGTCGACTGAAAAAAAAAATGCAGAACCTAAAAGTTGAGAATTATGTTTTATCTGGCAGGCAAGACTGAGGACTTAAGCCCAGAAGACAGCCTGTCAGACAGCTCTGAGGGACTGCCCTGAAGAGGTAAGGGAGGAGCTGGTATATATAGGAGTTTCACAACAAAAAACAGGTAGTGGGACCATCAAAAGATTACTGTTAATGAAAGAAAACCAGACATCTCAAGTAAATGATTCTAGAGAGCTTTTCTATGCATAGGAGGATGCAAGAGTCTGGGCTCACTGAAATCGTTCCTTTGATATGCACCTTAACTCTCTAGGGCCAGTAGCCTGCTTTTCTCCATCCTGAGTCCCCTCAGGATGCACGGTTGGGGGTGGCTACAATGGCTGATGGCTTGACGGCTGCAACATCCTTTGTTTACCGATATGGCAGGCAACAGTTTTCATCCACAGTATATAATTTCCCTTGAAGAAAAAGTTCTTGTCTTGAAACCCACTGCTAAAGTGTCTATCAACATTTTAAATGTGCATACTCTTCCGAGGAATTCTTTCTTGAGGAATCTATTATACAGAAATATTGTAAAATGTGCAAAGATACATGTATGAGGGTGTTCTCCATGAGATTTTTAGTAATAGTAAAAAAAAAAAAAACCAAAGTGTTCATTAGTTCAATGTATTATTGTGTGTCCATATATGGAGAACTATTAAGCCATCACGATAGAATGCAGCACACCTAGGTTAGTTTTGCTCAGCCCTCTAATAGCCAGTGACTCCTCTTTGTAATGAATATTTTTTAACGACCTCTTTACTATTGAAAATGAAATTCATAAATAATATAACCTTCTTATACGATTATATTTTTAGAAACCAATATACTGTTTTAATTAAAATGTGAGGTAGAAATAGAAGAAAAACAACTTATATATTAATATCTATGATGATTGATGTTATGAGTCATTTTGACTGGGCCAGAAGGTGCCCAAGTATTTGGTCAAACATTACTCTGGCTGTGTCTGTGATTTTTAATGAGATTAATGCATAAATCAGTAGACTGAGTGACAAAATTGTGCTCTCTAATGTGGGTGGGCCTCATCCAATCAGTTGAAGGCTTGAATAGATCCAAAAGGCTGACCTCCTACTGAGTAAGAAGCAATTCTTCCTGCTTGGCTGCCTTTAAACTAGGACATGGTTTTGTTCCTGCCTTCAAACTGGAACTGAAACATCAGTTCTTCCTGGTCTTCAGGTTGAAACTGCACCATTGGCTCTCCTTGGTCTCCTGCCTGCCAACTTACCCTGCAGATCTTGGGACTCTTCAGCTTCCATAATCATGCAAATCAATCCCTTATAATAAATCTCTTCATATTATTCAGGAGAAGCCTGATTAATACAATATCTATTTAATTATGTAAACCTTCAGGCACAATGAAATTAGCAGGTAAGATAGTACTGTCAGTGCTTTGAGGCAAAATCTACAAATGCAGACCAACACAGCTGCATCAGTATGATTCAAACAAAAGAAAATGCAAACTTCCCTCGCTTTACAGTAATTGTATTTCCTGAAATGCGTGTATATTGAAACTATGCAAAAAATACTTTGTGTTCACCAACATTAGGTTCTTGCCTCAAATAATTATGAATCAGTTTTCCACCTACATAAATGACTGGTGAGAGTATTCAAAGGTCGTGCAAAAGGCTGAACAGTGTTTCACTGTGTGGGACCAGTATGAATGCTGCCCACTCAATGCCTGTAGCATCCTCCAATCACCTGAAACCCAAACCACCACCATCGTATATTTCCATATGGGCAGTACGGCCTTCAGTGAGAACCACTGATCCTTAGGGAAACTTTCCAAGGTATTAATAGTGTGTTAGTGTGTGTGTGTGTATAAATAATTATGTACCGTATCTGTTCCCTAGGGCTGCCATAACAAATTACCATAAACTTGTTGGCTTAAATCAACAGAAATTTATTCTCTTACTGTTCTGGAGGCCAGAAATCTGAGATCAAGGTGTCAGCAGGATTGGTTCCCTCCAGAGGCTCTGAGGGAGAATCTGTTCCATGCCTTTTTTCAGGTGGCTGCAGACAATCTTTAGTGTGCCTTGGCTTATGGATACATCATTCTCGTTCCTGCCCTGTCTTCACATGGCTTTCTCTCTCTGTGTCTGTGTCTTCTTTTTTGTCTCTTATAAGGGAACTCATCGTTGAATTTAGGGCTCTCTCTCTTCCAGGATGATGTCATCTCAAGCTCCTTACCTTAGTCACATCTGCAAAGTCCCTATTCCACATAGGATCATATTCTGAGGTTCCAGGTGGATGTGAATAGTTGATTGCAATAATTTTCATCACTTAAGAAATCTCTCTTCTTTGCCATAAGCAAAGGACAAGTAGATTGTGAGCAGATATACTGCACAGGGAGTCTTTTATTTTTTAAATCAGCTAACTCCTATTTAGAGAACTACTTAATGAGAATTAAACTTGGGTGTGGCAGAACTATTGTTTCGTATTTTTATGCTTTGTGTTTAAGGAGAAAGGATCTCCAACTCACTGAGAAGGACACCTTGTCCTGACCCTGAGGAAGAAAACACAACTCTGACTTCTATTTATTTATTTATTTATTTTTGTGGTTCGAGGGCCTCTCACTGTTGTGGCCTCTCCCATTGCGGAGCACAGGCTCTGGACGCGCAGGCTCAGCGGCCATGGCTCACGGGCCCAGCCGCTCCGCGGCATGTGGGATCTTCCCGGACCGGGGCATGAACCCATGTCCCCTGCATCGGCAGGCGGACCCCCAACCACTGCACCACCAGGGAAGCCCCAACTCTGACTTTTAAAGGGACAACCAGGTTGGGAGGAAGGGCCAGCAGGCACTGTCAATAGAAGAGCAACCAGTCTTCCTGCTGCAGGACCAGAGCTGCCATTGCTGGGGCATCCCAGCAGAGAACACCTGTGAAAAATGATAGTTTTTCTTTGGAACTTGTAGGTAAGAAAAAAAAAATTATGTGTACCAATCAACTCGTGCAAGTGCCGAATAAGCTGGTTCAAAACTGGGGCAATTGTATATGGCATTATTTGGAATAGAGAAAATTTTAAACTGGAAAAGGGAAAAGCATGCAATGCTGGGGCAGTTACTCTCTTTGAGTTTTGAAACTAACAGATTTTTCTTCCATGGTTCATTTTCTCCTTATTTGTGTACTGCAGCACATACCTCCCCCATCAAAAGTGACTTCAAAACAAACACATGCCAGGGCAGTTTTGGAATCAAAAGTACAGGTACAACGTGATGCTGAAAGCCAAATATATATTCTCGGGATCTTAATTTGCTTTCAATTTTCCATGCTTTGGTGAATGAATGTAGTTGGGTTATTTTAAAATTATTTCCAAGGAGTCTTTTTAAAATATTTAAGCTATAGAGTTCAAAGTGCGTATACTATTTCAGTTCTGCTAAAATAAACCATAACCATGTGAACTTGAAAATTTCTAGACTTTCATTTTGCTGTTGATTATTTATTAAGAAGTCAAATAGTCATCTATTTAATCAAAGGGCATTTGCTTCAAATTGCTTCCATCCATTGTCCTTACCATGAAAGACTGATTGTGCTTTGAACTAGGCTCTTACTTTTTTTTTATTAAGGGAGAGATAAAGAAAAATTCTTATAAAAGAAAACTTCACATCAAAGAATCAGCTTCTTAAACCATTTTCCTTTTATACATGTTGGCTACATGCCTACATCTGTTCGTAAATTGATACGTAGTCTTTTTTTATGTACCTTTGACATTACTGAACATTTTCAAAAATAAAAATATCAATAGATTGGAAAATGAACTTGAGATAAAGAATCGCATAGACAAGGCTGTGGGTTATCGTAATTTGTTTTCTTATATTTTTGCATTAGGTTTATCATAACCTTCTGTTTAATCTGAGATTGAGTTTTTAATAATTTGTTAACAAATAAAAATAGTCAGAAGTAGCCAAAACTAAGATATGAGAAAGTACCAGAAATCCAGGATTAACTACAATATTTACTATAAACACCTTAATTAACCCATATTTGGTTATGCCCGATTAGACTCCAGAACCTCATCTTAGATAACAGTAGAGATAAAAGAGAGATTGGCCACACGCTACATATAGGGATGCAAAAGAGAGGAATAGTGATTATGGTTTTTCCTTCCTGACAACCCAGGAGAAGGGGAATTTTGAGAATTGAGACCAAGGTAAGAAATGAATGGGAAAAAAAGTAAAAAATTCCTTGTGGCAGAGAAGGGCCAGTGGACTTTAAACATGATGACATCAAAAATTAAAATTTAAGTTCTTCCTTTCTCTCTCTTGGAATTTTCAGCATTATCACCAAATCTTTCATATGTCAAATACCTATCATAGTGCTGTGATAGGGCTACTTTGTGGAATGGAGGTCTTCAAATTTGGGGCATAGATGCCAAGAGGGCATTGAGGAAGCCAGAAGTGGTAGTGAGAGCACTGAAAAAGACAGAGTACTTAACTAGGAGCAGGAATTCAAAACAAAAGGAGACCTTTGAACACAAACACTCTAGTCCAGGGGTCCTCAGAAATCCAGGGGAAGGACACAGGTAGCAGTGATGGAATTGCACTGCCCACATCATCATTCAACGGGAACTGTTATGGGTCACGGTTGACTTACAGCTTAGAGCCACATGGCAATCACACCCCACCCGTGCTTCCCTGGCTGCTCCCAGCCACTGACTGAGCCAGTGACTGAACATGGTATGGGTGCTTGAACTGGGCCATGCCTTCCTGATGCGGGACACTTCTAATGGTAACCTTTTCTCACCTGTGCTCAAGGGTCACCACCCCTTGCGCCTGACCTCTGGCTCAGGGCATCCCCACACTAGTGGGGCTCCTTCAGTGTTGCCAAGACTTTCTGTGGACTGCCCTGAGGTCTGAGCCTCTTCCTACCCAATCCTTCCTTTCCTCTCTCCTTTTGCAAGAGTCACACCTGCACCTGCATTGCAGTCTGAAGGTTCCCCATACCTGCTCCTGTTCCCTGCCCTTTATCCTTGCCCCAGGAAATCTCGAATGTCTAATACCCCTTAGTGTCTGTTTCTTGGAGGTCCTAAATGGAGACAGGTGGTATCAAGAGTGGGGACTGAGAAAGCTGACAGTAAGATTGGGCTTGGGTCTGGCTCACTCACTGTCTGGCCAACACAAAGAACTGTTTCATGAGTGGTGTGGGGAAGGCATGATAAGTCTCTGGCACAGGTGAGAGCCCACTGAAGATTTCCCCAGCGGTGACCTTGGAAAATGTCCCAGTGGTGAGAAATGCTCTGGACAGCGCAGTGATTCTGGCATGTGAAAGATGCTGGGGACTAATGCCTAGGAAGAGTGGAGTTGCCTTATTATTAACAAGCTATATTGACATCCTATGATGGGATAATGAGAAATTGAGAGCAGTTAACAAACTATTAAAGGCTAATTGTGAGAGCCAGAGGGCCTCTTTGACAGCTTAAGAAGGGATCTTTATCTTCTGAAATGGAAGAGTAAAAACAGCTGAGCAGCAGAGAGAGCCTGTGGTAGAGGCAAGAGCTCTGGCGATGTCTAAATGCTCAAGCCAGGGCCCTGGTTGGAAAAACCTGGGACCCTGAATGCTCAGGGCTTGCAGAGGTGGCCCACCCTTCCTTGAGAGGGAGATGTCACTCCTTGCTGCAAAGAAGAGACCTTTCACCTGCAGGGCGACAGGTGCTGCCCTCAGGAGCTGCTCCTACTTCCTTTCCTGGCTGCTGGAGCCATAACTAGGGTTAAATCTCCGCAGGACCTGGCTGGGGATGTGCTGAGGCTGAATGGGAGAAATTACACTCTGTAAGAGTTTTAAGAAGTAGCTAGCATGTACCATGAAGAATGAGAGGACTGCCCCTAGAATTGGATTTTGAGAGTGCCTGATCAGGAGGGCTGGAACAAAAGAATGGTTAAGCAAGAATTCATTAACTTTGGGGCTCTCTCTTATGACACATCATTTAATACTCCGGTGAGGCCCCAGAAGATCAGGCAAACTCACTGTCAGGTGGGTCTTAGAAGGCTAGAGAAAGTGATGGCTGATGCTAAGTAAAGTGTAAAGGCCTGAGTTGTTCTGGCAAGCCAAAGAGGAGAACAAAACAGCATGAAGGGGCTGATGGAGGTGAGTGTGCAGGAGTGGATGTATTATGGGAAGATGGAAGATTTTATGTTTGAGCTGCTGCATCTTCAGATCTCTCTATTCACACTGAGGCCACACCTCGCTCGGGTTGTTTCCAGCCAATAACTAAGTGTATGTAGTGTGGGTACCAGAGTTGAGCTGGCCCAATGCTGGCCTCCTCTGTTAGGCACTCTTTACTCAGAGACTTTTTGGTATAGCCGAGACGTTCTCAGAACTGCACTGCAGTTAAGCATCTTCCTACCCAGTCCCTCCTTTTCCTCCCTCATTTCATAGGTTGCAGATCTGCACTGTGATCTGAAGGCTCCCTTCTCCCTTCGTCCTTCTCAAGCATTTCTCCCAGTGAATCTCTTGGCATGTCTGATCTCGAGTTGGTCTGCTTCTCGGACCTTGTGAACTGCCAAAACTCGTACCTCAGTGACATGTGACAAATTTTTATTGACTACTTTGTTTCCTGAGTATTGGTCACATTTTCCTGTTTCTTCTTGTGTCTAGTAGTTTTTGTTGAAACCTGGACATGATAGGTAATATATATATATATATATATATATATATATATATATATATATATATATTTTTTTTTTTTTTTTTCTGTACGCGGGCCTCTCACTGTTGTGGCTTCTCCCGTTGCGGAGCACAGGCTCCGGACGCACAGGCTCAGCGGCCATGACTCACGCGCCCAGCCGCTCCACGTCATGTGGGATCTTCCCGGACCGGGGCACGAACCCGAGTCCCCTGCATCGGCAGGCGGACTCTCAACCACCGCGCCACCAGGGAAGCCCCATGATAGGTAATATATTAAAGCAGTTCTGGATTCTGATTTTTCTTCCCCCTGAAGATTGTTATTGTTGCAGTTTTGTTAATTTATTTCTCTGTTAGGAGTCTACCTGGCTAGGTCTGTGAAATCCGTCTCCTCTGTGGTTTGTGATTGCTGATGTCTCTGCTTATGGTCTTTTTTTTTTTTTACATCTTTATTGGAGTATAATTGCTTTACAATGGTGTGTTAGTTTCTGCTCTATAACAAAGCGAATCAGCCATACATATACATATTTGTTTTTTAAAATAGTCTTGCGTTCATTCCTTGACGTCAGCCCTGTGTTTGCATTGCTTCAGTCAGATCTAGGTTGGACAGAGGTTGTGCTCAACCACTTCAAACCAGTAAGGCTTCTGTTCTCTGCTGATAGATAGGTATGTGGGTAAGGGGGGTGGCATTCAAAATTCATGCCATTTTCAAGTATGACCAGTCTTTTACTTTCTGCTGGACCCTTTTGTGTCTCCTCTGCACATGTGTTCTGCTCCGGGGCTGGCCAGGTATCTGTCACTGGTTTGGGTTTTCTCCAGTGTCTGCTGCACATTCACACAGTCTAGCGAGACGTATGCCTTCTCCAACGATGACTGCAACCTCAGGCTACTAGAGCTGTGGGCCTTCCCTACTCAAACCACCATTGTGATTATCACTTCCACCGACCACACTGCTGGGTGCGGGCTTTTCCCACCACACCAAATTGAGGGAGCCCCTTTGCCAGTCAGAGAGAAGCTGCTGGTCCTTAAGACCTGCCCTGCCCTGGAAAATCTCCTTGTCAGCTGGGCTGTGGGGGGCGGAAGGGAGAGCAGCCCGGGGCCAGAGCACTACAGATTCCCAGTGTTTCTACCTGGGAGGTTAAGCAGATTTTTAAGTAAAAATGCTTTTCAGATTGTTACCTGGTCTCGTTCATTTCCAGACAGTTGAAAAATGATTTTTCTTTTTTTTCAGACTATTTTGTCCAGATTTATAATTGCTTTTCGGGGAAAGGATTTTCCAGTCTCCTCACTTGGCCACAGCCAGGGATTCTATCTCTACAATAGCTCCCTCCAAGCTCCATGATGAAATCTAAGTGATCATTCTAAGACACTAATATGGTCGTATCTTTCCCATAATTTAAAGCCTTCCATGGCTTTCCATTTTCCTTAGAATGAACTCCTTATAAGACTCAGCATAATCTGCGTCCTTCTTGCTTTTCTAGCTTTCTTTTTACCTCTTTTCCCTAGAAGTCTTTGGTCTGACCAGACTGGATCTCACCCATGCCACACTTTCTTTTATGCCTACACGCAGCATGTGACTTTCTCCTTCTAACACTCACAAGCCACCCCCGACTCTTTCCTTCTCCTCCCAGCCCAGCTCTTATTTTTCTGCTGACTCCTATTCATCCTTCAGATTTAAGTTTAGACATCATTTCCTTCTAGGAACATCCTTCCTTTACCCCTCTCCATTCTAGGTTTTGGTGCCTTTGATCTTTGTTCCCATAGTGCTTTACTTTCCCTTTTCTAGACTGGATCACACTATTGATGTCATTGCTGTTTAATCGTTTCCTCCACTAGACTATAAACTTCATGGGTGCACAGACTACCGCTGAATGTTCTTTGATTTATTCTTACCACTGAGACCAATGACTAAGATTCTGCAAAACACTTATTAAATGATAACAAATGACTAAATGCCTAATTAAATCAGGAGTCAGAAAACTTTTTCTGTAAACAGCCAGGTAGTAAATATTTTAGGCTTTGTGGACCATAAAGTCTCTGTTATAACTACTCAACTCTGCTATTTTAGTGTGAAAGCAGCCGGAGAAAATATAAGGAAGAGGCATAGGCTTCGTTCCAGTAAAAGTTTATTTATAAAACCTGGTGGCTGGCCACGGGCTGTAGTTTACAAATTCCAGGATTAAATGAATGAGTGAATGAATGCATGATAGTTGATGAGGAAATGTTTTAATGAATTGAACTAAACTCTAACCTGTAGTTCTTTTGTAAATAATTTAAACTTATTTTCTCTACCTTTGGTCTAACCAAGAAAAAGTACTAAGCATTTTCCACATAACAACCTATCATCAGAAATAAAAATTATATCATTTTATATTTTAATACAGAAACTGTCTCTTGGGTCAGCCGGAGATGTTAGGTTCTTCTTTGTCTATCTTCACTTAGTCCTTCTGTCTTTCTTTTCTTACTTTTTATTATTTCATATAATCTAAGGCACAAGGTTAGTCAAAGACATCAAGATAATTAATTAACATGGTTAAATGACAATCTACGTAGTGCGCTGAGCATAGGCGTAAAGAACAATGAATATGCCCCTTAGGAATATCATGAAAAATGACAGTTTGACATTTTGAAGCTTTGTCTATTTGGCATCATCTCTCTCTTACTTTTATCTATTTAATGTTTTACATTAATGCACTTACTTTTTTAGCAATGTAGTCGATTAATTAAGAAATGGTGCATTAATAGATGATACCTGCTCATTAAGAATCACTGTATTCTGTTCTTTGAAATTACAAGTATAATTATGAAGAAAACCTACTTTAGTTAGGAAATATTTTTACAATTACTAGCAATTACATAGTATTGTGGAGACAATTCATTATATTCCTTATAAAACTGAATTAGTATTTTCCAATTTTGTTACAGTGTTGGCCATGTGTCCTAAATGTACATACAGAAGGAAGCAGAATGTTGGAGTTAATCAATAACACCTGAACGCACATTTAATTTAGGCACTTTAACAAATTAGCATTCTCTAATTTCACTTCGACGAAGTCTTTTTGTCACTTAAGAAATAAGACATCTTATTCAAGATTTTTACTGAAATTTTTTTCAATGAAAGAAAAATTATTTTTAACTGCTTCTTAGAACTTTTCAAAGTATTAAATGCAACCTTTTTCTACTAAAGAAACATAGAGTGAGAGTATGTGTAACCAGGGTTTCATTACTGGTGAAGAGAAAAACCTGATGTTACATTTCCAAAGTCATCCTCTACTCTTGAGGAATTTTGAGGAAGGACTCAAAGGGAACAAGAAATTATTTGGTAATCTTGCCTTTAGCAATCTCAGGCAAGAAGCCAATGATCTTACATTTACATCATGTACTCCAAGATCAACTGATTCACTATAGGTGGCTGAATTGATGATTTGTTTTATCTTAGTGGTTCATTTAATTGTACTAATCAAAGCTTAGTGAAAGGCTGTTCTAAAAACTTGACAGTTAGTCCTGGGAAATTGTGTAAACAGAAACTATTTATCTCAGCATGAGATTCAATAAATACCACATTAAGGGTAAGGGTTTCTAATTAAAGGGGCACCACATGTCTATACCTGTGCACAAAGGTATCTGAGAACCAACTGGAACTGTATCTGCATAAACCCAGCAACACATATAGCATTACAAGTAGCTTCCTTGCACGTGAATTTGAATGCATCCAAACTGAGATAATGTTCCTTATCCTACAGTGATATTTCTGAATTCTCTATTTTAATGTGTTACTCTAAAAAAAAAAGAATTCTATGGTCAAATACATTGGGATATCCTGTGTTAAACAGAATAAAGTAGTTGGCTTTCTTTCCTAGGGGACTTCTCTGATCCTTGAATATGCTAAAATATACACTAGACTATCTAGGAGAGGTGAATAGTACATATTTTGCAAACTGACTACCATGGAACACTATTTTTCTCAGAATACCCATTAACATGATGAAGAATCATTCCTTTAAAAAATAAGACTGGAAGACCCTTTTATAACATAACTTTCTAAATGAACAGTTAGGGTCACATATATTCTATTTTCTTATTCTTTTTGCAAAACCTTTAAAAAATTACTTTGTGCTTATATAAAACTTGTAAAAAAAGTACAAAGGACTCCTATTTACCCTTTACCTAAATCTCTTAGTTTGCCACATTATTTTTTCATTCTCTCTTTGTCTTTCTTCCTATGGCTCTCCCTCTTTTCCTCCCCCTTATCACTAGCTAACTATCTAACTAGTTACTTACCTATCTACCTATCTGTCATCTATTCCCTCATGAACAATTTGAACGTAGTATCTTTTATTCCCCAGTGCCCAGCAGCACCTGAAGCATGGTAGAGATTCATTCAAGGACAGATGATTAGTGAACGATGTCTTTCAGAATTTTATCTAAGCAAAGTTCAATTACAAAATGCAACCCTGGAATAATAAATATGAAGTCATTATCTGTTATAAAGAGCCAGTGAATCAATTTTAAATTTCAGGAATATTATCTTACTGGCTCTTAACAATTTCAGCATTTGAAAGTTTCCAAACCAAGAATCAGAACAAATGTCTGACCATATTTTCTTTTTCTGAATAATGAATGTGCTTATGTGGTGAACCAAAGCCAAACACCTTGCCTTCTATTTCAGTCCAGGACATGTATGCTCAGCCCTATGGTTTCAAACCAACGGGTACACTTACTTATTGATTGAATTAAACTCACACAACCCACTGAGTCACTGAATTCTGTCAGCTGGATCTTCTCTGGGATCCTTTTCTCTGTGTGTAACTCTGTTTTCTCACTTTCTCCTTCAGTGTTATTTCTCTATATAGAATATGTTTTTATACTAGCATTAAAGTTTAGAGATATTACTTATTTATCCCAGGAAAAACAAAAAACAAAAACAATATAACATGGTTACATCCAAACAAGTTATGGCTTAAAATGAATCTTGCTTGAATCAGCTTGGAAAATAAGAATGTGCGAAGTAGAGGCAAGTAGAAGACCCCTATAAAATGTGATTTATTTGATTTTAAGAATGCTAAATGAATGCTAAAAGAATGTTAAAGGCTGATTATATGAGGTGCTTAAAGTACTCAAGTTCATTAAGATAGAAAATAGAATAATGGTTTTCAGGGGTTGGAGGGAAAGGGCTATTGAGAGTTATTGTTTAATGGATAGAAGTTTGGAAAGAAGAAAAAGTTCTGGAGATGGTCAGTGCTGATGGTAGCACAACAATGGGAATGTACCTAACGCCACTGAACTATACAGTTAAAAATGGTTAAAATGGTAAAATTTGTGGTATGTATGTTTTACCACAATTTTAAAAAAGGAAGGTGAATGTTATGGAAAAAATCTATTTGCCTATAGATAAATAAGAATCCTTCTGGTTTTTAAATTCATAACAATTGTGGTTATATATTGCTTACATAAAGTCAAATTTTACATGTAACCTTTTCTTTTCATACAAAATATTTATTTGGTAACTCTTCTACTTCCAAAAGAGAATTTGATGGGAGAGGTGGGAGGTCAACATCATTTGGACTTTTCAAGGGTCTGATATGTGCCCTGCAGCTGGCAAACACACTGGACCAGTGGCTGGTTCACACCCAGGAAGGGGCAGAAAGCCTGAGATTGGGAGGTAACCAGGCTCCCACCAAGAGCTGGGCAAGGAGGGTATTCCCCCTGGAGCAAATGTGGATCCAGCAAGAGAAAGATGACCTGGAGTTCCATAAAATGAGGGACTCCAAAGGCAAAAGTCTGTGAGGAATGGCCCATTATTTGTAACTGCTTTGAGATAATGAACTATTCCCTCAATTATGTTTTCATTTTTAAAAGTTCCTGTTTGTGAGGTTAGTTTTTTAATCTGTCTTTTGTTTATGTTCCCCTCCTCCTGTCCACTTATATCTAATATCTGTGCACAAGTCCAATGTCAGCACTTTTCAGATCATTGCTTATATTTGAGAAGTACTAATTTTCTATTAGAGAGTAATGTGAAGATGAAGCAAGAGGCATGAGATGGGCAGGCCAGAGCTTTGCTTGAGGTTTAAGTGCCATCTCATCGATTGGTGTTCTTTGCCTTGGGAGTATGTCTCTCAGCTTTTGGTGTTCAAAAGCAAAGATGTCTGGCCACCGTTTTTCTGCACTATGATCTGTCTGTTGCCACCTTCTCTTCTTCTTCTACCCAATTTCACAACCGCTAGCTCCATAGACTAAAAGTTAGATTTTAGTCATGTGGGAATAGACTATGAGTACCTCTTCCTCTTCAGCTGCAACCAGCTCCCCTGTTATTCTCCCTCTAAGAAGGATTGGAATATGCCTTTCAGGATTATGACACCAGCTTTTGGAGAAATCTATTTTTAGCTCAAAGGTATGCAGAGTTATGGGCTAGCGCTCAGCTTCCTTTCTAGTCTTTGGCCAGCTTCCACAGTATTTCCTAGATAATGCTTCACAGTTGGTCATACAGGAGGCCATAGGAGGCCATGTGAGTACATCCTAATTACATTGTCAATCAGTTTCATCTCTGTTGTTTTCATTTGTAGACAACAGTCCCAGGTAGAAAAATGTAAGATGTTACTTGAAAGAATTTCTGGATCTCTACGCTAAATCCAATCCTAAAGATGCCACAGAGTGAGGGAGAAAATGATGAATTTTTTTTAATACTGAAAAGACTGAGAAGTCTCTGGAGAGACAGAAGTTCGCTGGGTTCCAGGTTCCCCCTGAAATGACAGCCTAGGAAAGGAAGGGGCAAGGAGCCACAGGTGGAAGATAGCATGGGTGTAAAGGAGAGCCCTGAATGGGTCTTGCTTCCTCTGTCGCAACTTGAGGCAGGAAAAGAGAAGCCCAGGTTAGTGTGAGTAACACAACCATAATCTTTGAGCCCAGGGAAGATAGGGAGGAATAAACTAAATACAGACAATTAAGCAGGCCCTGCATTTTTCCGCCTCCCCAACCTCTCTCCCACTGCACACCCCAAGAACTATTAGCTGCAACTGAGGGAAACAGCTCTCAGAAAAGGAGAATTGTGGAGTACAGGGATGGGCAGGTGGCAGAGAGGGGACTGGTGGCAAATTGGGAAGCCAGACTGCTAGTCTTTCAACTTTCTCCTTTTATGCATCCCCTTCAAGACTGGGGCAAGAATAGACTTTCTCTAACATTGATTATGCTCAACATAGTATTGGAGTCCTGATTAGCAAAATATGGCAATGAAGTAAGTAGCAGGTTAAAGATTGAAAGGGGAGAAACTAACAGTCATCATTTGAAAATGATAAGATAGGGCTTCCCTGGCGGCACAGTGGTTGAGAGTCCGCCTGCCGATGCAGGGGACACGGGTTCGTGCCCCGGTCCGGGAAGATCCCACATGCTGCGGAGTGGCTGGGCCCGTGAGCCATGGCCGCTGAGCCTGCGCGTCCGGAGCCTGTGCTCTGCAACGGGAGGGGCCACAACAGAGACAGCCCCGCGTACCGCAAAAAAAAAAAAAAAAAAAAAAAAAAAAGATAAGATAATCTACATTTTTTTTAAAAAAAAAGCTGAATCAACTGAGAACTAATAAGAGACTGTAGCAAGTTTCCTTCACCCATACTGTTTCTTTATACCAGAACAACCAACTAGAAAATATATTAGAAATCCAGGCATCATCCACAAGAGCATTTAAAAGCCGGAAAAGTATATGTTTATACATAATAAACAATTTTATTATTTTTCTTCTGCCACTCCCTTTGTATTTTATAGTGGTCGTATAATGTGGTTATAATGGCTAACATTACAGTATAGTTCATAATCTCCTGGATATCAAGGCAGGATTGTTATTGAACTAGAGGAGAAATGAATATCCCCCAGAAGTGCAAATAATCAAACAAGAACTTACAAAATTTTTATGGAGAAATTTTTTAAATATTATTATAGGACATAAAATAAGGAAATACTAGAGAGCCATTCCATGTTCACCGAGGCACATCAATATTATAATGATATCAATTATCTCAGAATCATTCAATAAACTCAATATGATTTTAATAAAAATCGTAGAGTATTTTTGAGGCTCTCATAAAATCTATTCCAAAATGTATATGGAAAACTAAAAGTCTGCAGGTAAAATCCTGCAGTGACCTGTCTTATAATGGGAACCAGATTTTCACTGTTTTCAAACTTAATCTATGTGAATAGCCAATCCTAATTTCCCATTTTATTCCTTGAGGGTTGGCAACCACTGATGGTACCAATTACTGCATAGACCAGCCTCCTTCGTTCAGGCAACAGCACCCTCTCTATTTTGAGCAGAGGGGGTTGTATTAAAGGGTAGGTATAGTTCACAGAATCATTGGGAGGGCTGACAAAACAGACGAAGCTGAGCATCTACGTCTACCTCCAGTACCCCTCAGCTCAGCATCTGTACATGCTCTTCCCCATTCTCAAATTCTGAAGCAACCACGGGCTCCTACCTAATATAACTACCCTCACACAAACAAAATGTACTCAACCTGCCCCAAAAGGCTATGCCAATACCTCAACATCGTTAAAACAATAAGATACTACTTTTTACTACTTATTGTTAAAACAGTAAGATACTGTCTTTCTAATTTTGATAATTTAATGGGTATAAAGATACCATCAAATATTAATGAGAATATAGAGAGACCAAAAGTCCCATGCTCTGCTGGTGGAAGAGTAAACTGGCCTGGCTGTCCTAGAGAACTAGAGTAGGTCCTGGAGTACTTAGTAAAACTAGGTACGCATATGTGACCATGAAATCCTACTCCTGGATCCATATCCTAGGGGAACACTCTTACAGACCCATGAAGGACAGTATAAGGGTATTCATTACAGTGTTGCTTATTGGGTTACGGAGTTACAGGTCACTTAAGTGTCCATACTGGGGAATGATAAAGAAAAAGTGACAAATGCACACCCTGGACTATGCAGTAGTCAGAAACAATGCATTTGATGCTCATTGAGCCAGAGGAGTAGATCTTAAAAGCATAGCGTTGTCCCAAAAGTAAGAAACAAAACAATATCTATACAACAGTGCCGTTATGTGAGTTAGCACACACACAGGGTAGATTTGTAAGTATCTACTCATACATAGGGACACATATCAAGCACTTTGGAGAAGGGGGCTATAGTGTAGAGAATGGGAGTGGGAATAAGGAATTAAGTAGAGAAAAATAATTAAAAAATGATGAGCCTTGCATGGATGCATAATGACGTGCCCTGCATAGACAAATAGGGTTAGTTCAACTCTGCACCTGAGAGGGTTTTTTGTTTTTGTTTTAAATAGGGAGGTATTCTGTGATTATGGCATCCCATTCCCCCCATTTAATCATAATAATTAAAAAGTCAAAAATTGCTCTGAAGGTAAAGATGCATTTCACTTTCAGACATAAAGCTGACTTCTTTATGTATCAAAGGAAACTTCCAGCAAATGCTTCAGTCTCATTCATCTCCAAGCCACTTATTTTCTTGATTCCATCTAATCTTGGTAAAGGAAGGGGGGAGGTTATAATAATCTTTCAAAAATTTGAAAATGGTTCTAATTGCTCTACATTTAGGTAAAGTTACTGGTTGCTTAATAGCTATTTAGAGCTCTTTTTGGAAAGCAGACAGCCATTCCAGTCTATAAAGGTAGTTTTATGGAAATGTTCCTTTTGACAGAAAGAAGACATTGGAGAATTCGTATGCTATTTTAGCTGATTCTGTGATTGCAGTCACACAAATGACTACATTCCAGAGAGATCCCATAAACAGAAGCTTTTTCCATTTCAGTCTTTCAAGGTAAAACATTATCTTTTCATTTTCTATATACTCAAGAGTGTCAAGAAATGATGAAATGTAAGCCATAATTACAATAGCATTTCTAAGTCTTCCTTGATGGTCAGAGGTAAGAAAAGGAAAGAGGAAGATAATTCTTTTGTTCCCAGTGACATTAAAATGCCCGTTCAGATAAGAAAAAAATATATTGGACTGGCTTCCCTTTGTTCAACTGTTGTAACCTCCTGCAATCTCACTGCCTATTTCACTCCAATGTGAGTTAGTGTTACAAAGCAAGATAATGACTGTCTTCTGTAAGCCTGTGTAGTGTAATAGAACTGGAATTGGTTGGTGCAAAGAGCTGGAATGAAATTAGAAGGTGAATGGACTGTAGATTTGTCATACAGTTTCCCAGCTGTTCTATCTGGCCTTCTGTTCCTTTCTTTGGTACTTCTTTTTATGCACATGAGGAAGCAGACAGTATAAACAGCCAATATCTCTTGGGCCATTCAATTCTGGCTTTATATTTTCAACTATGCCAATAACTGCTGGTCACATTTCTATTCCATTTGGGTGGTCTGATTTAAATGTAGAATGTCATATGAGGGATGGCCAGAACGGGTACCTCAAGTGAAAGCTACATTCAATAATGCAGTTTTAATTGCTCAGAAAACTCTAGCCTGGGAAACCCAGCTTATCCAGGCTTCCTGAGTACTGACCTTCACTATAGCATCTGCTAAGTTCTGATGTGCGTGAGCCCTGTTCGCTACTGAGGGAAGACTGTCTCTTAGGAGCCGAGCAGTGTTTGGTAGCTGCAAATAGAAGTCTGTCTTTTTAGTAATAAACATTGCAAAATATGAACCCTTTGGCTATGGGAAATATCTCTCCATGTGATGAATAAGATAATCCAAAATGACTTCTTTTCCAGGATCATTTCTTCAGACATAAAAGAAAAGGTGCAATAAACTGAAATTCATAGATGCGGCTGAACTCTAACCTATGAAACCTTTCTGAACATTCCCTCATTGAAAGCTCCTTTTCTCTTCATCACTTCTCCTGCTTTGTATTGCTACATGGCCATAAGCAGCTAAAATCACAGGCAGCTCTGGACAATATTTGCTAAAAACATGCTGGCACACAGATTCCGCTGTTGCTCACTAAACAGGAGGCTAAAAATAAAAGAGATGCTAGAGATATGAGTAAGTCCACGGTTTTGTGGTAAATGGCAAAAGACTATAGTCTGCTTGTTGCAGGAAAATAAAACCCAATACCAAAATCATTTGGGTGATAATCTGCTCTTTCTCTTCCAGTCAGCAAATAACCTACACTCTTCAAATCCCTAAATACTTTTGTGTTCACATTTTCCAAATGCTTGAGACTGCTATTCTGAGATAGTGGGAACCAGCCCAATATATCATCTTATCTCTCTTAAATAATGAAACCCAGATTGCCACAATCAGCTAAAACCAGGATTCAGAGATAGCTATTCAAGAATGTGAGATGTTGCTAATGGGAGAAGTACAACTTCATAGCCAAGGCTTCAAAATCACAGCCAATGTGTTAATGACCACCATATCTGAGATAATTGTAAATACACAGGAACATATGTGAGCCCAAAGATTGAGGACTCCTTAAACATGAAAGTTACTCCACATTTTGTTAAATGATCTTACTTTCCTAAAGTGAAAGAATATAAAAAGTTTTTTGAAGGGAGTCCTCTCTAAGCTCATGCTTTTCAAAGCCAAGTTGATTTTACTCACATTGATTTTAAGTAAAATCAGCTTGGGTTTGAAAAGCGTAGTAAGTGATCATTTCACTTCTAGTACCAATGCGAATAAGGTTAAAATGTAAGAAATTATAAAAGTTAAAAAAAATTTTATTTGAAAAAATTTTCTGTTGAAGTATAACTTACCTACAACACTATGTTAATTCCAGGTGTAAGACATAGTGGTTTGATCTTTCTAAACATTACAAAATGATCACCATACAAAGTTATCACAATATTATTGACGATATTTCCCACATTGTACATTCATTCCCACGACTCATTTATTTTGTAACTGGAAGTTTGTACCTCGTGATCTCCCTCACCCATTTCACTCCTCCCCCTACACCCCCTTTCTGGCAACCACCTGTTTGCTGTCTGTATGTATGAGTCTGTTTCTGTCTGGTTATGTTAGTTCATTTGATTTTTTTTTTTTTTTTTTTTTTAGATTCCACATGTAAGTGAAATCAGATGGTGTTTGTCTTTCTCTGTCTGACTTATTTCACTTAGCATCATACCCTCTAGGTCCATCCACGTTGTCACAAATGGCAAGATTTCATTATTTTATGGCTGAGTAATATTCCATTCTTCTTTATCCATTCGTCTATCTGTGGATACTTAGGTTGCTTCCATGTCTTGGTTATTATAAATAATGCCGCAGTAAACATAGGGGTCCATTAATCTTTTAGAATTGGAGTTTTTGTAAGAAATTATAAAAGTTTAGCCTAGCATGCCCTCAGCAAAATTCTGCCATCTGATTAATGTGTGTTACTTTACTTTCCCTCTTCCTTAGTGCTCAGGGTTGGTTGAATGAATCTGATGCCTGGATTGTCCCTGCAGGGCAGGGATATGTTAGGTAGGTGCACTCTCTGGGTGGAATGTGTCTCAGATCAGGTCAAGCCGATAGGGCTGGTTATGCGTGGATTGCAAGGATAGAGGCAGTAGGTAGGAGCCAAGGCCATAACTAGAAAATTGAAGGGCATACATTAAAACAGAGGTGAGATGGAGAAATTAACAGCATTATTATCCAGAAAATACCCATCCCGGAAAGCAGGACAGGATGCAGGAGGTTAGCAGAGTTAGCTGATTTAGGAGCTAGTATGTTTAATTAATTATGCAGTGAGGCTTGCTTTGCTGTGAGGCGTGGAGCACGGTGAGTGTGATTGCCTAAAGGAAGCACAGTAGCATGGAAATGTTGCAGCAACTCAAATTTAAGGGTGGAGCAGCAAGAGTAGGAACAAAAGGAGATATGTGGGCTTCCCTGGTGGCGCAGTGGTTGAGAGTCCACCTGCCGATGCAGGGGACACGGGTTTGTGCCCCGGTCCGGGGAGATCCCACATGCCGCGGAGCAGCTGGGGCCGTGAGCCGTGGCCGCTCAGCCTGCACGTCCGGAGCCTGTGCTCCACAACGGGATAGGCCACAACAGTGAGAGGCCCGCGTACCGCAAAAAAAAAAACCCAAAAAACCCCCACAAAAAACAAAAATTAAAAATAGAGTTACCATATGATCCAGCAAGATATGCACATATAGGCATAGCAAATTCCAGCAAGCCTATTTATTAAAATATTTAATAGAGGTTATCTGTCTATATTGATGTTTTGGGGTAATTTTACATTTTATTAATTATATTTTCTAATTTCCCTCCATTAAACACATATTGCTTGAATAACAAGAAACTTCAGAAAAAATATTTAAAAGAATCCAATGGAAGAAAGCCAGCCATCATGGTTTAAGGCCCAGAGTCTATAACATTCTAACGCAAGGACAGGACCAGTTGTCACACGTGCACGCGCGCACACACACACACGCACACACTACGGTGAAGCCAAAAGAAACACATGATTGATTTATTCCTGCTGGAGAATATTACGGCGTAAGACAGTGTCTAGGGAAAGACATGATTTTTGTTCTCATACGTATAGTGAAGGGTCAGCAGTGCCTCCGATGGCTTGTGCGTTATGGTTCTAAAGGGAATGAACACAGTCACTCTGCCCTAAAGCTTGCTGAAGGGCAGGGACCATGTCTGCCATGTATTTCCACGGCTCAGCACAGTGCCTGTTTGTTCATCAGCATTACGAAGTTAATCATATCTACCTTTCAGAGGATTGAGTGAGATAACAGGATTTGGTTATTGGTTGTCTATTGTTGCATAACAAACAACCCAAAACCTAGTGGCCTGAAGTAACCACAACAATTATTTTGCTCACCAAGCTACAGTTCGGGCAGGTCATGGTGGGAATAGTTATTCCTGCTCTACACAACTTCATCTGGGGTGCCTTGAAGACGGGGCCTGGAATTACCTGAAGGCTTGCTGACTCATAGGCTGACGGTTGAGATTTTCTCTGGGGACCAGAACACCTACATGTGGCCTCTCCGTAGGACCTGGGCTTCCTCATAACGTCATCTTTAGGTTCCCAGAGTAGACATTCCAAGAGAGAAAGCTGGGTGGAACTCTTATCACCTTGCATTGGAAGTGTGCAGTGTTGCTTCCACCATATTCTATTTGTTTAGGCAGATAGTCACGAAGGTCAATTCAATTTCAAGGGGAGGAAAAATAGACTCTACTGCTTGATGAAGAGTGACATGTGGGACCATGAATGTTGCTGTAGCCTTTTTAGGAAGTACAGCCTGCCATATGGGCACATAATGGAATACTGAAAATTTGACAATTTTTAAGATTGGATGTTGGCTAGGTGTTATTAATCATTCTATTTCTAGTTATGCTACCTCTCCTCAAATATGTCATTGTTTGATTAGCGTGGGCTTCTGTAGCAAGAAATACGTTCTTTCTGGTGTGAGAAGGTCCTTGATTCCTGGAGAATAATCTGAAATTCTACAGAAATTTGAGACTTTGATTATAATCACAGCCTTTCATTCTGGAAAATGTATTTGAAATGGGAATTAAAATGAGCAATATTACTGATACATTTTAAAGCAAAGGCAAAAATAAGATACTTGCATAGATGGATACATTTTGCTCAGATGTAACCTAGGAGTATTTCTGTTGAAGCAGAGTGAAAGTGAGCAGTATAATGACTGTAACTACAGAAATTTTCCCAGAAACTGATTTTTTAAGATCCTATTTTGTGTTCACATTGAACTTCTAGGCTTCTGAGCAGAGCAAAGAAAAATTCCTCTAGTTCTTGAGGTAAAGGAGAGGTCTCTGATTCCACTGTTTGGACAGCTGGAACCCTCTCTCCTTAACCTCTTGGAAGAGAGGGGCTGCCAACTCCCAGCCCCTGAGAATCTTGCATTTCCTCCCACTCCAGGATTGAGAAAGGTGTGAGGAGAGCCTTCTGTTTGAGGCCTTTAAAAGCTAGAATGACCACAAGGAGTGAGGTGCTAGATTTGGAGACCACACAAATGAAATCACCTGGGATTTAAAAAAAAAATCACTTGTGTTTCTGAATCGAGAGGAAATGCTTCACGTGTCTATTTAACCAGTAGAATAGGGTGTGTTTCAAGGCTTGCACTCATTTACTCATTCATTCATTTACTAAATAGTTTTTGAAAGTAAACAATATGCAGAGTACCAAGCTAGATGCTCAAAACAGAAAGATGAACAAAAGAAACAAGTTTCTTGCCCTCATAGGCCTTACAGCTAGTTGAGATAAAATTGTGTGAGACTTGTTAGTTCTAAAGTTTAGAGTGGCACAGGGTGGCACAGGCTGAGATTGGAGCTGGGCAGAATTAGGGTCAGTGAGCCAGTTAGAATATGCAGCCGTGGGTGACTGCTTGGATGGAAACCTATATCCTCAAAAGGAGAGCAGGAAACAGAGGTGATACCTCATGTCCTCGTGGCCTGTGTCCAGAGACTGGCAGAGACTGGAGTCTGAATCTGCAATAAAATCCCTGTCTCAGGACCTAGATGGATAGGTGTGACCATTTTCCAGAATGAGGCAGGAAACACAGCTACTTGTAGTTGGTGACTGAGATGCAGACAGACCTTGGGCTACAGCAGAAGCAACATCACTCTTTCCACCAAAAAGAGGAGAGTGAGAGATGGAAACCACCCAGTGTTGGGATCTTCTCTCTCCCTTCCAGTCCTTTCTGATCCAAAGTGGCATGCAGCCCTCCTATAGTCCCCAAGCTTGCCATGTAGTACTAAAGCTACTTAAATCTCATTTTGGCTTCTGTTTTCTCTACGGAGAAGAATGGGCTTCAGAGTGGATCAGATGGAACAAATAGGGATTTCTCTGAGTCTCCAGATAGATGAAATGACCCTGAAACTTTATTCCAAAATTCATTATTTTTTTAATAGCATCCTAAATGAATGGACCACAGGAATGCCAAAAATGTACCAAAAATGTCAAAAAGGCACCAAAAATGTATTGATTTCATCAAGGTATTTGACAGTCTTTGTCATGGGATCCTTGTAAATAAGCTCAAGAAATTGGATAATTAAGTGGCAAAGATGTTTCTCAAGGGCTTCCCTGGTGGCACAGTGGTTGAGAGTCCGCCTGCCGATGCAGGGGACACGGGTTCGTGTCCCGGTCCGGGAAGATCCCACATGCCGCGGAGCGGCTGGGCCCCTGAGCCATGGCCGCTGAGCCTGCGCGTCCGGAGCCTGTGCTCCGCAACGGGATAGGCCGCAACACTGAGAGGCCCGCGTACTGCAAAAAAAAAAAAAACAAACCAAAACAAAAAATGTTTCTCAAGAATACTGTTAAATTAATCAGTGCTAATCTGGACCAGTGTTTCTCATACTTGAGTAATACGTAGATCCCCTTTAAAGGAAACATATAGACCTCCACAATATTGATTTAAAATTTTATTATAATACTATTCAAACATATAAACCTAAATTTAGAAATAAGTTGTTCACACTTGCAGGCCTTATTCAACAATAAATATTTAAAAATCAAAATGGGGGCTTCCCTGGTGGCGCAGTGGTTGAGAGTCCGCCTGCCGATGCAGGGGACGCGGGTTCGTACCCCGGTCTGGGAGGATCCCACATGCCGCGGAGCGGCTGGGCCTGTGAGCCATGGCCACTGAGCCTGCGCGTCCGGAGCCTGTGCTCCGCAACGGGAGAGGCCACAACAGTGAGAGGCCCGCGTCCCACATAAAAAATTAAAAAAAAAAAAAATCAAAATGCACACACAAATCAAATAAAAACATAGTATAAGTTAACAGCATTTGTTTAACATGACAGATAATGTTGTTTGTGACAATAAATCACTGATGTTGAATTTAATATTAATACGATGAGGCTTCATGTCAGCCTCCATAACTTTCAGCATTTTGGCTTCACTGTTTCCAATGCAAAAAAGGTTTACTAGCCTAAATATGCTGTACAAAATGCAATTTAAAACTCCAAGGATTTGTTTGATAGTTCAGGTTAGTCACATAATTTATCACAATTCTTCCAGCAAGAAATTCTTACATGCCAATTTTAATTAACTGCTAAAGATTAGCACTAAGGTTAGTATTTTTAGGGATTAAAATCTGCATAAAATGGGACCTTAATCCATTTATTTCTGGGAATGGAAACAATTTCTTCATATTTAAAATAACATTTCCTGCTAAACTGGTATTCTAGAAGAAAAGTTAAGTATTATTTTCAAAACTAAGTGTTCAGTCAACAGCAAGCATTTATTGAGCAGATTTCTCAAACCACTCTGTGCCCTGTGAACACAGATCTCTCATTACATTTTTATATTTGAACTGCCAGAAACCTCTCTTGCTGTGGGATGCCATTGAATTATTTGGCTTTCACAATGGCAGGCATTAATGCAAGCTTGAACGCTAAAATGAAGTAGCAATACTCAGTGTTAGGACCAGATCACCAGATGATGAAGAATATGTTCACGTTGTTTGTTAAAGATCATCATTCAGTGTAAATCCACATTTAAAATTCTGGTTTGAAATTCATGGTTTTTAGCAATTTGTAGCTCAGTGCTTAGAACTGCTCAGCAAATAATAACTGTTTTATTATTGTTGTTGCTATTTATTTACTTTAAATGTTCTCATATTTATGATAGATAAATAGCGGAAACTATCTTTAGAATAAAATTTATTTTTATGAATTATCAGCTGCTAGATGCTTAATTTTTATAAAGGACCCATCAGAAAAGCATCTTTCTTGGTTGGCTGTTTTAATGTTGTTTTCCTTTTAATTTTATTCTAAAAAAGATAAAGTGTAAATAATAATAGTTGATATTTGCATCTTGATTTAAATTTTGTAAAAATATCATATCTGTTTAGTATAACAGCCCAGAAAAGTATGTATTATTACCTCCATTTTAAAAATGAGTAAACTGAGGCAGTGATGAATTAAGTGAACTGCTCACAGAGGTAGAGAATACTAGAGAATACTCATTTTAATCACTAAATCACTATACAGTGTCATATATCCAGTACCTTGCATTGTTCACCTGCATTTTTGGTACTGGTGTGTTGAGACAATGAGTTAAGTAACTGTTCTTAACCTGAGATCTTGATGTCACCCCATTTATTAGCTCACTTTTAATGTTTGTTTGTGGGGTTTTTTTTTTGGCTGCATTGGGTCTTCGTTGATGTGTGCAGGCTTTCTCTAGCTGTGGCGAGTGGGGGCTACTCTTCATTGCAGTGCACGGGCTTCTTATTGTGGTGGCTTCTCTTGTTGTGGAGCACAGGCTGGGCTCTAGGCGCGGGCTTCAGTAGTTGTGGCATGTAGGGTCAGTAGTTGTGGTATGCTGGCTCTAGGGTGCGTGGGCATCAGTAGTTGTAGCTCGCAGGCTCTAGAGCGCAGGCTCAGTAGCTGTGGGCTTAGTTGCTTTGCGGCATGTGGGATCTTCCTGGACCAGGGATCAAACCTGTGTCCCCTGCATTGGCAGGTGGATTCTTAACCATTGTGCCACCAGGGAAGTCCCTAATGTTGGTTTTACCTTTTAATGAAATTTGGCATCTTCAGTCATAAATATTTTTAAATTTTAGTTTTTAAAGGCTGTTTCTACTGGGAGAAGAGAGGAAATCATTTCCAAAAACTTGAGAAAGTGCCAGGAGAAGCTAAATGATTAATTACGCATAAAGCTCATCAGGCATTTCATTTTGGCAAATGACTCTGAATTAGAAATCTTCCTTGCTCTGGAGATAAGACCTTTGTGAGGCTCTCTGAACAAGGAAAAGGCATATTTGACTGGATGGTCAGGAGAGACAGAAATATAGGAAAAAGGGCCCCCTAGAATGAGTAGACCCAGAAATGCCCCTAAAACGCTCAGTGAACAAATCAAGCTTTGCTAACAGATGTGCCCAGCCTGATCATCTGGCTGATGAAGGGCCGTATAACAAGCAAGGATTGAGAATACAACTTTTAAACAAATGATCACTTAACTGAATGCACCATTTCTAAGAATGTACACTCCCCATCAAAGAGGAAGGGAGCGTTTAGTCACACATGGGAGAACCGATGCCGGAAGGGAGATAAGAGTCTAGCAGAGGATAATATTGCGGTCTTGGGGTCAAAATGGAGTCATGAATTTGGATGAGTCACTGAGGGGCTGAATTCCTTCAGATATTATAGATGAGAGTAAGAGGAGGCTAAAGAGCAGAGAAAGCAGAAGACAAAGAGTGAGACCGGGAATCTGGACAAAAGGCGGTACAAGTTGTTAGGATCCGGGATGGCCACTGGAGGGCAGCAAAAGCACCACACATGTAACTCCCGAGCGTCCCTTAAAGAACCACAAGTTTTTAAAGATACGAATCTGTCACAGAATCTGGACTCAACACTGCTGGAGTCAGCAAAATATTTCTTAATGACTCATGTAATTTAATCCAAAGGAACTTTTATATTCAATTTAAAGATTCAAAGAATAAGTAGGAGAAGTGATTCTGGTGAAAGGATTTTCTGAGTGCGGTAAAAACAAGATGCATTCTTGCTTTCATTATTGTCTCTTTGTCTGCCATGATGGATAGAGAATTCTAAGACTAATAACTAAGAAATTAGGACAGATGCTATGGCCTTTCTTTGAAATGGTGGCAAGCAGGCAGCTAAAGGTATACTAACATCTTCAATAAGAACATAGGATGAATAAAAGTGTATCTGAGGAAATTGACGGTTGATGAAACTACTTAATTGCCTAATTAAGTAGTTAATTAAACTACTTAATTAAAATTATACCTGAGGGCTACAATGAGGCTCCCTTCAGAAAGGATTCCTTACTCATTCTTTGTACTCCCATGAGTTTTCAAAAATTGTATGGTGGAAAACACCTAGATTTTTATTTAAATCCCATTTCTCTTTAAAAAGGAAAATGAGAATTCATAACTGTAAAAGATGATACCCTCCTACTATGTCATCTGAGTGGTCCCCAGAATAGACGTGCTGTTATGTTAGTGACCTGTGAATGGACTGGATTGCTTCAATTTAAGGACAAAAAGCTCAAATTTGGAGGAAATAGGTGAATCTACCCTATGATGTTGGGAGGGTTACTGGAAAACTAACTAAAATGGAAAATACTTATTTTGTTCAGGGAATGTATTCCTCTCACTATTGTCTCTTGAGGCCTGAATTCCCTGCTTTTTCATTTTTTATAAAATTCTGATAAAATATCAGAAACTAATAGGCATTAACCAGGAATTCCCTTCCTAGGATAGGATTCCCCAAAATAATCAAAGGTGCAAAAAGTAATTTATGTTCAATGATGTTTTAAGACATGAGTTCTTTATGTTTGAGAAAATGAAAAAAACCCAATATTTTCATAACAATAATAAGCCTTTATTGAGTATTAACTTTGTGCCAGATCCTGTTTTAAGCCTTCATATTGTTTCTCACAACAAGCTTAGCAGATTGGTGTTATTATTATACCTATTTTACATATGAGGAAATCAAGGCTACAAGAGGTTAATCAATTTGCCCAAGACCACACATCTAATGAAAAGTGGAGTTGAGATTTTTGCTCCAGAATTCATAGCTTTAACATTATGTTATATAGTTTCTTTCTCTATAATGAAACGATTAAATACATTTTGGTACATCCTCATGATAGGATATTTTCCAGTCTTTAAACATCATGCTTTTGAAGAATAGTCATGCAAGATTAGAAACAATATGTTAAGTGAATAAGCCAGGGTACCAAACTATACATGCAGTATGACCTCAGTTGTATAAGATTCAAAGGAAATATTCCAAAATGTTAACATATTTCTGGATAGCAGATTGAAATTTCTTTTTTTAAAAATTTTCTGGCATTTTCCAGTTCTTTACATGAACATGATTTGCTTCTATAATTATGAAGAAAGTTATTATATAGCAGGTGTATAGTGAAGACTTTACAATTTTATTCTGTAAGAAAATCTGGTGTAATGAATTTGACAGTTGCTTAGGACTTTGTAGGCAAATTTGCATAGGCAGCCCAAACATTTGGTGGGAGATGAAGGAGAATCTGACTCCTCTATCAGTGATTCATAGTTACTGAAACTGTTGGGGAGAACTGTGGGGCTTTAATTAAGTAGCAATGAAATGTAATGGAGGTCTATAAAAGACAATCACCATGAGAGCAGAAAAGAGATGAAGACAGTGTGGTGACTCCTGCCTGTTGTGGACCTTCACACAGGGACAGTGTGGCCCAGTTACAATGCTTTTGACAATGGGTGCACAATACCCAACTAAAATTGACTTAAGTAATAAGGGTACTTATTATCTCCCATAATAAGAATTCCAGAGGCAAAGTGGTTCCAGGTTTGGTTCAATAACCCAATGCAGTGATGAACTCCGGTACTTTCCTATTTTTCCCCTCACCATCCTCAGTTTGTTGACAGTATCTCCCCTCACTGTCTCATGAGGGCTGCAGTAGTTCCAGGCATCACGTGTAGACATAATAACATTCAACATATACGAAAAGTTGTTTTTCCTCTATGCATTTCTTCTTACTCTTGATATACTTCCCATTCATCCTTATTGGTCAGGCATGCATACCAGCAAGAGAGTAGGGCAGGGGGAATGGCCGTTGTTAGGCAATGAATACTGTCTGCACAAGTGCTTCTGGGTGATGTAGTAAATAGTAGAACTTGACCTGGTCCTTTGGGTGACACAGTTGTGTGTTCAAAGAGCTGCAACATTGTAAATTGGGAGTCCCAGGTAGATTTGGTGTGGAGTACCTGGGATGAGCATAGCAATGAGTCAGGGTGAGGGTCGGGGATTGACCTCCTGGACGAGATAAAGCATTTCCAACACTTGCGGGTATCACTGGAGAGAAAGCCCAGGTGGGATTCAAGTGATTTAACAGGAATATTTAAAAGAAATGTGACCATACATCATGCTGATAAAATGGGATGTGGTGATTACTTTTTACAAAGCAGAAGGATAAAATTATCTAAGCTGATATGGTAAGATATAATCGTTTTTAAATAAGATAATATAAAGAATAAATATAATACATAAATAAGACAATAAAAGCTGCAAGATGGAGGAAGAAAATAAACAATACCAGCAGGTACATGAGTAAGGAATAAAAGGAAATAACAGAAGAACAAAAAGATCAAAGATGGTGATATAACAAATTCAGTTAAGTGAACATACTTAAAACAAGATGAAAAAAAGTAGAAGAAACAGCTTCAGAAATCTTGGGTTTATATGACTTTAGTTTCCAGCTCTTCAGGTTGTGATAGTTATGGAAGGCCAGCAAATATCTTAAATTTCTTGCATACTTCTAAAATGTAAGAAAGGGAGTCTCTATAGCCTTATGTTGAAGGTAGGTATCTCCCGACTTTTTCTTTTAACCTTGTGGTAAAGAAACTGCCAACTAGCTTTGGGCCAGTTCCAACTGTTCTTCTTCCCAGCCCCAGTGGAAATGCAAAGCTTCTGCCTTATTCCTGCTCAGGCAGACCTACAAGTCCACATTTTGTTCTCCCTTTTAATGAAGGCATCATTTTCCAGAGAAAATGCATTACTGACTGAATCACGTGCAAATCACACCCACGCCTGGGGAATCCTAACTGTGTAGTCCTCAAAGGGCAGCTACCCAATTTGCAAGTGCAGCATCCAAAAATAAATCACGAGTAGGCATGATTCAAATTCCCAAATGATTGGACTCTCTGCTCCCCATGTGCCTTCGAGGATACTGCAGCCCTCTGTAAACTCTACAGGCTTAAAACTCTGCCTTGGTAACTTTCATTTGTTCAGTCTCTCTTTATCAGCCTCCCGCAAGAACTACCATTTCTACCTAGGAAAAGCGGATGGCCCTGCCGAGGCACTTCAACCCTTAGCCCTGAGCTAGGTAATGATGAATTATAGTTATCCCTGATAACAGATATTTTCTAAACTCTTAGCCTTGAAATGTACTGACACTTATAACTTTTTAAATAAGCATTAAGTGAAAGTATTATTTTTGTTACATGATATATGTTCATTTTAAAAGATGGAAGTACAGGTAAGTATGAAGAAAAATAAAAACATTTAAATGTTATTGCCTAAAGATAAATTCTGTTAACATATTGTGATTGGCCCTTTGGGTTTTGTGTTTTCGTGTGTGGTTATACACTTTTATTCATTGTTTTAATGCTCAACAGATATTGTGTGCGGGCCATGCCCTAGGAACCAGGTATTTTTCAGAGAATATAGCACTGAAGAAAATAAGTCCCTCCTTTCGTGGCATTATGTTCTAGTATCTTTTACCAAAAAATGAGATCATTCCACACCTGTAATTTAAAAGACTGCGTTTTATCAATTTTAAATATACATTTATACAATTTAAAATATACATTATACAATTTAAAATATACATTTTCTTGCTAAATATAGATGTATGCAGTAATTTTAAATGACTAATAGTTTAGCATTTGAATGCTCCATAATTGTAAACAGATGGTTTCTATTGTTTTTTGCTATTATTGTATAAACTGCTTTTTGAAGGAACTTTGTATAATAGCACATAAATAAATGCACACATGTATTCAATTATACCCATAAGGTACACTTCATACTCCAGTGTGTTGAGTCCTAGATCATAGACCTCTTTCTAAGTCAATATGTAGATCTGCTTTTTGAATATCTTTAGATTTCCTTGTATAGATAGTCCAATATTTAAAAGCAGGTCCCTACTGTTTGTTATTATGAACAGTAAAGCAATAAACATTCTTGTGCGTGTACTTAGGCACATTTATAGAACATTAATTCCTTTAATTAGATTTTAAAATTGAAATGCATGCTTTGTTTAAAAATAAGTAGAGAAGTGTATTAAATGAAAAGTGTCAGTTCCATGCTATCCTTTCTTTCTACCCCCACTTCAACTCTTTGGAGGTAAATAGCACACATTCCCTGTGCATTTATTTCTCTTATGAATTTCCTCCGCAGATCCTACATGCACCACATAGCGTCCCTGCTGTCTCTCCTTTGCAACCACGCCCTGAGTTTTAGGAGTCCCACTCTTCCACCACTAAACCTGCTCCAGCTACTCTGGCTTCCCTGTTGTTCCTCACACAGGTTAAAATGAATTAAAAATGTTCCAGCTTCAGGGCCTTTGCACTTGCCTTTGCCTCTGCCTGGAAAGCTTATCCCTGGATTCTCGTAGCTCCCTCCCTTAATCCTTTAGGTCTTGGCCCAACTTTTATCTTCTCAGTGAGGTATTCCCTAATCACTCCATTTAAAATGGCAGCCCCCAGTCCCATCTCCCTTCTTGGTTCTACTGTCTTCCAGGGCACTCTCCACCACCTGGCATTCTACATCTCACCCATTTGTTTATTATTTGAATCCCCTGCTAGGATGTAAGCCCCATGAGAGCAGGAATTTTTGTCTGTTTTGTCCACTGTTATGTCCTCAGTGCTAGATCAGTTATTAACATATAATAAATAAGTGCTCAATTAATCTTTATTTAATAAATTAGTGAACAGCAGTGAAGGGCACAAATAAGTTTGAAGCTAATTAGACACTAGTTTGAATCTCAGCTTGTTAAGGTCCCAATAGCTGTGTGATATTGGACAATTTTTAAAATTTATCTAGGCTTGAGTTTCTTCATCTGTAGAAGAGAGGAATTAAAAGTAATTGCTTTCAGTGGAACAGGATAGAAAGCCCAGAGATAAACTCATGCGCATATGGTCACCTTATTTTTGATAAAGGAGGCAAGAATATACAATGGAGAAAAGACTGCCTCTTCAGTAAGTGGTGCTGGGAAAACTGGACAGGTACATGTAAAAGAATGAAATTAGAACACTCCCTAACACCATACACAAAAATAAACTCAAAATGGATTAAAGACCTAAATGTAAGGCCAGACACTATAAAACTCTTAGAAGAAAACATAGGCAGAACGCTCTATGACATAAATCACAGCAAGATCCTTTTTGACCCACCTCCTAGAGAAATGGATATAAAAACAAAAATAAATAAATGGGACCTAATGAAACTTAAAAGCTTTTGCACAGCAAAAGAAACCATAAACAGGATGAAAAGACAATCCTCAGCATGGGAGAAAATATTTGCAAGTGAAGCAACTGACAAAGGATTAATCTCCAGAATTTACAAGCCGCTCATGCAGCTCAATATCAAAAAAACAAACAGCCCAATCCAAAAATGGGCAGAAGACCTAAATAGACATTTCTCCAAAGAAGATATACAGACTGCCAACAAACACATGAAAGGATGCTCAACATCACTAACCATTAGAGAAATGCAAATCAAAACTACAATGAGGTATCACCTCACACTGGTCAGAATGGCCATCATCAAAAAATCTACAAACAATAAATGCTGGAGAGGGTGTGGAGAAAAGGGAACACTCTTGCACTGTTGGTTGGAATGTAAATTGATACAGCCACTTTGGAGAACAGTATGGAGGTTCCTTAAAAAACTAAAACTAGAACTACCATACGACCCAGCAATCCCATTACTGGTCATATACCCTGAGAAAGCCATAATTCAAAAAGAGTCATGTACCACAATGTTCATTGTAGCTCTGTTTACAATAGCCAGGACATGGAAGCAACCTAAGTGTCCATCGACAGATGAATGGATAAAGAAGATGTGGCACAGATATACAATGGAATATTACTCAGCCATAAAAAGAAACGAAATTGAGTTATTTGTAGTGAGGTGGATGGACCTAGAGTCTGTCATACAGAGTGAAGTAAGTCAGAAAGAGAAAGGTAAATACCGTATGCTAACACATATATATGGAATCTAGAAAAAAAAGTGTTTCTTGGAATCTAGGAAAAAAAAATGAAGAACCTAGGGGCAGGACAGGAAAAAGGCACAGATGTAGAGAATGGACTTGAGGACACGGGGAGGGGGAAGGGTAAGCTGGGATGAAGTGAGAGAGTGGCATGGACTTATAAATACCACCAAATGTAAAATAGCTAGCGGGAAGCAGCCACATAGCACAGGGAGATCAGCTCGGTGCTTTGTGACCACCTAGAGGGGTGGGGTAGGGAGACGCAAGAGGGAGGAGATATGGGGATATGTGTATATGTATAACTGATATACTTTGTTATAAAGCAGAAACTAACACACCATTATAAAGCAATTATACTCAAATAAAAATGTTAAAAAATTTTTTTTAATTAAAAAAGTAATTGCTTTGTAGGGTGTTATGACTCAGAGAGGTTCTGTCATGGTCAAGTGTTTAGAACAGTACCTGGTACATAAGCACTTAACAAAGCTTCCTTTCCTTACCCCCTCCCCTCGCCCTCCCCTTCCTCCGTTTCTTTCTTTTCTCTCATTGCTATTTTAAAGTAAAAAGCATAGCTTGTTATTTTTCTTTCTTAGCATTCCAACTTGCTGCTCAGCACACAGAGCATCCTGGAGCCTCCGTGTGCAGCAAGTGACTCAGCAGCCCATGAATCCTAGCATTACAATGCAGGTTACACTCCAACTCAACCAGCACTGCGCTGCTTTGCTCTACCAGGGTCATGAGGCACTAGGGCAATTGTTCGAATACAGAGACATTGTAGCCTACTTCTACACTGTTTGGGACAGCCCTAGGGAGTGGTCCAAGTGTAGAGTCACTCATGTTCACAAAAACCTGGAATCTGGAACAGCTACAATGTTTCCCTCAGTATTTGGGAGCTATACTCTTGGTTCATACTCAAAACAGCTATCTCATTCTTAGTTCATAGTGGCCAAGGATTACATTAGAGTGAGGGAAGAATCCCATATGGCTCCTTGGGATTCAAGAGAAGAGGAAATGACTCATTCATACTTCTCACAGACTAACTCCCAGGAACTTCTTCTGGCCAAGACTCTGTTCGTTCATTGCCATGTTTTCCATTCATGCAACAAACATTTTAAAAAATAAATAAATACTAGGGGGAAGCCATCATAAAATGTGCCATGAAGACTCGTTCAGCCTAAAGACAATTATTACAACTAGCTATAAAAGTCATAATAGCTGTTTATTGAGAATTTATCTGGTGTCAGGCAATCTACACAGGAACTCAAATCCAAAATGATAACAGTGCAAGGAGATGATGAAATTTACGTTACAAATAAAAAAACAGAAATTCACCGAGATTAGCTATCCAAGGTCACAAACTAGATAGTGACTGATCCAGGACTCAAACCCAGTGCCACAGAACTCTGAAACCTACGATTTTTGCAAGAGTATATATTATCTCTGGATAATATAATCTAGAGTGGAAAATATAAAGTTTGTCAATAATACAAGTTTTATGGAAATTACTCAGTAAATCCAACAAGCATTTATTGAGAATGTAAAGCCCTGTTAGGTGTTCAAAGAAGGTATAACAACTCGGATAAGATAGAGTCTATCTATATCTTCCCTAGGGGATTGTGCTCGAATATAGTACAAATAAATGCTATAATGGAATTAACATCAGAGACTCCTCTTTCTTTAAGATTCGGTTAGAAAAATGCTTTGCTGTCAGCTGTATTTCTGATTAGAGAGGATCAGAGGGGATCACAGTTGATATCAGGTATCGAGTCAGTGGAGAGGCAATGTGAAGAACATAGCTAAGTTTCAGAGGCCTCACGTAGTATTGAGCGTGAGTCTAAAGGGACAAGAGCTGAAGCAGCAAGTAGCTTGAAGGGGCAACATAAAGAGGTTTGCTAACTACAGACTGGGAGTCACGTCATTGCCGGGATCAGTGGGGGACTGACGGGACAGGAAGGTGGAGCTGAAGGAGATCACAGCAAAAATGTAGCAGGTTGGAGGGGTTTGGGTGCAGAATGACTGAATCATACATGCTGGAGGGATGTGGTAATAATGCGGAGATGACTGTGTGTAGAACTAGCCATCCCCAAGGTTCCAGATGGAACTTGGAGTGGTAATAAGATCATTTAGACAGCTTCAAAATGTCCCTTTCCAGCCAACGATCCTATAGTTTTGATTTCCAAAACTTATGTTTAAGAGGTAAGATTACTTTGAAAAGCCTTCAGTAGAGGGGGGTATGGTCTTTGGTGACCATGATGGTGAGGAACAGTCTTGGGTTAGTGGTATGACTGGAGAATGTACCCCCAAATGCTGGAGTGTTAGTGAAAAAATTTTAAATCTTCCTAGAGTAACATCTTACCCCAACATATCAATGAAGACCCTTTCGCAAAATGTGGCTAAATCAGATGCATTTGTTTTTAATGCTCAACTGACGAATGGCTCCTGAAAGTATTTTTTTCTTTTTCTTCTTAATTAATATATAATTGACATGGAACATTGTATTATTTTTAGGTAGACAACATAATGATTTGATTGCTCCCTATTCAGGGTTTTACTGAAGCCAGGGAAACCTAAGAAAGATTCTATGGAGGTTTAACTCAGATATCTTTTTTTGTTTACTTAGTATTTATTGTTAGTTTAAACATAGAAATAGAAAATAATAAAGGCATATTATTATCCTGGTAGAAATTCAAAGTAAAAGGGCTCCTTAGGTGAGACTGTACTGCATTATTACTATTCTGAATTATTTACATGTAGTATGGTTAAATTTATTACTTAACACTGGAAATGTACATTAATAACTGTGACTATGACATTTAATTGTATCATGTTTTATTAAGGTGGATTTTAGATACTTTAACCCTATTGGCTATAAAACATGTTTGTTCTTAGGCAACTATTTCTTGCAGTTTTGAATGTCACATATAATACCTATAACCATGTGCTTTCATTTTTAAAATCCCATTGGGAAAGTTCACCCAAGTGATGAGCATCACTGCTACTGAGATTTGCCCTGTTCTCTAAAGTGGAAGAGGCTGTGAGGGGGCAGATTCAAGTGGAGAGCACTGCTACTTCAGTTAAATGCCTTCCTCAAAGCATCATCCCAGAGTCCTGTGAAACACGCAGGCCTTCACCTTTCTTAGTATCAGAATCTGACCTCATCAAGATAAGAGTCTCTTTCATTGTGTCAGCAGCCATGCTGTTTGTTTCTGCCCCATGCTTGCAGGACAGAGGCGTAGAGAAATTGAGAGAGAGAGCTTTTCCACCTCCTCCACCTATACTACTATTGCTATTACTGCTGCTACTACAAACCCTACTGCTTCTTTGACTACTTGGCTAGGATTTGTTGGGTATTTCCTATTTGCTAGGCCTCTTCCTAAGAACTTAAATATATAATTCATTTAATCTTTACAACAACCTTATCAAGTAGCTATTATTAATTTCATTTTATAAAATGTAGATGAAGGATCTGAAACACAGCCAGATACCTGACTGGCCTAAATTCACACTGCTAGTAACTGGAGAGTGTAAATGGTCTAATGAATCCATTTTATCCTCTGGTTAAAATGTTAACATTGTACTCTTTTAAAAATATTCACTGATTAAAAATATTCACTGAACGTATGCCAAAGTGTAACTCTGTAATAAAATCTCCGCTAAGGAAATTGCGTGCGTGAGTGAATCATTTGGCTGACTTTGACCTTGCAATATTTCCCTGTCTCCCCAAATAGCACAATTCATTATTTTTTTAAAAAATAAGGAAATTTATAGTCAGGAGTGAAATAGAGTTATTTTGCTGCTTCCCTGACTATTTAGGAATTGGTCTCTTTTGTATAGTTGTTTAAAGGTAGGTTAAGAAATAAGAGAGAGTTCACATTCTGTATCTGGGAATTTTGTTCTGTTTTGTTACAGCAAAGCAAATACATTGGGTTTCTTTCGAGAGAACGCTACATTTTGCATTACAGTGATTTGATTTCTCTGAACTTCATTCCACTAGATAAAGATAAGACAGGCACCAAAGTCCAGAAGGGCTTCCTATTGCTTGCCTACGTATCATACATCGTGCTTGGGGCGGTGATATTTGGAGCCTTGGAGAGAGACTTTGAGGTACAGCAGCAATGTTTGGCGGTTAAGGCGAAAACTGATTTTCTGAAAAATCGTTCTAATATGACTAGGGAAGATGTCCAAAGGTTTGTGCAGGTAAGAGATGGAGAAGTGGGTATTTTCAGAGTTATAATACTGCTATCTATGCAGAGAAGCCATTTAGTGTGAAAATTCTATGAAATAATTTCCTTCATTGAGACTAAATATAGTTTACCTAAGCAAGATATTTCTGGTTAGCAGGAGGAAAATAAGGAGATCATGCAGACTGGGAAGAAAAAGGAAGGCAGCAGAGGATAACATGGTGGAAGGAGGTAAAAGGCAGAGAAGGGACAAATTACAACCCAATCACTAGATGAGTATTAAAAACTAAAAATGTCAAAATGTTCATTGCAGCTCTATTTACAATAGCCAGGAGGTGGAAGCAACCTAAGTGTCCATCATCGGATGAATGGATAAAGAAGATGTGGCACATATATACAATGGAATATTACTCAGCCATAAAAAGAAATGAAATTGAGCTATTTGTAATGAGGTGGATAGAACTAGAGTCTGTCATACAGAGTGAAGTAAGTCAGAAAGAGAAAGACAAATACTGTATGCTAACACATATATATGGAATTTAAGAAAAAAAATGTCACGAAGAACCTTGGGATAAGACAGGAATAAAGACACAGACCTACTAGAGAATGGACTTGAGGATATGGGGAGGGGGAAGGGTAAGCTGTGACAAAGTGAGAGAGAGGCATGGACATATATACACTACCAAACCTAAGGTAGATAGCTAGTGGGAAGCAGCCACATAGCACAGGGAGATCAGCTCGGTGCTTTGTGACCACCTGAAGGGGTGGGATAAGGAGGGTGGGAGGGAGGGAGACGCAAGAGGGAAGAGATATGGGAACATATGTATATGTATAACTGATTCACTTTGTTATAAAGCAGAAACCAACACACATTGTAAAGCAATTATACTCCAATAAAGATTTAAAAAAAAAACTAAAAATGTTCTGATTGAAGTGATCCTTTTCATTATTCCATATGAAGTTCAGAAATATCTTCTTATCTGCAAAGGAGATGAGAATCTGGCAGAAAATGTGGCTTATTTCCCTTCCACTTTTTCCAGATGTTGTCATGCTCTAAACTCTGGACATGTTGTCCTGAAATATTCCCTTGTAATATCATAGTTGAGGAAAGTTAATTTTAATGTAGTTATTCTTGTTATTCTTTTCCTTTAGGGTTTGTACAACTTATGCTAGTCTTTTCCAACTTTGAGGTCATAGAGACTTTTTCTTAAACTTTCTTCTAGAAGTTTTTAAATTTTGCTTTTTTACATTTAAGTAATTAATCCATCCTGGATTACGTGTGTGTGTGTGTGTGTGTGTGTGTGTGTGTGTGTGTACGTATGTGTCCATGTAAAGTAGGTTCTAAATTTATGTATTTTTCCATGTAGAGAGCCCATTGTTCCAGAACAGTTTATTGATTCATTCATTATTTCCTCATTAATTTTTAGGGTTATCTTTATCATATTACAGGTTCTCTTATGTCCATAAATTTGTTTCTGGGCTTTTGATTCTGTTCCATTCTGTTTGAATTAAAATAACCTTGCAATAAGTCCTGGAATGAACTTTCCTATCCTTTTGTATGAATTTTGAGATCAGATTATCATATTTCATAATATACTCTGCTGGGGTTTTGACGGAAATTTCTTTGAATTTGGGAAGAATTTTTATGTCATGATATTGAGCATTCTTAAACACAAAATGGAATCAGTTAGTATGTTCAAATCATATAATACATAGTCTTTTGTGAGTGGCTCCTCCCACTTAGCATGATGTTTTTGACGTTCCGCTGTATTGTTGCATTTGTCAGTATGTCGTTTCTTTTTATTACTGAGTAGTAGTCTATGGTATATCTACACAAAAATTTCCTTATCCATTCACATTGATGAGCTCTGAGTCGTCTTCAGGTTTATGTCTATCATAGGTGAAATTGCTACAAATATTTTCTTTGTTGGGAAACATGTTTTTATTTCTTTTGGTAAATGCCTAGAAGTGGAATTGCTATGTGAAACAGTAAGTATGTATAACTCTGCGAGAAACTGCCCGACAGAGTTCTCCAGAGTGGTTATATCATTTTACACACCCTTCAACACTATCTCAGAGCTCTAGCTGCTCTACATCCCTGCCAGAATTGGATGTTGTAAGGTGTTTTTATTTTAGCCAATCTAATGATATCTCATTGTGATTTTAATTTGTATTTTCCTGATGACTAATCATGTTGAGCATTTTTATGAGCTTATTGACCATTTTTATATTATCTCTTGTGAATTATCTGTTCAAATCTTTTGCCTGTTTTTTTCATTTGTCTACTTAATGCAGAGTTACAAGTATTTTTTATATATTCCGGAGAAAAGTACTTTGTCACGCATATGTGTTGCCAATATTTTCTCCTTGATGGTGGATTGATTTTCCTTTTATTCATGGTTTCTCTTGAAGAGAATTTTGTTTTCTATAAATTCTAGTTTATAAATTTTTATGGATTGTGCTTTTTGTGTTCTAAGAAATCTTCTGCTAAACCAAAGTCACAAAGATTTCTAGAAGTTTTCTAGTTTAGCTTTTATATTTATTTATTGGATACATTTGAAGTTAATTTTGATGAATTGTGAGAGGTAAGCATCAAGATTTGTTGTTGTTATTTTTAATACAGATGTCCTGTTACTTCAGAATCATTTGTGGAAAGACTATCATTTTTTCATGGAATTACCATTTCAACTTTGTCCAAAGCCAATTGACCAGGCTCCAGTTACGTGTAAGGGAGGGTAAGCACACTCCACTCTTTCTCTCCCATTGAATGTAACTCTAAAACCTGGAAAGAATATATGGATCAGGTATTTGAGGAATCTGAAAAGTAAATAGCAGCAATATAAGGAAGAACTTCACGATTTGAAGTATTGAAGTGGTGGTGAGTTACGCACTCTTGTACTCCTCTGGTATCTCCCAGCCTGATTTTTTTTTTTTAATTTTACTTATTTATTTATTTTTGGCTGCATTGGGTCTTCGTTGCTGCGTGCAGGCTTTCTCTAGTAGTGGCGAGCGGGGGCTACTCTTCGTTGCGGTACGTGGGCTTCTCATTGCAGTGGCTTCTCTTGTTGCGGAGCACGGGCTCTAGGCGCACGGGCTTCAGTAGTTGTGGCTCGCTACTCTAGAGCACAGGCTCAGTAGTTGTGGTGTGTGGCCTTAGTTGCTCCGCAGCATGTGGGATATTCCTGGACCACGGCTCGAACCTGTGTCCCCTGCTTTGGCAGGTGGATTCTTAACCACTGCGCCACCAGGGAAGCCCCCCCAGCCTGATCTTAATGTAGCTGGAAACTCAGACATAACACAGTTAGAGAGCCCTGGGAGACATCCTCTAGTTCTGGCTCTAGGAGTAGGAAAGGGAACTTATAATGCTCAGAGAGAGTGTGGAAATCCTTCCTTTTATTCCTTTTCTTCGTTGTCTTGCACCTCAGTTCCCAAGCAATCCTGTGGTTGTGGCAGCAGTGTCAGCATCAACAGTGGAAGCAATAGGAACCCACACAATTCTAAGGGAGAAGGAACTCATCCTCTGTTCCCTGAAGCAGTAGTTTCAAAGCTAGGGCCAAACCCTTATGCTTTTTTTCCTTCTTTCTCTCCTCCTACCACTTAGCCCTAGATATGGCACAATCACGGAAGTAGTGGTTGTTTTCTGGCTAAAAGACTAAAAAGGGGAGCCCCCAGGAAGAAGAAAGTAATGAGGAGATCACAGAGAGGGAGCTGTTTGGGAAGTCACCCTATAAAATTGCTTAAAATCTCCTGGGTTCACCGCTGACTTGCAGATGCATGGATCTGATCCTAATTTTCACAACAAAGACTTTGAGAACTGAACTAGTGGGCAGACCTGAATCTAGGTCCCAGACTGACCTCTGAGTGATGGACATGAGGAACAGGTCCAGATGCTACTGCAGAGGCTGTGAGAGCTGAACCGACACCAGAACCCCATCCCACAGAATGTGAGCTGGAACTTGCAGTCTGAATGCAAACAGACAGATTGCCTGCTAAACTGAAAATAACATTATCCATGGGATTTAAATAAGACTCAGCGTCTTGCAGATGAGTTAGTATTCAAAATGTAGAGGATACGGTCCAAAAGGACTCAGCATATGAAGAACCACACAAATCTGATGATGAATCCTCTCAGATTTTGTCTGAAAAAGTTTGTTTTGCCTTTTTTAAAAAGGACATTCTCATTGGATATATAATTCTAGTCTGATACTTTAAAAACATTGTTCCACAGGCTTCTGGTTTGCATTGCTTATGATAGGAAGCCTGGTATTATTCTTAGATTTGTTGCTCTTTACATACTATGTCTTTTTTTCCCTCTGGTTACACTTTAGATCACTAGTTTTTAGTAATGTGATTATGGTGTATATGTTTCATGTGTATATGTGTTTTTCCTGCTTATGATTCACTGAGCTCCTTGTTACTCTGTGTGTCTCATTTTCATCAAATTTGAAAATTTTCAGTCATTATTCTGCCCCTCCTTTGGCTTCTTTCTCCCAACACACATACTTGATATCTGATTTTTTTTCAATGTTTTTCCTCTGTGTGCTTCAGTTTGGATATAATCTACTACTGTATCTTTAATTTATTCTTTTCTTCTGTTGATAATCTTGTCTATTCCTTTCTGGATATTATATTTTTCATTTCTAGAATTTCCACTTGCTTGTATCTTACATATTCCATTTCTCTCCTCATTATGTTAATGCCTCCTTACCTCTTTGAGCATATTTATAATAGCCCTTTTAAGATCATTTTCTGCTAACTCCATCATTTTAATGGAATTGTTATTTATGAGTTTGTTTCTTTTAACTGATTTGTCTCCTGGTAATGGGTTACATTTTCTTGATTCTTTGTATGTCTGTTAATTTTTTTAAATTGGATAATGGACATTATGAATTATTTGGGGATGCTTGGACTTCTCTGACAGGCAATTAAGTAAGTTACTTAAACGTTACTTTAACCATTTCAAGATTTGTTTTAAACTCCTTCCAGGCTTAAAGTAGCCTTTTTTTCTAGGGTTAATTTTGCTGCACTTCTCAGTTATGGTCATTCTCCACTGAATGTCATGAACATATAATAGGGCTTCTGCACTCTAGCCAGAAACTCAAATGGTTTTTAAACTGGTGTGAGCTGTGGGAATTGTTCATCTTACAGGCCATAGTTATTATTTTTCTCCCAATATATTAGTTAGCTGTTGCTACATAACAACATTCCACAAACTTAGTCGCTTAAAACATTTATTATCTCAGTTTCTGTAGGTTAGGAGTCTGAGCACAGCTTAGGTGGGTCTTCTGCAGGACTGCAATCAAGGTGTCAAACAGGGCTGTGGTCTCACCTGAGGCTCAACTGAGGGAAAATCTGCCTGCAAACTCGTGGCTTTTAGCAGCATTTGGTTCCTTAAGGCTGTCAGACCAAGGACCCCAGTTTCACACTGGCTGTTGCCCAGAGACTACATTCAGGTTCCTGCCACATGGCCCTTCCCATAGGCATATCATAACATGGTAGCCTCCTTCTTCAAAGCCAGCAACGGAGAAAGCGACTCTAGCAAGGTCACCACTACAGTCTTATTTAACCTAATCACATACATGGAGTCATGTACATCCTATCACCTTTGATATATTCATAGCCACATATGTTGCTAGAGATAAGTCACACTCAGAGAGAGAGGGAGTCACACAAGGGCATGAACTCCAGACCATAGGGGCCACTTTGAGAGACTGTCTGCCATGCTCAGGAAATTGTTTTTGACCAGTCTCATAAAGTTTTATTCTTTTCATGTGCAGAATGTCATTGAGCCAAAGATTCAAAGATACCTCTATGTAGATTTCTATAGTTCTTTCTCTGGGTAGCTTTGTCCTCTGTGGAACTCTGCCCACAAATTGTAGCCGCCTCAGCTTTACTGAAATCCAATCTGTTTCCTCAGCTCAGCAAAATCACCATGCTCTCTTTGGGGGTCCCTCTTCCTACGCAACAGTCTAGAAATTGCCAGAAATTGCCAGTCTGGGCAATGGTAGTACTTACCTCATTTGCTTTCCTTCTCTCAGTAATTACAGTTCTGCATTTTCTCTTGTCTGCTGTCTAGAAACAGTTGTTTCTCATATTTTGTCCAGTTTTCTAGTTGTTTACTGTGGGAGGATAATTTTGGACTGTGTTACTCCATCATGACTGGAAGCAGCAGTCTGTCTCTTGAAATATTTTACTTTTAATTACCATCACCCCTGTCCTCATTTAACATGTCATCCAAGAGTGTTTCTGTTCAATCTCATTTTTAAAACTCCCATATATATTATTATGTGTTTAGCTTTTTATCTATCCACATTTTATTGACTTCTTTATTCTTTCTTTCTTCATCTCAGAGTTTCTCTCAGAGATAATTTTCCTTCTTGCAAAACATATCTGTAATAAATTTATTTCATGACAGTCTGCTTCTGAAAACACTCTCCCTTTTTGGTTTTGTTTTGTTTTAATCTAAAAATATGTTCATCTTCTTTCTTGAAAGATATGTTAGCAGAGTATGCAATGCTAGGTTGAGAATTGTTTTCTTTTAGAACATGGGAGACATTATTCCACTGTTTTGTGGCTTCCTTCAGCTGCTTCTAAGAACTTTTCTGTCAATCTAATTGCCTCTCCTCTGTAAATAATTTATCTTTTCTCTCTGGCATCTGAGGCCTTCTCTGATTCTATGATCTTCTCTTCATCTCTGTTGTTTTACTATTTAATTCAACAGTATAGATGTGACTTTTGTTTTTATTTTGCTTGGGGTTTTCTTCCTGAATCTTTGTATTTGTTTCTCATATCAGTTCTAGGAAATTCTGGGTTATTAATTCCTTAAAAATGACCAATATGGTTGACCTATTATTTCTATCTTCTGTATCTCTTAACACTTCTTTTTTATATTCTCCACTATTGTACCCTTTTTGGCGTATTTTGAGTAATACATTAAGACATAGCTTTCATTTACTTATTTTCTCTTTGGCCCCATTTTTTCTGAGTTTTGAACTTTTAATTTCGAAGGTTTTATTTTTTCTTTCTCTTATCCTTTATCCTTTCTATCTCTTATCCTTTCCTTATCCTTTAAAAGATCTCTTTATCCTTTTAAAATGTGTGTGGTTCATGAACATTTTAAACATATTTTATATTCTGTGTCCAATTACTCAATATTTGAAGCCTTTAGGATTTTAATTCTGCTGTAAGATTTTTCTGTGACTCTCATAGTGACATTCCTATGTTGCTCTTGACTTTAATTAGAATGCCTCTAATGTTTCACTATTAAGCTTGAAGCTGCTGGGGTTTATTATGGTTACTCTATATCAAATTAAAACATTTTTTTCCTATTTCTAACTTACAAAATATTTCCCTAAAATTATTTCATTTTATCTATTTTTGTACTTATTTGTTTTTGTTTTTGTTTTTTGGCGGTACACGGGCCTCTCACTGTTGTGGCCTCTCCCGTTGCGGAGCACAGGCTCGCGACGCGCAGGCTCAGCGGCCATGGCTCACGGGCCCAGCCACTCCGCAGCATGTGGGATCTTCCCAGACCAGGGCACGAACCCGTGTCCCCTGCATCGGCAGGCGGACTCTCAACCACTGTGCCACCAGGGAAGCCCTATTTTTGTACTTATTGAAGTGGTCAATATGAGTTTTCATCTTTATTATTTTTTTGTGTGATTTCTTACTAACAATGCATTCCTTTAGTCATAATGTATTCTTTTATAACTCTGCTAGATTTGATTAATATTTTATTTATAATTGGGGATTCTATATTTATAGGCATTCTGTAATTCCCTCCGTCCCGCCCTCCCTCCTTCTTTCCTTTCTTCCTTCCTTCCTTAACCCTGTGCTATTCATGTCTGGTTTTGATATATTAGTACCAGATTCATTCCAGAATTCTATAAAGAATCAAGAAGCATAGAAAAAAATCTTTTAATTATTCTGCTCATTGTGCTACTTTCTACTCCCATCTTCCTTTCCTTCTGACTCTGTACTTGAAGTTTCTTGGGGGAGGGGGTTGTTTAGGGAATAAAGACATCACTATCTTGAGCAGATCATTACTATTGCTGTGTAGACTGTGAAGTTTTTGGCCGAGGTTCTTTCATCAGAAGAATTCTGTGTATTTTAGACTTTCCAGAAATTGAAGCCCCTCTCATTAACTTCTTTCTTATGTTCTAATGATGTGATAAAATTACTGTTTTTGAATTAGTGTTTTTGGTTTTGGGGGGATATATACCTAGGAGTGGAATTGCTGGCTCATACGGTAGTTCTATTTTTATTTATTTTGAGAAACCTCCATACTGTTTTCCACAGTGGTTGCACCGATTTACATTCCCACCAACAGTGTATGTGAGTTCCCTTTTCTCCATATCTTCACCAACATTTGTTATTTGTGGTCTTTTTGATAATAGCCATTCTGACAGGTGTGAGGTGATATCTCATTGTGGTTTGATTTGCATTTTTCTGATGATTAGCGATGTTGAGCATCTTTTCATGTGCCTGTTGACCATCTGCATGTCCTCTTTGGAAATATATCTATTCAGGTCTTCTTCCTATTTTTTCATAGGTTGTTTGTTTTTTTGATGTTGAGTTGTATGAGCTGTTTATATATTTTGGATATTAATCCCTTATCAATCATATCATTTGCAAATATTTTCTCTCATCCATAGGTTGTCTTTTCATTTTGTTGATGGTTTCCTTTGCTGTACAAAAGTTTTTGAGTTTAATTAGGTCCCATTTATTTTTGTTTTTATTTCCTTTGCTTTAGGAAACAGATCCAAAAAATATAGTTATGATTTATGTCAAAGAGTGTTCCACTTATGTTTTCCTCTAGGAGCTTTCCTCTGTAATCCATTTTGAATTTATTTTTGTAAATGCTGTTAGAGAATGATCTGATTTCATTCTTTTACCTGTAGCTGTCCAGTTTTCCCAGCACCACTTATTGTAGAGACTGTCTTTTCTTCATTGTATATTCTTGTCTCCTTTGTCATAGATTAATTGGCCATAAGTGTGTGGGGGTCTTTTTCTGTGTTCTCTTTTCACCCTGCATCACCCTGATGCCAAAACCAGACAAAGATACCACAAAAAAAGAAAATTACAGGCCAATATCAGTGATGAATATAGATGCAAAAATCCTTAATAAAATATTAGCAAACCAAATCAAACAATATATTAAAATGATCTTATACCATGATCAAGTGGGATTTATCCCAGGGATGCAAAAATTTTTTGATATCTGCAAATCATTCAATGTGATAGACCGCATTAAGAAGTTAAAGAATAAAACCATATGATCATCTTAGTAGATATAGGAAAAGCTTTTGAAAAAATTCAACACCCATTAATGATAAAAAATACTCTCCAGAAATTAAGCATAAAGGCAACATAGTTCAGCATTATAAAGCCTCTATGACAAACCCACAGCTAACATCATACTCAACGGTGAAATGCTGAAAGCATTTCCTCTAAGATCAGGAACAAGACAAAGATGCCCCACTCTTGCTACTCTTATTCAACGTAGTACTGGAAGCTCTAGCCACAGCAATGAGAAAACAAAAAGAAATAAAAAGAACCCAAATTGGAAAGGAAGAAGTAAAACTGTCACTGCTTGCAGATGACACGATACTATACATAGAAAATTCTAAAGATGCCACCACAAAGCTACTAGACCTCATCAGTGAATTCAGGAAAGTTGCAGGATACAAAATTAATATACAGAAATCTGTTGCATTTCTATACACTATCAACAAATCAGAAATAGAAATTAAGGATACAATCTCATTTACCATTGCATCAAAAAGAATAAAATACCTAGGAATAAACCTATCTAGGAAAGTAAAAGACCTGTACTCCGAAAACTATAAGACAATGATGAAAGAAATTGAAGACAACACAAACAGATGGAAAGATTTACCATGTTCTTGGATTGGCAGAATTAGTCTTATTAAAATGGCCATACTACCCAAGGAAATCTACAGATTCAGTGCAATCACTATCAAAATACCAATGGCATTTTTCACAGAACTAGAATGAATAATTTTTAAACTTGTATGGAAACACAAAAGACCCCAAATAGCCCAAACAATTTTGAGAAAGAAGAACAGAGTTGGAGGAATCACACTCCCAGACTTCAGACTATAGTACAAAGCTACAGTCATCAAAACAGTATGGTACTGGCACAAAAACAGACACATAGATCAATAAAATAGAATAGAGAGCCCAGACATTCCCAACCATTTTAAATGCTCAACTTCTGTCTGAATGTGATTTTTTAATTAAATCAGAATATTCTTATTATGCTCACAGAGAAATGAATGCTTTAACACAATTCTGCCTTGATTCCACAGAAAATAAAATTCACAAAAAGTATACCAAATGTCTGTCACTGCCTTTTTCTTTCAATTTTTCTCAGTCTCATCCAGGAGGGTTTTTTGGGGGATTCCAAGTCAGGACCCCTCCAATATCGAGTGATTCCAAAGTCAGGTTCCTCATGTGTCCCCCTTTTCAGTATTCAGGATAATGTACAAGGTTAGATTAGAATATTCTACTGCCACAAAAGAAAATACAGTACACTCCAGGCTCTAATGTGACCACTACAACAAATTACCATCAAAATATAAATGTCCTTATGCAATAGCATTTTTAAAAATTCAGCTCTGATATTGTGGTACTTAGAATTCACAGTCCCTGGTGTTGTGAAGTAAATTATATGTAAATATAAGTAAATAATACATATATAAATAATAAACAAATTTTCTAAATGTTTATTTACTTATCAAAGCTTGATGAAGGCATAAAATATGTCTTTTCCCTTTGCCTTCTATCTCATATAGTGCTGGCCAGTAGTAAGAGCAAATGATGCTGGATAAATGATAAATGATGACTTTATAATAAATGAGTAGAGACTTGAATTATATGATAAAAAGAAATTGATAAATAAGAAATTAAATTATAAGATGAATGTCTTAATTTTGTTTGAAACTATATAAATCTGTCTTGATTTTGTTCTGTGGGGCTCTCTATACAGTAAATGGTATTTTTTCGAGGCCAAGTAGTGCTCTGATCTTCCAGTAGCAGTTATCTAACTTACCTTATTATGCAAGCAGGCCAGAAGGCTTGGGGCTGTGTCCAGATTGGGAGTCCAAGCTAAGTCTGGGATATGTGGGCAAAGCCCAAAACAATGAGGAATTGTAGCCTGATATCTTGGCAAGGGTAATCTTAGAAGGCATTGGGGGTAAAGTGTCACATGGAAATTAATCTTAAATCAAGGTCTAGATGCAGATAATAGGAAAGAATGAACAGGAGAGAAAACCGAAGATGGCAGGACAAAGGACAACAGGAGGTAGAGCTGTAGAGCCTGGACATACTCCCAGGGGCAGGATTATTCATAAGAAGGATCCCTTTATAGGGCTTCAAGCCTTTGAGCAATGAAGAAGTAGATAAGAACACTGAACTAGTGGAGCAAACAAATAGTATTTTTTAATGTTGCTCGTTTATGATATAACTGCTAATATTATATCTCTTTTTCTAATATATTTTAGAAAAATGTTTACCTCTGGAAGAACTTATTTTTCGTCGTAATTGGATCACTTTTTTTTCTGGTATTACCACCATTTGTTTTCATGTCATTAGAGAATTGGAGTTATATTGAAGGAATTTATTATTCATTCAACACCATAAGTGCTGTTGGTTTTGGAGACTCTACAGTAGGTGAGTCTTAATAATCCTGAAATAAGATTCACTATCAGAGCAACAGATTGAAACAGGATATAAAATAAAGAATCAGGGCTTCCCTAGTGGCGCAGTGGTTGAGAGTCCACCTGCCAATGCAGGGGACACGGGTTTGTGCCCCGGTCTGGGAAGATCCCACATGCCGCGGAGTGGCTGGGCCTGTGAGCCATGGCCGCTGAGCCTGCGTGTCCGGAGCCTGTGCTCCTCAACGGGAGAGGCCCGCGTACTGCAAAAAAATAAAATAAAGAAAATAAAGAAATAAAGAATCAAATGGAAATGTTAACAGATTTCTTTGAGAGATAAGATAAAGTTCAAGCCCTTTTAAATAAAAACTCACTGTATAAATAAACCCAACATCATCACCTCCCTCTCTCCTCACCCCACAGTGATCACTGACTATGGGAATAAGATACAGAGTAATTCCACTTAAACTAAATATCTCTGCTTGATCACACATGGTAAGCAAAAGGCATATGCAATCAAAACACTAGACTTAAGTGATGAACCCTATATCCCATACCTTATATATAACTTTTCCGAATGTATTTCAGATTCCTCCCTAAAATAAAGATGGAGAAAGGAGAGGGATAGAATCATAGACATTAGGGTTTTTTTTCATAAACACCTGTGAATCAAGTTAAAATAATTCCTAAATTATTGGGGGTATAGAATTCTAAATTGGAAGTTATTTTCTTACAGTATTTTAAAGATGCTATTCCATTGTCTCTGGCTTCCTTCATTTCTGATGACAAGTCAGCTGTTAGTTTAATTGTTGATCCTTTGAGGTAAGGAGCCGACCCCTTGCATTCCCCCCAATCCCCACTCCACCTGCTTTTAAACTTTTATCTTTGTCTTTGGTTTTCAGCAATTTAACTATTACCTACTTCAGTGTGGTTTGCTTTGTATTGATTCTGCTTGGAGACCACAGAAATTATTGAAGTGAGGAATTGAAATCTTTCATGTGTTTGAAAAATTCTCAGCTACTATCTATTCAAATACAAATTATTCCTTGTTTTCTCTCTCCTACTTCTAACGTAAGACTTCCTCACTGGGTTTCGCATGTTCTAATGACTTTCTGTATTTTCCATTTTGTTTCTCTGACTTCACTTAGGAGATTTTCTATTAACCTGTCTTCTAGTTTACTAATTGTAACTTCTGCTGTATGTAATGTGATTTCAGATTCATTTAATGAGTTTTTAATGTTAATATCATATTTTTTAAATTATAAAATGTCCATTTAATCCCCCCCCCGGCTTTCTTTTGTAAATTCCAGTTCTCTGGTGAAAGCCTTCATCTTTTCATCTCTTTTTCCATGTTATATTTTTAAAAACATAATATTCATAGTTATTTGAAAGTTCTTATTTACTTATTTCCATATCTGGAACACCTGTAGGTCTATTTTATAGTCTTTTTTCTTCCTTTGGTTTTTGGTCATATAGTTCTGTCTCTTGACATGCCTGATAATTTTGGGTTGCATGCTGGATGTTGTATATTTTAAAAATTATAGATGCTTCAGGTAATGTTATCTTCATCCAGAGAGGTTTTACTCTTTCCTCTGCTAGGCAAATAGAGATACAGAAGTACAGAGGGCAACTGAACACCTAATCCGGTCAGGGAATTATATGATTTGAGACTAGATTGCAGATTTGGTAAAGACTTAGTTTCCCTTTGATTCTTCCTGTTCCTAAATCATAGTTCTTTACAAACTTCAAATGATGAAAGCCTGGTATGTTCACAAAACCACTCCTAGTTTGTTCTTGAAGTCAATTCTTTGTTTTCTTGCACTTGAATCTACTGGAAACTCTGCTCTGCTTTTTAAAAGGTTTTTAGCTTACCCTTTTTAGCCTTCAACCTCATGTGGCTTCAGAATTTGGCAATGCATTGGAGGGGAAAACAAGCTATAGGTTTGAAATCCTTCAGATCTCCAATGTGTCAATACAACCTGGAAGGACTACCAGAAGCTCTGCCACTTTCTCTGTTCCTTAAAATGCTCTTCTGCTTATCCCAGATCAACAGACTTTTGCCTATGCCCAGACTCTGGAAAAAAAAAAAAAAAACCCAAGGGGAAAAGCAGTTTCAGACTTTCTGCCTATCTCTCCTACCTGGAATATTAGCCTTCTAGTCTTGATTGCTTTAGTAGCTCTCTAGTGCCTTTAAACATGATTGTGTTTTATTTGCTTTTAATTAATCTGACTTTTCTGGTTGTTCTCAGCTGGAACATTGTTCCATCACAAACCACTGCATCCTACCCAGAAATGAAAGTGTCCCTATTATATTTATTTTTAGTCTAAATAGGACTAATAATTAAATAATTAATATTTAATATATAGATTGATAATTTTATATAAATAAGCATATTTTGAGGATACATACCTAAAAATCTAAGAACTATTTTTAAATATCACTCAGAAGAGTCTCTGTTACATTTTTCTGGATTCCCAGAGTAGAGATAGTACTTCCTTGGCCTTCTCATAGAAATCTGCTTCTAATTTGACAACAGAAAATTTCATCTTACATTATGAAGCTCACTACTCATCTCTTTAAAAATTATCTTCTCTTATTAGTAAAAAGAATGATAATTTAAAATGAAAATATTTTTAAAGAAATAAACATTTCCAGTGCTCACTGAAGAAATTTTAGAAAGCATGGCATGTCAATTTATGAAGAGCTTTTAATGACTTAGGGGAAGCCTGTTAACATAAGGCTACATTACAGGATACAAAATAATATATACTAATGATGTCAAGTAGGTGAACATTTTTTAAAAGGCATAGAATTCAGATAACATGATAACAGAAACTACTAAGATCATATTATGATTTTTCTCCTGTTTATTTACACCTAGCCATGCTTTCTAAAATTTCTTTGCATGCCTGGTGAGACTATTTCTGATTCAAATATTCCCCAGAGTTATAGCCCGTTGGGATCCCAGCTTAATGTGAGGGGCGTTTCATATTGGAGACTGATTTATGTTGCTTTCACCACACCACAGGAGGCTACCAAAGCCAAAGCCCTAGTGTTTTAGAATAGGAAAATGCCTTTAAGGAAAAAGTGGCTTAGGTACTCTTGTGCTTATAATGTGGTCTAGTATTTTCCCAAACATTTATGTTTTCTGATGACTTTAACATAATTTTCAAACATGTAATCACATCTACTTATTTGTTTTCTGCAAGGATAACTTGTCCAAATATCCTTGACTGCCAATACCATAAACGGGATTTTTAAAATATGCTCTCTTTTGAAACAGATTTACTTAGAGTGAAGTATACAGATCATAGTATTTAGTTTGATGAGATTTGATTAACATGCCTCAGGGCAAGCACTGAGAAAACAGAATATGTCCATGTTGTGATCATTCTACAGAGGCAGGATAGACCTTGCAACCAAAATTGGTCTGGATGTTGAGATGGTCACATACACACACACACACACACACACACACACACCCCAAGAATGTATGTGTGTAGTAGTGGTGTAGTATGGTATGTAGAGTTTTGTGTAGTAGTGGTAAAAAGAGATTTATTACTCACATAATGAGGCTTTCTGAGCAGAGCAGGGTGACTTTCAAGCAGGTCTGAAAATTTCTTGAGAGAGCAAGAGCAGTGACTGGCTTTGCCTTTTATGTGATTAGAGTGTGGGAAAGGCATCAGAGCTCCCATGTTTGGACCAGGGCTTGCATGGTTGAATTTCCCACAGTCACTGAGGGAGTGTGTGAGCTTGTTTGCCCAGATGAGGGAAAGAAGGAGGGATGAGGCTTGGAAACTGTCAGCAGTCAAATACCAAAAATAAAATCAGACTTTATTACATGGCACCACCTCAAAAGTACCCTTATGATCCTTTACAGTCAATTCCCGTACTGAGTTCAGGAGATCTCAGAGCTGATCAAGGAAAAGGATACGACCATGAGGTTGCAGTAGCATGCATGAGCTTTATTTGGGTTACACTTTGACAGGTTTGCACGTGGGGTAAATCCCTCATAGCATGAGGCCATCCAGAGGTTATAGCATGGGGGAAACTACCAGAAGGAGAGGAGGGTTAGGGAACTTCGGGAGGCAGAGGACAATCAGAGGGGCTTATGGGTCTAGGTAGTATCGCTCAGCAACCTGACAGGGAGTCTCTGGGTCAGAGAGCTCCAAACAGCAGCAGTGGCTTGGAGTCTTTTACAGCTATAGTGTTTATCTTATCTATGGCTCCCAGATGTTAGACGCAATTTCATAGGATGTGCAAAGCAGGCAGGCTCTAAATGGCTAAAACTCTGCTTATTTGAGCTATTATTGAAACAACTGGATATGAAATAGTTTGAGTTTTCTAGGCTACTGGTATGGGCTGGTAGTGTCAGGAGTGGGGTGAAGCTATTGACTCTTTAGATGATCTGGGTCTCGACTTTGTTGCAGCTTTAGTTAGATTCGGTCCATCACGGGCTTGGACTATTTTGAGGTCAGATATACTACCCTTCAGCCAGGCTTGGGAGCTGAGTACCAGTGAGGATCTAAACAATCACGGGAGATCTCTAGTTTACAGCCTGGTTATAGTTATTTGGGTTCCTGGGTATTCTCTTTGCTCTCCAGCCCCCAGCTTCTCCCCTTTGCCAGCTGCTGCCTTCACGCAGTGAAGACCCAGTGTGCAGTAGGCAGATTCATTCAGTTGCCCTGCCCTGCCTCCAGACTTCAGTGGACAACCTCGCTTGCAGTTGGGGTACCCACAGTGGGTATCATTCTCTAGGTAAGCAAGCAGCCATGAACATCGTCTCTCCTAGGAAGGACTTGTCACTTTCTAAAATTTAGTTCATTTAGGATTCTTTTTCATGTCCTCAGCTCTCTGACTTTGTTTTGTGATAAAACTGTGATTTTGTAGTGTATCCAGTTTTTTCTCTGTGTTAGTGTGGGTATGACCATCTCTTGTGTTTTTTTACATACTAAAATAGAAGGTCCGTACTTTGCTTTTTAGTTAGTAAAATACACACTCAGATTGTGTCAATAGAATCTCAGCTTAGGATTTTGCTTTTATTGGTGTGTGTGTGTGTGTGTCTGCGCACATGTGTTTTGAGAGGCAGTGTTTGGAAGAAGCTGCATCAGAGATAGTTAACCAAGTGTCATCTTAAATCCAAAGTGAGTGTAGCCCTCCAGTTATACTTATTCAATTTATTCTCTGATCATTATGCTTCATAAATGTTGGTTAATTTATTAAATTATAGATAAATATCTAATCATTTCGTGTCTGATAATTTTAAATATTTCTTGTTATTTCATGCTCTAATAAGCACAGTTAAATTGTATTCTTGTGATAAATCACAACATGTTTATTGTGTTATTTGTCTCTGGTTACTTCTCTTTGACTTCAAATTTCATGCACTTTCAGCTACACTTCCTTATACAAGTAGACTACAATCATGAAATACAAATGACAAGACCTGAAGGTAGTGTAAAAGTTATAGTATTACAGTATTAGGATGATTTAATTATGAGTGATTTTCTTTTCCTTCTGCAAAGAGTTCTCTCAAGATTTCTAAAGACAAAGGTAATGAATTCATAGAATTTTAAACATAGAAATACAGAGACCTGACACAATGAAACACATTGTATCTTTGTTAACAAAATCTGAATCCCATCTTAAGTGATTTTGTGTTATATATTTATCTTTTTCTTCTCTTGTTTTAAAGGTTTCCTAGCTGTAGCAATGATAAAAAATATTACCTCATTGCAAAATATTATACTTACTGGGATATTAAAAAAGGATAATGTTCAAAGGGGAAGAGAATTTTTCAACCTCCAGATGTGCTCTAAAAGTGAATAGAATCTGAATATTTATAATTTAAATTATATTCTTTCCTTAAAAGCAGTGATAATTTTAGATATGCTTTATTTTAATTTCTAATTTGTTCTCAGGATCAGATTCTAAAAGGAGGCATGTTTCTAGGTATTAATGAACGAAAGAATATGTTATGGAGAAAAGTCACCATTTAATTATTTGCATGTTATTTGCTTCCTGTCTTTAGTTTCAAATCCTATGCAAGACAATCAGGACATCACTTACTCAATCTTATTATTAATTTGGGATCTCCATGGTCTTGCCTGGATTGCTCTTCTATTTAATTTGATAGCCAGCTTTTTTCAAGAAATGGAATCAAAGCTAACTAAATACACATCTGAAACAGAAGCTGAAGAAGAAAAGGAGTCAGGCTCTGAATAGCAGTACTTTTAGTAGGTTTCCTCCATCTGAACTGCAGAGAGTTTCCACAGAGCCCTTTTAGAAGTGTCAGAATAGGAAGGAGGAAAAGAAGAACAATCAGGTGTTTCTCCATAAATCTCTTGTGTGAGTTCCATTTCCATATTGAAATTTATTTATTTTAATTTTGTATTGTCATTAAAAAATAATTTTAAAATATAATGCAAATCTCAACTTCACTTATCCTTCCCCACACCAGTCTCATGCCCTGTTTGGTTTCATGCTGGCAATTGTATACAGTAGAATCTTATTCTGAAAGCTGTGTTTCCCTTTTTTTTTTTCTACCATGTATTTCAGTAAAAGAAGTGTGCATGTACAAAATGTCCATGTATATAGAGCTAATTTCATTGGGTTCTGATTCTTGTACACATTATTTCTAATTAGCAATCCAGTGCTTCTTAATATTTTATACATTTTTAGCCCTATCAAACAAAAAATACATTAACCCAAAAGAATGGCTTGAGAGATTTGTTTTTTTCAAAGGTATGATCCATATATTATAGCAATATCTTTTTATGGAAATCAAAGAAATTTAGCCTTTGACATTATAAAATATTGCTTATTATGACGTTTTTTAAAAACCAAAGTATGAATTATCTCTATAAAGACATATGAGTATAGATATCGATATAAACATACATAGATGGCAAGCACTGCATGAAAAAGGGAAAAATGCTTGAATTAGCTAAAAAATGGTAGGAGACGGCAGAGGAAGGAATGAAGACATTAAGGGAAGTAGGTGTCCTCTAGAGGAAGAGTTTCTCCCTTGGGTAATAAAATCTGCATCCAGTACAGCCAGGGTGATAGAGATGAGAAGCAAAAAATTTGTGGGTGGATCCTTCCACATAATTTTGAGAAATGCCACCACCATCCCTTAGATCCCAGTCTTTAGTCTGTGGAGGAAAGAGCAGCATTAGGTTTTGTTTTGTTTTGAGGTATAGTTGATGTACAGTATTATATAAGTTTCAGGTGTACAACATAGTGATTCACAATTTTAAAGGTTATACTCCATTTATAGCTATTATAAAATATTGGCTCTATTCCCTGTGTTATAAAATATATCCTTGTAGCTTATTTAGTTTATACATAATAGTTTGTACCTCCTAATCCCTTACCCATACCTGGTTCCTCCTCCCTTCCCTCTCCCCGCTGGTAACCATAGTGAGAGTGTAGCTGCTTACAGACAGCCTGCTCTGCAAAGAACACAGGAGCTCTCGGAAAATGAGTTTCTGGCTATGGGCCATATTTTCCAGGACATCTACCAGTGCCTTTGTGAGTCAGAGACATAAAAACACTTAATGTAAAGATCAGGGTTGGACCTATACAAATTCTTGAAAGATAGAAGAGCCAGAGCAAGTTTAGGGATAGAAAACATTTAGAAATCATCCAAAGAGGAAGAGAAAGCCACCCGAAAGACATTGGACAAGAGGTCCTGGGAGAAGGAAATTCAATCGTCTTTAGAGACTAGGGCTATTCATCTAGTCCCCAGGGCCCAGAGTCTCCAAATCCTCTGAGTCAAAAACTCAGAGAATGATTGGAAACCACATTTCGAAATTGCTTAAAGAAAATCCCCAAGGACTCCTGTGCTGCCAGCAAGGCCGGTTCTGACACAGGTCTCAGAAACCCCCCTACTGGCATCTGGGTTCCTTTGGCCCAGAGGAGGACTTAGGCTCGGGTTCAGTCCACCTCTGCTGCCCCAAAGGAATCACTGATGCTGAAAGAGGCAGTGAGCATCCCAAACACTCCTTGGCCTTCTAAACCTCAGAGCCCAGTAGAATCTTATTTGGGTTTCTTGGCCTGCCTTTTGCCTACTCCTATTCTGGGCTTGGCGCAGATGCACAACCATAATTGTTGGCCTTGTTTAATAACCACCCTCAAAGGTGACCTTTATAATCATGGTGCTGTGGTCTGAATGTTTGTGCCCTCCCCCAGTTTCATATGGTGAACTCCAAAGCCCCAAAGGTGATGTTATTAGTAGGGGAGGCCTTTGGGATGTGATTGGTTTGGGCGATTCGTTTACAAGTGCTCTTGTAAAAGAGAACTCATAGAGAACCCCGGCCCCTTCTGTCACAGGCAAAGCCCACTGGGATCCCTGGGAAAATTAAGATGGAATCTAGATGATAAGGTCAAACCACTTCTTTTGTGCTTAGTCTAGTTTCACTTGCCTCTAGGGTGCTGCATGCAGAGGCCTTGCACCTGGCACTTCAGACCAGAGTTCTAGTACGAAATGGCTGCACTGACACCTCAGCTCGGAAGGCCCTGTGCAGAGATGCTGCGCCCAGCACTTCAAGCTGGAGCCTGAGCAGCACAGCTGCACCAACCCCGCCAGAACCGCATCCTTTCCCCCTCCCCGCTGCTGAGCTCCCTGTAAAGCAGCCCTGCCCACGGCCTCTCTGGGTGTGTGCTCTAAAGCGATCTGGCGCCTCTCCATTCTTTGATCCAAGAATAGAGCTTTCCTTTGTTTCTGAACAAAATTCGGTCTTATTCTATGGCTCAAGTAACACTGGTCAGGAGAACCCTTGTTAGGGACCGGCTCGAAAAGGTCGGGAACACTTCGACCTTGTGAGGACACAGCGAGAAGGTGCCAGCTATGAACCAGGAAGAGGGCCCTCACCTGGCTATGCTGCCACCCTGAGCTCAGCCTTCCAGCCTCCAGAAATGTGAGAAATAAATTTCCGATGTTTATAAGCCACCCAGTCTGTGATATTTTGTAGCAGCCGAGTGGACTGAAACACACCTGTCAAGTCTGACCAGAATGCCAACAGGGAAGCCTCTTTGCCCAAGCAGATTCCTAGGATCAGGTGATGCACCATGAGGGAGCCGTGCAGCCCTCTCCTTTTTGCTTTGGGAGGTATTTACAGGTAAGGTATAGAGGGAGCAGAAGCAACAAATTTCTGTCTTCTGGTTTCAGAAATGTTTATAAAGCCCTATTTTTCCCCCTGCCTACTTCGTTATAACAAGAATGCAACTATGATACAATAACCAAATTTGTCCAACAGTGACCCTGGGAACTTATGCCCAGGTAGCATGGATACCAAGACGACAGGGAATAGGGGGGTCTCCCCTTCTACCAGAGCTTCCCTCTCCTATCCCTCGACCCCATCTTCAGAAGGGGCTGCAACTTTCCACAACATCTCCAGGTACTAGGCAACTGTGGTTCCCAGACAGCTCCCTAAATGGCTGCATAGAAGGCCAGAATGCCTGGCACCTAAACACACTTGTTTGTTTCTACTAATAAAATGAATCTTTTGCCTAACCAATAAGAATTGTGGAAATAAATGAACACCACTCTACTGGGAACAAACAAGAGTTGTTTATTCAGAGTTTACTAGAGCAAGGGACTCATCCACCATTACTTGTGTTTGGCAGAAACTCAAAGGCAGGCAAGGGAAATGGAGAAGCTTTATAGTGAAAAGAGGTGAGGACTTCAGGTGTGCTCTGATTGAAGATTGTAGGCATGGGAGGTGCCTGCAATAGAAGCAAGGCATCTCATGTGATAGCTTTGGCGGAACATGTTTGGCTTACTTTGGTTGGTCCTGAGATGAAAGCAGGGAGGGAGGAAAACTAGGGAAGGGGGCTTCCCTGCTGGCGCAGTGGCTAAGAATCTGCCTGCCAGTGCAGGGGACACAGGTTCGAGCCCTGGCCTGGGAAGATCCCACATGCTGCAGAGCAACTAAGCCCGTGCACCACAACTACTGAGCCTGTGCTCTAGAGCCCGCGAGCCACAACTACTGAAGCTCGTGCACCTAGAACCCATGCTCCACAACAAGAGAAGCCACCTCAATGAGAAGCCCGTGCACCGCAACGAAGAGTAGGCCCTGCTCGCCGCAACTAGAGAAAAGCCTACACATAGCAAAACTAAAATAAATAAAATAAAATAAATTAATTAAAAAAAAAAAACTAGGTAAGTTAGCAGTCACTGGTCAAAGCCTGACCACGCTGGGCTGCTTGCTGCAGAGGTTGTGGGTCAGAGTTCTGCTGTCATATGTGGTCTGGCCATTGTCTGTTTGTATATTCAGCCTCTCAAAATGGAGAGCAGTGGTGGGTAGGAGTCCCCAGACCTACCTATATTTACAGATCTGTGACTGTTTCGTGATGCCCAGCCCAGCATTCTTCTTTGGGCAGTTCAGTTCAGAAGCAAAGGAAAGTTTTATTCTTGGATCAGAGAACGGAGAAGTGTCAGCTCCCGCCCTAGAGCACACGCTCTTCCTGGCTGTGGGCGGGGATGCGTCATAGGGGTCTTATCCGCATGCGGAGGGGGAGGAGTTAACACAGGACATGCGCAGCTACCCTGCTCACGCTGCAGTTCGGAGTGCTGGGCGCGGTGCTTGTGCGCCCGGCCCGCCGCGCTGAGGTGTCACAGCCAGTTCACACCAAGAACGCTGGTCTGAAGGGCCGGGTGCCAGACCTCCGCACACAGCACCCCATGAGCGAAGGAAACTAGAAGAGGCACCAAGGAAAAGAAAAAAAAAAAGGTTAGACTTTCTTTCCCAGATTCTATCTTTATTTCCTGGGAATTGTTAATGGGCTTTGTCAGTGACACATCTCTCTTGTGCCTTTTGTCCTCATTCTTGAGGGCGCTGAGGGGCGCAGGTTCATCTTCTGTAACTGCTTCCTGCAGAGTCTGGGCATCGTCGTAACCCCTGGTGGAGGAGCAGACCTTCTCCCCAGCCGCCTTTAGATGTGTGTGATTGTCTCTTGGCCTCAGTCCAAACTGTTCTATCCCTGAGCGACCAGCATTAGTTAACCTTTCGGAGACAAAGGACACGAGACAATTTCAGATGCTTGGCGCATATACTAGCAAGAGAATAATGGTCACAAGTCAAATTTTTCCTAAACATGAAAGTATCTAGTTCTTTTGCCTGAAGGCACAAGTGTGCCCTGTTGTCGAGGCTCACCGCCCTGGCCTGAATATCACTGGTCACACTTTTGTTTTTTGGAAGAGAAGCTTCAGGTGAGAGAGAGAGGTTCACACCAGCAGTCGGGGGGTCCATTGCCCCAGGTTGTCTTTCCGGAGATTGGAGTTCTGGGGCCTCTTCACTCGAGTGTGAGGTACCCCTGGACTGACCCCTCCAGCTTCAGGGCAGAACAGGCGGTTGGGATCGGCAAGTGGGGTCCATTTGCTTAGGAGTGAGCTGATTTTGCCGGCTGCCAGTTTTCCAGGGTTTTAGGTTCACCCAGTCTCCTGACTGGAACGGGTGCAGAGCCAGGTTGGTGGGTGCAGGCAGCACCTGGTTGCCATATTCGTGAGGGCTTTCGTGGTTGCTCCTATCTGGAGAGCATACTTGAGTTGTTCTATTTCAAGGGGGTTAAAGTGTCCCTCCTCTCGGGATTGGGGAATGGGTCTACCATACATGAGTCAAATGCACTAAACTTATCCCTTGGGGCTAACTGCGTGCGGAGCAGGACAATGGGAAGCAACTTAATCCAACTTTCTTGAGTCTCCTGACATTGCTTGGCTAAGGCCTGTTTCAAGGTCTGATTTGATCTCTCTACTTTCCCCTATGACTGGGGGCCTCCAGGCTGAGTGCAATGTCCGGTTTAGCCCAGGGCGCTCATTATTCCCTTTTCACTAGAGACACAAATGCTGAACCATTGCCGCTTTGTAGGGATCCTGGGAGCCCCAAACTGGGGAGTATTTCCTTTCGTAATGTCTTAGCCACTTCAGCTGCCATTTCAGTTGTAGCAGGGAATGCTTCTATCCACTCAGAACACGTGTCTGCTAGCACCGAGAGATAACTGAAGTTGCCCGTACTCTCGGCATGTGAAATCAGTCTGCCAGTCTTCCCCGGGAGACGTCCCTCTGGTCTGAATGGGCCTAATCTAGGGTCTCTGGGGGGGCAGGTCTCAACTATCTGACTGATTATACTTTTCATGCCAGGAGTTACCATGACCTCAACTAACCAATTACATAGGTCTTCCCTTCTGCAGTGAGTTTCTTGATGAGCCTCCCTGATGGCTTGACAAGCTGCAGTCTGGGGAAAGAAGTATTGCCCATGTTCATTAACTAGCCACACATGGCCTCCTAGATCTCTGCGGAAGCACCATTTTTGGGTTTTATCTAATTCTTCCTTGTGTGGATTGGGGAATAATTGGAGGTATGAGGGGTAGTGGCCAAGTTACTTTACTGGTTCTAGGGCCGCCCTTCTGGCAGTTGCAACTACCTTGTTTTTCCCTTTATTACCTCTGCACCCACCTTTTGGTGACTCCCCCAGTGAATCACTGCCACCTTTTCTGGAAGCTGTACTGCTTCTAAGAGCTTCAATATGCTTAAACCATGTTTCATCTGTTTATTCTCTGCAATAAGCAGACCTCTTTTCTTCCAAATAGCCCCATGTGCATGTAGGATGGCATGTGCCTACTGAGAGTGTGTGTAAACACTTAAAAGCTTCCCTGTCCTGAGCTCTAAGGCTCAGGTGAAGGCTATCATCTTTGCCCTTTGGGCAGAAATCCCTGGAGGTAGGCTTCTTGCTTCTAAGACGGGTCTGGGAGGTTGCTGTGTATCCCGCCAGCCTTTTCCCCTCTCTGTTAAAACTGCTCCTGCCTGTGAACCATTCCTCTTTGGCATTAGGGAGAAGCTCACTTCCCTTGTCAAGGTGACTGGAATAGATCACGTCTGTGGTTTCTGTACCATCATGCACCAGGGACCCCATTTCTGTGGGTAGCAGTGTGGCAGGATTTAGTATGTAACAGGTTTTTTGGTAGCCACTGGGTTATCTAAAAGCATAGCTTGAACTTGAATCAGGGGAATGGCGTGATTCCAGGGGATAGCCATTCTGTTCCCTTAAAACTTACTAAAGCCTGAACCTGGTGTGAAGTCCATATAGTGATTGGCTGACCAAACATTAACTTTTCAGCTTCCTTTAGGGTTGTAGTAGCTGCTACTGCCTGTAGGCAAGGAGGCCATTCCTTAGTGATTTGATCTAATTGTTTAGAGAAATAAGCAGCCAACTGAGTAAGGGGTCCCAGTTTTTGAGCTGATACCCCAAAGGTGATTTCACGTCTCCCATCAATGTAAAGGTCAAAGGGTTTAGCTAAATCTGGGAGGGGCAGGGCAGGGGCCTGAAGTAATTGCTTTTTTGATTCTTGAAAGGCCCCTTTATGTGCTGAATTCCATCCAAAAAGATCAACATCCTTTCCCTTCAACTTTTCATATAGAGGCTTAGCTGTTAGACCATAGTTAGCGATCAGATGTGGCAAAAGCCAGCCATCCCCAGGAAACCTCTAAACTGTCTTCTCGTTTTAGGAGGAGGGAGGCTGCAAATGGCTCCTTTCCTTTCCTGGGGTAGGTTTCTCCGACCTTCTGTGAGAAAGAAGCCTAGGTATCAAACTAGGGTATCACCCTAGTTTGTGATATTTGAGACTTTTTCTTGGACAGCTTATATCCTTTATTGGCTAGGTGGTTCAGAGTGGTAACAGTATTTTTGCCAGAGGCCTGCTTAGTAGGGCCAGCAATCAGGGTGTTGTCTACTTATTGGAGAAGAGTTCCCTCCTCCAGATTTAGATCTTTTAAGTCTTTAGTTAAAGTCTCCCCAAAGATGGTGGGGAACTTTTCAAACCCTTGGGACAGGACTTCCAGCAGTATTGCCGTTTTTGTTTCATGTTTGGGTCTTGGCACTCAAAAGCAAAAATTCTTGTGACTCCAGGGCTAATGGAATACAGAAGAAGGCATCTTTTGAATCTAATGCAGAATGCCACGTCCTGGTGGACAGTGGATTAGGGACTACAGGATGTGTATCCTCGGTGGCTTCGTTGACTGCCCTGAGGTCCTGTACCATTCGGTATTCCCCACTGGATTTTTTTCTGGGAAGGAATTAGTGCTGAGCAGAAGAGGTCAAGTCACCAGACGTGACGAAATATCACCTAGAGCACTCCTTCCTTTATCTTTTCCCACCGCATGAAACAGAGGATCTTGTCCTGATGCCATTTTACTGAGAGAAATAATCTGGATAAGTGAACACAAAGAGATGTAATATTAGAGCCCAGGCCAGGTTCACCCTGGATCACTTCACAGTCCTGAGTATGTGGAAGTGGAAGGTATGAGGCTGATTTGCCACCAAGCTTTGAAGATCTACTGCAACTCAGGCAGGAATCCACACAGGAGCCTGTGGCAGGGAACAGAGCAAGTTCAAAGTGACCAAAGGGGTCACTTTGGACACAACTGAGGACAAGTGCTTCAGCCATGGCCAGAAAGGTGCTTCCCTGAGTGTATCTTTGGTATATATTTTCTAGTGGGGGGTGAGATGTCCTACAGCCTTAAGGGGATATGTCTGAGTTGCAGTTCTGGGGGCAAAGCAAGAAGAACCAAGATTAGTCCTTTGCACAGGAAATGCTTCACAAAGACTGCTGGGGATCATCTGTAGAAGAGCAACCCCAGGAAGGGAAGGAGGCAATTTTAATGACTACTAAGATAGGGCCTCTAGCGGTTTGACCAAAATATTGGCAGAAGAGAAGTTACTTTGTACTTTCCAGTGGTAAATAGGACATACAGGTTATAAAACTACACACTAAAATAGCTAAGAGAATATACTTCAACTTGAAAAGTCCAGGTACATGTGAAAAAACACCATATAAAATGACATAATAAAACTAAGAATAAATAAGTATAATAGGGAAAATAAAATAATTAAAACCAGAAGAGAAATAGAAAATATAAAAGACAAAAGAGGTCAAGGCTGTGCTAATAAGCAATTTTGAAAAGAGCTGAGAGGGATCGGATAAGACGGTGGAGTAGAAAGACGCTGAGCTCACCTCCTCTTATGAGAACACCAAAATGACAACTATTTGCAAAACAACCATCGATGAAAGTGTACATCGATGAAAGTGTACATTGATGAAAAATACCAGGACTTATAATAAAAGATCTTCTACAACTAAAGACATAAAGAACCACAATAAGGTGGATAGGAAGGGTGGATTTACAGTGTAGTCAAATTCCATACCCCCAGGTGGTGACCCACAAACTAGAGAATAGTTATATTGTAGAGGTTCTGCTACAGGAGTGAGAGTTCTGAGCCCCATGATGGTCCCCCCCAGCCTAGGGGTTCTACAAAGGGAAGACGAGCCCCCAGAGCATTTGTCTTTGAAGGCCAGAGGGGCTTAATTTCAGGAGTCCCACAGGACTGGGAAATAGACTCTTACAGGGTGCACACAAAATCTCACATGCTCCACCACCCAGGGCAAAAGCAATAATTTGATAGGAGCCTGGGACAGACCTACTGGCTGCTCTTGAAGTGGCTCCTGGAGAGGCTGGGAGAGCGGGTGCTGAAGCTCACCCTGGGGACATAGACACTGGTGGCAGCCATTCCTGGGAGCTCCTTCTACCGTGTGGACTGGACACCGGTGTTGGCAGGTACCATTGTGGGATCCTCCCTCTAGCTCATTAGGGCCAAGACCTGGCCCCACCCAATAACCTATAGACACCAATTCTGGGAAGCCTCAGACCAAGCAACTAACTGGGTGGGGACACAGCCCCACCCATCAACAGACAGGCTGCCTAAAGACTTCCTGAGCCCACACCCACCTCTAGACATGCCTCTAGACACAGCCCTGCCCACCAGAGGGCCAGGACCCAGCTCTACCCACCAGTGGGCAGGCACCAGCACTGCCCTCCAGGAAGTGTGCTCTAGCCTCTGGATCAGTCTTACCCACTAGGGGACAGACACCAGACCCAAGAAAACCACAATCCCTCAGCCTGTCCACAGCAGACCAGACACTGCCCTGGGACCAGCGGGACCTGGGCCAGTACAAGCTTCGGGACACCCCAGACCCCATACCAAACTGTGTCAGGAACTGGCCCCCTCCCACCAGCAATCTGACACCAGCTCTGGGATCCCTGAGCCCTGCATCCAGACTCTAGGGCCTGGATCTGCCTGCCAGTAGCCCAGCACTAACCCCAGGACATGGCTGCACCCACCAGTGTGTGGGCAACAGTCTCAGAGTCTTCTGGACCCTGACTCCATGACCAGTGAGCCAGCACTAGCCTCAGGGCCCTCTGGGGTTCAGCAGACATCCACCTCATGACCAGGCCCTGCCAATCAGGAGCCAGTAGCTTCTGCACAAGGCAGAGCCTGGCAGCCAACTGGACTAGGGACCAACCAAATCTACCAAACCACCCACATAGTCAGCATGCCACAAGAGAAGGACCTATGCAGCCCTCATAGGGGGAACCCTAGAGCATAAAGCTTGGGTGATGATGGGGGAGTGCACTGCTAGGACACATGGGACATCTCCTATAGAAGAGCACTTCTCCAAGGTTGGGAAACATAACTAACCAACCAGATATATAAAAATACAAACAGCAACTTAGGCAAAATAAGGTGACAGAGGAACATGTTCCAAATGAAGGTACAAGATAAAACCCCAGAAGAACTAAGAGAAGTGGAGATAGGCAATCTACCCAAGAAAGAGTTCAGGGTAATGATTGTAAAGATCAAAGAACTTAGGAGAAGAATGGATGCACAGAGCAAGAAGTTACTTTTTAACAGAGTTAGAAAATATAAAGAATGAGGGGAACTTCAAGATGGTGGAGGAGTAAGACATGGAGATCACCTTCCTCCCCACAAATACATCAGAAATACATCTACACGTGGAACAACTACAGAACACGTACTGAACGCTGGCAGAAGACCTCAGACTTCCCCAAAGGCAAGAAACTCCCCAAGTACCTGGGTAGGGCAAAAGAAAAAGAAAAAACAGATAAAAGAATAGGGAAGGGACCTGCATCTCTGGGAGGGAGCTGTGAAAGAGGAAAATTTTCCACACACTAGGAAGCCCCTTCACTGGTGGAGATGGGGGATGGGCTGAGGGAAGCTTTGGAGCCACGGAGGAGAGCGCAGCAACAGGGGTGCAGAGGGCAAAGCAGAGAGATTGCTGCACAGAGGATCAGTGCCAACCAGCACTCACCAGCCTGAGAGGCTTGTCTGCTCACGTGCCAGGATGGGTACGGGCTGGGAGCTGAGGCTTGGGTTTCAGAGGTCAGATCCCAAGAGAGGACTCGGGTAAGCTGCGTGAACACAGACTGAAGGGGGTTAGTGTGCCACAGCTGGCCAGGAGGGAGTCCGGGAAAAACTCTGGAACTGCCTAAGAGGCAGTGACTGCACCAATTTACGTTCCCACCAACAGTGTACAAGTGTTCCCTTTTCTTCATATTTTCACCAACATTTGTTATTTGTGGTCTTTTTGATGATAGCCGTTCTGACAGGTGTGAGGTGATATTGTGTGTTTTTTTTGGCGGTACGCGGGTCTTTCACTGTTGTGGCCTCTCCCGTTGCGGAGCACAGGTTCCGGACGCGCAGGCCCAGCGGCCATGGCTCACGGGCCCAGCTGCTCCGCGGCATGTGGGATCTTCCCGGACTGGGGCACGAACCCGTGTCCCCTGCATCGGCAGGACTCTCAACCACTGCGCCACCAGGGAAGCCCTGATATTGTGGTTTTGATTTGAATTTTCCTGATGATTAGCGACAGTGAGCATGTTTTCATGTGACTGTTGGCCATCTGCATGTCCTCTTTGGAAGTATGTCTGTTCAGGTCTTCTGCACATATTTTAATTGGGTTGTTTGTTTTTTTGACGTTGAGTTGTATGAGCTGTTTGTTATTTTATATATTAAACCCTTATTGGTCATATCGTTTGCAAATATTTTCTCCCATTCGGTAGGTTGTCTTTTCATTTTGTCAATGGTTTCCTTTGCTTTGCAAAACGTTTTAAGTTTAGTTAGGTTCCATTTGATATTTTTCCTTTTATTTCCTTTGTTTTAGGAGATAGATCCTCCCAAAATTTGTTACCTTTATGTCAAAGTGTGTTCTGCCTATGTTTTCCTCTAGAAGTTTTATGGTTTCTGGTCTTACATTTAGGTCTTTAATCCATTTTGATTTTATTTTTCTACATGGTGTTAGAGAATGTTCTAATTTCATTCTTTCACATGCAGCTGTCCAGTTTTCCCAGCACCACTTATTGAAGAGATGATCTTTTCTCCATTGTATATTCTTGCCTCCTTTGTCATAGACTAATTGACCATAATGCATGGGTCTATTTCTGGGCTCTCTTATTCTGTTCCATTGATCTATGTGTCTGTTTTTGTTCCAGTACCATACTGTTTTGATGACTGTAGCTTTGTACTCTAGTCTGAAGTCAGGGAAAGTGGTTCCTTCAGCTCTGTTCCTCTTTCTCAAGATTGCTTTGGCTATTTGGGGCCTTTTGTCTTTCCATACAAAAATTAAAATTATTTGTCTAGTTCTGTGAAAAATGCCATTGGTATTTTGATAGAGATTTTACTGAATCTGTAGATTACCTTGGGTAGTATGGCCATTTTAATAATACTAATTCTGCCAATCTAAGAACATGGTATATCTTTCCATCTGTTTGTGTTGTCTTCAATTCATTCATCAGTATCTTATATTTTTCCGAGTACAGGTCTTTTACTTTCCTAGGTAGGTATATTCCTAGGTATTTTATTCTTTTTGATGCAATGGTAAATGAGATTGTATCCTTAATTTCTCTTTCTGATAGTTTGTTGATAGTGTATAGAAATGCAACAGATTTCTGTATATTAATTTTGTATCCTGCAACTTTCCTGAATTCATTGATGAGGTCTAGTAGCTTTGTGGTGGCATCTTTAGAATTTTCTATGTATAGTATCATGTCATCTGCAAGCAGTGACAGTTTTACTTCTTCCTTTCCAATTTGGATTCTTTTTATTTCTTTTTGTTGTCTGATTGCTGTGGCTAGAACTTCCAATACTTTGTTGAATAAGAATGGCAAGAACAGGCATCCTTATCTTGTTACTGATCTTAAAGAAATGCTTTCAGCTTTTCACCATTGAGTATGATGTTAGCTGTGGGTTTGTCATATGTGGCCTCTATTATGTTGGGGTATGTTCCCCCTATGCCCACATTCTGGAGACTTTTTTTTTTTATCATAAATGGATGCTGAAATTTGTCAAAAGCTTTTCTGCATCTAACAAGATGATTATATGGTTTTTTTAAAAAAAATTTTACTTTATATTGGAATACAGTTGACTAACAATGTTGTGTTAGTTTCAGGTGTACAGCAAAGTGATTCAGGTATACATATATCATTACTTTATCACATTCTTTCCCCATTTAGCTTATTACAAAATATTGAGTATAGTTCCCTGTGCTATATACAGTAGGTCCTTCTTGTTTATTTTTTATATAGTAATGTTATATGTGAATCACAAACTCCTAATTTATCCTCCCCCCCCTTTCCGTTTGGTAACCATAAGTTTGTTTTCTAAGTCTGTGAGTCTGTTTCTGTTTTGTAAACAAGTTCATTTGTATCATTTTTTAAAGATTCCATATACAAGTGATATCATATGATATTTGTCTTTCTCTGACTTACTTCACTTAGTATGATAATCTCTAGCTCCATCCATGTTGCTGCAAATGGCATTACTTCATTCTTTTTTATGGCTGAGTAGCATTCCATTGTGTATATGTATATATTTTGTTTGATGTTTACAAAGATTTTTAAAATAAAATTTTTAATGGAATATAGTTGATTTTGTAGATTAATCCTCTGTCAGTCATTTCATTTGCAAATATTTTCTCCCATTTGGTGGGTTGTCTTTTTTGCTGCTGATGGTTTCCTTTGCTGTGCAAAACTTTTAAGTTTCATTAGGTCCCATTAGTTTATTTTTGTTTTTATTTCCATTTCTCTAGGCGGTGGATCCAAACAGATATTACTGTGATTTATGTCAAAGAGTGTTCTGCCTGTGTTTTCCTCTAAAAGTTTTATAGTCTCTGGTCTTACATTTAGGGTTTTGATACATTTTCAGCTTATTTTTGTACATGGTGTTAGAGAATGCTCTAATTTCATTTTTCACATGTACCTGTCCAGTTTTCCCAGCACCACTTATTGAAGAGGGTGTCTTTTGTCCATTGCATATTCTTGCCTCCTTTACCAAAGATAAGGTGACCATATGTGCGTGGGTTTATCTCTGGGCTTTCTATCATGTCCGATTGATCTATATTTCTGTTTTTGTGCCAGTACCATACTGTCTTGATTACTGTAGCTTTGTAGTATAGTCTGAAGTCAGGGAGCCTGATTCCTCCAGCTCCGTTTTTCTTTCTCAAGATTGCCTTGGCTATTTGGGGTCTTTTGTGTTTCCATACAAATTGTGAAATTTTTTGCTCTACTTTAGGGAAAAATGCCATTGGTAGTTTGTTAGGGATTGCATTGAATCTGTAGATTGCTTTGGGTAGTAGAGTCATTTTCACAATGTTGATTCGTCCAATCCAAGAACATGGTGTATCTCTCCATCTGTTGGTAAAATCTTTAATTACTTTCATCAGTGTCTTATAGTTTTCTGCATACAGGTCTTTTGCCTCCTTATGTGGGTTTATTCCTAGGTGTTTTATTCTTTTTGTTGCAATGGTAAATGGGAGTGTTCCCTTAATTTCTCTTTCAGATTTTTCATCATTAGTGTATAGGAATGCAAGAGATTTCTGTGCATAATTTTGTGTCCTTCTGCTTTACCAAATTCATTGATTAGCTCTAGTAGTTTTCTGGTAGCATCTTTAGGATTCTCTGTGTATAGTATCGTGTCATCTGCAAACAGTGACAGCTTTACTTCTTCTTTTCTGATTTGGATTCTTTTTATTTGTTTTTCTTCTCTGATTGCTGTGGCTAAAACTTCCAAAACTATGTTGAATAAGAGTGGTGAGAGTGGGCAACCTTGTCTTGTTCCTGATCTTAATGGAAATGGTTTCAGTTTTTCACCATTGAGGATGATGTTGTCTGTGGGTTTGTCATATATGGCCTTTATTATGTTGACGTAAGTTCCCTCTATGTCTACTTTCTGGAGGGTTATCATAAGTGGGTGTTGAATTTTGTCAAAAGCTTTTTCTGCATCTGTTGAGATGATCATATGGTTTTTCTCCTTCAATTTGTTAATATGGTGTATCACATTGATTGATTTGTGTATATTGAAGAATCCTTGCATTCCTGGGATAAACCCCACTTGATCATGGTGTACGATCCTTTTAATATATTGCTGGATTCTGTTTGCTAGTATTTTGTTGAGGATTATTGCATCTATGTTCATCAGTGATATTGGCCTGTAGTTTTCTTTTTTGGTGAAATCTTTGTCTGGTTTTGGTGTTAGTGTGACGGTGGCCTCATAGAATGAGTTTGGGAGTGTTCCTCCCTCTGGTATATATTCGAAGAGTTTGAGATGGATAGGTGTTAGCTCTTCTTTATATGTTTAATAGAATTCTCCTGTGAAGCCATCTGGTCCTGGACTTTTGTTTGTTGGAAGATTTTTAACCACAGTTTCAATTTCAGTGCTTATGATTGGTCTGTTTATATTTTCTATTTCTTCCTGGTTCAGTCTCAGAAGGTAGTGCTTTTCTAAGAATATGTCAGTTTCTTCCAGGCTGACCATTTTATTGGCGTAAATAAATGCTTGTATTAATCTCTCGTGATCCTTTGTATTTGTGCCATGTGTCTTCTCCTTTTTCATTTCTAATTCTATTGATTTGAGTCTTCTCCCTTTTTATATTGATGAGTCTGGCTAATGGTTTATCACTTTTGTTTATCTTCTCCAAGAACCAGCTTTTAGTTTTATTGATTTTTGCTATTGTTTCCTTCATTTCTATTTCATTTATTTCTGATCTGATCTTTATGATTCCTTTCCTTCTAACTTTAGGGTTTTTTTTTTTTTTTGTCTTTCTTTCTCTAATTGCTTTAGGTGTCAGGTTAGGTTGTTTCTTTGGATTTTTCTTGTTTCTTGAGGTAAGATTGTATTGCTATAAACTTCCCTCTTAGAATTGTTTTTGCTGCATCCCATAGATTTTGGGTCATCGTGTTTTCATTGTCATTTTTTTCTAGGTATTTTTTGATTTCCTCTTTGATTTCTTCAGTGATCTCTTGGTTATTTAGTAGTGTATTATTTAGCCTCCATGTGTTTGTATTTTTTACAGTTTTTTTCCTGTAATTGATATCTAGTGTTATAGCGTTGTTGTTGGAAAAGATACTTGATACAATTTCAATTTTCCTAAATTTGCCAATACTTGATTTGTGACCCAGTATATGATCTATCCTGGAGAGTGTTCCATGACCTGTTGAGAAGAAAGTGTATTCTGTTGTTTTGGGATGGAATGTCCTATAAATATCAATTAAGTCCATCTTGTTTAATGTGTCATTTAAAGCTTGTGTTTCCTTAGCTTTAACTCCCAGGCTCACACTGAAGGTGGGGTCTCCAGGCGTACTGTAACTTTTCAGAAACTGTCACCTTCAAAGCCTTTTCCAGCCACCTTTTCTTTTTGGCCCCAGATGGTATATAAAACCAATGCCTAGTTCTTTATCAAGCAGTATGTTTGGGGAGATGTATGTTTGGGGCTTGCTATTTTAATTTTTTAAATATGCTACTTCATTTTGTTAAAAGAGTTTCCAATTAACCACATCATGTGTGAATCTGGGCTTTTATTTTTTTAATAAATTTATTTATTTATTTTTGGCTGCATTGAGTCTTCATTGCTGCACGTGGGCTTTCTCTAGCTGCAGTGAGAGGGGGCTACTATTTTCTTTGGAAAAATGTCTATTTAGGTCTTCTGCCCATTTTTGGGTTGGTTTGTTTTTTTGATATTGAGCTGCATGAGCTGCTTGTATATTTGGGAGATTAATTCTTTGTCAGTTGCTTCATTTGCAAATATTTTCTCCCATTCTGAGGGTTGTCTTTTGGTCTTGTTTATGGTTTCCTTTGCTGTGCAAATGCTTTTAAGTTTCATTAGGTCCCATTTTTTTGTTTTTATTTCCATTTCTCTAGGAGGTGGGTCAAAAAGGATCTTGCTGTGATTTATGTCATAGAGGGTTCTGCCTATGTTTTCCTCTAAGAGTTTTATAGTGTCTGGCCTATTCTTTTTTTAATAAGTTTATTTTATTTTTATTTATTTTTGGCTGCACTGGGCCTTTGTTGCTGCATGCGGGCTTTCTCTAGTTGCAGCGGGGCGGGGGGGGCTGCTACTCTTTGTTGTGGTGCGCGGGCTTCTCATTGCAGTGGCTTCTCTTGTTGTGGAGCATGAGCTCTAGGCACGAGGGCTTCAGTAGTGGCTTGCGGGCTCTAGAGCGCAGACTCAGTAGTTGTGGCGCATGGGCTTAGTTGCTCCGCAGCATGTGGGATCTTCCAGGACCAGGGCTCGAACCCATGTCCACTGCATTAGCAGGTGGATTCTTAACCACTGCGTCACCAGGGAAGCCACTGGGCTTTCATTTTCCCACACCCAGTGAGATCCTAGCTGGTTGGTCTACAAAGCCAACACTTAGAGTAGTACCATTTGTCCTACCAAGAGCTATTTAAATGGCAACATAACTAAAAAAAAATGTGTCTCTGAAGCACTGGCTTTAGAAATGAATACTTCTAAAGCGGTTGCTAATATTACTCTGGGCTGTTTTTCCCTTGGTGCCCATCCTTTTAATGAAGGAAGGAATAGTGCCCCACAAGCTCACTTAGAATTGTGGACTTGACAATGTTCCTTGGTCATTCTCTCCTTAACACTGTCAGAGGTGGCTGCTTCTACTTTGTAAATACCCATAAATCTGCTCAGGGTTCTCTCACTGGGCAGGGCATAGATGATCAGTACTTGAATGTTTGGGTTGAGGTTGAATATGTTTTTTTCCTCACAGCCTTAATGATATTGTTGCATATTCTTCTAGCATCCAGTTTTGGTGATAAGAAATCCAGTGCTGGTGTGATTCTCAGATTTTCATGATTTGATTCTCATTGTTTAATCTTCTCTCTCTCATTCTCTGTCTCTGTCTCTGTCTCTGTCTGTGTCTCACTCTGTTTCTGTCTCCAGTTCTCAGATTTCATTTTTTTCCCCCTGAAATTTCATCTAACATATGGGACTTTGATTTATTCACTGTGTCAGCCCCTTGGTGTCAGTATGAAGAGCAGTTAGGTTCACCTCTGGGAAACACTGCTCTGCTATTTTTTTCATATTGGAACTGCCATTACCTACTAGTGATAGGCTTCCTAGATCAATCCCCTAGATCTCACTTGTTCTCTCAAAAAATGTGAGTCTTATTGCTCTGCTTTAGGAAATATTTTTTTGCCTTTATCTTCCAGCCCTTCATTAAGTTATTTGGTTTGAACATTATAATTTTTATGTCCAAAGGCTTTAAAAGTGTGCTGATTATTTGGTTTTCCTGTCATCCGGTTCTTGTTTTCAGGATGAAATATTTTCGTAAGATCTCCGAGGAGACTAATCAGACTCTTCTGTTCTGTGTGTCATCTCTATTTCCTTCAGACCCATTTGTTTCCTGGTTGTTTATTTTGTTCTCTGTTTATTTTGTTCTCTCATTTTGGGGACTACCTCAATAGTGCTGTGGTCTTAAGATGCTCATTGCTATTTGAGAATGCACAGGCATAGAGCTGTACTAACTGGTGAGTTTTACTTTTAGATCACCAGAAGGAGATCTGGCTCTTATGCTAGGAGGCCTCTAAATTCCAGAATGTAGAGGTCTTTGCTTCTGGGCCACTGAATTTATTTAGAGAAATAGCCTCAAGTTTGGAATGTGGGAATATAGCAACTGTGAGGTGTTGCATTGGAGAAGACATGGGGGTATTAACAGTTCTGCATATAGATTTTTAATTAATGCCTGTGTTTTTCACTCCACATCAAACTGTCACCCTGGAGTGTCCAAGCCTTGAGCCTCTTTGAGGCTGACACCGTGACTATCTACTTGTACTAGGCTCTGGCTTCCTCTTGCTGCTCCACCAGATGTCACTCTTCTAATTCCTTCCTGTCTTCGAGAAATTTGTTGAAATTTCTTGTCTGCTGATGTCCTCACTCCTCTTTTCTTCATCAGCTTGGTTTGCCTGAGTAGAGTATTGTCTTATAGTCAAAGAAAAGTGAACTTGGTGAGTATGTTGGAAGTGCCTGGGAAAACCTGATCTGTCTATGAATCTGGGCCAAGGTAGAAAACATGATTCTGAAAATCAGTGTGTTGTACATACTGTAGTAAAAGAGGACAGCCAGGACTAGGATGATTTAGGTGAGGTGCTCATTCATCACCTTGTGGACAAAATTTAAAGGGCATGTGTCAGAAACTTCAACAAGAAGGGTCAGAAAGATTAGAAGTATCAAAGTTTTAAATAAAGGCAGAATTAGTAACAGTGCCATTCTGAGCCATGTTGAAGTCTGAAGCAATAGGGAAAAATCAGTCATACTGATCCTACCTTTATTTTAAAATTCGATATTTTGTTCTTCATAGATTTTTTGCATACCTTTTTTTATTTTACAAAATATTGCACTAGCATATGATATACCTTAATGAGAGCTTTGGTGCTCCCTTAAATTTTGTGTGAGCTGGTGAAATTTGAAGAGCTGAAAATTTTCACAAGCTCAGAGAATAACTTACAAAATGTTCGTAAAGTATGAGACAAAAGTTTTTATGTGTAAGTCAGTCAAGAAATTGACTCTACAATAAGACAAAAACCCACAATATTTCTCACATGAAAATCTCAACAGTATAAACCAGGGACGATATAGCAGTTTCTAGGCTCCTAGCTTGTTGCTCTGCCATCTCTTAAAATGTTTTCTGGGCTTCCCTGGTGGCACAGTGGTTGAGAGTCCGCCTGCCAATGCAGGGGACACAGGTTCGTGCCCCGGTCCGGGAAGATCCCACATGCCGCAGAGCGGCTGGGCCCGTGAGACATGGCTGCTGAGCCTGCGCGTCCAGAGCCTGTGCTCCGCCATGGGAGAGGCCACAACAGTGAGAGGCCCGCGCACCGCAAAAAAAAAAAAAATGTTTTCCTCATTCATAAGGTTGAAGATGGTTCACTATGTTTATGCAAAGGCAGGATTGTACCTATTTGCCTCCCTGCCAGCTTAGTTAACTGTTTGGGACTGAGGATGGGAAAGGTTAGAAACACACAAGTACAGAATATGGAACGTAACGGGAACTTAAAGCTAAATGAATGAATAAATAAATACTTACATTGTTCATATCACTACCAATAGTGTATAAGTATGACTTCCACTTATAACTATAAGCAGAACATGAAAAATTATGAGGCGTATGATTAAAATCTATAGTTCAAAAACTTCTTTTTAAGCTCACTGGTTATGAATTATTTGTCAGTTCTATGGGGAAGAAGATTTTGACACTGATATCTGTACCCTCTGCATATCTTTTTTTTCTTAGTTATAAATTTTCATGTATAGCAGACTATGAACAATTCTCATTAAAATTTTTAAAAGTTAAAAACAAGCGGCAAAGCTAGCATACAAATGGCCACCACTGAAGCAGAACTGATTGAGGAAAGAGAAAAGTGTCTTAATGATTCAAACTCATCCTTTAGTTTGAAAGTATAAAATGAGGTCACGCAAAAAAGCAAAAGAACAAAAAACAGAAAAAACCTGTTACTCAAAATATTAAAAATAAAAGGCCTAGAAGTATTAAATACTCAATAGAGATGAATACTAGAATGGACACCACTGAAAATGTAAATTAGAAGAATGTCAAGAAAAATTTATCCGGAATTCAGAGGGAAAAAAAAAGAAATATAGAATTAAAATGGCAAATACAGATGTCAAAAAAGATACTTTTAAAGAAGAAAAAACTCAATTATCATTTTGAAAAATGACCCCCTGCCAATGCCTTCTGCTAAAATTCAGCATCTCAGAGAACACTTCATAATCTAGAAGGAGATGGAAGGTCCCTTTGCTTGATAGACAGTGTCTTTCAGAATCAGAGATATACCAGAGAGAGTCCCATCTAAGTTTGAAAAAATTCCGTTGCCTTTAATTACCACTTAAACATTATTCTGAAGATATTTGATGCATAAGATAAAGAAGGACTAACAAATTCTAGAAAGGATGTCAATTATTACTGTTTCCCTAGAAAATCTAAGAAAACAACTAAGAAACTATCTCAACTAAAACTTTAAATCAAGTAGGAATCAATCATAAGCATGCCATGTTAGAATAAAAATAAATATATAAAATCTAATAATTTTTGCATACCAAAAATGATTTTTAAAAAGTAGTGCAGACATGAAAAATGTTCATCTCCTGTCTTCTTCAATACTCTGTTTGGGTAAACCAGATTGGTGAAGAAAAGGGAAGGGACATCATTAGGAGACAAGCGATTTCAACAAATTTCTGGAAAAAATTTCTAGATGATAGCATAGGAGAAAATCTAGGTGACCTTGTGTTCAGTGATGAGTTTTTGTATATACAACATCAAAAGTGCAATCCATGAAAGAATATTTGATAAGTTGGACTTCATTAAAATTTAAACTTCTGCTCTGGCAAAGACAATGCTAAGAGTAAAAAGACAAGCCACAGACTGGGAGAAAATATTTGCAAAACACATATCAAAGGACTAGTATCCAAAATGTACAAAAAAGTCATAAAACGTAACATTAAAATAATTGGGCAAAAGATCTAAGCACACATCTCATCAGAGAAGATATACAGATGACAAATAAGCTTAAGAAAAGATGCTCAACATTAAATGTTATAAGGGAACTATAAAACAATATTTAGATAAAACTACATTATTTGTTAGGATGGCTAAAATCCAAAGCACTGCCAACATCAAATGCTGGTAAGGTTGTGGAGCAACAGGAACTCATTTATTCATGATGGGAATGCAAAACAGTAGTCACTTTGGAAGACAGTCTGGCAGTTTCTTACAAAGGTAAACATAGTCTTACCATACAGTCCAGCACTTGAGCGCCTTGGTATTTACCCAGCTGAGTTGAAAATGTATGTCCACACAAAAACCTGCACACAGATGTTTATAGCAGCTTTTTCAAAATTGCCAAATAGGTGAATAAAGAAACAAGTATATCCACACATGGAATATTACTCAGCAATAAAATTAAATGAGCCATTAAGCCGTGAAAAGACAAAGAGGAACATTAAATGCATATTGCTAAATGAAAGAGGCCAGTCTGAAAAGATTACGTATGTATTGAGTGATCCCAACTATATGATGTTCTGGAAAAGACAAAACTTATAGAGACAGTAAAGAGCAGTGGTTGCAAGGGGTTCAGGGAAAGAGAATGGGATGAATAGGTAAATCACAGGGGATTTTTAGAGCAGTGAAACTATTCTGTATGGTACTGTAATGGTGGATACATTATATTATGCATTATCAAACCCCACAGAACTGTACAACACAAGGAATGACCCTTAATGTAAACTAGAGGACTGTAGTTAATAATAATGTATCAATATTTGTTCATGCATTGTAACAAATGTACTATGCTACTGCAAGATGTTAGTAATAGAGGAAACTGCTTTGGGGAGGAGAGAAAGAGGATGCATATGGGAATTCTCTGTATTTCTGCTCCATTTTTCTGTAAACCTAAAACCCCTTTTTTATAAGTTTATTAATTTAAAAGGCACTGAATTAGTATTTCTGAGATAAATGTGGTATTTTAAAAAACCCTAGGATTCCAGAGAAAATAGAAAATTCTTTATGTTATGAGTGAAATCTGGTCCCAATATTTGCCAGGGTCAGAAGAAACCTTGCATTAATCTCCCATAAAAACCACTGTGCAGTATGTATACTTCGTGGTGACATTTTTTTTTTCTGACCCTTCTTTTTGCACTATTGTGAAATAAAAGGTTATTTTCTTGTAACTTCAACTATGACTGCTCCCAAGAAGCAATCCTTTAGCATAAAAGGATTATGGAGACTCGGTTGGCTGGTTGGTTTCTGGAGTGGACTTTAAAACATTTCATCCTTAACCTAGCAAACCTTTCCAAGCACCAGAAGCATCCAGAGATCTTTGCTTGAATATCAACCTTGAGGTGCTCCACCAATGTCTTCCTCCAAACCACTGTAGTCTCTAACTTAGAGTCATACATAAGCTTCCTGACTGGACTCTGCCCTTTCCACGATCTCAGTCTATTCCTTTTTTTTTTTTTTAACATCTTTATTGGAGTATAATTGCTTTACAATGGTGTGTTAGTTTCTGCTGCATGAAAAAGTGAATCAGCTATACATATACATATATCCCCATATCTCCTCCCTCTTGCGTCTCCCTCCCATCCCCCCATCCCACCCCTCTAGGTGGTCACAAAGCACCGAGCTGATCTCCCTGTGCTATGCGGCTGCTTCCCACTAGCTATCTATTTTACATTTGGTAGTGTATATATGTCCATGCCAGTCTCACTTCATCCCAGCTTACCCTTCCCCCTCCCTGTGTCCTCAAGTCCATTCTCTATGTCTGCGTCTTTATTCCTGTCCTGCCCCTAGGTTCTTCATAACCTTTTTTTTTTTTTTTTAGATTCCATATATATGTGTTAGCATACGGTATTTTTTTTTCTCTTTCTGACTTACTTCACTCTGTATGACAGTCTCTAGGTCCATCCACCTCACTACAAATAACTCAATTTCATTTCTTTTTATGGCTGAGTAATATTCCATTGTATATATGTGCCACATCTCATTTATCCATTCATCTGTCGATGGACACTTAGGTTGCTTCCATGTCCTAGCTATTGTAAATAGTGCTGCAATGAACATTGTGGTACATGACTCTTTTTTGAATTATGGTTTTCTCAGGGTATATGTCCAGTAGTGGAATTGCTGGGTTCTATGGTAGTTCTATTTTTAGTTTTTTAAGGAACCTCATGCATCTCAATATCAAAAAACAAACAGCCCAATCCAAAAATGGGCAGAAGACCTAAATAGACATTTCTCCAAAGAAGATATACAGATTGCCAACAAACACATGAAAGGATGCTCAACATCACTAACCATTAGAGAAATGCAAATCAAAACCACAATGAGGTATCACCTCACACTGGTCAGAATGGTCATCATCAAAAAATCTACAAACAATAACTGCTGGAGAGGGTGTGGAGAAAAGGGAACCCTCTTGCACTGTTGGTTGGAATGTAAATTGATACAGCCACTATGGAGAACAGTATGGAGGTTCCCTGGAGCTTTTGCCTTTGGGAGTGCCTCTGTCTGGTGTGTTCTTCCCCCAGATATACCTCTGGCTTGCTCCCCCACTCTCTTTAAGTTTTTCCTTACACATCACTTTTACAGTGTGGCCCACATTAACCACTACATTTTAAATGTTTCCCTTTTTTTTTTTTGATCTGTAGAAATTATTATTTTTTAATATACTATTTCACTTTGTTGTTTATTTATTTATTACATTTATTGCCCATCTTTCTTTCCTGAACTGAAAACCCCATGAGGGCAGGGATTTTGTTTGCTTTGTTCACAGCTCTGTTCCCAACATCTAAAAAGTTGCTTGAAACATAGTAGATACTCAATAAATATTTATTGAATGAATAAAATGGGTAATAGTGCCCTCTAAGAGCAAACTTTTTGAGGCTTCTATAGCAACACCCATAATAAATCTGCATCGCTTTATAAACTGATTTACTTTTACTTGGTTTTCATGGGCATGAAACAATGTTTTATCTGATTTACCTTTCCAGTGGAATGGCCCTAAATGTGTACTGCACAAGAGTAGAATGTAGAAGATGTTAGATGTGGCCACTGATTATCTTGAATAATTTTTGAAGACCCATAGCCTACATCCCACAATCATGTAAATAATAATTGTTTCTTCCAAAAGCAAGTGTTAAATATAACCCTCTTTTCATATTTTGGTTAAATGTGTCCAAATTTCTTGTAACGGTACTTCCCGATTCATGCACTTGATGCATATTTTTCATTACTAGTTTTATAATACAATGTCTTCTGAATTCAAAGAAGCTGATCTGTTTATTACATTTCTAAAATTGAATAATGGTTATTGTATATCTGCAATGCTATTTAATGCATAAGAGTAGAGTAGCACGTAACCATCTTATTTGAGTAACTGCCTCAATCGGTTGAGTTCATACTGACATCTGGAGGCCGGATTTGGTACTACATAAGAAGTACCAACATTACATATTTCATCAGTGTCTCATCCTCTTTAAAATAAGTTTAATTAATTAGTTAATTTATTAATTAGTTAATTAATTTTGGAGATACACTTACAGTCACAAAGTGATAATGGATATAAAATATTAAAATAAAATTTTTAAAATATCTGAAATATTTAAAATATCAAAACGTAGTGGGAAAAAAGTTTGATTTGAATGTTTTTCGTGTCTTCTACATAGAGCTCTGTTACTTGGGAAAAGAATAACAGTACCTGTGGCTAACATTTCTTGAGTGCCGGTTAGATGTTAGGCAGTGTGCTTTACTTGCAACAAGTCATTTCATTTCAGACCACCCTATGAAATAAGGACTATTATTATTCCCATTTTACAGTTGAGATACAGGCTCAGAGAGGTTGGCAATTTCTCAAGGTCACTTAACTAGTCGTGGTGAAGCAGAACTTGTCCCCACATCTGTGTGACTCCAGAACCCAGCTGACAACTGTTGCAGAGGTTCTGCAGCTGGGACTGTGTTATGGAATCAAAAGAAATTCCTGTGAAAAATAAAGCTCTCTGAGTCATTCCCACAAGGAGCTGAGTTATACCACTTCTTAAGTCATAAACACTGAAATATGCCATTAAAAAATGTTTCTTAGGAGGATAATTGATGGGAGAGGACAGGAGTGTCTCAGAAATAATATCATCACTTGCCAACCAAGTCTGAGGTCTACTTGTGAAGTACATTCTTGGGTCAAGTGAGTTGGGCCCAGCTCTATCCTAATGGGGATCTCAGACCATTTATTTGAGGTCCACATTTGTGAAGGGCCTCAAATATCAGTCTCCAAATGGGATACACTGAACACATTGAAAGACAATGACTTTCATCCTACATTTTCATGCTTGTATCCCATTAAATGGCAGTCTAACCCCATCACGTATTATGAATATATAACTTTTGCAAATGTAATTACCTTCTAAATAGCATAATTATGTTTTACTGTATTTCTGTATTAAAAGTATTGTTATTAAGTGTAGAGATGTTAATCTTCAAGTATTATAGCTATTTTGACATTTAAAAATTTTTAATAAATTAAGAGCCTCCAAAGATAGAAGGGGCCCATGTCTCTATTGCCCTTTTAAGTGCCCTAGATGCACAGCTATACAATTCTACAGCTGAATTTTAAATGCATTGGAACATTTAGCCAAGAAAGTCCTAAACTTTGATTTAAGGATGCTCTTCCCAAACTCAGCCTCCTCTTCTAGTACTTTCTGTAAGGTATTGGCAGGCCTTCACTGATGAGTCAAAATACTCAAAAGCTAAAGGTGTGGTTGAAGATAACGTCTAAGAAACTAGAGGGAGGTGTTTGCTTTGGTAAACTGGTTGATTAAGTAATGAACTTTATCCAGAGCATCTTGGCCAATGTGAGGTTCTTGTACTTGGCTAAAGGAACTTAGCTCACATCAGTGTCTCTCAGTGATTTTATACTCCCAATAAGGAGGTTATGCTTTTTTTAGAAAGAGAAGGCCTTTTTTTTGTTATATTAAGGTGGTAACAATTAATGAACATCTCAAAAGAGAGAAAGTCAAATTTTTCAATCAGAATTCATTGTAGGACTGGTAAATGTCAGTAGGCTCAGTGTTTCCTCTCCTCCTGTTCCTAGCCATATGCACAGAGATCATAAAGCAGGGAAGTACTTCTTACGCTGATCCCTCCCGTACTTTCCTCTGTTACAAACTCATCAACTCAGTATGTTGATGATAGCAGTCTGGCAAGTGCCAGTTATCTGTCTACCAGCTTGGGAGAGAAAGGAAGATCTGTTAGGACCAAGACTGTCCTCTTCTCAATGGCACTATATATAGTTTCTGCGAACCAATAAAAGACACTTACTTCAAAACCCTTTATGTCTCCTATCCTGTGCAAATGCAATCTGCTGTTATCGTTATTACTTAGTGAGAATCATACATGATACTGTGGGTAGTTGGGGTGGAAGATACCCAAGCTGGAAACCTCAGTCATCCTTGACTCCTTGCTTTCTTTATTCATACCACCCCAACCTCTCCCACCAAAGATAGAGAGAGACAGAGAGACAGAGAGACAGAGAGACAGAGAGAGAGACAGAGAGGTGCCACCTAGTCTTTTTGATTCTCCTTCATAAAAACACTAGAATAATTCCAAGATCTTCATGCACACTGTCACGGTCTTGTAACTGTGTTCCTGCCTCTAGTAGACAACTCCTCAAATGTGCCTTCCATACTACAGTTAGGGTGATCTGGTTAAGGGTGGTGTCGCTTATGTTAAGTAGATTGGAGTTTGAGCCACAATCCTATCATCTACTAGCTGGGCAAGCTATTTACCCTTAATTTCCATGTCAGTAAAATGAGGATAATAATTATATTTACCTCATAAAGTACATGAATACATTCCCATAAATGGCTAATAGAGGCTTCTATACAACTTCATTGAAACGTTAAGAGTTTATTGAAATGAACTGACCTTTTAATAGGTCATTTTCGGTTGGAAACTGTGATGGGTAATTGTGTCACCTTGGCTAGGACATGGGATACCCAGATATCAATGTTTCCTAGCTAAGCATTATTCTAAGTTTATCTGTAAGCGAGTTTCTGAATGAAATTAACATTTGAATGGGTAGATTGAGTAAAGCAGACTGCCTTCCCCAATGTGGGTGGACCTCATCCAATGTGTTGCAGACCTGAATAGAACAAAAGGCAGGGTGAGGAAGAGTTAATTCTCTCTCTGACTGTTTTTGAACTGGGACATTGGCTCTCCAGGTTCTCAGACCTTTTGACTCAGACTGGAACTATACCGCTGGCTCTCCTAGGCCTCCAGCTTGCAGACAGCAGATCATGGGACTTGTCAGGCTCCATAGTCATGTAAGCCAATTCCTTATAATAATAACAACCTCTTTATATAGATACAGATATACATATACATATATATATATATATTCTCTATATGTATTCTGTTTCTCTGGAGAACTCTAATACAGAAACCAAGCTAGAAGCTACAGTAAATTGTGTAAAATATTCTGAAATATTTGTAGTTAATGAGCAATTTCAAATGAATTAATGTTTCTAGGCATTATAATTTATTAGATCTTATGTCAGAAGAAAGACATGTAGAACATTAATTTTTGCCTGTTTAGGTGAAGAAGTTACGAAACCAATTGAAAGAGTTTGACTTTGTATATTAATTAAGGAATCTGCCTGGGTGTGAGCAAGATAATTCACTAGAAACTGCTCAAAATTTTTGTTTGCAAACTTAATTTGGTAGTCATAGTGTTTCAAAGTCACCACTTCGGAATATATACTTTAGATATCATAAATCATTTTATACTAACTTGGAAATCATCTTTGGTATTAGACTATAAAAATAATAAAGTAAAATGTTTGGAATATATAGAAAGTATCATATCACTTAAAATTGACCACCACAGAGTGTCCAACACAAAGAATGAACCCTACTGTACACCATGGACTTTAGTTAATAATAAATATCAATATAGATTCCTCACTCGTAACAATTGTACCACACTAATGCAAGATGTTAGTATTAGGGAAAACTGTGCAGTGAGATAGGAGGTAACTGGAAATTCTCTGTACTCTGTATTCTCTGCCCAATTTTTCTGTAAACCTAAAACTTGTTTAAAAAAAAAAAGTGTATAAAACTTAAAAAAGGGCTTCCCTGGTAGCGCAGTCGTTGAGAGTCCGCCTGCCGATGCAGGGGACACAGGTTCGTGCCCCGGTCTGGGAAGGTACCACATGCCGCGGAGCGGCTAGGCCCGTGAGCCATGGCCGCTGAGCCTGCGCGTCCGGAGCCTGTGCTTCGCAACGGGAGAGGCCGCAACAGTGAGAGGCCCGCGTACCGCAAAAAAAAAAAAAAAAAAAACTTAAAAAAAGTAAACCCATACATCTATGGTCAATTTATTTCTCCACTCTCACTTCTATTCTGTTGGTCCATATATCTATCCTTGTGTGAGTACCACACTGTTTTTATTGCTGTAGCTTTGTAATTTTTTAATCCAGGAAGTGTGAGTCCTTAAACTCTGTCTTTTTCAAGATTGTTTTTACTGCTCTGAGTTCCTTGAATTTCCACATAAAATTTACAATTAGCTGGTTAATTTTTGCAAAAAAAAAGAAGTTGAAATTTTCATAGGAAAACTCATACATTGAATCTGTAAGCGTTCTCTTAAAATACTCTTAAAAGAATATTCTTATCTTACAACATTGTCTTCCAATAAATAAACATAAATCTTTCCACTTATTTAGGTCTCCTTTTTTCAAAAATGTTTCGTAGCTTTCAGTGTGCAAATCTTGAACTTTCTTGGTTAAATTTAGTCCTAAGTATTTTATTCTTGTTCCTGCATTTGTAAAGGGAATTGTTTTCTTAATTTCATTTTGAGATTTTTCATTGCTGGTGTATTGAAATACAGCTGATTTTTATTTATTGATATTGTCTCCTTCAACCTTGCTGGCTTTCATTTATTCTGCATTTTAATTATTCCATTTTTTAATTCTGGAAAGTTTGCTTGATTTTTAACTATATTTTGCTGCTTTATGTAGTTTCTGGTTCACAAATAAATGCATCTAATGATATATCTAGTTTAGTTAGGGAATCACTGTATTACTCTGCTGGGATTAAATTATATACTATCAATAAAAACCTGTGAGGACTATCTTTTTTTTTTTTTTAACATCTTTATTGGGGTATAATTGCTTTACAATGGTGTGTTAGTTTCTGCTTTATAACAAAGTGAATCAGTTATACATATACATATGTTCCCATATCTCTTCCCTCTTGCGTCTCCCTCCCTCCCACCCTCCCTATCCCACCCCTCCAAGCGGTCACAAAGCACCGAGCCGATATCCCTGTGCCATGCGGCTGCTTCCCACTAGCTATCTACCTTACGTTTGGTAGTGTGTATATGTCCATGACTCTCTCTCACCCTATCACAGCTCACCCTTCCCCCTCCCCATATCCTCAAGTCCGTTCTCCAGTAGGTCTGTGTCTTACCCCTAGGTTCTTCATGACATTTTTTTTTCTTAAATTCCATATATATGTGTTAGCATGCGGTATTTGTCTTTTTCTTTCTGACTTACTTCACTCCGTATGACAGACTCTAGGTCTATCCACCTCATTACAAATAGCTCAATTCCGTTTCTTTTTATGGCTGAGTAATATTCCATTGTATATATGTGCCCCATCTTCTTTATCCATTCATCCGATGATGGGTCCTTAGGTTGTTTCCATCTCCGGGCTATTGTAAATAGAGCTGCAATGAACATTTTGGTACATGACTCTTTTTGAATTTTGGTTTTCTCAGGGTATATGCCCAATAGTGAGATTGCTGAATTTTATCAAAAGCTTTCTCTGCATCTATTGAGATGATCATATGGTTTTTCTCCTTCAATTTGTTGATATGGTTTATCACATTGATAGATTTGCATATATTGAAGAATCCTTGCATTCCTGGAATAAACCCCACTTGATCATGGTGTATGATCCTTTTAATGTGCTGTTGGATTCTGTTTGCTAGTATTTTGTTGAGGATTTTTGCATCTGTGTTCATCAGTGATATTGGCCTGTAGTTTTCTTTCTTTGTGACCTCCTTGTCTGGTTTTGGTATCAAGGTGATGGTGGCCTCGTAGAAGGAATTTGGGAGTGTTCCTCCCTCTGCTATATTTTGGAAGAGTTTGAGAAGGATAGGTGGTAGCTCTTCTCTAAATGTTTGATAGAATTCGCCTGTGAAGCCATCTGGTCCTGGGCTTTTGTTTGTTGGAAGATTTTTAATCACAGTTTCAATTTCAGTGCTTGTGATTGGTCTGTTCATATTTTCTATTTCTTCCTGATTCAGTCTTGGCAGGTTGTGCCTTTCTAAGAATTTGTCCATTTCTTCCAGGTTGTCCATTTTATTAGCATAGAGTTGCTTGTAGTAATCTCTCATGATCTTTTGTATTTCTGCAGTGTCAGTTGTTACTTCTCCTTTTTCATTTCTAATTCTATTGATTTGAGTCTTCTCCCTTTTTTTCTTGATGCGTCTGGCTAGCGGTTTATCAATTTTGTTTATCTTCTCAAAGAACCAGCTTTTAGTTTTATTGGTCTTTGCTATTGTTTCCTTCATTTCTTTTTCAATTATTTCTGATCTGGTCTTTATGATATCTTTCCTTCTGCTAAGTTTGGGGGGGTTTTGTTCTTCTTTCTATAATTGCTTTAGGTAAGGTTAGGTTGTTCATTTGAGATGCTTCTTGTTTCTTGAGGTAGGATTGTATTGCTACAAACTTCCCTCTTAGAACTGCTTTCACTGTGTCCATAGGTTTTGGGACATCATGTTTTCATTGTCATTCGTTTCTAGGTATTTTTCGATTTCCTCTTTGATTTCTTCAGTGATCTCTTGGTTATTAAGTAGTGTATTGTTTAGCCTCCATGTGTTTGTATTTTTTCAGATTTTTTCCTGTAATTGATATCTAGTCTCATAGTGTTGTTACTTGATATGATTTCAATTTTCTTCAATTTACCAAGGCTTGATTGGTGACCCAAGATAAGATCTATCCAGGAGAATGTTCCATGAGCACTTGAGAAGAAAGTGTAATCTGCTGTTTTTGGCTGGAATGTTCTATAAATATTAATTAGGTCCATCTTGTTTAATGTATCATTTAAAACTTGTGTTTCCTTATTTATTCTCATTTTGGATGATCTGTCCATTGGTGAAAGTGGGGTGTTAAAGTCCCCTACTATGATTGTGTTACTGTAAATTTCCCCTTTTATGGCTATTACCATTTGCCTAATGTATTGAGGGTCTCCTATATTGGGTGCATAAATATTTACAGTTGTTATATCTTCTTCTTGGATTGATTCCTTGACATTATGTGGTGTCCTTCTTTGTCTCTTCTAATAGTCTTTATTTTAAAGTCTATTTTGTCTGATATGAGAATTGCTACTCCAGCTTTCTTTTGATTTCCATTTGCATGGAATATCTTTTTCCATCCTCTCACTTTGACTCTGTATGTGTCCCTAGGTCTGAAGTGGGTCTCTTGTAGACAGCATATGTACAGGTCTTGTTTTGTATACATTCAGCCAGTCTATGTCTTTTGGTTGTAGCATTTAATCCATTTACATTTAAGATAGTTATCGATATGTATGTTCCTACTACAATCTTCTTAATTGTTTTGGGTTTTTTATTGTAAATCTTTTCCTTCTCTTGTGTTTCCTGTCCAGAGAAGTTCCTTTAGCATTTGTTGTAGAGCTGGTTTGGTGGTGCTGAATTCAGTTAGCTTTTGCTTGTCTGTAAAGGTTTTACTTTCTCTGTCGAATCTGAATGAGATCCTTGCTGGGTAGAGTAATCTTGGTTGTAGGTTTTTCCCTTTCATCACTTCAAATATGTCCTGCCACTCCCTTCTGGCTTGCAGAGTTTCTGCTGAAAGATCAGCTGTTAACCTTATGGGGATTCCCTTGTATGTTAATTGTTGCTTTTTCCTTGCTGCTTTTAATATTTTTTCTTTGTATTTAATTTTTGATAGTTTGATTACTATGTGTCTTGGCGTGTTTCTTCTTGGATTTTTCCTGTATGGGACTCTCTGCGCTTCCTGGACTTGATTGACTATTTCCTTACCCATATTAGGTAAGTTTTCAACTACAATCACTTCAAATATTTTCTCAGTCCCTTTTTTCTTTCTCTTCTCCTTCTGGGACCCCTATAATTCGAATGTTGGTGCGTTTAATGTTGTCCCAAAGGTCTCTGAGATTTTCCTCAATTCTTTTCATTCTTTTTCTTTATTCTGCTCTTGGTAGTTATTTCCACTATTTTGTGTTCCAGATCACTTATCCATTCTTCTGCCTCAGTTATTCTGCTATTGATTCCTTTTAGAGAATTTTTAATTTCATTTATTGTGTTGTTCATCATTGTTTGTTTGCTCTTTAGTTCTTCTAGGTCTTTGTTAAACCTTTCTTTTACTTTCGCCATTCTATTTCCAAGATTTTGGATCATCTTTACTATCATTACTCTGAATTCTTCTCAGGTCGACTGCCTATTTCCTCTTCATTTGTTTGGTCTGGTGGGTTTTTACCTTGCTCCTTCATCTGCTGTGTATTTCTCTGTCTTCTCATTTTGCTTATCTTACTGTGTTTGGGGTCTCCGTTTCACAGGCTGCAGGTTCATAGTTCCCATTGTTTTTGGTGTCTGCTCCCAGTGGGCGAGGTTGGTTCAGTGGGTTGTGTAGGCTTCCTGGTGGAGGAGACTGGTGCCTGTGTTCTGGTGGATGAGGCTGGATCTCGTCTTTCTGGTGGGCAGGACCAGGTCTAGTGGTCTGTTTTGGGGTGTCTGTGAACTTATGATTTTAGGCAGCCTCTCTGCTAGTGGGTGGGGTTGTGTTCCTGTCTTGCTAGTTGTTTGGCATGGGGGTGTCCAGTACTGGAGCTTGCTGATCGTTGAGTGGAGCTGGGTCTTAGCATTGAGAAGGAGATCTCTGGGAGAGCTCTCTCCGATTGATATTAAGTGGGGCCAGGGGATCTCTGGTGTTCATTGTTCTGAACTTGGCTCTCCCACCTCAGAGGCTCAGGCCTGAAAGCCAGCCAGAGTACCAAGACCCTGACAGCCACATGGCTCAGAAGAAAAGGGAGAAAAAGAAAGAGAGAGAGAGAGAGAGAGAGAGAGAATTTAAAAAATAAAGTTATTAAAATAGAAAACAATTATTAAAAATTAAGAAGTAATCAAAAAAAAAGAGAGAAAGAAAGAAGAGAGCAACCAAACCAAAAAAAGAAATCCATCAATGATAACAAGCCCTAAAAACTACACTAAGCAAAAAAACAAAAAACAAAAATGGACAGTTAGAACCCTAGGACAAATGGCAAAAGCAAAGCTATACAGACAAAATCACAGAAAGAAGCATACGCATACACTCATAAAAAGAGAAAAAGGAAAGAAAAAATATATTTGTATATAAAATAAAAAAGTAAGAGAGCAACCAAATCAATAAACAAATCTACCAGTGATAATAAGCTCTAAATACTAAACTAAGATAAGCATAAAACCTGAAACAAATTGGATGCAGAAAGCAAACCCCAAGTCTACAGTTGCTCCCAAAGTCCACTGCCTCAATTTGGGGTGATTCGTTGTCTATTCAGGTGTTCCAGACATGCAGGGTACATCAAGTTGATTGTGGAGCTTTAATCTGCCCCTCCTGAGGCTGCTGGGAGAGATTTCCCTTTCTCTTCTTTGTTCACACAGCTCCTGGGGTTCAGCTTTGGATTTGGCCCTGCGTCTGCTTGTAGGTCGCCTGAGGTCGTCTGTTCTTCGCTCAGACAGGACGGGGTTAAAGTAGCAGCTGATTAGGGGGCTCTAGCTCACTCAGGCCGCGGGGAGGGAGGGGTACAGAATGTGGGGCGAGCCTGCGGTGGCAGAGGCCGGAGTGACGTTGCACCAGCCTGAGGTGCCCCGTGCGTTCTCCCAGGGAAGTTGTCCCTGGATCACGGGACCCTGGCAGTGGCGGGCTGCACAGGCTCCCAGGAAGGGAGGTGTGGATAGTGACCTGTGCTTGCACACAGGCTTGTTGGTGGCTGTAGCAGGAGCCTTAGCATTTCATGCCTGTCTCTGGTGTCTGCACTCATAGCCGTGGCTCACGCCCATCTCTGGAGCTTGTTTAGGCAGTGCTCTGAATCCCCTCTCCTCTCTCACCCCAAAACAATCGTTTCTTGCCTCTTCGGCAGGTCCTGAGTTTTTCCTGGACTCCCTCTTGGCTAGCCATGGCGCACTAGCCCCCTTCAGGCTGTGTTCACGCAGCCAACCCCACTCCTCTCCCTGGGATCCAACCTCTGAAGCCTGAGCCTCAGCTCCCATCCCCGCCCGCCCCGGCGGGTGAGCAGACAAGCCTCTCGGGCTGCTGAGTGCTGGTCAGCACCGATCCTCTGTGCAGGAATCTCTCCGCTTTGCCCTCCGCACCCCTGTTGCTGCGCTCTCCTCCGTGGCTCCGAAGCTTCCCCCCAACCCCCCCCCCCCCCCCCACCACCGTCCCTGCCAGTGAAGGAACTTCCTAGTGTGTGGAAACTTTTCCTCTTTTACAGCTCCCTCTCAGAGGTGCAGGTCCGGATGTGTTGTTTCTGGGATCCCAACAGAAGGCCTAGGGTGTTTACCAAATCCCTCTAACTTGTTGAGCCTTAAATTCTGATTTTTGTCTCCCCAGCACCAGACTGCTGCTGAAGTCTCTGCATAGCTTTTTACAATCACAGATGCTGCTTTTGTTTGTTTTTCTGAGGTCTTGCTTTACACATGCACAATTTAGGAGTGGACCCAAAGCTTGAGAGGAATTCATAGCAGATTTAGAATCTGGGGGCTTTCTCACTCTGAAGAGTTCCCTTCTTTGTGATTTTCTTCTCAAATTCCAATCACTGTTAGAGTCCCCAAGTTCTGACTTCCTGATGCTTCAGCCCAGTAGAATTGCTGCTTTCTGCTAGGGCTCATTTTCCCCTCACCAAGCTGGGTTAATGGGATAGTGCTCACAGAGGAAAGGGCAAGGAAATTTGGAACTCAACTCACATGCTTTCTTTATTTTTATTATATTTTTAATATAATTTAATATTTTTTAATTTTTTATTGGAGTATAATTGCTTTACAATGTTGTGTTAGTTTCTGCTGTACAATGAAGTGAATCAGCTCTATGTGTACCTATATCCCCTCCCTCTTGGACCTCCCTCCCACCCCCATCCCCCGCCATCCCACCCATCTAGGTCATCACAGGGCACCGAGCTGAGCTCCCTGTGCCTTACAGCAGGTTCCCACTAGCTATCTGTTTTACACATGGTAGTGTATTTCTGTGCTTTCTTTAAATGGTCATCCCCTTTTGGATTCCGCCTCCTTAGCTTACCCTGCTCTGTTTTCCATTCTCTTTGTAATAAGCGTTTTGTTTTATAATTGTTATCAATGGTACACTTAGTCCAATGCTATATTTTCTCCCCTGACCCTCAGGATATCTTATGGAGTTCCTATACCCTTGTGATGTCTGCTCTGTAATTTTTCCTCTTATCTGTATCAGTCTTACCCCTTTACATTCTTTTACTGTTGTCTTTATGTTTCCTATTACTATAAGGCCTTGTCTTTTTTTTCCATCACTCTTCAGATGACAGAAAATTAGTGCTATTTAGGTAAAAACACACAGGAAGGCATTCTGTAAAGTCTTCTATCTACAGCTCTCTTTCACACAATTGGCAAATTTATAACTCTCCAAACGAAACCCCTTTATCTCTTACCTGCAAAAAGATTTCAAGTTCTTCTGAAGTTATGTTGACATAGTTCTTCATTAAGGCTGTTTCAGCATCCAGAAAGGAATTTTTCAACTCTTGCTGAATGTCTGTCTCCAAAGCTTGAAATATCTTTGCTCCCATCAAGTAGTAGCACATACAAGCAATCAACAGTATGTACCTAGAGACTTAAGGAAGCAAACGGCTCTGTTAAAAAGCTAAAGACCAGTGCAATGACAAACAGAGGAGGTCAGATTGCTTTAATATAAAATGTCTCCTCCCACAGAACAAAACAAAATTAAAAAGGTCTCTTCGGGCTTCCCTGGTGGCCCAGTGGTTGAGAGTCCACCTGCCGATGCAGCGGACGCGGGTTCGTGCCCCGGTCCGGGAAGATCCCACATGCCACGGAGCAGCTGGGCCCGTGAGCCATGGCCGCTGAGCCTGCGTGTCCGGAGCCTGTGCTCCGCAACGGGAGAGGCCACAACAGTGAGAGGCCCGCGTATCGCAAAAAAAAAAAAAAAAAAGGTCTCTTCCCCATAAAGAAAAAGAGCAATCTTATATTTAAACAAATATACAAAAGTAAACAATCCCAAAATATTCATGGCAAAATGAAATTTGACCTCCAGTTGTATCCTGACATGAAATATTTGAAAACTTAGGGGGAAAAAATTCTGTTTCTGGGGATGTTAGTTAACTTAAAAGTTGAGGAGGGGACTTCATCAAATACCACTATTTAATCACTCACATGCTGGCATTTAGAGGCAGATGAGTCCAATACAGCTATTCTTAGGGAAATAATTATTGTAGGTTCAAAAATATGTATTGTTACTTAGTTTGCCAAATCCAGATGAATTTGGATGGATTATTTACCCAGAGGTCTCTTTTTCTAATCCTCATTTCCTGTTCCTCTCTGTGCTGCTCAGTATGAAGGAATAAAAACTACCTATTGAGTAGAAAGATAACCATTATCTTGCTGAGATCTGACTCTTAATATTAAAGACAAGGCAGGGCTTCCCTGGTGGCGCGGTGGTTGGGGGTCCGCCTGCCAGTGTAGGGGGCGCAGGTTCGTGCCCCGGTCTGGGAGGGTCCCGCGTGGCGGGGAGCGGCTGGGCCCGTGGGCCGTGGCCGCTGGGCCTACGTGTCCGGAGCCTGTGCTCCGTGGTGGGAGAGACCACAGCGGTGAGAGGCCTGCGTACCGCACACACACACACACACACAAAAGACAAGGCAGCCAAATGATTGTCTTGATTCTCAGAGAAATTCTTTGTAAATATCCTTGATTTTTATATAGTGGTCCCATCAGATCAAACCTTCCTCCCTACTAATCTCTTCCATCGGAAACTGAATCAGATCTCAATAGTATAAGCCTCTGGGACTGTGGGATAACTTTGTTACTATTTGATTTACAAACTAAAAATTAGCCTTATATTATGGAAATGTCGTAGTCCTAACAATTAAAAACACTTCCTCAAGTATTAAATATTGAAGTCAATATACCAGTTGGAGTAAATACTTTAAAATACCAAGTGTACTAGTATAGAAACAGATAGATAGATAGATAGACAGATGATAGATACATAGGTAGGTAAATAAACAGATATTCTTCAAAGGACAATAAATTTAATCTCTCTATATACAAATAGTTCAATTTATGTAAAAAGAATAAAAGTGGGTACTTTAATTTTCTTCCAGATTTTGGTATGATAATATTGTTTTCCAGTCTGTGTTTAAACTAAAGAATAATATTAGGTTTCAAAAGAAAGAGACCTGAGTTAAGTAGGATCTATCAAATTCATTTTTATTTATATTTTAGTTTATAAATAAGGTAAAAAATTAATTCTAAGATTCACCATGAGAGTATTAAAAATGAAAATGCATCCAGTGATTTGTCAAGAAACACTTATTATACTCTTAGGAGAAAACAACCCCCAGGGAAGTCTTCACCCAAGACTAGGCTAGAGCTCATCAGGCTAAGCTTCCACTAAAATAGAGCATCTTAAAGCAGTCCTGCCTTTAAAAGAAGATTTTCCTTCATCTTCATTTATCATGCTTAGGCAATAGTCCTTCAGCATCTGAGTGGTGATTTAGAACACTTTGAGTAATCTCATGTCAACATCATAATTCTTTCTGGAATCTTGGGAGCAGCTAGTTCTATAAACAGTCCCCCTCCACTTAGTTACAATGTACTAGTTTCCCATGATTGCTGTAACAATTTACCACAACCTCAGTGACTTAAAGAGCACAAATTTATGATTACAATTTTGGAGGTCATAAATTCAAACTGGGTCTCATGAGCTAAAGTCAAGGTGTTGGCAGGACTGCACCCTCTGGAGGCACTAGGGGAAAAATCTGTTTCCTTGTCTTTCCAATTTATGGAGGTTGTCTGCTTTCATTGGCTCATGCCTCACCCTCCATCTTCAAAGTCAGCAGTACAGCATCTCAAGTTTCCCTCTGATGCTAACTTCACTGCCTCCCTCTTTCACATGTAAGGACCCTTGTGAAATTGTGCCTATTCTCATCATCCTGAGTAATCTCCCTGTCTCAAGTTCAGCTATGTCTTTAGAGAATTGAAAATTAAAACAATTATGAGATGCCATTACACCTATTAGTGTGGTCACTGCCAGCACCAGATGCTGGTAGGGATGTGGGGCAACAGGAGCTCTCATACATTACTGGTGGGAATGCAAAATGCATCACCACTTTGGAATACAGTCTGGCAGTTTTCTACAAATCTAAACAGACTCTTACCATATGATCCAGCAGTTATGTCCCTTCCTATTTACCCAGAATAATTAAAAACTTATGTCTATATAAAAACCTGCACATAAATGTCTATTACATCTTTATTCATAATTGCCAAAACTTAGAAGCAACCAATATACTCTTCAATAGGTGAATATAGTCAAACTGTGATAAATTTATACAATGGAATATTATTCAACATTTCAAAGAAATGAGCTATCAAGCCATTTAAGACATAGGGGAAATATATATTGCTAAGTGAAAGAAGCCAATCTGAAAAGACCACATACTATATGATTCGAACTACATGACGTTCCAGAAATGGCAGAACAATGGACACAATAAAAGACCAGTGGTCAACAACCAAAAAACAAAAACCCCAATTCAAATATGGGCAACAGACTTGATTAGACGTTTCTCTAAAGAAGATATACAAATGGCTAAAAAAGCACATGAAAAGATACTCAACATCATCATCATCAGAGAAATGCAAATCCAAACCGTAGATAGGGACTGATATATTGTAGATGACCACTAAGTTCAAACTGTAAATATTAATAAATGGTAACTGTTATTAATCACAGAATTATTATGTTTGATATGGGTCCTGAATCTTATTCATCTAATATTTCTCACAATAATTTTACAGTGATACTTAGTGATTACATATCACTGTGTATATTATGTATGGGTCTGCAGTATATGTCTGCTCTATGGATTGATTAGTCAGGATTCATTTGGTTAAAAGTGATAAAAACCCAACTCAAATTTTCTCAAACAAAAATAAGAACTGTATTAGCTCACATATCTGAAAAATCTAGTCATGGATGACCCATGAGGCAGACATTGGGGCTTGTCCAAACACGTATCTCTCTGTAGTAAAATTCTGAGGACTTTTGTCTGGCTTTGGGAACAGGCCCGGCCATCAAGCATGGCAAGGCAGAAGTCTCAAAGAGTTAATGTCCCTGAAAGCAACAACAAAACAATGATACACGGGGAGCTGGTGAATCAATCCTCCAGCTTCCTCACCGCTCAGAGAGGATGACCCTTACACACGGCCTGTATGGTCTCCCAAGTTCCTCAGTGGGACTGAGCCTCAGTTGCCCACATGCTTGAAAACGTATCCTTGACAGTCTTCCTTCAATTCTCAATCTCAATTTTCCACTTCCTTTCCAGTATTTTCCGTGTTCACTTCCCAACTTAATTACTTACGCTCAGTGTCATGGCATCACCCCAACATATGAACAGCAACTGTAACCCCACCAAGTATTGCCTCTAGCTGGGGTCATTCCTAGGTCTTAGTAAGGCATTCTACTAGGCAAGGGTCAGAGTGATGAGGAACGAGCTCAGAGGGTTGAGCTTCTCGCAGAGTCAGAGTTGGAGGGGAACAGAGATTTAGGGAATTGACAAATGATGGAATTCATCCTAGTGGTTTCTTGGTCTCTTAATCTTCTTAGTCTTCCTTAGTCTTAGGGAAGGTGGAAAATCAATTTAATTTTGGTGTCCTCCTTGATACTAGTCTATCAGGAATCTTGGAAGAGTCAAAGGAAGAATGTTGGAGAAGTGGGAGTGGGGACATTGCCCCAGGAGCTGGGGGAGAGGTTATCTTCCTAAGAGGATATAGAATTCTGTAGCCAAGGCCATCACGTACAGCCTGGGAGACTGTGTATGACTCGACTCCAGAGCCCACCATCTACAGAGACTCTAGTGTTAATGGCAACCCCTGGAGTTGTGCCATGCCACATCTGCATCTATATAGAAAGTCCTTATCTGTGGCTCTCTCTCATATTTTGATAAAATAGTTAAAGCTTGGGAAGGGGTGCTCTTACCAGGAACATTGTTAATAATAGTGAGAAATTAAAACAGCCTAATCAATAATGTTTGTTAGTAAAGAGAATCTAGCAGACTTTTAAAAATGTGGTACATCTATATAAGACGTGGAAAGGTGTATGGATGTGTAAAGTAGAAAAGGAAGGGTATAAAATTGTACTTATTTTTTATTTACATTTGTATTTAAATGCATCTGTATGTTTTGGTATCGACTCAAAAGGACTGTGACAGATATAATGAGTCCTAGGACAGAATTCTCATTGCTGTATCTCCTGATGCCAAGCTCTAAGATAAGAGGCCCTTTGAAAGCTTTATGTAGGCTTTCAGTGAAGCTGCCTGCCATCTGTCTAACTCAGGTCCGGGATCATGCTGCCCATGTTTTTATAACTAAACCTGCTAGACACAGTCCCAGGAAAAAAAGATGAACAGGGTAAAGATTAAATATAAAAGCACAGTGTTGAGTGTATCTTACCATGTGAAATGAGATATAGCCAGTCGTGCTCTGTGAAGTCAGCTGGGAATTAGGATCATACCTGCACAATAACTGATGCCCAATTTCTGAATTCTCTAGACCTGTGTACCTGTCTGCCATCCCTGACTCACCTTCTCAAGTGGACCTACTGACTAGAAATGAAACCTTAGGTAGGGACTTGGTCTGTACACAGTGACATCCTTGACAAAGCTCCCATTTTGATTGTCTTCTTTCTGTGTTTGAATTGATCACACACACACACACACACACACACACACACACACACACACACACACACACACACACACACACACACACACACAATGCACCCCACCCCTGGCCAAGAAAGCTTAATGTTTAGTTTGAGTCATCTGACTGTGTTTTTCTACTCCTTTGTGAAGAGGAAGTACGCAGCCATACTTTAACCTATTTGATGTGACTGTAAATGTTATGGATCCTCAAAAATAAAAATTGGTGTTGCAGTGATAATTTTGGTTGTTCATTTTTAGGCATGAACTTGAGATCCAAGGGAGTACATTAACTGAAATCCAATGGATTTCTTATTTTTGCTGTATGAGAAAATAACAAAGCCCTTTAAAAAAAATCTCAGCTAAAAAATTGTAGGGATTCTCAGTTGAATCTAAAAGATTGTCCAAAGTTCCTTGGGAAAAAAGTGAAGCTATCCCAACCTGATGCCAAAGAGCTTCTTTATATATACAATTAGAAGAATGTCAGTTTGTTCAAGATATGGCAGAAAAAGTTGATTTTTAAAGCTCATGATTAAGGGGGAAAAGTTCCATGTCTTCATTAGTTATATGTATGCTATCATGTTCAATAATTTATATTTTCTATGTGTATGTTATGTTGTTTGTTTCCTTTTAAAAATAAGTTCTTGAGCTTTCTAAAAGAACTCTAAACTTGTAACTCTGAATTTGTGGCTTTAATGTAAACCATCTGGGTTTTTAGAAGGTGTTTGAATGTCTCTAGGCTTCAAAAAATGTTTCTGTTTGGAAAAGATACCTTCCAAGTCACCAATTAAAATACTTGAGAATATAAAGCTTCCATTTATAAAAGGAGTACAAACAAACATTTTTTCAAACTTCTGTTTGAAAGAATATGCATAACTGTTTTTGCATGAAAAATGAAAAGATATATATGTTTCTCATTTCGAGATGAATTCCTAATCAGTTCATCTAAGATGTTATTATAAATTAAACTGTGGGTTGTTTTTTTTTTTAGTGACTAGGGTGATGAACTTGTGAGCTGAGAAACTGTGTTTTAACTAATACTTTTCTTTCTCAACAAAAAATTTATGCAAAAAAATAGTTTTATTTCTATACATTTCAGAACTGTAGCATGGCAAAATCACTAATATATAATCTTACGTATGTAAATTGGAATATAGGTTCAGCTGTACATAACAGAGATCCAAAATAACCGTACCTTGAATAAGTTAGTTAGAAGTTAATTTTTCTCTTGTTCACCAGACTGGAAGTAAATGGTGCAATCCTGGCTTAACAGATTTACTCCATGAGGTCATTCAGGGACCCAGACTCCTTCTACGTGGTTGTACCATCTCTAGGATGCTCCACTTATTCTCATGGCCCATGATGGCTCACCACCTTATCCACAGTTGAAGCAAGGTAGAAAAAAAAGGGCAGAGTAGAGCACACCTCCTCCACTTTAAAGGCACAAGCCTAAATTTACACACACTACCACCATTTATATACCATTGTCCAGAACTTAGTCTCATGGCCATATCTAGGTGCAAGGGATGCTGGGACTTGGAGAAAATTCAAGATCTCTCTTATTATAGAGGAAGGAGAGTTGGTATTAGGGACAGCTAGAAAGCAGTCTCTTCCACAGACTACCCCTTCAGCTACCCAAATATCCAAGTGCACATGACTTACTTTCCTTTTTCCCACAGAAGATACTCCCAAAGTCCCATCCAAGATATCATCAAGTTCATAGTCCAGATCTCTTGGCGATGAGCATTTCTCTCCATTATGTGGCTCCTCCTGGTCTGATTGGCTACAGTCTAAGAAAAGTTCTATTCTTACCAACAGTGATAGATTTGGAACAGAAAAGGGAAAAGGAGGAAACACAGCACAGTCACCATTTCCATAGCAGTAATCAAGTCCTTCTGTTCACCAATCGTGAGGATCCCTGTCCTGATGATGGAGCAAGTCCCTGATTTAGCTCTAAGAGGAACCCCGTAGTGTCTAAGACTCCTAGTTCTGGGAGGTAATTCCTTGCCCCCTGGCCCCTGCAGCCACATCTGAAGGGCACTGGAGAGTAAATGTTTCTTGGGGAACAAACAGCTTGTTTGTGCAGCCTACTTCCTGTTGGAGCATGTTTACAAGTTTGGTGGGGGCTTAGAGAAGCAAGACTACTACATATGAATCATAAGTTCATACTCGTACTTCCAATTCCAATCAAACACTACAAGATTCTTCATCTCCTTGTCCCACGTTATGTTTGTACCACCTTAATCTTTCAGTAAGAGCCTGCTTCCCATCAATATCAATATAAGTATCTATCCATCCATCCTCATTTGCTCAGTTCTAAAATATGCATAAATAATTTCAGGATGACTACATCAATATCTCTACTACTATTAAGTAATGTTTAATATTTCTTTAAGTCCTTTTTGTCCTTGGAATATGTTCCACTAAGGGTGTACATCAAAGCACTATATTCAAAAGTCACTTGGATTAATTATTTTTGCTCTGTGCAGTTATGTTATTGTTTTGATACATGTTGAGGTTCATTTGTTTCTGTTTGTATTCAATGTCAGGGTTTTTCCCATGCTTTCTGAATTATCAATTATTTTTGACCAATAGAAATACCAGTGAAAACATATCCCCCAGAAAAGGAGATTATATGGAAAAGGTTGATTTCCTTGGTGTTTAAGGTACATTTCTACACCCCTCCCCCCCCAAAATAGGCAAAAGACACAGAGATTCAGCGAGAAAAATTATAACTGGTCAGTGAATATATGAATTAATAGCACCTACCTCATTGCACTATTCTGAGAAGAAAATAAGATGCTTGGTTATCACAGTGGTTGGCCACACAGTAAGTCCTAAATTAATGCTAGCATAATAATGATCACAATCACTGTTCTGGGGAGTAATCTTAAAAAAAACGATATACCATTTTTCACATTTCAGATTAGACAAGTTTTTAAAAATTATTTTTAATATAATGATAATAGGTAGTATTGGTGACAATATTAAGAAAACAACTATTGTCATATACTTTTGTGGAGGTATAAATTATTATCTTTTTGGCAGGCAACTTAACAATATGCATCAAAAAACCTTAAAGTTTTATAAACTCTTACTCAGTAACTGCTTTTTAAGGCAATTGCCATAAGGGTGTAATCAAATAAATATGACAAGATATATGTACAAGTGTGCTTGCAGGCCTAGAAACTAAAAAGAGCCAGAAATAAACTAAAAGTCTATTTATAAAGAATTGGCTACATGAATTATGATGCATCCAGCCTGTTTTAATTTTCTTTAGACCCACTGAATAATTCAACTGTTTTAAGGTCTTTTTACCATCAGACATTTAAAAAGAAAAATAATTCTAATTTTCTTTTTAGAACAAAATGAAAGCTACAGCTATTGCCAGTGACATTCCCCACCCCTCCCAACCCTCTCACTTTTGTTTTAGTGAAAGACTTTCATGGATTCAGATATATTCCCCTTCAGAATTAATGTGTTTTTCTCCTCCTGGGTCATAGGTCATCTACGAAAGTTCACAAGATTTTCAACTTAGAATGATCTAGAAGGAAAAGTTTGAGCAGGGTTTCATCCAAGTAGGATACAGATAATACTGACTGCAACAGCCCCAGTGTATCCAGAGCTTGCAGCATTTATAGTGACTCCCCAGATTTCTGTCCACCAGAATTGATAGCTTTTTATCCCAGTTCAAAGCTATTACATCAGAAGGAGTGGGGGCATTAACTCCCTTTGGTATATATTTCACTTTAAGACTCAGGAAGAGAGGAATAGGTCAAACTAACATTGGCTCAACTGTTTTATCTAACATAGGGAGACAAGTCTAATAAATTAGAATATTCTTCTGCCTGGGTCCTGCTGACCTTCACAAAACTATCTTTTAATTCATGAGAATTCTCATGATCTTAACTCTGAATATGTGTATGGTCTTGGTTACTGTTTTTTTACAGCAAGAGGAAAAGCATCTGTAGAGGAAAATTCCCACTTAAAGACAGACTCCTGTTCACCATCATAGTCCCAGCCCCCAAGTTAGATCCTTACAATCAGGATGGGAAATCTGTCACTACCGCATACAATGGAATCCTATACAGCCTTTAAAAGAGATGATATAGATCTATATTTGTTGATGTTAAAATATACATCTGGTAAAATTTTAAGTTAAACAACTTGCAAACAACTATGTGTGGTGTTATACCATTTTTATGGAGAATCTAGAAGGATATATAATGAAATACTATCTGAAATATTCCTTAAACTAATTATTTTTATGGCTATTCATACAATCTCTATATTTTTAATCTGGTTGTTTTATTTTTATAATTATTGAGGTTTTTTTCCTAATCTTAATCATTCTTGACTTTTATTACACCACTTCATCTCATTTTATAACACTTTATCTCAACATCTTCTTTGTATGTGGAGGTACAAAGTAAGTTCACATCTCCTTTTAAGGTTTCAACTAAAGGTTTGAGTCTACATCTTCCCTTAGCAGAGTGACCCCTTGATGATGACACCATATGTCCCTGGGACCCTGTTTTTGGTCTAAGGCATCAGGCCAGAGCTGGAGCTACCCTGTGGGGCAGGACGGGTTCCTGTCTTCACTCCACTAGACCCAACACATCAGTCTTCCTTGGCAGTCACTTCATGCTGCCTCTTTCTCTCCATGTGATGATTTAAATATTTCTTAGTGTGTGTTCCCATATAGGAACCTGCTGGGCAAGTCTATTTGTAAAACAATTTAATAGCCTTCCTTGTAAGAACAGATAAAAGGGGAATGTACCACTTTATCATCCAATAAACAAAGATGTTCCTTTGGTTTTGACTTTAAAAAAAAAATGTGTGGCCTAACAGTTTGCCCTAGGATAGTCTATTTAGTAGCTAGAAATCCATTCTTAAAGTGTCTTTTTCAATCCCAGATTACTCCCTTTAAATCTGAGAATAAAGCATACAAATTGATATTTTCTGTCATTAACACAAAGACCCTCCTCCAAAGCAGCAATCCTTGAATTGTAATCTACAGGTCAAATAAATCAGATTCTGGCGTAAACCTAATGGTGGACTTAAGGAGTGCTTTAGGTTCTATATCACATTTTGACTGATTTCAAGTGAAATCACACAGTCATGTCTTTAGAGATGACAGTCAATCAAGATCATCATTGCCAGCGTTCAGACCTCCCTGTGGACTTTCCACGCATGACAGCGGCAGGTTTCCCCACCTGTGAGCTGCTTTCCCAAACACCTTCGCTGCCTTCATCATTCAGGTCCTCTCAGCTTTGTGCCCCTTGGTTATACACCTTACTAACTTTGGCTCATCTCCGTGGGCCTTAAGAAGTATTAACTCCCTTTATGAAAATGCATTGTAAGTAGCCGGGCGACGGAGCGTGTGTTTCCAAAATGGCGGCAGCGATGGATGTGGATACCCCGAGCTGCACGAACAGTGGCGCGGGCAAGAAGCGCTTTGAAGTGAAAAAGCGGAATGCGGTAGCCCTCTGGGCCTGGGATATTGTGATTGGTAACTGTGCCATCTGCCGGAACCACATTATGGATCTTTGCATAGAGTGTCAAGCCAACCAGGCGTCTGCTACTTCTGAAGAGTGCGCCGTCGCGTGGGGAGTCTGTAACCATGCTTTTCACTTCCACTGCATCTCCCGCTGGGTCAAATCACAGCAGGTGTGTCCGTTGGACAACAGAGAGTGGGAATTCCAAAAGTATGGGCACTAGAAAAAGAATTCTTCCATCAAGCTCAACTGTTTCATTAGCCATTTAATGACTTGCCCTCCTGTTACTTAATTATAAATTAGATAGAACCGTGTTTTTTCTGCTTTGTCTTTTCAGTTTGCTATTCCTGCACCCATATTGTATTCTGTGTCAAATAAAATCCAGTTGGATTCTAGAAAAAAAAATGCACTGTATGATGATTTACTTTAACTACACAGGTTTTGGGTTTTTTTTTTTTTTTTAGCACAATCCGCTCTACAAACTCTTTTCAACAACATTTTTAAGCAGTGAAAATCTCCCTCTCCCCAACAGGAAAGCATTACATGGAACTTCAATAGATGAGAAAGATCAAAGCTGCTCTGGTTAGAACCAGGCAGGGGGTTCACCCCTAAAATTCTATTCATCCCTACTCCCAAACCAAGGAGCCCCCAAATAATTTCAGAAAACCTGTAAGCTTAAAAACAAGAGGTAAAAATATAAACAAACCATAAGTTTATATCAAACAGAAATTTGGTTCACTGAAAAAGGAACTGAAAGCAGCCATCCAAGTATACCTGAAGCACTCGCAAGTTTTAAAAAAAAAAAAAAAAAGGTCTTAAGACTTCAATTTGGGGACTTCCCTGATGGCGCAGTGGTTAAGCATCCACCTGCCAATGCAGGGGACACGGGCTTGAGCCCTGGTCTGGGAAGATCCCACATGCAGCGGAGCAACTAAGCCTGTGTACCACAACTACCGAGCCTGTGCTCTAGAGCCCGCGAGCCACGACTACTGAGCCCACGTGCCACAACTCCTGAAGCCCGCACACCTAGAGCCCGTGTCGGCAACAACAGAAGCCACTGCAATGAGAAGCCCACGCACCACCACGAAGAGTAGCCCTGGCTCACCGCAACTACAGGAAACCTGCGTGCAGCAATGAAGACCCAACAGCCAAAAATAAATTAAAAATAAATAAATTTATTTATTTATTTATTTTAAAAATTAAAAAAACCCTTTAATTTGTTCCGTTCACTTAGCTGAAGCTGGTAATGAAGCCAATAACATTTTACTTTGCATATGCTTGCATCTAGTTCAGCTCAGACTTTATTTCATTGACCACATTCTATGGGCAGATCTTATCATGTTCTGAGTGTTAGAGAATGGCTCTGTCCTGCCCCATTGCCATGAATAAGTCAGATTGTAGTAGCTTTACTTAAAATACAGAAGAATACTAAAATAAATGTGTGCTTTACACTTGTGGTAGTCTAGAATTCAGACAGAGATAGGTTATCCTGGAAGGCAACAATATTTACCCAGTGTCCAGTGACTTACAGGGTCACCTGCCTTGTTCCATACTTCTTCTGGAAAGAAATGGTAATAGAGCAAGTTCTTTTACGTGTGAAGTTGTTCGTTCTTGTTTGTTAACATTATTCTAATCATGCAGAGACTTTCAGGCCTCATATGGTGCTACATTATGGTCTTGTTTTTATCAACATTTGTAACAAGGCACATCGCCTATATTTATTAATATGGTACATACAGGTATAAGTCAATTCAATTGTACTTTAGAATTTAGGGTCAAACGACAGGATACAGAAGCACAGGCTAATATACAACTAAGTAGATTATCTCATACAAACTGTAGTGCTTTGGGATTTTTCCTTGGGTACGAGGATAGTACCTATGCGCTCTTCATCCAACTGAAAATTCCAATAGACCCAGTTAAAACATGTAAAGCGTTTTAATGGCAAAGCGGACAGACATGTATGCAGGTGGTTACACAAAGCCAGAGACAAGCCAGCATGCTCTCAAACAAAGGTTCAGCTCCCAGATTCCCACAAGGATTATCATCAGCACTGAGTGAGAATTCCACCAGGCAGAGGAAGCTTCTCTTCATTCCTCTGCCCACCCTCACTCCCACCATTCTTTCCCACCTGCTGCCAACTGCTCTGAGCACAACCTGTTCACCAGGTGAAGGAACAGATACAAAACGACCCCAGCACGTTTCTGAATGTTTACTGTGAGACAAGGGAAGGAAAGGTCAGTTTCCCAGGCACAGCTTCCCTTCACGGGCTTGGACTTTAGGCCCACCAGTTTAGTTCTGCAACATGATCATGCAGACAGGATAAAATGGATTTTAAGATAAAAAATGGTAACCAGGAAGTGTAGAAGGAGACAGGCAATCCCACCTGAATTATTTCGAGGATAGTGAAACTTATTGTATAGGTTCCCTAAGTTAATGCCTTGCCAACTGGTTTGGGGGTGATCGTCATTTTATTTATTTAGTTTCGGCATGTCTTCTAGCCCTGCCTGTAGTATATAATGAAAAACAGAACCAGGTTCATGGAGTCTTCTCTGTGCCTGTTTCGCAAACTGTTCATAAAAGCAAGACTTCAAAAAAAGAGACCACAAATGATAGAAAGGGAAAGAATAATTTGATGGTTTTATAAATGTATATAGTTTACCTTTGACCAAGATTTAAAATGGAGGAAAAAAATCACAGATTTTCTCATACTGGTTACAAATATTGATTTGAAGGAAAGATTAAAAATAAAATATAATTTCATAATGTAGTATAGACCATAGTGAGACTCAACATTAATAACCAGGTAAGAATCCACCTTGGTACACAGAGACACAATATAGGGATAGAAGACTTGTTAGCAATGTCAGGTAAGGACAAACCTCAAATGACTAAACAGGTCCCTAGAGAACACTATGTAGCACACAAGTATTTTATTGTTTGGCCAGCTGGTTATATCATTAGCTGCTGTGAGCATGCATTGGGCAGCATATAGAAATAAATGGTTTGTAATACGTTTTGAAGACAGAAAGTCTTCAGTCCCTAACCAGACTGTCTTGGAATTTGCCTTATGTGTGGTATGTTAGCAGTCCCATGATGGTTGAAATCCACTATTTCATATTAACAAAGAATTACAACAATGCAAAATTTTCTCTTTCCTCCTCTTTTTCCCCAAGCAAATGAAGTGTGTTTGTTTTCTGTGTGGGGTCTCCAAATCCACAAAACGTAATTTACCTCTGTACTCTGTGACTCATACTGCTTTTAGTTAATATCATCTGGCCTTGTGCTAATTTTTATTATTGTCTAGTTCAATTTTTGGAAGTTAGTTCTCCGTCATTAACATAATAAACTTAAATAATGGCTTTTGGCTGAAACAAGAGGAGCATCTGTGAGAAATCTACAAAGATTAAGACATCATCATGCCACCCGACAGAGACAGAAGTGTGACAAAATCTCACAAGAAAACCTAGTGTTATTATGCCAGGACAGGAATGGTGCATTCCAGAAGGGCTGGCATTTCCCTGACTCCGCTGCATCCACTGTGTCAGCCCTATCATTCATCCTGCTTAAAGGGAAACCCAGAACACCTCCATTTCTGTCCCTATTCAAGGAACAGTATCTTCAAGGATATATATAACTTGAGAAACAAAATTCTGAAAAGTGTACCTCTTCAAGTCAAATTCTCATGTCATGGAGAAAACCTAAAAACACATGACAGGATAACACTCTAAAAATGAGGGTCCCATGAATTCTCTAATGTGGTTTAATTTACATAGAGCCAAAGGAAGCACAAGGACCCAAAATGTGGCTATAAAATCTCACTTATTTTGTAAAGTTAGAATAAAATTGGCATAATACAATTATCCTCGCCGTTCTTCTAGGGTCCTTTCATCTGGTGTCTGTCAATGAAGGATGCAGTTTGTCTTGGGTCCGCTTTCCAAGAAAGGACAAAAATCTCTTCTTTTTTTTTTTTTTTTTTTGCATATAGCCTTAAGCAATTGACTTTTTTTTTTTTGGAATGAGATGTCAATCCTAGCTTTATTTCCTTAGTAGGAAACTTTCTGCCATATAAAATGCAGGCACAATGGAAATCTCTTTATACTTTAGTTCCCTCTCCCTTTTTTTTAAACAAAATACTACATGCCAACTTGCAGGTGAAGCTTTGGAAGCCCTAATTTTTCTCTTCGAACCCTCAGTTGCCAAGGGTGGCGTTGGAGAGGAGAGATGCTATTTCACATACATACCCAGCCAGGTTTCCTCTCAATTACTAGTAACACCTGGTATCCCTCTAGGGTCTATTTGAGACCCATAGTTATTTCTTTACCATGTAAATGATTAAAAATACCCCTTTCCCAATACCCTGGTTCTTCCAGACTTCACTACTGGCACACCAGTGTAAGAAAAATAAATAAGTCAATTCCTAATTCCATGGTTGTGATCTCTGCCTCACAAAATGATAATCAACAGGAAGAGTGGTTCATAAGTCTGAACTAGCGATTCTAATACCAAATGTAAGATAACTGCTTTCCTTAGAAACCATCAATCTACTGTTCTCTCTTCACTATTCCTTGTGGATCCAAGACCCCTCTCTCCAGGGACATGTTTGGCTTTCAATAGTGTGGGGAAAAATTCTTTAAAAAATGCAAGTAATTTTAAAAAGACCACCCACTTTTAATTTACTTCTATGCTTTATCTTTCTATTGGCAGGAAAGCCAGATTTTCAAACCAATATCTCATTTAGGCCTGGGAAGATATTTAGCCTTAATGGATATGCCAACTCCTGTCTCCTGAGTATAAAGAAGTTCCTTTAACCACTGGATACATTCAGGTTGGAGCAAGAAAGAACACTCCTTGTACATGAAGCGACATGTGCTTTATAAGCACCTCAGAAATTACTACCAGCCTTTTTACTGAGCTGTAGGAGAATTCTAAACTCAACTCTAAGGTCAAAGGAAATACATCAAAAATCAATATTTACATGCATGTGTCTTTAGCAATTGTAACAAAATACAAATTTTAAGATAGAAAAAAGTCTGAGATCTCACTATGCCCGAGATTAGCGGTTTATAGAATCCTGCCTGACATCTGTGGACCATCCTTCCTTAATTACGCAGATATTCTGGTGTGTTCTGGGGGGTTTGCAATGTACCACTTCTCCTTGAAGAGTGGTCTGAGAGCTGTGCCCGCCTAAGTGTCTGTGACTCTTTCCTCCTCGTGACTTATCAGTAGATTGGGGCAAGAGCCTGATACACATTAAAGAGCGAGAGCTGTTATTCTGTCTCACCCCGAGAACAGACCATGGCACACCCAGCAGGACTTCACTATCTGTGCAATGAAGGAATGAGAGAAGACTTTAGGACAGTCGATCATCAAAAGCTTCTCGAATGTGTGGGGCTATCTGTAAATATGGGAGCAGTTCTAAGGATGAGCTGAATAAATGGACTAGAGTGAATGGAACAGACTTATCAGAGGAGATAAGACTTGAACTGACCATGAGGGCAGAGTAAGTTTCCTGTAAGTAGTAGGCTCTTCATAGAGTCGGGTGGGGTAGGGGACAAGAGCCAGGGCCAGGAGTAAAAGGGGATCGGCAGGGAGATCCCTTCTCTCTTTACATTCTCCACAACCTGTCTGGACAGTGCAAGGTGTTTAAATCCTGGTCCACCATCTGGGGCCTGCCTCCCTACATGCACCATGCAGCCTTCCCTGTTGTAGCCACTTCCCTGGACCCCTTCTTGGAAGCCACATACCAGTCCCCTTGTGACTCCACAGATGGGCAGAGAGGAATGTGCAGGATCCCCAGTCCTTCCTCCCTTCCCAATCCTCAGTAATCTCTCCTGTGTGTCTCCACCTGGTCTCTCAAGAACATTCTCTCTCTCTTTCTGGACACCCAGCATCACCTTATCAATGGGCTTGAAGTTTTGTGAAAGATAGGGAAAGCTTCTGGGGCTTGTGCTTTCCACACCACAAAGATTCCTGGGCTGGACTTCCAGTAGCTCCCTATTAACAAATCTTGGAGAAAAAACAATTCAGGGGGAAAACATAAATAAATATTACAACTAATGAAGCTTCCACAATTTCTGCCGGTAGCTGTAGGTCCTCTTCCTACCTCCTTAACACACTTTAAGTATATATAAATAAAAGTACAAAGTAAGTTGTCAAAATAAAAAAAAAGATGGAAATCAACCCCGAATGCTTGGTTCAAACCCATTCTCTGGGGAACTTAGAATCTAACAGAAAACCTCCAGCACAGCCAAGACCTTTCTTGTCGATGACCATGTTAATTAAATACTACAACAGGGGCTGGTCTGGGAATAGGACTACATGTGACTAAGATAATTAAATTGAGGAAAATACAAACTGAACTGAAGCAAAGAGGTTTGATTTCCTGCATGAGTCATTGAAAGAGAGTGATGATTTGCCTATTTGAGAGATGAGATTAAGTAACTCAGAAAATTTAGTGACATCGAAATTCAGCACCACTAATTTTCTCTCTGCAGCCTGCCAGTTTAGTCTCCTGAGACTTCCCAGTGTCCTGGAAATGAATACATCATGCATGTGCGGCAGCCATGCTAAGCTGAATAAAAGAAATATTTTGTTTGATTTGTACAGTAAAACCACAATTAGCTGAAGTGCTTGGAGAATAGAATATCATGGTTACCTCAGGGTTAGGTAAAGGGTGCTTTAGAAAATGCTGGCGAATTCCCTCTCTCTCTCTCATGACTTTATGTAAAAAGCTGGAGAACACTTTATAAAATCATTAGACTCGGACTTCCCTGGTGGCACAGTGGTTAAGAATCCGCCTGCCAGTGCAGGGGACACGGGTTCAAGCCGTGGTCCAGGAAGATCCCACACGCCGCAGGGCAACTAAGCCCGTGCACCACAACTACTGAGCCAGCGATTTAGAGCCCGTGAGCCACAACTACTGAGCCCTCGTGCCACAACTACTGAAGCCCGCGTGCCTAGAGCCTGTGCTCCGCAACAAGAGAAGCCACCGCAATAAGAAGCCTGTGCACCGTAACGAAGCGTAGCCCCCGCTCGCCACAACTAGAGAAAACCTGCACTCAGCAACAAAGACCCAAGGCAGTCAAAAATAAATAAATGAATAAATAAATTTATTAAAAAAAATCATTAGACTCAGTGAGCCCACTTTCCTGCCTCGGTAAGCAGGGCATGGTGAATTTTAAAAATCCCTTTTAAATTATAAGGAATTTAATATTATATATGTATGTATAATATGTCAAGGAACTTAATATAGTTAAATTATTTAAGTAACAATAATTCTAAAACTTACATGGCCTCTGAGTCACGTTTCAGTGCACTAAGGAAACTAGTCTCACCCTGCTGATTCCGCTATCCCTCAACAGAGCCCAGAGTATCGTCTGGAGAGGAGTGTTGATGAAGAAGGGGATTCATGCCTCCAACTCCACAGAAAATATGTTGCACAGTCATCTAGTCGTTCACACCAGATTTTAACTTGCCCTGGGAATGTTTTTTGAAATGCTCAAATCCATGTATCATGGCTCTTTTGTAGTTTTTTGAAAACTACTGAAAAAAGTATCCATTTACATAGAAGCTCTAATTACTTGAGCTCCAGTTAACTGGGGTTTTCCAGTTTCCCAGCCTCTGTTCTCTCCACTTGGCAGCACTTTGTAGAACAAGATAAAAAGGGCAGCTTCCCCAAGTTGTGGTCAGAAGGGAGTACCGGGAGGGGGCATGCACTGATTTTAGTGAAAAAGAATAATTCGTACTTTGGTTCTGAAATCACTCAATCAATGATGATCGAGTGGCATATTTGCCACTTGGTATTCTAGGGAGTTTCCATTTTATATTAATGCTTAAATTGGGGTCATTGTTATTTCTATTTCACTTGTTCTCATGGTTGTTGCTTTGCAAGTGTGTGTGTGTGCGTGTGTTTAAACCGAGCCTCTGAACAGTACTGAGGCCAGCACTGGTGTAGGGGTGGAGGCTGCTGCAGAGCAGAGTTTCCACCTCTGGTGTCCATCTCTAACATGGGTGGGCATGGTGCTCTTCTGGGCGTTTGCAGGGAGCTAAGCTGACTTTACACAGAGGTTGAGAAAAGTGGAGGCGATCACTGATGTCCTCCTCGCTGCTCAGGCAGCACCATCTCGCTTATTTGGTTAGTACCCATCTCCTGGTTTCCCTGTGGTGCTTCCTGCCTCAGGGCTGTCATTCCTAAACCTTGCCCCTCATCCCCCCTTAGCCATTCCCATGCCCCAGCAGTTCAAAATGCGTGTTGTCCTGCTCCTTTCTTAGGGAGCCTGCTCTCAGCTAGCTATCCTGTGGGATGGGATTTGCCAAGCCTAATTCACACTAAGATTTTAGAGATTAACAACTTAATATGTAAATTCTCCTAAGTAACAAACTCAAAATTTTTTATATCTTTATTGGAGTATAATTGCTTTACAATGTTGTGTTAGTTTCTGCTGTACAACAAAGTGGATCTGCTGTATGTATACCTATATCCCCATATCCCCTCTCTCTTGAGCTTCCCTCCCACCCTCCCTATTCCACCCCTCTAGGTCATCAAGCTGATCTCCCTGTGCTATGCAGCAGCTTCCCACTAGCCATCCATTTTACATTTGGTAGTGATTATATGTCAATGCTACTCTCACTTCATCCCAGCTTCCCCTTCCCCTTCGTGTCCTGAAGTCCATTCTCTATGTCTGCATCTTTATTCCTGCCCTGCCACTAGGTTCATCAGTACTGTTTTTCTAGATTCCATATATGTGCATTAGCATTCGGTATTTGTTTTTCTCTTTCTGACTTACTTCACTCTCTGTGACAGACTCTAGGTCCATCCACCTCACTACAAATAACTCAATTTCGTTTCTTTTTATGGCTGAGTAATATTCCATTGTATATATGTGCCACATCCTCTTTATCCATTCATCTGTTGATGGACATTTAGGTTGCTTCCATGTCCTGGCTATTGTAAATAGTGCTGCAATGAACATCGGGGTGCATGTATCTTTTCGAATCATGGTTTTCTCTGAGTATATGCCCAGGAGTGAGATTGCTGGGTCATATGATAGTTCTATTTTTAGAACAAACTCAAATTCAAACTAGTATTCCTCAAACAGTGTTTTAACCTCCCTTATCATCCCCGTATAAGCATCTGATGGTGGACTTTTAGAAATACCAATAGGGAAGAAGTTTGAAGAAAAAATAGAACTTTCCTGATATCCCTCTGTTGTCACCCTTAAAGTGCCTGCCTACTTCTATGAGAGAGGAAGGGCCTGTGTGGTATCCCCCATTGTACAGAGGTAGCTGCTGTGTTGTTCTAGGATTTATAGTCCATTTGGCTAGTTGCTTTACAGGGTCCCCCTACTAAAGTCTCAGAACCAGGAGTAGCAAGGATGTCAGCTTAACAGAATACCATGTAAGAGAGCTGGTGGAGGGCTTCCCTGGTGGCACAGTGGTTGAGAGTCCACCTGCCAATGCAGGGGACGTGCCCCGGTCCAGGAGGATCCCACATACTGCGGAGCGGCTGGGCGCGTGAGCCATGGCTGCTGGGCCTGCGCGTCCGGAGCCTGTGCTCTGCAACGGGAGAGGCCACAACAGTGAGAGGCCCGCGTACCGCAAAAAAAAGAGCTGGTGGCCTGTAACAACCTAACTGAGAAAAGAATTTGAAAAACAAGAGATACATGTATATGTATAACTGAATCACTTTGTTGTACAGCTGAAACTAACACAACATTGTCAATCAACTGTACTCCAAAATAAAACAAAAAGTGAAAAAAAAAAAGAGATTTGGTGGCCAGAGAACTGTGATTGAACACTCACTGCATTTTTCTCACTGGCTTGCAGCCCACTTTTTATCATGCTTGTTGCAGTTGTTAACGTCACCAAAGTGGGTCACAGAAATTAAATCCACACCTCAGCTGACCTGGGTAAAGCTAGGACAAAAGGAGAGCTGTTTGTTTTAATTTATTTTACAGTGACTCAAACCCTGTTTACTGTCTCTGGTTATGTTGCTTAGAAACCTCATAATTCTGACTTGACTCCAATTTACAAATGGAACATTTGGAAAACTATGGAAAATTGTTCTTGGAACTCTAGCATCATTCGAGAAAATTTTTTCCATGTTAACTCTGCGTATCTCTTATACGTAAGGACAACTGCATAGATGTAACTTAAAACTATAATTTTGGTTGTTAATCCATGTGTCATAAAGGAGGAAACATTTTCTTCTTTTCCCCAAGTTCCTGCCTCAGATGATAAAAGAGACAATTCTACTAAATCAAAGAAAGGTTTCACCCTCATTTCCTCTATTCATTCTTTCTAGGGAGGAAAGTGACCAAAACTAATAAGCAGACCTGCCCTCTGTTAGGCAGCAACCATTGCCCACCTGTGGCCTCTTGTTCTCTCTGCCACTGCTGGTGCCCACCTCCCTTCCACGTTGTGAGCCCACTGGGGAAGGACCTGTCCCTGAAGCTAAAGGCCAGTGCTTGTCTAGCTGCTTCACCAGGACCAGGTGGGTAGATGTAATTCAAGGCAATAGAAGGAACTCTTGGATCCTAGTCCAAGCTACACTCTCCAGTCCGGCCTTACCAGTAATCGTGCTGTTATTTTAATAGGTTTCTTATTCCTACATCTATTTCTCAGTCTGCCCAGAACTTGAGAGAAGAGTGAATCACTCAAGCCCAACATTTTAATATAATGAAATCATAGAATAGTAGTATATTTACCCCTGGAAGTAATCTTAGAGATCATAATTCCTTCATGTTCTATGAGGAAATGAAGACCTGGGGGCATTAAGCTCCTTGCGCAAAGTTACTTAGGTAGTCAGCGACCATGATGGGATGAAAACTCAGTTCTCTGGACTTTGGATTCAGTGATTGTTCCATTACTGTTATGTTATTCAGAGCCAGCCTTGGTCATGAGCACTTGAAATATTTGTGTCTGTCTCCGTGTCATCCTCTTGGGGGTCTTCAACATCCAAAGATGGCCCTTTAGCAGACAGGTCTTTTCTGACATTCCTCAGCTCCAATGAACCTTTGTCACCACCTCGCTTGAGCCAATCGCTATGAGTCATGCACAGAATACTGTCAATAGCTGAAGTTTCTCTACCACCAAAATCATGAATTTAAGTACTTTTATTTTCTTCTTAGCCTCTTGCCCATCCTTCCTGCTTGCTCATAAGTCACTACCGTTGCAGCTGTGTTTTAACTACACTGAGACCTCCATCAATTGACTCTCTAGCTTCTCCTCCTTGTTTTCACTTTCTCAATATCAAGCTTAGATTCCAGGGCCCTTCATTTCCATCACTCTTCTTATTTATTCCCCTAATCCTACTGATCCTTCATCTTTTCACTAGACCCTAACCAAACAACCTGGGATGAATTTAACTATTCAACTTCCCCGTTCCTGAACATGGGCAAATGAATATTGCTGAAGAAGATCACACAGCCAGGAAAACCTGTCGTGTTATCAATTCAAGGTCTCTAACTTCTCATGTGAAGGTACCATAGCCCAAGAATCTTACTCTGTTTCTCCAGTCATCTCATTCTCATATTCTCAAACCTTGTCCATGTTCCTCAAACCTGAGTCCCTTTCTCCCTCATCTCTCAACAGCAGTTGCCTCCTTGTTTAGGTAAAATACAAATCACCAGGTGAGAACTCCTCAACTTTGCATGATCAAACTCATTTTCTTCTCTTCCCGTCACAAAGGAGGAGGCATACCTCCTTCCCAAAGTCAATTCCTTCACCCATGCTAGGAGCCCCTCTCTCTCACCTCCTGAATACCCTACACAGGTGTTTCTCTCCCAATGCGCCAGAGCACACTTGAGACTCTTGGACTCTTCACACGCCTGTCAGACAAATGTATCTTTGCTATGACTAAGAACCCTCACAGTCATTGCAGAATCTGTCAGACAAAATATCAAGGGATACTGGTCCAGCAACCTAAAGTATTCTAGCACATATTTAAAGTGCGCCATCCCACTCATATAAAGCCAATCCCTCTGTGATAGATTATTTCAATAAGCACTTAAATATGCTGGAGACTCTATCATCTTCAAAACAAGAAAATGTATGAGCAGTGGACAGAAATGCTCCCTCCATTCTTCTTTATGTCTCTACTACCTTATCTTCTCAAAAGGATGTCTGCACTTTCTCCTTCCATTTCCTCACCTCCCTTCACTCTTTAACTCTCATCTGTTTGTCTCCCCACCTGCCCCTATAACCACCCCTTACTAAGCTCACCAGAGAAAGTTCTCTTTCTCTTCTCACCTTACTTGGTGTCTCAGCAGTATCCATCCCAGAAGACCATCCCTTCCATCCTAAAACATGAAGATGACGTTGTCCTCTCCTCATTTCCTTCAGAATCCACAAGCCGTCTGTCTCTCAGTCTGTTTCACTCCTTGATTCTGGTGGGCACTATGATTACCTCCTTAATATCCAGGCTCCTTTATTTTGATAACTGAACCAGTGTTGTCCAGATAGGCAAGCCTCAGGCTCACAACCAATGAGCAGTAGAGAACCTAACTTCACTCTCAACGTTTGTGTACGTTGTACATGGTTCAAATTAATCACCATAATCCCATTCTCAAGTTTACCAAATTTTGGCTCAGAGATAGACATGTGACCCAACTCTAGCCAATGAAAGGAGAGCTTTCCCTGGGGACTTCAGAGGGGGAAGCCTCCTCCTTCTCTGAGAAAACAGCAGACCCACTCTCCCTTTTCAGTGTGGAAAAAGATGCATGTAGCCTTCGAAATTGTAGGCAGCCATCCTGAGACTGCAGAAGGACTCAGCCTTAGAAGGAAGCTAACACCACATGAGGCAGCACCGAGAAGTGGGAGAAAAGAGAACTTGGTGACACAATTAAACTGATGAATCTAATTAAAGCCCATGTCGCCACTGGTTGTTCTTATGTCATAACCCTCTATTGTTCAAGCCAGTCTGAATTGGTCTAATATTTGCAACCAAACTCATTTCTGACTCACTGACTGGCCTTTAATCTTTGGATTTCCTCTAGTATCTGGTTGTTTTTTCTCTTCCCAATTTTCATCCATCCCCATGGCACCAGTAACCGTTTATATGTTGACAATCAAAATTATATCTCTAGACCAGACCTCTCCTCTAAAGGCTAGCTATATATATTTCAACTGCTGACTAAGTATCTCCCTCTGCATGGCTCATAGGTAGCTTATACTCATCAAGTCCAAAACTAAAGTTATCTACTCCTCCCCCTACTCACCCAGGCACTCACATACAACCCATTCCTCCTACAGGTTCCCTGGCTTAATAAATGCACCAAGTCTGAAACTTTTGAGTCCGCTATATCTCTTCCCTCTACCTCACCCCTCATATTCAATCAATTTTCACATTCTGCCAGTTGTACTCCTGAGTAATTCTAACCTATTTTTCTCCATCTTTACTTCTCTCTTAGTCTAAACCTCTGATATCTTTGCCTGAAATATGCAATAACCTCTCCTATCTGGTCTCCCACCTCTACACCTGCCACTCTCTAGTGTAGCCACTTTGCAGGCTGAAGGAACTTTGTAAAATGGAAATTCATCATGATGTTCTCTGCTTAAACTTAGTGCCCAAAATCATTATAGTTAATATTATAATCTCACATAAGTTCTTCCCCAAAGCAATAGTAACTGTTATCGCTTTCTATTTCATTTATTTGGCTCATTTATCAAACTCCTAAGTTCTTTGCAATATGTCATTTACTCTTCCCAAGAACACTGTGGAGAAGCTTATATGTTGCCATTCATTTACAAGGGAGGAAACTGAGGTTCAGAGAGGAGATTAAGCAGCTTTCCCAAGGTTACCCAGCTGGAAATAGGAGAGTTGGAATTTGCTCGGTTCCAGTGGTTGAATTCTGAACTGGTACTTAGTATGACTACAAGCCTCTGTATGACTTGGTCCCTCCTCACCATTCTAGCTTCATCTCAGGAAACGCTTCACAGCTTAATAATCCAGTCATACAGTCTCTTCCTGTCTCTCAAATATGTAGCCCTTCCTCACCAGTTCTCTATGTCTGGAATATTCTCTCCCTTCTCTGAAACAGATCAGGTATCAGAACTTGCTGATGGGGTGTCTCATAGATATCATCAAAGACCCAGGTTCTTGGGCTTCCCTGGTGGCGCAGTGGTTGAGAGTCCGCCTGGCGATGCAGGGGACATGGGTTCGTGCCCCGGTCTGGGAAGATCCCACATGCCGCGGAGCAGCTGGGCTGTGAGCCATGGCCACTGAGCCTGCGCATCCGGAGCCTGTGCTCCGCAAAGGGAGAGGATGCAACAGTGAGAGGCCTGCGTACTGCAAAAAAAAAAAAAAAAAAAAAAGACCCAGGTTCTTTACGCTCTCTGCTGTGACATCCACAGCCTCTGTTTCATCCTTCTGGGCCATGAACTAGCACATGCAGTATTTAGACAAGCAGTAGAAAAGGCTGTTTGGTTCATTTATGGGATTTCCTGGGTCTGATTTTTCTTACAATGATTTGGGCCATTTGCCCTTGGGATAGTTTGACACTTTGGGGCCAGTGGATATAGTTTAAATTGCAGGAATATATTCTTGATAGACTGTATAGTACAACATTAGAGGCTGAAGTTGACAAAATTGCACCACAGCTTGCTGCAAAGGCTTGTGTGGACCTGAGAGCCAGTTCAGTGTTTGACAGCAGGTGGAATTTGAAGATAGCCTCCATGGTCATTATCAATCCACGCACCCTTCTCATGGAAATCAAGCTGAGCACTTCCATAGACTTATCCCTCAGGCTTTCAAAATTAGAGAGATCTGTTATTGCCCACCACTTTCTGGACCAGACCCTCGATTGCTATTCAAACTCAACATGAAGGATTTTCTTGAAGAATCAGAGAAAGAAGACCTAAATATCACTGTTAAGAAACAGAAAATTGATACTATTCTCATTCAAGAAACCAGGAGCAAATACTGCTACCATGTATAGTTGAGAAAAGAACAAGTTGATTTAAAATTTGTAAGACACAGGATATATGAAGAATGCAGCAATCCTTATCTTTTTTATGTTACTTTTAAAAAAATGATGTTTGAAATGAAAAAGAATGAATATTCAGCATCAAATCATGCAATTACTGGTATTATCTAAATTCTTCTACTAGGTGTTTATTTTTCATAAAATATTGATGTATTTTAACCTATTTAAAATACCTTCAATGAGGAAAATGCCATAGAATAAATTTGTATTGTACGATTTTTTTTAAAATTCTGTAAACTTTCATAGGTATAAGATATGGCAACATGCTTCCTCTTTCACATCTGGCTGAAGAGAGAGTAACTGTTTTTACCCAACTATGGAACAACACTTCTTCCCCCTCAAAACTGAGGCCACCTTAGGCCATGGGCTCTCTACTGCTGAACAAGTAATTGTCACTAGAAGTATGTCATCTGTGACAAGGGGTATGGGATTACTAATGTGGCTTAGACCATTAGTATGTATCCTGGAAGCAGAGGCCAATTTCCCAAACTGTATTGCTGTGACACGGTGACCAAGGGGATGGAGTAGACATTGTTGCATCAGCTGTAATGTTCTCAATATCAACCCTAAACCAGCTAAGTACCATTAATATTTCAAGTCTCAGTTTTAAACTGAGACCGAAAATTAATTCATTCAATGCATATTTTTTGGATTCTAGACATTAAGCTAGGCACTAGGTTTACAATGATGAGCAGAATAGATAGGATCCCTGTCTTGTGGAGCTTATAGTTTAGGGGGAAGGATAGTAGAAACTGAACCCAAGCAAACATGTAATGATAATGCATGGTGGGTGCTCTAAGGGAGAACAATTAGTATAAGAGTAATGGTCAAATTAAGATATGGTGTTAGCTACCAAATGTAAAATAGATAGCTAGTGGGAAGCAGCCGCATAGCACAGGGAGATCAGCTTGGTGCTTTGTGACCACCTAGAGGGGTGGGATAGAGAGGGTGGGAGGGAGGGAGATGCAAGAGAGAAGAGATATGGGAACATATGTATATGTATAACTGATTCACTTTGTTATAAAGCAGAAGCTAACACACCATAGTAAAGCAAGTATACTCCAATAAAGATGTTAAAAAAAGATATGGTGTTAGAAATGTCCGTCTTGAAGAAGTGCAGATCAGCTCAGACCAGAAAGATGAGTAGAAAATTGCCAGGCAATAGGAGAAAGAAACAGCAAGTAGAAACAAGTAAGGAAAAAAAAAAACAAAAAAAACCAGCCCAAGGTACCTGACAAGCAGTCTGGTCTCCTTTCACTTCACCAATCATTTGCTTCTTTATTTTTCCTTTCCAAAGGATGTGAGCATCTGTGGAGACTCGTAACATAAAATTTGTAAGCCTATATATTATCAATATAAAGGCATCACTTCCAGCAGGTGGAAGGGGGAAGTGGGGAGGGAAGATCAAGGATGGTAAGGGTAGCTAATGTCCCATTTATACAGAGAGGCTTGAAATACTGGCTAAATCAATGGGACTAGAAATAAGAGTATAAATATGTTATCTTTAACATTTTTAAGATAGACATCAGGTTTAATATTAAGTGAGCAAAGGCTTTCTGTGCCTTCAAAGTCCCAGTGAAGAAAAAAATATAGAAGTGCTAAGCTGAAGAAAATCGTAACAAGATAGCAGGGAAACAAAGAGGGAGGGCAAGACCCTGTCCTTGGAATTCAGGCCATGGTTAACCATATAAAAATGTCAGTTGTTCCTAAGAAAATATCATATAAACTCTATTAATAGAAGTTTCTCTGCTTTCTGTAAAGTGAAAGTAAATAAGTGAATAGAGTGTCCTTTTCAATGATTCCATCTTTTTAAAGCAATAAATGCTGAATCCCAAGCCAGATACAAAACAACTAACCTGTGCTCCTTCTACTACTGTTGTGTTGCATCATGACACTAGTTTGTCACCCATGTCTAAAGTAGAAGAAACCAGAGGTATTTCCTATAAAGACTTCAGAAGTGTTTGAATATTTTGTTAGCTTCATTTGACAATTTGAAATTATATACTGCAATCTACAGTATTTTGCAAAATATGTTTAAAATGATGTATTTTAAGTAACAGTGGCAGAAATTCACTGAATCAATGAAAGCGGATCATTTAAAGCCTGGTGTTGTTTTGGAGGAAACTTGAGAAGTTCTTCAAGGTTGGCAATTGCTTTTGCTCCTCTCCTACCTGGCAACAAAATTCAGGAAGTACAAGATGAATCACACATTTGGCAAAAGCTGTGAGATGAATCAAGTCCTGGGTGAGAAAATTTAGAAGTACCATCCATGGAAAATCTGAGAAAAACAAGGCCTTCCAGCAGGAAGGCTCAGCTCTCTAAAGCTCTACAGTCTCCCTGGTATGATCTCGGTTTCAAGTCTCTGCTATTTTTAATTTAAAGTGTGCATACTGCCATTGCTTTCACGATTATCAGCAAACAGAGTCAAAGGACTATTAGGTTTCTAACCCAAGGGGGGGAAATGGGCAAAATATATTTTAAACAGTTAATATTACCAGATATTTCACACATCCAAATAAGCAGATGGCGATTCAGCAGGACTGGTCTAAGTTTCATGTACATGGAAGTTATCCAACTTGGAAAAAGCTCAGATTTAGGCTCTGACAACCTAGGTTGCAACCCCAGCTCTGGAAAATTTCCAGCTTTTAATCATAGAAATAAAATTAATGTATATTGCACAGGGTTGATTTGAGGATCATTTGAGATCATGTGAACATTTTGTAAACCATGGCACACTGGGCACTGTGTCCTCCATCCCCACTTACCTGTTTCTAGGTCATATCCTTTCCACCTCCACCAGGTTTTTGTTCCATAAAGAATTCCCGACACACACAAAGGAGAATGCCATGTAAAGATGGAGACAGAGATTGGAGTGACGTGTCTTACCAGCCAAGGAAGACTGATTGCTGGCAACAACCAGAAGCTGGGAGAGAGGCATGAAACAGATTTTTCTGTCCAATCCTCTAGAAGAAACTACCACTGCAGACACCTTGATTTTAGATTTCTGGCCCCCAAAATGTGAGAGGCCAGACCTCACACATGGTTGTTTTAAGCTAATAAGTTTGTGATTACTTGTTAAAGCAGCCCTAGGAAACTAATATAGTTTTTCATCGAAAAGGTAAATATTCAAATTTCTTAACACTCAGCAACCCCATTTCTAGGAATATGCCCAAAGAAATTTTGCACGTGAACACCTTATTCATAAAATGATGCATTTTGTTCACAATATGGTACAACATATTCCACCATTGATTAGACAATGTGACACAGTCTCAAAGGGAAATGTTTATACAGCAATGAAAATGAATGAATTATGGCTACATGCAACAACACGGAGAAACCTTGGTAATCTAATGTTGAGTAAAAGAAAGTAAGTCTCAGAAGACTGCACATGGTACAATTTTATTTTTATAAGACACAAATGCTAGCAAGATTAAGCAAAATATCAACTATACGTGTATCTGTGATTAAGCAGTTTCTTAAAAAATAACTAAATATGTGTTTACCATCTGATTTGGCAATTTTACTTTCAGGCAATTATCCCAGATAAATGAAAAGTTAGACTTACACCAAACCTGTACATTAATGTTCACTGCAACTTTATTTGTAATAGCCAAAACCCAGAAACAAACTATATGCCTCCAACAGGTAAATAATTAAGCAAACTGTGGCACATCTATACCACAGAATACTACTTACCAATTAAAAAAACCTATTGATAAACATAACAACTTGTATGGATTGCAAGAGAATTATGCTGTGTGAAAAAAGCCAATCTCAAAAGGTTGCATTTTATATTCCATTAATATAGCATTCTTGAAATAACGAGAGGACAGATTAGTGGTTACCAGGGGTTAAAAAGGAGTAAGGGGGCAAGGAAGATGACTTTGGCCATGAAAGATGGCCTGAGAGATCCTCGTGATGAAACCGTTCTGTCAGCAGTGACCACACAAATCTAAACATGTGATAAAATTGAATAGAACTAAACATACACACACACAAACAAGTGCGTGTAAAACTAGTGAGATTTGAATAAAGTTGATAGACGGTATTAATGTTTTTAAAAAAAACAGTTGAATTCCCTCTTTATTTCAGTTTTCATTCATTCATTTCATTTGTTCATTCAACAGCTATTTGCTGAGTATACTGTATGCCAGCCACTATGTGGTCAAACTAATTCATCAAAGTTGCGAGATATGTTAAAATGGAAAAATGTCCGATGCCTTCAAAATGTAAAACAGGGAGACCTCGCTCTGTCATTTGTGTCAGTGAAGTCTTTCCTGAGAGAGAAAGCATTGCTTAAGCTAAAACTTAATGGATGAGTTAGTAGAAGCTAGGTAAATAGCTAGGATCCGGCTTGGGGGGAGAAACTGTTTCAGGAGGAGAAAATGTATGTGTTCTCTCAAGTATTGCCTTGAGCTGGGAAGCAACATGGCTTAGAAGAACTGAAAGATGTTCAAGACAGGAGCACAGAGAGTGACAGGGAGAGAGGTGCAAGATGCAGATGAGGAGATATTCAAGAGCTAGATCACCCCATCAGAGTCTTGTAGGCAAGTGCATGAGTGGGGTGGCTGGGGAGAGTGAACAAGGTCACTGGAGATGAGGGTACCAAGGAACGAAGACATCAAGGAGTTGTATGGGCCTCCATATGAACAATGATGATTGCAGACACCCAGTCAAAGAGGGGATGGGTGCCAGAGTCTTCAGCAGATGATTAAAAGTTTCAATCATGGTACCAAGGAGTGGCTGGGGAAATTTTATTTCCCGCCCCATAATCTCCATCAAACCTCCCAAAGTCACCCAAATAGTAGTAGTAGTCATGGTAGCAAAAATATCAATATGGACAAGAGATCATTTGTTCTGTGGTGGGGCGGGAAGTTAGGTGTCAACTGCTAGATCAGGTTGATGCCTGGGGAAGGTACCCTTTTTTAAAAAGTGTTTATTGGAGTATAGTTGATTTACAATGTTGTGTTAGTTTCAGGTGTACAGCAAAGTGAATCAGTTATACATGTACCTATATCCACTCTTTTTTAGATTCTTTCCCCACATAGGCCATTAAAGAGTATTGAGTAGAGTTCCCTGTGCTATACACCAGGCTCTTATTATTAGTTATCTATTTGATTTATAGTAGTGTGTTTATATCAATCCCACTCTCCCAATTTATCCCCGCCCTTATCCCCTGGTAACCATAAGTTTGTTTTCTATTGATACATCTGTGACTCTACTTCTGTTTTGTAAATAAGTTCATCTGTACCCTTTTTTTTAAGATTCCACATATAAGCAATATCATATATTTGTCTTTCTGTGTCTGACTTACTTCACTCAGTATGACCATCTCTGGGTCCACCCATGTTGTTGCAAATGGCATTACTTTGTTCTTTTTTATGGCTGAGTAATATTCCATTGTATATATGTACCACATCTTCTTTGTCCATTTCTCTGTTGATGGACATTTAGGTTGCTTCCATGTCCTGGCTATTGTAAATAGTGCTGCAATGAACATCAGGGTGCATGTATCTTTTCGAATCATGGTTTTCTCTGAGTATATGCCCAGGAGTGGGATTGCTGAGTCATATGGTAGTTCTATTTTTAGTTTTTTTAAGGAACCTCCATACTGTTCTCCATAGTGGCTGCACCAATTTACACCAACAGTGTAGGAGGATTCAAAAGTGACCCTTTTGATAGGGCTCTACTGTCTTCAGCTTCTCCCTCTCTACTGGATTCTTTCAGTTTGCAGATAAGTTCAAATCTTCCTCATTGCAATATTCTCCCTTAACCCTGCACCCACTCTGGCAACTGCTCACAGCTAAACTTGCTGAAATGCTGATGGCTGTGGATGATGGTGTCAGATTTGTCCTTGGGGACAGGAGAAGGAACTTGGCTGTAAAGGTCACCTCTGTCACTGTCATTCAACTCCCACTTCTATACCAGGCTATGGGTGTCCACTGAAATGGTGGAAGATTCTTTATCTTTTAGCCTGGCTTATGAAGAGAGAGGGAAAAAAAGCTGGGAAAGACAAAAGGCCACTTCTTGTCCTAAAAAGGCAGAGGAAAACTTTCTGAAGGTGTGAAGTTGGGCAGCCTTATCTATCTAGTTACAAAAAGTAGCCACAGGGAGGTCACTACTTCTTATCCAAGTGAGGTGAGATGGACCACTTCTGCTTATCCACCTGATGGGAGATAGAGCAATGTAGAAAACACATTAAAGGCCAAGCAGAACACAAGTAAGGCTAGAGTCACCTGATGACAGACCTGAACCTTCTGCAAAGGACGTTGATGGCTGAGGGCCGTTTCTCTCACAGCACAGCCTTCAGGGGAAAATAGCACCTGCCAGGATTTCAGGGTGTCCTTAACAGGAACCCAAGTGCTTGAGCATTTTAACATTAGAAGAAGAAAAATTCAACAGAGCTGTGTTTTGGATGCAAAGCCCCCAAAGATAGCAAAACAATAAAAGAGAAGAAAGGGCACCAAAACTGCAGTTCTACAGAGGATGTAGTGTTCCTTGTGGCTGACAGTGAAGGAGGGAAAAAATGCAAGCAAACAATGAAAAGCTGAAAAGTCAGACTCCGTTAAGGTCCAAGAGAAGAGACTCGTTATAGACGGTGCCTCTGGAGTGAGGTCAGAGCCACAGGGCTCCTCCCGCATTCAGACACAGCCACACCCTGCTTAATGTTGGGATGGAAGTCTGCAGAAAACACACAGAAAGTCAGATTTTCAATGTCTAATCTTCTGCCCATAGACTGTTCATTTCCAGAACTTTCTCCCCCCAGAACTCTCTGATGGCATTCAGAAGGAAATTATGAATAATTAAAAAGGAAACCAAGTGAGTGAGGATTCAGATAGCACAGAAAAGAAAGGAGAAGAGAAGAGGGGAAAAAACAGGAGAAAAGAAAAAAAGCAAACCTGTGCGCTCTAATAGGGCTATCATCAAATAATTCCCTGGGAGGAAAGGGGTTGCCAGGATTAGGAGACAGTCACTGTGACATTTAAAACACATATGTCCCGGGCTTCCCTGGTGGCACAGTGGTTGAGAGTCCGCCTGCCGATGCGGGGGACGCGGGTTCGTGCCCCGGTCCGGGAAGATCCCACATGCCACGGAAAGGCTGGGCCCGTGAGCCATGGCCGCTGAGCCTGCGCGTCCAGAGCCTGTGCTCCGCAACGGGAGACGCCACAACAGTGAGAGGCCCGCGTACCGCAAAAAACACATGACTAAGTCACTAGAATTAACTAGTAGACTAATCTCCTAGGTGTTTAATCTCCTCCAATGAAAATTAAGTTACCTGGAAAAACAGTTTTAAGCAACTATCATTTGCTTCTTTTTAAGTTCAGAATTATAAAGTATAAATTTAATCCAAGTATGTTATATGTAATATTAATCTATAAGAACATGAAAAAGAATGCAAACTCTACTTAATATGAAAACCTGAGGCTGCCTTTTATTTGAAACATGCATGATTAATACTTTGATTTGCATATTTCACGAATTCACTTATGGTGTGTCAGTTACACACCTCTCTAAATGAAACTTTATGTGTAACACTCTGCAGTTAACAGACTGATGTCTTCGTACTAGCCAGAGAAATTTCAGATTTCCATTTTATGAAGTGAGAGACCAAATTATTTTTCCTGTTTTTTAAAAAGTTATGAGTATATATATCAACTGGAGTGTATGAAAGCTTTACTGTTTTATTTGTTTATGATAGAAAGCATTACCCATCTCTTTTCAATGACCAAGGATTTATCCTTTGGTTCATAGTGATACATGAATGGAAGTTTGTAACATCTGATTGCAGGAAATCAATAAGATCAGTATATGCTGTGATAATGTATTGAACATCATCCGCCCATGCGGACTCTGCCTCCTCAGTGGATAGCAATATGACCTTTTCTTCCACCTCTGTGTTAAAACTGTTGGTAAACCCATTTGGTACCTATTTGTACCCTCATATTATTAAACTTTATAAAGCCTTGGGTCCCTTGATCACCCTTCTTATATATCCCTACCGTCTTCCCAGACACTACATCTTTCTGGTTCCCCATCTACTGCTGTAGTTCCTTTTTCTAAATCTGCTCTGTGGGCTTATTCCCTGCCCACCCCCCATCCCCCCGCCCCAACTGAGTTCAACCTCCAAATATTTTTCAAGGTTCCATCCTCAGTTCAATTCAACAAGGGTTTCGGAGTACCAACTAATGTACTATGCATAATGATCAATGCTGTACATGCAAAGATGACTAAGACGTGCCAATCATGAGAGAGGCATATAAACAAGTATAATCTAATCTATACTTAAGTGCTATAAGAAAGATGTGTACAAGTGACTCACCCACAGCGCCTCTGAGGAGAGACTAGTGAGCCTTGTCGTCTTCTCTCTTTCCCTACTCTTCTGGGTGTCTTAGTTGGACCCTTTCATTATAAGAGAGAGGTTCACACAAGCAGATTCAAACAGGGAAGCGTTATTATGATTACACACATGGGGCAATGAAGGAAAAAGGTTTCTGAATGGAAAGAAACAACAGGGTGTGCTCTGTTTTCCTCTGCCACATCACTCATGCTACATTATGATTTCTGCTTCCTCACAAGATACAGTTTGCACACAGACCATCGTTTTTCTTTCTCTATCTTGTAGCATTTTCTCAGTGTCAGCAACCACTACCAATTGCCACATTTCCTCCATGTTTGTCAACACCAGCTCCTGAAGGAAAGAATCCTGATTGGTCCAGCTAACCTTTTTGCACTAGGCTTTCTCAGCCTCAGAATGGACCCCACTCCCAGCCCAACCCACTGTGGCTGGGAGTGGAACATGATAAATCAGATGTTGATAACCCCCTGTTTACAAATCCACAGAGTCTTGAAAGAACTCTGTCCTCTTCACCATAACCTACACGGCCCCACATGATCTGGCCTTGCCTGCCTCTCTAACTTCATTTCAGGATGAAGTTTGTAAACCACATCAGGGGTTTTTTCCTGCCTAAGCGCTACGCTATATGCTCTTCCCGCTGCCCATTCATGACTAGAATGGGAGCTCCACGAGACAGAGACCTTGTGTGCCCTATTCACCGTAGAATCACTCATGCTTGGCACAATGTCAAAGACAATGGGGACTCAGAAAGTGTTTGTCAAGTGAATGTTGAACTAATGGTAGACACACAGCTGCCTAAGGCAGTGGTTGGAAAAGATACTTACTGATATCTAGCTCATTGGCTGAGAGCATCTCCTCCCATGTTCTCTACTGCTGTTTTCCACTGACTATATATTATCAAAGTTCTATTCCCGATTTCTGATCCGCATTTCCATTCCTCTGAATATCTTCAACTAGACATTCCTCACTGATGTCAGGCTTATACTGGTCTCACAACCCTGCACCTCCTTCTGTGTTCCTTCATTCTTATGTTTTCTCCACTTAACTGCTCACCGAAATCAGAAACCTCATAGTCATCCTTTGTACCTGCCCATTATTTACCCCTTAAATCAATTCTCTTATGAAATTATTTTTACTTTCCCTTTTTAAATAGCTTTCAAATTCACTCTCCCTTCCCTGGTCTCATAGCTGATCCCTTCCTCCCTCTCTTGCACATTTCCCACTCTTTTCTCCTGCCCTTGCCCATTGTTCCCCTGTGATACTGAATGCCTTATTCTTTGAAAACTCCTATATTTATGTGCATCCTGTTTCCTCTACTTGGAATGCCTTTCCCAGCCACCCCTGGTAGCCTTAAACTCCCAGGAGAACCAGTCAACCTTTAAACACTAAATGGACAAACCCTCTCTTCCGGAAAGAATGATGAAGGAAGTTGAAGAGGAAAAAAAGTTCCTGCTATGTTTAAAGTCTTTAGGAAAAAGTAAAAGAACTTGGAAGACATGAAGTCCAAATATCTGAGTGTTTTGCCCACGGGACACTCTTAAAAGCAAGGGGAAGATTACCAAGACAATACTAAACACTGTCACACAGAGCCTAGTAGATGAAACTGGGATGACTAAAATGGCAAGAAAAGCTAGCAACTACTACGTTCCTGTGTTAAATGCTCCAAATTAGCATTTGTCATCAGGATCAGAGGTGCTCATGACATGAGCCTTTAGGTCTGAAAGATGTTGCACCTTCTTCACTGTCACCAAGTCTTCAGTGGCTAGTCTGTTAAGCTCATCTCATACCTGAAGTAAGTAAGTGAACTGGTCCTCAGCATAGTTGTGACAAAATCAATAATCTCTTATTGCACCATCATTCACTAATTCTGACACCGTCTGCATAAAGGATCTGATCTATACCTCTATAGTTGGAAAACATTTCAAAGAGACAGACAACTTATTATGGCCTTTAAGTTAATTCTGCATGGGGTGGGGTGAAGAAAGAAACCACCCGTTTAAATTTTTTGAGGAGGACATACTGTTAACAGGGAAAACCAGACCATTTTAGATCATATTAAAAGAATGAACCAAAGAGTCCACCAGTGACATGGATGTCATCTCTTCTGTGAGCCTTTTCATTACGCTGTACATCAGGATAGAATTCATGCTCCTATGACCTTCTCTTGCATATTTATATTATCACACACATCTCACTCCGCTGTGGTTATTTGTTTATGTATCTGTCTCCCCTATAGGATTGTAACCTATTTAAGGACAGAGACACTTTGCACCATTTGTCCTCTCTGTGTCTGCTCAGGCTTGACCCTGATGAACTAACTATACTAAACTTAACTAAAAAAGGACTCTCTGTGTCCTCCCAGAGATGTTACTGGCACAGGAATACTCTAAGCCAAAGTAAAGAATATGCATGTATTTTATTGACTACAACTCTGATGCCTAAGTAGGAGCAATGTCCAAAACAAAGCCAAGTTTCCTAACAGGACTTTAAATCAAGTGTTCTCTGTTTTTGAGAATCTATCCCAACCTCTTGCTCCGTCTGTCTAACTCTTGATGATTGCTTAATGCTCTGCAGCTGTTTTCACTTCCAAGATTTTAAGTTTTTCTTTCACTGACCAAAAGACACTGAACAGCTTATAAGGAAATAGTATTTTGAATGGAATTACTTCTCCTCTTTCCCTCCCAATTTTGCTCCCCTGCCACCATCTGCCGCAAACATAATCTAGCCTTTCTCACACGGTCCATCCAATAGCTACCTGTGAATTCCATCACCTTAAATTCCTGTGCAGAATTCCTCACTTATGCACCAGCTCAGCACATCCATCTATCCCAAGGCTTGTTGGTGATGTAGTTTCTACTCTGCTTTCCTTCATACATGCTGCACATCATCGGACAATCCATAAACTCAAATTGTCTATGAAAATGCCGCCGAGGAAGCACAGTCCGTAAATCTTTACCTGGAAAAACTACTAGAGGAGATGGCCTAAGGATGACTTGGGTCAAGTCCCAATAGCCCAATAGAAAGCGTTTCTTTTGCAAGATAGATTGTCTAACTGTCCCGTTAAAATGATGTTCTCTTTGCATATTCTTTGCCTGGGATGTTTAGCCAAGTGCCAAAGCCTAAAGAAAAGAGCAGAGGGCTAGAAGTCCTGAAGCCAGGGCTCTAGACTCAGCTTGAAACTAGCTCTGTGATCCTGGCCAAGTTGCCTACTTCTTTCAATTGTCATTGTTGAGTTCACCAGGCAAGCGCTTGGGCTAAGGAAACAAAAGTACTGAACCTGTGATAAAGGTGCTCTTAATAGTGTCAAGAACTGTGAAGGGTCTGAGATTGTAGCTTACTTAAAATATAACAAGTTAGTCTGCCATAATTTTGTGGATGCTGGTAAAAAACAAACAAACTATGAGATTCCTGGATCAGAGACCAAGGACTTTACTATCATGACTTAGCAAGCAGCATGAGCACCTGCACATTTGCATCAGTTCCCCTTGCCCCCAGGTTGCACAGGTATGACGCAGATGGCCCCAGAAGGAAGCCTGTGTACCACTGATTGGATTTCAGGACAGGGGTCCTGAGTTTATGGATCCTGGGAGTAATGCAGTATTCTAAAGAACAGTTTCTGCCAGAAGGTGAAACTTGGCTTGCTGTGGATACCACGTCATCAGGGACTAAAGTTTTGTATATTTTTCTGGTATGTCTCTGACAGATCTGAATACAAATCACTGGTATATTGTTTTAAATTTTATTGAAGTATAGTTGATTTACAATGTGTTAATTTCTGCTGTACAGCAAAGTGATTCAGTTATACATATATATATTCTTTTTCATATTCTTTTCTATTATGGTTTATCACAGGATATTGAATCTAGTTCCCTGTGCTATACAGTAGGACCTTGTTGTTTATCCATCCTAAATCATTGATATTTTATTTAATGATTTCATATGTGCTTTATAAATATAATAGGAGATCTAATTCTAGAGAAATGAGACAAGTATCTTATATTAAATGAAGGACATAGATAGGAAATAAGAAAAAGTAGAAGTTGTGATATATTTCAGGTTGATGTTTAAAGATTATTTATTGTTCCCTGTCTGAAAATTGCAATATATAACCATGTGCTTTTCCATTTTGCTATTCAGATCCTGTCTTCTAATAATGAGCCAAACAATGCCTTTCATGCCCTCTACTGGATGTTGGAAGTTAAACATCGATAACACTGGAAGGCAACCAAAATAATAACACACATAATCATCAAAACCTTCTTTCATAGCGTTTTAAAATTAAAATTCGGCTACACTGGTTCATGAATGTCAGAATTCCTTTTTCTGTGCCTAAAATGCAAATTTCAGCATCAGCTTTTCCTACTGCATAAAAATTATTGGTTGAGGGGAAGGGAGTGAATACATGTAAGGCTTGTATCACTGCCACCTTTGAGGCATCTCTAGAGTGACTGTTCCGCTGTGATATTTAGGAAGCCTCTATTTTATTGCGGTCCTGGTTCAACAATAATATCTAATGACAGTTGAAGCTTGTATTAGAAGGGCAGCATGGTAGAACAAGCCCATGACTGAAGAACTTCTCCATATTAGTTGCTTCATCGCACAATTAGAATCCATCAGAAGGAGGGCACCGCAGTACTTTACTTGATCATCCGATCTCCTATGACCGTCCCTACAGAATACCTTGGGGGTGTCTGGGAAGATATCCCCCAACCTCAATTCAGCTCATCCACTCTCTCCCAAGAGCTGAATATTACTCAACAGAGAGAGCCATACTAGTTATTAAATATTGAAGTATTCCATAACAGTTGGTACACAGACACTGTCCTTGGCTACCACATGCCACTCACCGTATTTTACTTTCAATCAAGTAATTGAAAGGTCTAGACCTTGTCTACACACTCCAGGAAATTGCCTGATCCAGTCCACCCAGCTGTCTGGAGCCTTCAGGCCCTATGCACCCACTTGGGTGCAGTCCTGTCTGACTTAACTGTGACCTCCAAACATCACTCCCATAATGATATTGCACACCTACAATTCAGCAGGGTCAAGGAAGAAAGCAGGGCTATACTTTTCTCTCTACGTAGCAGAAGTAGGTAAGATTGAGGGAGCACTTATATGCCAGGCACACTATGCATTATTTCATTCACTCTTTACAACAGCCTTATTTTACAGATGAGTAAACCAGAAACATCTACAGATGGTTCCTGACTTATGATGATTCGACATGATATTTTGACTTTATGATGATGTGAAAGCGATACCCATTCAGTAGAAACCATACTTTGAATTTTGAATTTCCCAGGCTAGAGATGGGCAGTGTGATCCTCTTTCTTGATGCTAGGCAACAGCAGTGCTGAGCCTCAGCTCCCAGACAGCCACACAATCATGAGAGTAAACAACCCATGCACTTACAGCCATTCTGCACCCACACAGCCATTCTGTTTTTCACTTTCAGCACAGTATTCAATAAATTACTTGAGGTATTCAACACTTCATTATAAAATAGACTTTGTATTAGATGAATTTGCCCAACTGTAGGCTAATGTAAGTGTTCTGAGCACATTCAAGTTAGGCTAGGAGTAGTAAATGCACTCTTGACTTATGATATTTTCAACTTATGATAGGTTTATCAGTACATAACCCCACTGTAAGTATAGGAAGAAATGTAGTAATTTCCACAAGATCCCTCAGATGGTACATGGGAGAGCTAGACTATGAAGCAAATCTGACCAATACCAAAGCCAGATAACTAGTGAAATTCACCCAACGCTGCAAACCCAAGGACAGTCAAAAGAATATGCAGCTGGCTCTGCAAGCACTTCCAGCAGAGGAGCTTCAGAAATGGTTTACACAGAGGCAGGATCACTAGGAAGAGCATGGAGCCACCCAACAGGGAGAGCACATCGAGATGGAGACAGTCTCTTATCTTTGTTTTCATATAGTCTCGGTCACTTTCAGTCGCACCCTCTACTCCAAGGAGGGCAAGGGAGCTAAACTTTGGATTACCTGTGGTGCATCTCCACAGGTAAGTGGGAAGGGCCCCAGACTACCCCTCCATTTGTTTCTTAATACTGAGAGTTAAAGGAACTTAAAAAAAAAAAAAAACACAGTCATAACTCTCATACAAATACAAAACAAATATGTCAAAGCTTTCATTTGACTCGTTAATTAAATGAGGCAACTGGTAAAATGAGGCCTCAACAGGGAATCCCATTAAATAGATAGAGTACAATTGCTTGGTGGTTGACAGAGTACAGCTCCAACAACAACCAGTTCCAAGGAGAAGCCAAAAGGTAGAGACGTTTATAAGTCAGGAATATTGAAAAGAATTTGCAAATGGAAACAAAAACAAACAAAAAACAACAACTGGTGCTTTTTGCTCGGAGGGGGGGAAGAAAGTCAGTCAACTCTCTACTGGACAGAATTTATCTGTATGTTTATTGACATATTTGCATTGCTCTCAGTTTTCTGCAAGTTAACTTTAATCTCTGCAGAATTATAAAACAGCCTAGTCAAAGACGAAGGTGCATATATTTCTATAGGCAAATAATCCCCAGTGGTTATAGCATTCCCTTGAAAAGATACTAATCTTGTGTGCTTATTCCAATGTCTCCAGTGTTTCCTTATGTGGATCAAGTGGAATGAAAATGAATAGGATTGATCCATGAGTACTTTCCTTCCCTTATGAGGTGCTATCGGGCTTGGATTGGAGAATCAGCGAGAGATCAGGAAAATTAACTATTTACTCTTCAGCATCAGAACCAGCAGAGTATTTCAGAGATGAATTATAAAAGCAAAGACATTTTCACATTCATTCATTCAGGCAACTAATTCTTGTTGATACCTACTATATGCCCCGCTCTAGGGAAGCTGTGGGTCCAGGTGAGGTTCCAGGGAACTCACCCCTGCAAGTTACAGTCACAGTTACTCCTGTAACTGAAAATATTTAACCCCGAGTAAGGTGAGCTGCAGGTCTAAAAACACGGTGTGGAAAATCCTGTTCACCTGCTCACCACTTAGGCCGACTCTCTGACCACCTTACTCACCCATTTTTTTTTTTCATGTCTCTACAACTTGTCTGTGAATTTTTCACCATACTCTCCCTTCATCCACTCTCATCATCCCCAACCCTAGTGCCAGAACATTCTTGGTCATGTTAAAGGTCTATCAGAATACCCCCAGTAAAGTAGTGGGTCTTAAAACTGACATCACAGTGAGCCTGGGGTAAAATTTTCTTTGATATCAAAATCGAATCCCTCTACAAGTCAAAGGCCTTATTTACAGGCCTTTAGTATTCATCTGTCTTATCTAAGATATTATTTACACTTGATTTAAAGTTTGCAAAACTTCAAAGCAAATTAAATCTTTACTGATATAAACACAAACTATGAATGGGCGGGAGTGCCGTCAGTGGGCTGAAAGAAAGATGACACATATCTACCAGAAGGTGGCAGTGTTGACTCTCCTAACAGCTCAGATCAGAAAGGCTCTTGAATGGAAGGACAGAAGCTAGGTGTGGCTATTTCTTGACTCACTTTACATTTAATTCATAGGCATCCTTTACAGAACTGAATGCGACTTAGCTCTACTTCAAAGTTCACCATCACCATAATATTCAAAATATACACAGAGGCAAAACACAATAAGTATATTTTTTAAATTAATTTATTATTTTTGGCTGTGTTCGGTCTTCGTTGCTGCCCGTGGGCTTTCTCTAGTTGCAGCGAGCGGGGGCTACTCTTCATTGCGGTGCGCGGGCTTCTCATAGCGGTGGCTTCTCTTGTTGTGGCGCATGGGCTCTAGGCGCACGGGCTTCAGTAGTTGTGGCACGTGGGCTCAGTAGTTGTGGCTCGTGGGCTCTAGAGCACAGGCTCAGTAGTTGTGGTGCACGGGCTTAGTTGCTCCGCGGCATGTGGTATCTTCCTGGACCAGGGCTCAAACCCGTGTCCCCTGCATTGGCAGGTGGATTCTTAACCACTGTGCCACCAGGGAAGTCCTAGGATATTTTTTTAAGTAGCGTGAGTCCACAGACATATATTGAACCATTACAATGTGGAAGGTTCCCTGCTGAAAGTTCTATGTGGAAGACACAGAAAAGCAAAGGACCTCAACCCTTAAGAAGTTTGGAATATACTTTAGAAGAACTTTATTCATAAAATCATCAGAATTTCTCTTTTAAAATTCTGGCCCCAATCTAACTAGATGCTCCTGGATCTTTTCTCCTCAGAGACACTAAACTCACTGATTCCTGTCTAACTGTAGGGTCTTTCTTTAGCCTTAGCCTATCATGGCCATGTTTTCTTCACCGCTTTTACTTGTTTGACTTGAAATATCTCAGCTCCTTACATTTTTGGTGCCGAAAGGCAAAGAAAATAAGTCTTGGCGTGGCCCCTTACCAGTGGAAGTAAGGGGGACTTTTCTCAACACTTCCTCCCAGACAGCCAAACAGCTCCAAACTCTAAGATCCTGGATTATGCCCGACTTGCGTCTTGCAATCCTCCCAAGGCCAACATGATATTTCCCACAGAAACCTCAGCAGCCTACCCACACTTAACAAAAGTTTAGTAGCCAAGAATTTAAAAAAAAAAAAAAAAAAAGGACTTATATTGCTTATATTCCCAAATTTAACCATTTCACAATCTGCATTTCAGGATATTTACTAGCATGTTATGACAAAGAATAATAATTAACCCGAAGCTCCTCAGCTTGCTTAAACAACAACGGCCATAATAGTAATTAATAGCCTGTTCTAGGTCCTTCTGTGTATCATACTAAGGCTCTTATTTGGTTTCAATGCAATGAAAATCACTGTAGGAGCACTGCATCTGTGTTACTAGGCTTGGACTCCGAAAGCCCATTAATCTCAGTGTCTCTGGCAAAACTGCACAGCTCTAGAATTCCCATAGGTGGGGTAGAAGGAGGAATTAGCTGTGTGTTAGTTTATTTACAGGCAAAAGAAATAATATAGTCAACTTCTATACCATCACTGAACATCTACTGCTCCCTCTTCTCTCCACCACCTCTCAGGTTTGTGATTGTTTTGCTAGTTAAAGCTCCTTGCTGAGAATGCAATGGCTGATGCTACAGAGGGGGAAATGCCAGGTCAGCAACTGAACTGCTAAAGGCATATGCGCCAGCTCCATAAATGCCCATTTTTCATCTTTAGTGGGCTTCAGAGTTTAATAGCTAAGACAGACAATGCAAAGAAAACTATGACCACGGCAAAACACAGAAATTGCACTTTGGCTAAAATTAAGTCTTCATACCAATCATGCATTTTTAATGTGAACGTTTATGGAAATCGTCTCAACGTTTAGGCAGTATTTTTCTTCATTGGTTATTTATGATGCATTGAGCTGGAAACGTGAGCTAAGTGGGAAAGGCAGAGAATGGGATTTACTTAACAACCACAACTCTGTCCTAACATAAATAAAAAGAAGAAAGCCCATCATCTCTTCAAGTTGCATCACGATAAATAAACCTAAGAAGAAAAAGCTACTAGGATTCATCACATCATTTTTTTCTTCCCAACATGGAATTCCCTAATTCATAATATCTGATTGGTTTCTTTTCTCTATTAGGGATTCTCTGCCATGTTGTTTAGTTTAATTGTGCCATGTTATTATTCAGAATGTGAACACAGAAAAAAATTTTAATAAAATTGAAGAGCTTAATAATTAAATGCCTTCAGCCAAACGAAAATAGGTGGGGGGGTGGGGATGAAGGAGAGTAACATAAAATTAGGTCTGAGAGTAGGAAAAAAGGAAGGACTTGAGAACCTCAGGAGTGAAACTGGCCCCCTAGTCTGTTCAATTCTTTAGTGTTGTTGCCGGGCCTCTCAAATGCAGCCTTTACTTTGGAATGTGAGTGTGAGATTCCCTAGGAGATGATTAAAGTTCTGCAGTGGCTGTAGCCCTGGGATTTAGCTTCTGCAAACAAATTTGCTACTGTAAAACTGAGTAACTGAGCCTACATGCTGAGGCTCAAGGCTGGACCATCATATATATGTATATCTCTCAAATTTAGACATGTTTCCTAAACAGCCATGCACACAATTCTAGCATCTTCAGAGAAGCTGAGACTGACGCTAGGTACTGTGTCTTGAAAGAATGCATTAATCCCCACTTCACTCTGAGAATAATCCCTGGAAATATTGTAAACAGACTTAAAATGCCCGGAGTAAATAGGAAATCTGGGACCCACCAGAGAGAACTTGTGAGGTAGCTTATTTCTGTTTCAGGAGGAGATCCCGTGAGTCACCCGTGACCATTCCCATGTCTAAAGGAGCCTTTTCAACTTCTGTTTTTATGAAGCCAAGAGATTTTTGCACTCCATGGTAAATAAAATGTAACAAACAGGACACAATAACTGCCTTAAGTGGTTTCATCAGCCTGCTCACTGTCAGGAATGATGGTTTCCCTGCAGCCAGACTATGACATGGTTCTAAATTTTCACAGCAGGTTTGCTGATAAAGGTGAACTTCACTTAGCCCAGACCTGGCAGACTATGGGTCACGCTGATCTCTACCTTTTGTTGAGCTCATTCTTAAAATAGTACCTTCCTGCCTGGATGCCCTCTGAGGTGATACCTAGAGCTGGAAGAGAGCCAGGGAGGAGAGGTTGAAGTGGTTAATGGAAATTAAAGGAGCTGTCATGCCTGCTGAAATGGCTCCAAAGGTGAGGATTAGCTAGGTTGGCCCAAGAGGGCAGCTAATTGTCAAGACTGAAACATTTGGATCACTGCAGATCCCCTTGCTGTGTAGACAGAATCTAAGGACTCTGATAACAGGCAGATACATTTCTAGGAGGAATCTATAGTTGGGCACATAGCCTTGGTACTAACCACCAGTGGGTCAACCTATGTGAGCCCAATAAGTGTATTTTAAAATAAAATAAAGTCACAGGTATTTCTTACTCTGAGTTTTATTGAGTGTGTTCACTATGTGAAAAATCACGAAGCAGTCCACCTAAAATTGTATATATTTCCGCATACTTCAATAAAATGTTTGCTTAAAAAAAAAAGGCGGAGGATTGTTCTGGATACGGGGTCAGCAAATTATGGTCCCTGGACCAAATCCTGCCACCTACTGTTTTTTTACGACCTATGAGCTATGAATGGCTTGTATATTTTTAAATGGTTGAAAAAGAACAAAAAAATAATATTTTGTTCATATGAGTTTTACATGAATTTCAAATTTCGGTGTCCATAAATAAGGTTTTATGGAAATAGCCACATCCTTTCCTTTACATATTGCCTATGGCTGTTTTTGGTGCTACAAAACAGTTGACTAGCTGGGAAAGAAACAGTATGACCTGCAAAGCCTAAAATATTTATATTTATATTATTATTATATTATCATATATTATACCTAAATATTTGTATTTATATACAATCTTTTACAGAAAATGCTGACCCTTGTTCTAGATTTAAGGAGACAAAGGACATCAGACAACCAAATATAATACATTATTCTTGATTGGACCTATATCAGAAAAAAATGCTATAAAGGACATTTTGGAAACAATTTGGAAAATGTGAGTATGTTCTGTGTAATCAGATAATATTTTTATAACCATGTGAAATTTCCTGGTGTGATCATGGTGCTGTGGTTGTTTATGTGGAAGAATGTCCTTGCTCTGAGGAGGTACATAGGGCTGCAACTTACTTGCAAATAGCTGGGGGAGATGTATACAAAGGGTGCACGAATTTATCACAAATGTGGTAAAGTGTTAGCAGTTAGTGAATCTAGGTGAATGATATCCTACTATCCATTTCAACATTATTTGAAGTTTTCAAATAAAAAGTTGGGGAAAATAATAAATACAAACCTAAAAACAATATTAATTTTAAAAGAAGCAGGATACAAATGATCGATCGGTAACATATGCTGAGGGCCGATCAGTTAATACAAGTGGTTTGAGTTTTGCACATAAACCTCTTCAGCAGTTATGCTGGGGGGGTTGTCATCTATCAGCCAACGGCTCTCATCCTCGTGGCTTTTCTGAATTCTCCTGTCTGTTTTTTCTGAGCCAGTTCCAGACTGCAAGGGGTTTACCAAAGATTTACTTGTTATTCAATCTCTACATTCGAACCAAAAATGATAGTCAGTGTTTATCCTGTCTTTTGAGAAACTAAAAAAGTTACCTCCCACATAAATGTACTTTTTAGTTTTTCGTAGTGGGACATAGAAATCCATCATTAACTGTCACTTTGCCTTTTAGAAATTATTTAATTCCTCAAAGATTTATTATCTTTTTAATCAGAGCAAACTCCTAATGCATCAGTAATGATCAGTAATGTACCAGTAATTATACACCATTTTCAACCTATATTTCATCTGTGTATTTTTATGAAAGATGTTTTTCTAAATTACGCTTTTGTCTGTGGGCAGTAATTTTGAGGTTTAGGAACCAGCTGAGGTATAGATTATCTTGAAAGGTTGCATATGGATCTGCAAGGGCTTGGGAATTCCGTGAAGAAGCACTTGTGGGCAGGGGTCACGAAGCATTTTTGGCTCTGCAGTGCAGTAAATGTGATTGTCACTCTTCAGGACCAGTCCCTTAGCTCCGTGTCAGGTTGACTCATTGGAACATAAAATCTATTAGATCACAATTCATTTTGTCTCAGATTGTCGGCAGAGACTATATAGGTTGTGGCTTCTCAAGGAAACAGAAACAGCATTTGTTTTACTAATAGAGCTGATGGTCTCTTCAAAGCAAAAATCTAAATCAGAAACAAATTGTCCTTTACCCACTGGCTGCGATTTAAAACAACTCCCCAACTGTCACAGAAAGGAACGAGACTGAATTTGATGTAAAATGCATGAACCAGTTTCTAAAAATAAAATTGGAAGCACTTTAGTTGATACAACCTTCATTCCAGGAAAATGAGTTATACGAGTGTCTTATATTGTTTTATGGAAGTTGGAGATTAAAATTATTTTTGGTAGACATTGTGTCGGCTTCCTATTCGAATGAGTCCAGAATGAAGCTGAATAGAATTATAGGGGGGAAAAAAATGAATGACCATTACTGGCAGTGAAACAACCAGGCATTGCCAATAACTTTTTAAGCACATATATACACACTTTACACTCCTTTCAAATTTTTTATTGGTTCTGTCCATGTAGAATGAAGGTTCTATACCAGTGATACCTCTCAAAGCTGATCCCTGATGACTCAAACTATTTTATGGCTGATCCACTCCAGAGTTTGGAGAAAGGGGATAGTGGTCAGCTCTTTGTAACCCCATGTGTCCCATTCAAGGCCAGCAACTGGTAACGTCATCCTCCCTCCTCCAAGAAGATGAGCCCCACAAAATGCTTTTACAAAGTGAAGTGTAAAAGTTAAAAAATCAGACATATGTATTCCCACATATATGTGGGAATAATGTTTTTTATCTCTTCTTCTTGGTAATTTCTTTTTATTCTCCAGTCCTTATATCATTTATTCTGAACATTAATGCTGAGGCTTATTGCCCCCGTGAAGAGAAGACACCAAAAATCTCAGGAAGAGCAAAAGAATCAAGTCGTAGGCTCAAACACCTGTACTGAATTTCAAAATAGGTTCTTCAACCTATGACAGAGGCAGATTCAAAGGGCGAAAACAAAAAAAAAATGTTCTCTTGAGCTCCAGAAGGAAAAGAACATGAAGTGCTCAGAACATGGTGTTTATATGACAAAGTCCTGTGTTGATTTCCTGAAACACAAAGAAAAAATAAGAACACTTGAGGGAGAGAGCTAGAGAGATGTGGGAGAGTGAAAAGACTTAAAGGGAGTGAGTGTTGAAGGCCTTTGTAAAAGGGCCTCTTAACGCTGTTGCCTCTGGGTCCAAATCCCCAGGAGGGAAAGGGTGATGGAAACCCCCGGAAAGATGTGGGAAGACAAGACAGGAGGGGACTTGTGCCCTGTGTCCTGTCTGGAATGGTGGGAGGAAATGGCCTTCCTGGGTACCCCACACCAAAGTGGAGAAGCCACGGTAGAAGGGGAATGACAGGGCAAGTGCAGGAGAAAAAGCATGTGAGGAAGACCCACATCACACATATGACATCTTAAGTCTCCATTTGTACCTGCAGTGCCTGAAGGAGGTACTTGAGTGAGCACAGAGAGAACTAAAGTATAGGATTACAGAGGAGGGAGAGGGACTCTCACAGCAGAGGCTGGGAGTGGGCAGCCAGAGTCGGAGATGAAATGGAAAATGTTGCTGAGTTTCAGAAGCTCAACGGACCCCAGCCAGAGCTGAGTCTGGAGCCCTGTCAACAGGGTAGAAGACTGAACCCAGAAGAGCAATTGCCCTGAGGTGAACCTGTTGAGATAACAGTCTTTGAGTTACATCAACAGTGGATGCCAGCAGAAAAGTGATTGCAGCCAAGGTTTCTCTCTCAATGCCAAGATTATACATAAATTCCCCAGAGCCTCTGACTGCTCCTGGGGAGAGCGAAGGAGAAGGGAGAAGAGATGAAATAGGAAATGATTACGTACCCCTAAATGCCATGGTTCTCAACCAGGAGTTAATTTTGTTCCTTGAGAGACATTTGAAAACATCTGGAGACATTTTTTGGTTGGTACAGAGAGGGAGAGGATGTACCTACTGGCATCCAGTTGGCCAAGGCCAGGGATGCTGCTAAACATCCTACACTACAAAGAACAGCTCTCCCAGCAAAGCATCATCCTGCCCCACATGAGTAGTATTGAGGGTGAGAAACCCTGAGCCAAAGTGACCGAGTTACCCCCATCAATAGAAATAAAAACATGAGAAATGTTTTTGAAAAGCTGTATTTTTGCACACCTGAGTTTCTGTGACTGAACGGACACACACACGCTACAATACCAAGATGGAGACTTGAAGAAAATGGTGAGTGGAACACAAAATGGTAAGGTATATCCCTGAGGACGTTCAACATTTAAAATTAGATAGGAGAAACCAGTAAAGACGATTTTAGGAAGAGGCAGCGAGGTACAGAAGAAGCCAAGAGAGTATGTAGTATCACAGAAGCTAAGGGAAAGAGAAGCTCGAGAAGGACACTCCAAGAAGTCAAGGTAACTAGGAAAAAATATGTCAACTGAATTCCGCCTCCTGCCTATTTGGGAAGGGATGAGATCCAGAAGACATGTGAAGGGATTAGCTTTGGGTAGGAGAAGAGATTCTTCCTCCTCTGCAACAGGACAGAGAAAATGAGAATGGGTGCAGATATAGGTAGGTTTGTAAATTTTATTGCAAATAAATTGTGAATTTCCCTCATCAGAGGCAAAATAATCTGCTAAAACTGAGAGAAGAAGAGAAGAGGAGCCAAAGAGTGTGGAAGCTTTGAAATAGTAACCATGGAGAGTAGGTGGGTCAGTCAAGGGCAACTTGGCAGGATGCACGGGCAGGGTTGAGCACTCAGTTGAGGCTGGTGATCATGAAGTTGTAGTGATAATGATCAGCATGTTATGTGATATTTCCCTAGCACTTTTCAGCTGCCTGATGCAATCACAGAAAAGACCGATAGCTAGATTAGCTAGCATGGGGTTTGGGTAGGAGCAGTGGTTCTTAATCAGAGTTTGTGTCAGAATCACACTGAAATTTTTTAGACGCTCTCACATACATGCATGTACTATATCTCAGAGCTCTGGCTCTATAATCCTGATGGTTGGTCTGTACATCCCTCTAGTTTATAGGAAGTCTTCAGTGATGTGTATCCCCCAGTTAGCGAACATTCATCTACTTGGTGCAACTACAGACAGACTGGCCAGGGAGTTAACAAGAGCTGGATTAAAATGATGGGCAGTAAAATCTAAACCAGATTAGAGTAAGAAGTAAAGACACAAAGTCTCACAGATAGGGATAATATGGATCTTCCTCAATTACAGTGAGGTTATGTCCCAATAAGCCCACAGTAAGTGGAAAATATAGTAAGTCGAAAATGCCTTTATAATATACCTAAACTACTGAGCATCATAGCGCAGCCTTGCCCGCCTTAAACGTGCTCAGAACACTTGAATTAGTCTACAGTTGAGCAAAATCATCTGACACAAAGCCTACTATAAAGTGTTGAATGCCTTGTGTAATTTACTGCATACTGTACTGAAAGTGAAACACAGAATGGTTGTAGGTATATGGGTTGTTTACCCCCGTGACTGTGTGGCTGCCTGGGAGTTGCCTCTGCTCAGCACCAGGCGAGAGAATCATACTGCATATCACTAGCCTGGGAAAAGATCAAAACTGAAAATTTGGAGGACAGTTTCTACTGAATGCATATTGCTTTTGCACTATCATAAAACTGAAAAGCCACAAGTTGAACCATCATAAGTTGAGGACTGTCTGTAGAGAGATTGATATATAGGAGGTCCCAAAAAAGTCAAATAACATGTCCTATGTAGAAGAGTGCTGATAGCAGGTTCGAATTAAGCAAATTTAGAGTACATTTTCATTCCCACCATAACTTTCTGTAGAGGAGAAAAAAATAACTTGTAATCTCCCAGAAAGCTGCGTTTTTTTGTAAGTGAAACGCTCAGAAATGTCCAGAAATGCTCATCATTTCTTTGATGCTAATTAAACACTGAAGTTTCCAAAGAAGGATTATGTCACATGATGCTGCCCATAGGGGTTATAAGCATCTCCCCCCGTTCCTCACATGTCTTCCCACAGGAGATGGAGAACAAAGAGACAACACATTTTAAGCATTGAAAGAGGACGATGAGAAGGCTGTCCCTATACTGATGACTGGACCTGCTGAGGCCCTTCAGTCATTTCACCATGAACCTTCATGGTTTCTTGCCTTCCATACTGTAAGACAGGAACACTAAGAGGAAAAGTTGTGACTTTCTTATGTAATTCATATGTTTCCATTTTATAATTTTTTTTAGAGTAGATAAAGTGATTGCTAAAAAGAGAACATTATTTTAGGATGGAGGCAGAAAGAAGATTTTGGATAATAAGGGCCTTCTTAGGAAATGAATTTAGGAGAATTATTATTCCTGATCCATAAATTATTTATACAGATCATCTCTTTAAGACCAATGAATCTTTAAAGTTGTCTGCTTCTAATTTCAAGAATATGATCACCGATTCTCATCCCCCAGCAACACTTCTGCCCAACTCTATCAACAAGGGAGATTATTTGTGGGATGGGTTCCATATCTGACTCAACTGCCACAGGATGGAACTGAGTTGTCACTGGTCTGGGGGCTGAGCAAAGTCTGTGAAGAGCAGAGAACACCTCCAAATACTGGCCTCCTGGCCTGGCCTCGTGTGACTTGGCCTGACACACTTTCTGGGGTTCTCCCACATTGAAGTTGCGGCCCCTCCGTACAACGTTCTCTCAACAAGTTGTTGTAATTTAGCGGCTCCCCAAGTTTTGCGTTTTGTTTTCTATTTTTGCAAGATTGGAGTGGCAGAAGATGCTCTTCATGGTCCAACCCCCATCTCCTATCACCTTCCACCCTCTCTCTCTGAAGCCCACACTCCAGCCACACCAAGTGATGGCATTTCTTAGTGATACGGCATTTCTTGCACATCTGGAGACACATTTCCCCAAGCCATCGGGTTAAGAAACAGAGACCCAGCTTCTATTCATAGCTTTGCCATCAGTCATACAGGGGGCCTCAGCTTCTTCCTTTACAAAATAAGGGGGTTAGGGCTTCCCTGGTGGCGCAGTGGTTGAGAGTCCGCCTGCCAATGCAAGGGACACGGGTTCATGCCCCGGTCCGGGAAGATCCCACCCGCAGAGCAGCTGGGCCCATGAGCCATGGCCACTGAGCCTGCACGTCCAGAGCCTGTGCTCCGCAACGGGAGAGGCCACAACAGTGAGAGGTCTGTGTACCGCAAAATATAAATAAATAAATAAAAAATAAATAAATAAAAATAAGGGGGTTAGAGACATAGCAGTTGCAAAGTTGTGGCCCATGGGTCAATTCTGGCCCCAAATATCCTTTGACAGGCACAGTATGTGTGTGTGGGGGGGGGAGGTGGTAGTGTTTATTCCACTCCCCAGTCCGACCTAGTCCCCACCACTCCCTCTCACGCATGCCCAGCAGCACACACACTTACCTTAGTACCTGGCCTGTGAGTGCACGTGAATTGGCCACCAAGAAGCCAGATGATCTGTAAGGTTTCTTCCAGGTCTGATAACATGTGAAATAAATTAACTCTAAAAACACAGGCTCAAGCAGATGGTAAATGTGCAAGAAACACATAAAAGACCTCAGCTTCAGGTACCAGAGCCCCTATCAAATAGTCCTGGACTGACACCAAGACCTTTACAAAACAATCAGATTCCCTTGACTGATCCCATATGGCTAACAAATTTGCTTTCTTTTACCATGTGGCTTAACAGGTATAATCACCATTGCTCCCAGGATGGTCTGTTTTTCCACACAAAACCAAACTGATTTCTCCACAGAACACTTGTTCCTTTTGAAGTTGTAACCCAATGATCAATAATCTTTATTTTCCTTCCTGTATAAATAATTTATATGAGAGAAAATAAAGGTCCTAATATTTCTCATTTTAGCACTGACTAGCATCTGTAAGTTTCAGCTGCAGTAGAGGAAATCTGGAGCCCATTTCTCTCTACCACTTGATTTTGACAGGATCATGAACCACTGGAATTCCAGTCCACCCTGGGGAAACTTGTTGTTCAGACTCTGTGATATATGCTCACCTACTCCCAACATCCATTTCCTTTGACATAAAGAGTATGGCCTTTTCTTTGACCAAACCCATCTCATCTTAAACTAGTTTAAACCCTTTTTACACTAAACTCATGCTGCTCAGGTGTGACCAAAACAAATAAATCATCCAATTTGCCCCAAAGAGAAAAGGCTATGACAACTGCTGAAGGGCAAAGGGCTAGATCTGATGGTCTCTTAAGACCCCTTCTAGCTCTGCTATTTTATGATTCTAATTTAAGTTCATTGAAAGATTACGCCAGAACTGTGCATGCCTCAGAATATCTTATGAATAAAAAGTACTGAAAAAGAAATGCTATTGGTCTACATTAAGAAATCTCTCTCCAAAAATGAAAACAAGGGATCATTGAGAATGTACATGTGAAGACACCAACTTCTGAACATCAAAGAAGAGGCCAAAGTAATGCAGGGCCGGAATATGCAGAGTGGCACCCGGAGATTTGAGAATTATATTCAGATGATGATCTGCAGCTCTGGAGAGTCCAGGCCTGGGATACTCGAGATGATTTATGACTACAGAACTATGTGCAAGAAATTTTTTTGGAAGTGGAGTAAAGAAAGATGAGCTAGAGTCTCAACAAGTGCTTGCAATCCTCTGAGAAATAGCTAAGCCCTTGGAAAGGTTATAACCAAATATGTGAACATTTCTAATCTTGATCAACCTCTTGGAAGTGAGTACATATTGTGACTGGAAAGACAGAGCGAGTACTCATGAAAGCAGAATTATTGCCTCTTTCAATTAATTTCATTCATTTGGAAATCATCTTTCACCTCTGCAACTCCTTTGGTTAGGCAGTGCCGAAACTAAAGCTTAGAGATATTGCCCAAGGTCACTCAGATAATAAACTCCTGAATCAAACTATGCCTGACTCCTGAATCTGGCCTCTTAATCATTATGCAATATTAACTTTCTATTAAAGAAATCCATTGTTCCTTTATTCAAACACCTCTGTTGACCAGAGAGCCAATGGAAGTTTTAAAGCATGAGCAGCCTTGTTTTTTAGGAAGCTCACTCTGGCGGTGGCGTAGGGAGTGAGCTATGTGGAGGAAGAGGCTAGTGGCAGGGATACAGTTTAGGGTGCTATTGCAGTAGGCTGAGCAGGACATGAGGAAGCCTGCTTAATGTAGTAGCAGTGGAAATGGAGAAGAGGAATCAAACTTAAAATATAGTTTTATAATAGAATTATTAACGATGGATGAGAAACTGGATAGTAAGAGGTGAGGGAGAAGGAGTGATTGGGGATGGCTTTGTCTTCTAGCTTGGAGCCTGAGTGATGACCTTGATGAAAGATGGAATATAGGAAGATAAAAAGGCCAAGAAGAAGTTGATGAGGACAGTGGAGATAATGCATTCAATTTGGGTGCCTGAGGCTATTCAATTAGATATGCAGAGCTAAAGATAGTCATGGGTAAGAGTCATGACTGTATATATGGAGGCTAAAGTGAAGGGAACAGGTGACATCACTCAGGGAGAGTTTATATAGAGTTAGAAGAGAAAAAGACGAATAGCTGGCAGCCTGTGAAACACCAGCATTTACGGGCAGAAAAGGAGGAACAAGCAGAAGACAGAAGCAGAGTGCTGAGTGGTAAGAGAACTGTAGAGTCATATTCAGGAAGCAAAGGGAAGGGTTTCAAGAAGCAAATAATACAGGGAAGCCAAGCAAAAGAGGTCTAAATATAGATCTATGGATTTAGCCATTAAAAAGCCATTAGTACAGTGGAAATTGAGCAGGGAAGTCATTGTCATTTTGAGTCATCAGAGCCGGTTTGGGATTAGGAATAAACTACTTTCCTGATGGAAGTTGTAGGAGTCTTACTATGGCTTTGAAGACTATAGGCCAGCTATTTGGTGTTCCTGCAAATACAGATGGCATGTTTAACTGGATTCAAAATGCTGACATTATTTGATCTAATTTTTTATCTAAAGTCAAAATCAAAATGAGAGGCATTCAAGGTAATAAATATTGATATCCCATAATTGTTTTTATGTGAGGAACAGGACCATGTTTTACGAAGGATAGATGCCCAGAGACTCGATTAATTCAGGGCTCACAATTATTTCAAGACCTGTGTTACTCAGGATGAGTCCTGTTGAGAGAAAGCATGTATTTCTGTTTCCCTAAATGGTTAAAATGAAGTTCTCACGTTCCAGGCAACAGTATCAATAATCCACTGGGCCCACCAGTTTTGAAGTCATGTGATTTGTGATACATTTTTAATTTGGGGACTCTCATCTCAAGTTCTGTGCATTAAAGAAAACTTTATTTTTATATTTATATTGTGTTATTTAAATGCAGATAATTCAAATTCACACAAAATACACTCACAATGTTTGTATTAAATAATGTTACTTTATATATTAAATACCTAAAAAGGCCTTTTAGAAGTTAATATGTGACACATTTAACTGAGAATATATTTTTTTTTACTTTACCATATTACTTCATTAAAAAGTTCTATACAAGTATAAGGTATATTAGTATTACCTTTAATCAAGTATTAAAGTAGTTTAATAATATCTTACTATTTGAAATACTTCTTTAAGAAGCTGATGGAACTTGTAAGGTATTTGTATCACTTTGAACTAATCTCCACTTTGAGTGGGCCGCCTCCCCAACCCTGTGTTTTATGTGACGGGCATAAATTATTCTGTTTTACAGCTGAGACGCTGGGTCTCTGAGAAAGTGAAAAAAACAGTTTGAGTTATGAGCAAGTTGGAGATTAAGTCAGACAAAAAATGGACAGATTTCTGTGCCTCTAGGCCTATTCTTTCCTTCTTTGTTACATCACAAATAGGCTGCTTCTATACCCCTTACCCATTTCTACCAATCTGATGGAATCAATTGTGTTGTGTGGATTAAAAAAAAAAAAAAATTCCTGGTTTTGTCATTTTCATTTGTAGTAACTGGTGAGATAACAATCTTACAATATCTAGAAGTATCTGTTACCTCAAAATTACAAATTCCAATAATATATAATAGGTCAATATTAACATGTGAATAAAATTAACATTGATGTTGCCTGGGAAAGAATGGCTACATAAAATACCTCCAGCTGCAAACATGCTATAGTCACAAAAATAGGAAGGGCTCTTTGAGATCGGAAAGCCATTTAGTCTGAAGGCCCCAGAGAAGACTTCAACAGCAGTTGAGACAAAAGAAAAAAAAAACTTTTTATTCATAATCCAATTCAGCAAAGACTGAATTCTAACTGATTAGCAGGCACGTGACAGGCAAATGGGTCTGAACAATGGGACAGAGTGTGGTGGAGGGATTTAAGTGTGGGTCTAGGAAACTGGAGTCTAATTTTCTTTAAGGTCTTGCCAATGACTTGCAGCCTGACTTTACCCTAATTATTTATGTCCCCTCTTTCACTCCAATGTTTTCGATCTCTTTGCCTATAGAAAGTGTCATTTGTAGTATGCTTTGTACGATGCATGCCAAAGTAACAAACTATGATAGAGAATTCTGTTCAGTTCTAGCTGGAGATGAGTAGATTGGCTAGACCACGACCCTCCAGAGGCAACTTAGAGCATGGGTAAATTTTTAACAAGCAATTATCTTCTTTCTCTGTTTTACATTTCAGTGTGAAAAATATTGGAAAGCGCAGAAAAATAAAGATAATTGAAATTCACCCATAAATCCAGAAATCATCACTGTTGGCATTTGGTGTATTACCTTTTAGTCTTGTGTATGTGTGCTTATGACACACTATTAATACAATTAGTACACACTGTTAAAAAGGAAAAATGTTTTCAGTAAATTACAATCATACTACATATAGTGCTTTGTAGCCTGCATTTTTCACTGAATAGATAATTTATTTTTAGTAATCTGTGAGGATTTTGGGTGGCTCCCATATTATTCTATTTAATGCACTTAACATTATTTATTTAATCAACACCATCTTGTTAGATATTTAGGTTATTTTTAACTTTTTGCTGTTTAAAAACATGCTGCATTAAATATCTTTAAACTGAACCTTGTAGCTAATTGATGATATGATTAAGATAAATTTGGGGCATTAAAATCACTGAGTAAAGGAATATGAACATTTGGGCTCTTGCTTATATATTCTCTAATGACTTTCCAGAAAGGTTACAACAACTTGCACTCTGTTCAGTGTTATATGAGCGTGTACAATTTCCTGAATTTTCTTTTTTCTTTCATCTTTACTATTTAATAGGTTTTTTAAAGAGTATTTTACTTGTTTTCATTTCTTTGATTATTAATGAGCCATCTTATTGAAGTAGGTTAAGTATCTGTGCATTTTTAATTGAATCTCTTATTTTTCAACCTAGAAGACAAAATCTACCATCTCATTAAAAGAATGTCTAGAAGTGCAAACTTCCAGCTTACAGTTAGGAAGGAAGTTGAAACTGAAAGCCCCCGGGGATACTCAGATATCTGCCAATGACCTATTGATAGAACAGGGATGGAAAATTTATGCAAATATATGATGCCTTTGTTCTCCCCCCCAACCCCATTAATTGGCAGACACCCCTAAGTGATCATGGCACTCTTCTCATTGAATCTAGATACTCTGAGAATTCTTCTCAACCCCAGCCACGCTCATTCTGAGTTATTAACCCTCTTGCTTTGTGCTTGAAATGAAAGCAGTTTGCCTTTTTGGCTCGGAGTGTAGCCTACAATTACATTAGAAAAGATAAAGGTGGGGAACCTACAATGTTACATGGCTGCTGAATGCTTCCTCTGCTCTAGTCCTCTTGCAAATATATATCATAGAAATGCAGTGTTAGCTACACACAAACGTTCTATTGTACATACTCCATTAATGCATACAATGCACTTGTGGAAGTTATGGCCCCTTTTCCATGTCCTCTTTAGTTCTAGAACAGTACTCCTTGAAGGTACTCAATAAATAGCTGTTGGCTGTCTAACAATGTGATTGTCAGGATTCTTCCACGGTCTCTTCAACCTCAGTATATATTCTTCCTCCAAAGTTTGCCTTCACTGCATGTGAAGTTTTTAAGCCATTTTGAGTTTATTTTTGTGTATGGTGTGAGAAAGTGTTCAAATTTCATTGATTTACATGTGGCTGTCCAGCTTTCTCAACACCACTTGCTGAAGAGACTGTCTTTTCTCCATTGTATATTCTTGCTTCCTTTGTCGAAGATTAATTTGTCATAGATGTGTGGGTTTATTTCTGGGCTCTCTATTCTGTTCCACTGAGCCATATGTCTGTTCCATGCTGTTTTGATTACTGTAGCTTTGTAGTATTGTTTGAAGTCTGGGAGGGTTATGCCTCCTGCTTTGCTCTTTTTCTCAGTATTGCTTTAGCAATTCTGGGTCTTTTATTGTTCCACATAAATTTTAAGATTATTTGTTCTAGTTCTGTGAAAAATGTCATGGGTAATTTGATAGTGACCACATTAAATCTGTAGATTCCTCTGGGTAGTATTGCCTTTTTAACAATATTCTTCCAATTCAAGAGCATGGGATATCTTTCCATTTCTTTGAAATCATCTTCCATTTCCTTTATTAATGTTTTCTTGTTCTCAGCATATAAGTCTTTCACCTCCTTGGTCATGTTTATTCCTAAGTATTTTTTGGATGTAATTTTTAAAAGGATTGTTTTTTTACATTCCCTTTCTGGTATTTCATTGTTAGTGTAAAGAAATGCAACTAATTTCTATATGTTAATCTTGTATCCTGCTACCTTGCTGAATTTGTTTATCAATTACAGTAGTTTTTGTGTTATCACTTTCTATTTTAATGTCCCTTTTTAATGCAACTCTTACCATTCCCTAAATTGACATAATGTTATGGGATCCTGAATGGTCATGTCCATTCAATAAAAATATAAGAGGGTGGCTGCTTTGTGGTATCTTTAGAGCGTCAGTAAAGTCATTCTTATGTAGACCATCCATCTTGGAGAAATGGTACCCTTTTATTTTGCTGCAAAAGAAGGAAGCAGCTGGTGAGGAGCTGATAATGAGAGCTTTACTTTTGATGAGCAGCAGGAAGGACCAGTCCAGAGGAAGTGAGGATGGGATGACTAGTCAGCCTTCCCAGAATGGAGCTTAGCCTGGCTCCCAGTCTCTGCATCTCTCCTCTTCCAACAGCTTGAGCCACTGACAACCAATCCTGACCTTAGGCAGGAAGGATTTTAAGATGTTCTAGTTCCATTTGAGATTCGGTACATCTGGCTCTGACCTTGAGCACAAGAAATAATCATGGATCTTCCCACATATTCAGTCATTTATTCACTTAGTCAACATGTTTGAGTACCTATTATGTGCCAGGCACAGTACTGAACAAGATAAGCATGATGCCTGCCAAAGGCAATACAACAAATAGTTTGGGGAGACTTTAGATACCCCATATTCTCCGTTAGCCCCCCACCCCACCCCAAATAAATTCCTAACCCTTCTTATAACCAGATTGCCACTCAAATCCTTTCATCATGGAAGTTCTGAAGCCACCACTGGTCTGGTCCCTGCCCTCATGGAACTTACATTTAGCGGGTCAAACACCAACAAGTAAGAAGTCAGTGACATCCAAGTATCATAAGTGCTCTGATGGGGGCACTAATTGGTGCTGTGGATACCAAGAAGGACATCAAACCCAAGTGTCACAGGAATGACATCCAAGATGTGACTTCAAGCATGGTTGTGACTTACCAAGAGTCAGTGGAAAGAGTCCTAAACAGAGCATTCAGTATCTACAATGCCTAAAAGGAAAGAAAAGACGACATATTCTCAGAACTAAGTGTTAGTTTTGAGGGTAGAGTGGGCAAAGTGTAAGAGAAACAGAGTAAATAATAAGATATGAGGATGGGGAAGTGGGCAGGGCCAGATGGAAGAAGGCTATAAGCCATGAAGTGAGGTTAGCACTCTATTCTAAAAGAGATGAGAAGCCAACGCATTTGAAGCAAGCAAATGAACTGATAGGTTTGTGTTTAGAAACATTGCTCTGGCCAAGAGTGGAGAATGGAGGGGAGAGAAGCAAATTTGGAGAGGAGGGCTGCACCAGGAAGCTGCTGGAGGCATCCAGGCAACAGATGGTCATGTGACTGGAGCCAGGGGAGGGGTGATGGGGATGGGAAGAAGTGTAGGTTGTATTAACTTTCCAGGGCTGCTGTAACAAAGTACCGTAGTACTGGCTGGCTTAAAACAACAGATATTTATTCTCTCACAGTTTGGTGGGGGGCGCTAGCAGTTTGAAGTCTGGGTGTTGGCAGGGCCATGCCTCTTCTGACACCTCTAGCAGAGAATCCTCCCTGACTCTTGTAGCTTCTGGCATTTGCCAGCAATCCCGGCTTGCAGACGCACCGTCCCAATCACATCATCACACCTTCCTCCTTCTGTGAGTTTCTGTCTCTCTGTCCAAATTTTCCCTTTTTATAATACCAGTTATATTGGATTAAAGACCTCATTTTAACCTGATTACTTCTGTAAAGACCCTATTTCCAAGAAAGTTCACATTCTGAGGTACTGGGGATCTGGACTTCAACATATCTTTTTTGAGGGGCCCAATTCAACTCATTACAGAGTTTCTTCCTAAGCCCCAGTCTCCTCCTGATGCCCTGGGTCAGATGAGTGCCTTGTTCCCTTGGTCTGAGCCCCTGTCCTCCAGGATAGAGCACTGCCTTATTCTTAATAGTCCTCCTTCCAAAGGCTAGAGACTGGTCTCAGTTGGGAAATGGAATCTTTGGGACTTTCCTACTACCACTGCTTGCCAGTTGAGCCCTCAGAATATTTTCTGCATCTGAATTCCTCAGCAAAGGCTCTATTCATCTTCCATGACAGCCCACTCCCAGGATGCAATATTCCTGTTGCCAATTACTATCCCTGACTCTCACCTGTTACCCATTTTGCAACCCCCTAGAGCAGTGTTTCTCAAAGTGTGGTCCACAGCTCACCTGTAGCAGAATCACTCAGGAGTATTGTTTTAAAATATTATTTATTTTGAGCCACCCTACCCCACTGAATCAGAAGCTCTAGCTCTGAGGGTCAAAATTCCATGTTTATAACAAGCTGTCCTAGTGGTTTTCACAAACACTCATGTTTGAAGACCACTAGACTATGCATTCTGCTTACCTGGAGTTCCTGCCAGCCCCTGCTGCAAGGTTTACCTCTCAGTGTTGGCACTATTTCTGGAGGTAGATCTCCTTCTAGGCCCTCCTCCCTTTCCAGTTGGCCCCATGCTATCATGGTTAAACAAGCATTCCAAGCCACCAATTTTTATCTCACAACCAGAGGGAGACGAACATACTGAAATAAACTATTCTTATGAAGAAAAGACCCAAGTGTCAGGATTTCACTTAGCCTAGTGAAGATGTGTAATTACATACTACTGATGAAAATAATATGAGAATAAAACTATTTTTTGAAGGACTCTAAGGATGCCCCCCAAATTAAAATCCTGATAGATAATGTAACTACAGCAGAATAATCTGAATGTTAAATATATTGTATATATTTATGTATGTATAAAATGTACAAATATATATATATATTTATAATTGAAAGTAGAGATGGGCTATTCAGAGCACTGATTGCTTCCCTTAAGCCCAAATACTCATCCCCACTCTACTCAAAAAACAAAACAAGTCATAATCTGAAAGCTCTCAATCACCTGATATTTAGTTTAAAAGAGCAAGTCTACCTTCTTCTTGGTGCTTTTAAGGATTTAGACTTTTAGACTTTTGGGATTTGGCTCCAGTGCAAGTGAGTTATACAGTAGATGTAAGTATATAAAACTACTAATTTTTAGAGCTCAGTTCACAAGTGAATTCTTAGAATTTTCTTTGAGGGGTTGAAGTTTCAACTCTATTTAACCACCAGAAGAGAGCAGGCATGGAGCCCAGTGCAGAAACAGCACTCCTGCGTGCACCAAAGAAATATTTGGGGCTTCCCTGGTGGCGCAGTGGTTGAGAGTCCGCCTGCCGATGCAGGGGACACGGGTTCGTGCCCCGGTCCGGGAAGATCCCACACGCCGTGGAGCGGCTGGGCCCGTGAGCCATGGCCGCTGAGCCTGCACGTCCGGAGCCTGTGCTCCGCAACGGGAGAGGCCACAACAGTGAGAGGCCCACGTACCGCAAAAAAAAAAAGAAAAAAAAAATTTGATGATGTTGATCACATTCTTGCCCAAGGCTGAGAGATTGTCACCAAGAGAGGAATAGATGATCATCCCTCAAGTGGTTCGGTCTTATTTGTACGTAGAACTCATATCAGATTTTTACCTGTTAATAATGTTGTATGCTATAATGATAGAGGAGTTTTCTAAGTACAGATGCCTACCAGGTATTTGTAAGTAAAGCCTTCATATGTAGAAGAGGGTTAAGAAACTCCAAAATAATGCATGGGACTGATCTAACAATTAAAGTAGAGGAAGAATTAAAGTAATTATTTAAATAGATTAAGTCTAAATAAACTGATGTGGACCTCAATTATATTTCCTGGATATTTCAGTCAAATTAGGATGTTATTCACTCCGTTTGCTCATTTTATAAAAATGAACCCACCATATTTACACTAAATATTTACATATTTACAGTTAAAGGAAAAAATACTTCCATTTAATTTTTTTAAATGCAGTAACCTTGTATTTCTAACATCAACAACAGCCAAACTGTATGTAACCAACATTTGCTATGTCTTGTTCATCTGTCTTTTTTAAAAAATTAATTAATTTATTTAATTTATTTATTTTTGGCTGCATTGGGTCTTCGTTGCTGTGTGCAGGCTTTCTCTAGTTGCAGCGAGCAGGGGCTACTCTTCCTTGTGGTGCACGGGCTTCTCAGTGCGGTGGCTTCCCTGGTTGTGGAGCACGGGCTCTAGGCATGCAGGCTTCAGTAGTTGTGGCACGCAGGCTCAGTAGTTGTGGCTCACAGGCTCTAGAGCGCAGGATCAGTAGTTGTGGCGCACAGGCTTAGTTGCTCCGTGGCATGTGGGATCTTCCCGGACCAGGGCTCAAACCCGTGTCCCCTGCATTGGCAGGCAGATTTTTAACCACTGCGCCACCAGGGAAACCCTGTTCATCTGTTTTTAATCTTGCTTTCATAATTCAAAAAACAAACACTTTTCATGATTATTTCTTTCCACCTTTTTACAGGTATGTTCTGTAAAGAGCTGATGCTAAGGGTGAAGGTGTTTTATAGTAACAGACAAAGCAGGAGATTGTTGAACCTCCAATACTAGAGACCTAGCAAATCTTACCTAAGAGGAAGCTTGTCTTTGCTGCCTTTTCTCCTCCTTTTCAACCCTGGGCCTGCCATCTTCACAACACCCTCAATGCTGAGCCTCCCCAAGTTGTCCTCTGTTGTCCTCTGCAAACTCTTATTAAAATCCCTCTTAGGTTTCACAACCCAGCACCATCACCAAGAACCCTGTAAAATAAAAGATATAAAATACTGCCACTCTTATTTTCTTCACTCCATTTCAAAATTCTTCCTTAGCTAGGAATTAAGAAAATGTAGCTACATTAAATTGTAAAAGAGGAACATGTTAGATTAAGTGTGGAAAGACAGAGAATGAAATAGGGTTCTCAGTGGCCTTCTCCATGGCTGTCTACTTTTCTGTGACAGGTGACCAGGAGGAACACCTGGGTCCTCCATCTTTGAAAGGATGCCTCCCCATCTTCCTGTTTACTCTATACCTTCCAATCCACTTTTCTCTGAGTGGTTAGTCTTAGCTTTTCAAATATAAACATGACTATGCTTTGATGAGCTTATGTAGACCTCAGAAAGAATTACTCTTTCCCCTACCACCCTCAGAAACCCAAACAGAATATAAGAAGAAAGCTTTGATCTTCACTTCATTTTGTCTTCTCTTTACAGAAAATAATTTTTCTGTTTTTAGATATTGTTGGTAATTTGGGAATCCCAGTCTATGTAAATAACCACACCCTTCTCTAAGTTTCAGTTATACATAAATTAAACTGCTTCCTTAAAAGACTTTTTGGAAAGCAGAGGCCAGCTTTGAAAATGTGTGTCAGCTTTTTGTTGAACACAATTCAAAACCAGCCCCGGAGTGTGTTGTTAGCATTTGTTTTTAATGTGCATCTATAAAGGAACTCGTTGGGACAAACATAAAATTGAGTTTTAAAAGGCCAAGGTAGTGGGATTTTTTTTTTTAGTAGTTGCAGATTTTATAAATTTTGAAATTGTGAACTGGTGTTCTTTACACACACAACATATTTCTTTTCCAATGGGACACATTAGGTTAAGTTCTATTTTTCAGTATATCTGAGCCTATATAGAAGAGATCTAAGCAAATGTCCAGGACACTAGTTCCAGTGAGACTGTAACCTCCAAGACCACACCCATCGAACTGACTGAGATTTACAGCAAAAAGGACAAAGATCTGGGTGAGATGTGGTAAAGACTTTTTAAATACATCAGTGTGGTAGAAAAAAACATGTGATTTGCAGTTTGGCAGAACTATGTTCAAATTTAGTCTTTGCCACTAGCCAAATGTATGATTGGGAGTACATTTTTTAATCTCTCTGAATCTCAGTTTCCCTCTCATATAAAATGGAAAAATAATGAGTCACTATTGAGGCTGTTGGGAGGAAGCAATGAGATGATGCACGTACTTACCGTAGCACCTGGCTCATAGAAGCAACTGAGTACATGTTGGTTCCCATCCCATTTCCCTTTGTGCGCAAGGTGGGAGGGAAATCCTTCCATTCGCTGACTATTTTAAAAACCCAGTGCAGAAAGCTTTCTAGGATCGGATTACCAGTTATTCTTTTCCTGAAAGGCAAGTCTTAGGTTACACAGTTTTACTTGTAAACATCTCCAAAACACTGCCGGCAGAAAGATCAAGGAGATTTGCAGTTCCTAGAAGGATTCATGATATCCCATGAAAGTTCATATTTCAAGGCTGGCCTGCTGGTTGATGGGATTCTGTCATCAGGAGTTTTCTTTCTCCATGTGGCTTCTTAGAAAATAATCTGACCTTCACAGTTTATTCCCCACAATTTGTCCCTTTGCACGGATAGTATTTTCTATCCCTTTGGCGTTCAGAGAATATTTCTATTCAGAATTTGCCATATGTGATGGCACTGAACTCTTTCACTAACGAAGAATCTCTTTATTTAATCAGAACTTTCAACTCTTCATCATCTCTCCTCTTTCCTCAGTGCTAAAATCCTGCCTGCCTATATTGCCAGGGTAGCAATGACTGTAAAGTTCAAGGTCACTTTCAACAGATAACTCTTTGTGTGGTACCCTAGGGAGGTAGAATATGGATCCTTCAGAAGGAATATGCTTTTATGGTGCACATGATCTATAAGTTGCTGGACTTAAAAACATCATTAGACTAATACTAATCAACAAATAATTATGTATTTGTAATTAAGGATGTGTACAAATATTAATTGTAAAAATGTTCACCCCCATATTTTTCAGTGTTTCTACTTAATAAAATATTTCATTAAAAAATTCATTTAAAAGTGCAAAAAAAACTAAATGCCCAACCCATAAAGTTCACAATTATCGAATTCTATATAATAGAACATTATTTAGCCATTAAAAATGAAGTGGTAGAAGAATATTTCTTAACATATTTATATATTAGCAACCTCCATGTGTAACAAAGTTATAAAATTATGTATTATACAATCCTATTTTGCTGAAAATAAGACTAGATATTTATTATATGTATTATGTGTACACTATGAATATGCTAAGGAAAATGTCTAAAAGGGTAATATGCAAGTGTCTAAAATGCAAGTGATAGAATTACAGTTGAATTTATTTCCTTCTTTTCTCTTGACTATAGTTTCAGTATTTCCATAATGAATGAACATGCATCACTGGCATACATTTTAAAAGTTATTGTTAAAGTAATTATTTTCTGATCACCACACTAGGCTCCATGAGATGTAAGGAAAGTGTAAGGTTTCATGGTGAAAAGAGAGCTTAGGTGCTAGAAAAGGCAATGAATTAGAAGACCAAGCCTCAGCTGAACAGTAGGATACTTGAGTCCATAATAAGTTCACCTCTGTGCAACATAACCTTAGGCGAGCCATATCCCTTTTCTGTACATCACTTTTTCCACATGGAAAAGCACAATGACATTCCACACCTCGATATGATATCACTTAGGTTGGGTGCATACCCCTTACATGCTCTGGGTCACAGGAAAAACCCGCATACTGTTAGCACTCTGGATTTCCATTAGTGATGTGAGCCGTGGGTTTGTCGTTCTATTTATTTAGTATTTCTGTTTATTTTGCTGTTATTAGATTATGTTCTGGAAACTTTTCCATGCATCATGGAGAGAGGCTTCTCTGTGGGCAATCTTGAATTGATAATCACTTCCATCAGGGGCAGAGAAGCGGTTTTACTTTTTGCTTTTCTGTTAAGTTCGAGGAGATCTTTTGTAAGTCTCTGTATTGTTTGGGTTTGCAGTGCAGGCTTTACCAAAGCAGAATTTCGCCTCTGACTAGAAAGCTGGTAATTAGGTGCAAGGGAAAGTAAGAATTTGTAATGACTGTTTAGACAACATGCAGCACACTGAAGAGAAAATAGATTGTAAGACAGAGAAATACCATAAAATTGTGCAGGTTGGTCTTCAGCTTTTATAGCGTCTTTATTACTTCTGTGTGAGACTCTGTGGTTCATATGCTTGAATCTTTGCAATGTCTAATGATATGGGGAAATTCTCATCTAATCATTTAAGAAGAGCAGAGAGAAGGGGAATTGCTATCAATTGTTTCTACAATTTAAACTTAACAGGATAAATCTGACATTGAGAATTTAAATCAGAATAAAGAATGATATTAATAAGCCTTAAAGTGGGTTTCTGAGACTCTTTTCCTGATTAGCTCTATAACATGCATACTTCTACAGCTGGCAGAAACCTGGAATACTGAAAATCTTACTCTGAGGTTTCAGATGAACAGTGTCAGGTGGCTAATTACGATTCATTTTCTATTCCAATTTAACCATGAATTAAAGTAGGTATCCTTGACTTAACAGTCAGTGCAAGTAAAACTCAAAAAAAAATGTGATATACACTCCTCCTGAAAAGCCACTGACTGTTTCCATTATCTCCTTCCTATCTGTTGCTCGTGGTCGCTATAGTAACTAGCATTTAAGAGGCAAACACACAAAATCAAAGTGCTAGGCTGATGCGACCATTCTCAAATGGCTTTGTTCCATGTCTAAGATTTCCCTGTCTGCTCTTGCATCATATTTCACCTCCAAAGCCTCAACTGACTAACTTACTGCTTGTGGATGGGCAAGATAGCGGGGAAAGGGTAGGCTGGAGACAGGCTGCATTAGGGCCACCTTCCCTTTCAGAGAAAAAAAAAGTAGATGTCCAGTGCAGTTAGTGAGACTCAGCCCCCTGCTTGCTTTGCTGGGAAAAAAAGAGGCTGGTCTGCGACAGCTGTTGCATTATTGTGAGCAGTGTTTGCCCAGCCCCTCCAGGGGCACAGATGAGGTCAGGCCATGCATTGCCCGTCCACAAACTCACCGTAATCTTGCTTGGGCAGGGGGTGGGGTGGGAGTGTGGCTTCCAATTCTACACCAAAAATGAACAGATGATTTTTCAAGTGTTGAGTTCAAAGCAAAGAGGAAAGGAGCAGTATAGAAGAAGGAAGCTAAGCTAGAATTAATACTCTGATCATTTATGGTAAACAAATTGGGCCAATGATTTTTATTTGGATTTAAATAAACATTTTGGTTTATTTCATCTATTTTTGTAGCAGACATGGGCAACATGTTTAAACAGAAAAGTGGTAAATAGAAACTATTCCATTTGGGCATTTATAATTTCAACATAAAGGGACACTGACAATTATATCCAAGACTGGCCTATACGCTAAAATTCACTTTTCTGGCATTCCAGTAATTAAGAAAAATTAGATCACAACCCAAACAGGAGAAATTGCAGACCCCAAAATATCCCTTTTGGAAGACTACATATGACATTACATTACCAGGCACATTAAGCTTGGTTGGAATATTTTTAGACACATAAACCTTTAACTGAGTGATAAACTAATAATTCCCAAACATTTCTTTAAAGGGAGCTTAATATTTTGGTTGGCACATGTGCCCAGGGGAAGTAATACATTAATAATACTTGCTTTTTACACAGTTCCTTTCTTTATGTAGTCAGAATGCTTTATGGTGGCTCAGATCCACAAATTGAGAAGAGAATGAATACATTTTAGCTTTTATGACTTACTCTGTTGAAAGAATACTCTCAAAAAGCACAAAAATAAGGCCTGGTTGCATGCCTGAGGGAAAGATTAAATGATTAATGGCTTGAAAAACATATTGAAAGTTACAATATATATAAGGATATAATCCATTAATCAGATGTGGGAAAAAATACACAATATTGCTTTGCTAATGAAGATTATCACTGTGTCATCTGGCCTTGGACCTACCCAAATTAGGTTGGACCTAAATCCAATGATCTGGAAATAAAAAAATATAAAGAAATGATGACCCATAATACAAATGCTCCATTTCCTCAGCGCGCTGGGCTCAGTCACATCTGTTGGGTGAGTTCTCTGACACTACTCAGTGGAGAAATGGCTTGTGGAAAAGAGTTCTAGAACTTCCCTGTGTGTCTTAAGTGCTGCATATGACAGTTAGGCCTGAAAAGCTCATTTATTAGTTTAGTTTCATGGTCAGTGCCCATGTAAGGGGTGGGCAAGGCGAGGAAACTAGGAGTCCCATTCTGTTCATCTCATCTGCCTTTTTAGTGCCAAGCCCAAAAGAAAAGCAGCAGCAGTTAAAAAGGTACAGCTGTTGGAAATGCTCTTTTCGTTTCAGTCAATTGGCAGACCAGGGTAATGTGATTTCTTAATGCAAAGGGAGAGATGCCATTTAATGCAGCCATTAGCAAAAGAAGGGTATGTCTTATTGATTGCTATAACTAAGAACTGTGCTGATAAATACAAAGTTGACATACATAAGGGTTTTTGCCCTGAGCAGTTCAGACATTCACTAGGCTGGACACAGGAAACCAAGGGTTTCAGTTACAAGTGACTTAGTAAGGCTGCTTGCCTGACTCTTTTGAAAGCCTCAGTCCAAAAGCACAGCAACCTTCAAATAAAGAGTATACAGGGGCACTAAGGACAGGCACAGGGAATTGAGTGGGCTGGGACAGGGCTCATCCAATCAATGTACCAAAAGTCCCACCAAAGCCAACACCCTACCTGTCTGGATTCCCCTAGAGTCACCCTGGAGCTAGGCTTAGAGGGACCGGAGGGACACGATTTTAAATAATAGATGTGTGATCTTGGGCAAATTATTTAGTCTCTCTGAGCCTCAACTTCTTGTCTATAAATCAATGAATTGTTTTGAGAAATAATTTAAAGTATACAAATGCTTACTTAGCACAGTGCCAGGTACATAGTAGGCCTTCCCTCTTCCTTGTCAATCTCATTCCCTCACCATTTACTTCTCTGCTTTAAACCTACATGACAATATGAAGGCTGTTCTTTTGCTTACAGATATGTTCATTTGCTCAACATCTTATCTGTTGTCAGTCTTCTGATTTTTCCACAATTGAAAAGAACCACAAAAAAAGCAGAATGGCACAAAGTAATCACGAGGATAAAAAGAAGTAACGCATATAAAGTGCATGTTGGAGGTGGGATTTGTATGTTCATTCTTTTCACCAGGGCTTGCCGTGTGTGACTGCACCAGGCGCGGGAGCCAGATTGTCCCCAATCTGGATGGGACGGTCTAGGAGTATGGGAAAGTATTGGGGCAGAATGGGGCACAAAACCACTTCCAAAAGAAGGTAATGCTTGAATCGAATCTTGAAAGAGGGAGGCAGCCAGTCTGGGAACAGGGGAGAGTAGAGAGGGTGTGTTAGAAAGCGGGGAATGCAGAGGGAAGAAGTGCCAGGTAAATACAACACACCTCGAGCTTCCAGGGCATTTTTCAGGTTCCTACCCTCAGACCTGAGCAGCCAGGGAATGCCACTGTCTGGTGAGAGTTCCTAACATGAAAATGAAAGAGTGCACCCCGAAATAAAAAAAGAAAAGGTCAGTGCTTTGAGGAAATAAAAATAAGGCAAGGAGAACTCTTTTTTAAAAAAATTAGTATTAATATCATCATCGAGATTAGGGAAGATATTGTACCCATAAAACAAGAACAAAATACTATAAAAAATTAAAGGACCAAAAAAGAAAAAAGCTCTTGGAAATGAAAATCTTGAAAGCAAGATCAAGGTAATTGAGATGTAGAGAAAAATCTAAAAAGAGAAAAAATAAAATAACCTGACTTTTAAGATGGACGAAGCAGAAGCCTGTTACTATGTCACAGATTTTCATTTCCTCCATGAAAGTCTATACTAGAATTGTTTCTAATACCCAAAACAGCTGACTCTGAGATAGCTGATGATAGGCTAAGGGTGAGGGGGCCACCGAGAAGAATGAAAAGATTTAATTCCTATTCTTCAGTCTAGAGAGGAAGATTGCTGTCTCCCATCCTGAGAGAGCTGTTGGTCACACCATCACATGGCAAAAAGTGGTGAGACTCTGTTCCTAGTGTCTCATCTGTTAAAGAATTACGTTTACAAGAGAATAAAATAACGACTCTCCTACAAATATAAAATAAACACATATGAAAAATTTTATTTAACTCACTAATAATGAGGGAGCCGGTAAGATATTATAATCGGTTCAGAAGAGAACTCAAAGTACCGCACATTTATAGCGAGAAAATGAATGCTGGAATGAATTTGAAGGACAAAACTTAGAAACTGTATTTTATTTGCCTTAGTTTTTAATACTTGAGTCTAAAAAAAGCTATGAAGTGTGTTAAAAATCTTAGTAATAATTGCTCAGTTTTGATGGCCTTGCTGTCGTTTTTTTTTAAACTGATCAATGCCTTTGCCTACAACATGAAGGGTCATTCTTTAAGTGTAATCTGCCTAGATAATAAAAATCCTGGGCCTTACCAGAAAAATTTTTGTGCTTCATGTTGACTTTATTATATCCTTTATTATTCAAGGCCAAAAAAAGTTCCTTATTTATGATAGAGATATCGTTCTTTTTGTGTTATTTTCTACGTTTATTTTTAAATTTATTTTATTGAAGTATAGCTGATTTACAATACTATGGTAGTTTCAGGTGTATAGCATAGCGATTCAGTATTTTTGCAGATTATACTCCTTATAGGTTATTACAAGACAGTGGGTATAATTCCCTGTGCCATACAGTATATCTGCACTGCTTATATATTTCATATATAGTAGTTTGTATCTGTTAATTCCATACCCCTAATTTGTTCCTCCCCGTTTTCCTCTCCCCTTTGGTAACCACCCAAGATCACTTATTGTATTATTCCATTTACATGAGATGTCCAGAATAGGAAAAACCATAGAGAAAGAAAGTAGATTAGTGGGCTGAGAGGAATGGGGAGTGACTGCTAATGGGCAGGCACATGGTTTCTTTCAGGGGTGTTGAAATGTTCTAAAATCAGGTTGTGGCAATGGTTGCATAACTCTGGGAAAATCCTAAAAGCCACTGAACTCTACACTTTAAATGAGTGAATTTTATGGTATGTAAAGTTTATCTCTCAATATACCTGTGTATATTTTTTAAAGTCTCAGAAACATGGAGTAAGTTTGAATGAGAAGGGAAAAGCTTTATGAAGATTTATGAATTAAAGGATGAAGAGTAGTTTTCCACATAAAGAAAGGTAAAAGGACTTTTCAGGCAGAGGGACAAGCAAGGAATTGTGAACTACATGGTATTTGGTAAATGAGTGGTCAGCACACGCCTAGTGGGAAAGGAGACTGGAAAGTAAAATGAGGGTCTGAATTAGCCAGAGTCTGAGCAGGAAAGAGAAGGAATGATCAAAAGGGGGTAGTTAAGGAGAATGTGATGAAGAGATTGTCCCCAGAAGTGTGTGCAAAGTTAAAGGAACCCAAAAGGGAAGGTGAAACTTCCCTGGGGCCAACTATAGCAGGAGGTCATTAGGATCCCTGGGCCTAATGGTCCAACGGAGGAAAAAATAACCAGAACTCAGCGAGAGCTGCAGCTGTAGGAAAGAACCAAGCCGGTTTGGACTTTAAGTAGAGGAATGCAGCCACTGCCAAACCTTGGAGGAAAGAAGCCCAGGGGGAAAATATTGTGACTTTCTCTTCCCACCCTCCAGTCTCCCGTCTGCTGACACAGAAGGTAGAGAGCACAAAACCTATTGGTGTAGTCCACACAGGTCAGCTCCCTGGGGCAGAGAGCTGGGCCAAGGGTGAAGAGTGAGTCTGGAGAAGCAGCAGCTCAGGGCCAGATCATAAAAGACTCATGTGCCTTGGGACTTCCCTGGTGGCGCAGTGGTTAAGAATCCGCCTGCCAATGCAGGGGACACAGGTTCGAGCCCTGGTCCCAGAAGATCCCACATGCTGTGGAGCAACGAAGCCCAGGTGCCACAACTACTGAGCCTGCACTCTAGAGCCTGTGAGCCACAACTACTGAGCCCGCGTGCCACAACTACTGAAGCCCACACGCCTAGAGCCCGTGCTCCACAACAGGAGAAGCCACCGCAATGAGAAGCCCGCGCACCACAATGAAGAGTAGCCCCCGCTCGTCACAACTAGAGAAAGCCCACGCGCAGCAGCAAAGACCCAACGCAGCCAAAAATAAATTACTTAATTAAAGAAAACAAAACAAAAAATAAATTAAAAAAAAAAAAAGACATGTGCCTTGCTAAGCAGTCTGGACTTTGTCCTGCAGACAGAAGGAAACCATAAAAGGGATTTAAGTAGGGAAGTGATGGCAATGTGATGGTTTGGAGAGAGAGAGAGAGAGCCTAAGACTGCTTCTCAAAGTGTGGTCTCCAGAACAGCAGCATCCACATCACCTGGGAACTTGTCAGAAATGCAAATTCTCAGGTCTCCTCACAGAATCAGAAATTGTGTGAGTCGGGTCCTGCCGCCTGTATTTTAACAAGCGCCTTAAGGCGATTCTGATGCGTGCTGAAGTTGGAGAACCAGGGGCCTAGAACATTATCCCTGAATCACATGCTCAGCAGGTTTACCGGAAAGGTGCAAATCCCACCTGTTTTGATCCCTGGGCCTAATGGTCCAATGGCCGAGCCACACCTAAGCAAGGCCACCACTTACGATGCTGCAGGTTGGTTGGCAGTGCACATTTCTAGAGCCACCATTCAGGTAGATGGCTGGGACCCTGCTGAGGACTTGGAGAGGTGGAGGAAGTAAGACATCCCACACATTTACCTTACTGATTAGGATTTCCAGAAGTAAGCCTGAGCCTACATTTGTTCAAACCGACTGGGTTCTTTCCTACAGCTGCAGCTCTCGCTGAGTTCTGGTTATTTTTTCCTCCATTGGACCATTAGGGAAGGAAGTGTAATAATCCTATGTAACAGGATAATGTAAATCTTCATTCCTAGAATAAACTGATGCTTGTGGAAAGAGTGTGATTTCTCCCCTTGGAAGGAGACTGTATGAAAGATTGCTTATCCTATGAAGGAATCAGACAGATTCTCTTTTGAAAGTAATCATATTTGGAAACAATCTAAATATTTAAAAATAGAAGATTGGCTAAATAAATGAGTGTACATCCTGAAATGTAATACTTTATACCATTATAATTTATAATTCTTAAGAACATTTAATGTCATTAAAATTTTTTAATTACAATGCTATGTTCTAAATGATTTTTTAAAATTATGTGAACATTTTATAAGCATAGAAATAATTTGGAAGGATATACTTCAAAGTATTAGTAATTCTTATCTCTAGGTGGTAAAATTACATGGGTTTTACTTTCTTCCTTTAATGTACTTGCACTTTAACAATTTTTCATAATGAACATGCATTTTGAGATAAGAAATTAAAGCTATTACTTAAAAGAGAAAGCAGAAAATATAGTGAAAATATGTTAATGTTCAAATACTTAAAATTTTAAAAATATGTGCATATAACTAAATTACTATAAACAAAGTTAAAAGAGATGTCTAACTGGGAAGATATTTGCAAAGTATATGACAGTGGGTTAATAAAAAAAAAAGAATGCCCAATATAAAAGTTGGCTAAAATCATAAAGTGTAGTCTATAAAAGAAATATGGATGTATTTTTTAAAAAGAAAAAATATTTAACATTGCCAGTAATCAAAGAAGTGAAAAATTAAAACAAGGTACACTTTTTGTTTATCTGATTGGCAAAGGTTCAAATGAATAATCAAGTTTTGTGAGAGTGTGGAAAATAGATATTTTATCGTGGTTTTGACAAGAATATAAATATTTACAAAAATTTTAGATGGAAATTTCAAAATATGTTTTGAAAGCCTTAAAATACAGTTTTAGACCAGACACGAATTTTTCCTGGGACTATAATAAAATAGTTGTACATAAGTATATGTTTAGCTAATAAACATTGAAAAGATGCTTAATCTTACTACTTATCTGAGAAACTCAAAACAATATGCTATTTTTCATCCATGATACTGAAAAATTTTTAATTTTTCTAATGTTAAGCATTGTCAAGTTTCTGAAAATACAGATACGTACTGCTGATAGGAAACTTAACTTGGCATACCCACTTTGGAAGACAAATTTGACACTGTCTGTTTAAAAAAAATACTACTGTGTGTTTACTCCGTGACCCAATGATTCTAATTTTTGGTGTCTAATCTAGAGAAAAAGATACACATCCACAAAGAGAAACACATAAGGACATGTTCAAAAACTCTTCATAATAGACAAAAAAAAAGAAAGAGGGGGGAAGAGCCTAAATTTCCATACATAGGGAAAAGATAAATAAGAGATGGTGAAGTCATAATATGAAGGACTGAATTAGATTTATGTATAACTACATGGGAACAGATGTCAAAAACATATTGCTGCATGAGAAAAGCCAACTGCAGAACGATATATGTGGAACAATGTTATTTAAGTAAAAAAGCACAACAAGATGTTACTAGATGCTTTTAGATATATGTTATGCATAAAAATGGATTACAATATGCACCAAACTCATCACTGTTATTTCATCTGCAGAGGGTGAAGGGGACCAGATTAGAAGATTACAGCCAAAGGGAATTTTCATTTTACTTGGAACTGTCTCATCTTTTTTTAAAAGAAGAATATTTGCATACTTTTCAGATATTTATACACGTGGAAAGGCTGGGAAATAATGTATTGAAACATTAATAGTGGTTAATTCTGAGAGGTGGAAAATGGGTGTTAGTTACTGCTTTGTATGTTTTCATTTATTAAAAATTAAGCCTTTCTCCCAAAAAGAAGTATATAAAGAATCTTTCCCTTAGCTTTGTTAAAAGAAAAAAGGGGAAGAAAAAGAAGAAGAAGAAGTAGAAGAAGAAAAGAAAAAAGAAATCTGAAAGGCTACATAGTGTATGATTCCAATTATACGACATTCTGTAAAAATCAAAACTCTGGAGGCAGTAAAAAAAAAATCAGTGATTGCTAAGGACTGGGGGAGGGAGGGATGAATACGAGAGCATAGAGGATTTTTAGGGCAGTGAAACCACTCCGTATGAAACTGTAATAGTATTATACATTTGCTCAAACCTATAGAATATACAACTGCAAGTGTGAACCTAATGTAAACTATGGACTTTGGGTGATTATTGTGTGTCAATGTAGGTTCATCAGTTGTAGCAAATGTACCATTGGGAGGAATGTTGCTAATCCGGCAGGCTTTGCGTGTGTGACGGCAGGGGGCATATGGGAAGTCTCTGTTCCTTCCTCTGAATTTAGCTGTGAACCTAAAACTGTTCTTAAAAAAATAAGGTCTATTAAAAAAAAAAAAAAAGTAAAAGTTCCAACATAGAGGGTTGATGAAATTATGGTATACTGGAGAAGAAACTACCATTAAAAACAATAGTAATACGGATGAAGACATTTTTAAACATAAAATGAATTATAAGGTTAAAATGGAGGGAAAAAAGGCAGATACAACAGAATTTATGTTTATTTAGGAATCCATTTTGTAAAAAAGAAGCAAACATTTTTGAATGATGGATCTGTAGGTAACTTTCTTTTCATTTTATCTGTATATTGACACTTATCTAAAGAGAGCCTTACTAATTAAATAATTAAATTGATAAAAGAAAAAACAAAAAAGCCTAACAAGGATAGGGAAGAAAAATAAGTCAGTGTCAAACCTAGTATCACCCTAAGTGATATTCGATTTTTATTTAGCTTCTATACATCCCTTTTATTATCTGGAAAAAAAACCAACAACAGCTGTCCGGCAGCTCCTTTTCCCAAAAGGACACAGAATTTTATGATGCCAGGAAAACCTTCTGATGAGCAAAAAGGATTTGCAACATACTTTCATATGAAAATGCAAGTGATTTACTGTGTTACCACCTGATATGGTACAGCTGAGGACACAAAGCAATGACTTCCATGTATAGGAACCTGGGTTCGAATACCCACTAGTATTTCTAAACTGTAGAGCACCAAGCCACATGACTCAGAATTACTTGCAGGGCTTCTTAAAAATGGAGCTCTGCACAGACCTGACCCTCAGGTCAAAAAGCCCTGGTATCAACAGTAACAAACGTCCTCAAAGCTTCCTATGCACACTAAAATTTGAAAACCTTTGCCTGAGATTAATCAGGAAGTCACTGTGATATTTTTCAGAAACGTGGGTTCTTTATCAAAGTGCCAATCCTAACAAAGGTACATGAGGATAAAACACCATAGCACTCTTGAGATTGCTTTGAAAGATCCAAACACAAGAGAGGTGGGAGCTACTGATATCAGTTACACTCCTTTGGAGACAGAGCCTTGGCATTTGAAAGAGGACCAGAGACAGAGGAAATGCCTCCAGGGTGAATTATCTTTGGGTAGTCCCAGATAGGAAAGATACTATGGATCAGGGAATTCCTCTCAACCCAAACCACAGAGGAGACTGCGCAAAAAGCCAGCGCCAGGCCTATGGGTGGTGAGCGTGCAGGGACATAAATCAGACTCCCGAGAATGCAGGGAATTCTTCTGATTCATCACAAGGAAAGTCTGCTTTTGCCCAAGGACGCTTTTCAGTCCCAAAGTACCTCAGGATGATAACAAGCATTGCTAAACTGCTCCTTGGAAAACTTTAAAAATGATCTGCCCTATTCCTTTCCTCCCTCCAACCAATTTCTGACTGTAGGAAATGGAGCCAGAATGAGAAAGTGAAGTGTCCCTTCCTCACTAAATATGAGCTTTAGTTCACATGGAGCACTCTCTGGAGTGGAATGTTCTAGCCCTGTGCTGGCCGGTAGGTGGCCACTGGTCACGTGTGGCTATTGAGCCCTTGAAATGTGGCTAGCCTGAATTGGGGTGTGCTGTCCGTGTAAAATACACACTGATTTTGAAGACTTAGTGTGGAAAACAAGGATGTAAACTATCCAATTAATAATTTTTATTTGATTACATGTTGAAAAGATATTTTGAATGTATTTGGTTAAATATATATTATTAAAATTCAATATTTCTTTGTACTTTTTTTTTTTTTTTTGGTACGCGGGCCTCCCACTGTTGTGGTCTCTCCCGTTGCGGAGCACAGGCTCCGGACGTGCAGGCTCAGCAACCATGGCTCACGGGCCCAGCCCCTCCGCGGCATGATGGGATCTTCCCACACGGGGGCACGAACCCGTGTCCCCCGCATCAGCAGGCAGACTCTCAACCACCGCGCCACCAGGGAAGCCCCTCTTTGTACTTTTTTAATGTGGGTACTAGAACATCTTGAAGTACATATGTGGCTCATGTAATATTTCTATCAGACAGTCGTGCTCTAGGACAAAAAAGTAAGCAGGTGCGTCCTAGCTGAAAACGTAAGTGACAAGTAGTTACTCTCTTGCCTTTCTACTCAGTCCAAAGAGAAGCACAATTTCCATTTCAGAAACACTTCTGACTGGCTCAAATTGCTGAGGTTTTCCCCCTTTCTCTGGTGAAGTTCCCTGTGGTGAAATGAGAGATGCACTCACTCTTATTTTTTTATTTCTCAGTTCCTCAAGGCCAGAGGCCATGTTGCTTTGTGTTTTGCATGGTTCCCCACCCACTATAAATGCAAGACAAAGATTTGACCCACAATGATCACCATCTGTGCAAGCTCCCTTCTATCGTTTACACCTGGTAATTGTTTATCAACATTTGCAGTTGTTCATTAGTGTTTAGGTTTATAGATGAATAACTATAGCTAATTGATAAGCATTTATTGTTAATGAGTAATGGCTGAGTGAGAGATGAGACTGGAGAGTTCTGGTTAACTCTGAACAATAGATCAAAAGGCAATTTAAGCACCAGAGGACACCTGTTTTTTGCAAAGCATAGGGGAGTAAGTGTACTTTTAACTAGGAAAAAAGCAGCAATGAGATTATAATTGTAAATAGAATATGTACAGTAACCACAGCAGGAGGACCTTGGTCTGAGAAGGGAATAGCTGGACAGAAGGAATTATAGATGTGAGTTTGGATTTTAGAGCTGATTAAGACGTCTCCTAAATTGGGCAAGACTAGAGTCTGTTGCATGTTTAATTATATATTGAGCTCTTCTTGCAAAATGATAAATAGCTTGTGTATGCATCCATACATCTGCAACCTACTCCAGCACTCATGTGAGTGCGTGTGTGCACACACACACACACTCACACCGTCCCCCTTCTATGGCTGGAAACGTCACAGTTCCCATTAAAAAAAAAAAACCCTTGTGAGAAATGTGTGAGTTTTTCAAGTATGAAGGTGAAAAAATGTAGAGAATTGTAATGTTTAATCTTGAAACATTTGTTATTCTGCTTGTACCAGTGGGTAATTACCAAAACAAGGATTAGTTCAAATCCAAGTTTGGCCAGTTCAGGAAAATCTGTAGGTCAAAGGGAAGAGTTTGTGAAAATCACACATTTTAAAGGATTAAGCAACTAGTTTGTAGGGTGCTCTGTGCCCTGTTCCTTCCTGTTCCAACACTCTTCCCCGACTCCTACTCTCGCTTTTTTGTAATTTTTGTTTGTTTTTTATATGTCACAATATACTGCCAATTAGAAATAATTTATGTTTGCAAAATCTGTTCCTAAAAATTCAAATGGCTCTGGAAAATTAGGGACTATCAGACATTCACACATATGTGTAAACTTGTCCGATGACACTTGAGACCAGCTGTGCTAGAAAAATGGATGGATGGGCTATGACTGAGGGTAGGAGAGAGCAAGTAAGTTTTGGAACTTGGAGCACTTTAGCAATTCAGACAGACCTTTGAAGGTGCTGTGGTGGAGAATACAGAGTATCGTGAGGGAATGGGAGCCTGGTGAGAAGGATTATCAGATACTAGGAGAATAAGGCATTAAGTGAGGTGAGGGGGTGGATGAGAACAAACTTTACTGGTTCAGATTTTCCTATTTCACCATGCATTGGCTCAGGAGAAGGAAAAGCTATGCTTTTTTCTTCTCTTCTGCCTTCTTGTGCGAAGAGAAGACTACCTCTTATTGCTGCGAAGACTATCTCTTTCCCTACCATTCAGACTTCAGGCTAACAAGATGAATGGTATGACAACTCCCAGAATACTGGGATGTATTTGCTTTTTTTGGTCTAGGCTGGAAACCTGATCACCATTTATAACATTAAATTTTCTTAAGAAAAAACAAGTATTCTCTAGTGCAAGCAGGGAAAATGGGTACAAAATGGACTTTGGGGACAAAATAATTCATAAGATATAAACTACCTATGTATATATTTTGGATAATAGTTTCATGCTTCTAATAAAATTGTCTTTATTACTCTTGAGATGTTAACCTATGATCCCTGAATAAGGAACAGTCCTTGTATGAAAAAAATTTCATTTCATAAAAACTCTACACATTGTCTTTTTAAGATTATTTTTATCACTATTTCGTAGACTCGTGAAAATGTTTTTAAAGACAGCATGTGGGACTCTGTTCTAAGCTGCTGTGTAGTCATGCAGCCTCAGTGCTGGTGCCGTTATTCTAGAATTCTCTCTGCATTCTCTCTGATACCTACAGTAGCCCCAGGCTGACTTCCTTCTCTTCTGGGTTCAAGACAACTACACCCCCTACTAAACCTATCACCAAGTTCCTCTTTCCTGTTGGAGCAAAAATGCACAGCTCCCTGAACCCAGTCAGGAACTGGGCTCTTCTCAGCACAGGATCTGATGCCACACTTCTGCCCAAGTTGAGTGTGATGACACATGTACTCCACTTCTAGGACCCAACAGCAGAACGAAGTCAGGAGAGGAAAATACAGAACATTGCATAGCAGTTAGAGAAGGGTTCTTCTCTTCTGCAGCAAATGCAGGGGGAGGAAGATGCCAGTAACCCTTCAACAACTGGATCGGTGGGGGAAGCCCTACTTCGTAGCATTTGCAGGTTTCCATGATGTAACTTCTCCACCATGACTGATTTCAAGCTACCAATGTGATGTCACTGAATGTGGATTTGGGAAGAGAAGTGCAGCAGTAAACCATGATGTAGTATTTCTGCCATTCAGATTCAGGTGGAACCTCAAGATCGGATAATAGTAAAATGTAGCAATTACTAAGTGATGAGTTCTGAGTATTTATCACCTTTGTTTTTAATATAATTTATTTGTAATTTATATACTTTAATTTTTAATATTAACTGTGTTTAACAACTGGCTAACAAAGTTCCTGAAATTTCACAATGGGTTTTTGTGAGGCAATGTCATGGGCTCCAACGTAGAGCCGCCTTGAGCAGGGGACGCTTCACCTGCACATTTTAAGAAGGGACATGCATAGTGAAAAGGCTTCCTGAAATGATGATTGTGGAGATCTGCTGCATCTAGTATTAGGGATACAATGAAACTTACTTTAAATCCTGTATTCATCTCTGAGAAATCTGGGTTTTCTTTAGAAGTTCCCATCCTAGCATTGACCTTACTCAAAGCTACTCAACTTGCAAAATGTAGTGGGTTTGTAGTCAGAGGTGAATTTCCAATATAGTTAACTTAACATGCATATGAGGAAGATTATACTGTTATTCAGAATTACTGTTACATGACTGAAAAGTAACAGGGTCATATTGTACTTTCTTTAACTATGTTTAGATTTAAATGAATATAATTTTCTAAAACAATAACATAAACCCCAGAGAAGAAAACCTGTCGCTTTCAGGAAAGCAAAGCCAGCATAAAGCATTCCAATATCTCCTTTTCCCCTTTAACTGGGTGGCTAGTCTTCTGACAACCCAAAATATTATCTTAGGAGCTTGAGACACAGGGAGAGGGCATAGACAACCCAAGAGAAAAGGTTACAATCACAGTTTGGTGAAGAGAAAATATTCTCACAAAGATAATGTACCATGACATACTGTACTGAAGTGTGGCTTTCCATGAGAAATTCCACATCACAAGGTTCTCATGTAATACAGGACTAAAGTCATCCCTAATCTCCAAATCCAGTGCCTAAGTGCTAGCACAACCTGCTGTGATACAAGGCTCTTACATAAATCCTACAAGCTGTAATATTTCAGCTACAAAGGAGAACGTATCTGCCAGGATAATTCCCAACGAGGAAAGTTACAAAACCGAAAAAAGTAAACAGAATTCTTTCTCTCCGAGGAACACCCAGGCCATCCTTTACTTATAGACAAGGTTTTGCCACACATGAACTGCCCATTTGAGTGTTTAAGAGCCCATGCAGAGATTTGATGTTTAAAGAGAAAAAGAAAATGAAAATTGTATGACACACTCAGTAGGGGATATTTTGAAAGCTAACTTGGGATGGTTTGTCTAAAATGTATGTATGGCCAAAGAATTTTTACCAGTGGAAAGTCTGTGGAGTCTTCATCTGAGAATTCTTGATCAAGAGTGACAGGACTGGGCTTCCCTGGTGGCGCAGTGGTTGAGAGTCCGCCTGCCAATGCAGGGGACACGGGTTCCTGTCCCGGTCCGGGAAGATCCCACATGCGGCGGAGCGGCTGGGCCTGTGAGCCATGGCCGCTGAGCCTGCGTGTCCGGAGCCTGTGCTCTGCTACGGGAGAGGCCACAACAGTGAGAGGCCCACATACTGAAAAAAAAAAAAAAAAAAAGAGTGACAGGACTGTGTACCTGGAGGCAAGACGTCAGCCTTCAAAACTAGAGTCAGAATCAAGGCTTCCGCATATAATGCAGGAAGCACTCTGTATTTCTGTTTCTGTTATTCTTGAGAAGTTTCAGTTTGCTGTCTTCGGATTTTTGATCCTGTCTATATCTTCTAATCAGATGTTCAACTGCTTTAAAATGTATGTGAATATAGCATGCTGGTGTATAACACTGGTGCTGAGAGCAAGAAGGAGTTTTCTCTTATTTGGTTTTACCTAGTGTTAAGGGTTGAATTGTGTTCTCCCCTCCCCAACAACAAAAATTCTTGCGTTGAGATCCTAACCCCCAGTACCTTAGAATGTAGCCTTATTTGGAAATAGGGTCTTTACAGAGGTAATCAAGCTAAAGAGATGTCATTAGAGTGACCTCATAATCCAGTATTACTGGTGTCTTTATAAAAAGGGGAAATTTGGACACAGGGACAGACACACAAAGAGGGAGGATGAAATGAAACATGGGGAGAAGATAGCCATCTACAAGCCAGGGAGAGAGGCCTGGAATGGATCCTTCCCTCACAACTCTCTGAAGGAACCAAACCTGCCCACACCTTGATTTTTAATTTCCAGCCTTCAGAGCTGTGAGATAATAAATTTTTGTTGTTAAAGCCACCCAGTCTGTGGTACCCTATTAGGTATCCCTTACAAATGAATACACCTAGCATATCCTAGAGGCCAGATAACTAGGGACAGCAGGAGTACTTCCCTTTCCCTTGGACATTCATTCTTATGGTAGTTCCCTCAACCAGCCCATTAGCATGATTAGACTTTGTCTCAAACAGTTTAAGTTGCTTTCAGGACATGATTCAGTTCTCTCAGAGAGGTTACCAGACCTACGTGGGCTCACAGGAAACATCAACCATAATATCAACAAATAATAAAAACAAGTATCTGGTCAATTTGGCAATCTATCAAAAGCATTAAAAGCCTTTATGTTCTCCTGTGCTATATTTGTACTCCTAAAGGTACAATCATGAATGGGCACAACTGAACTAGGATGTATATCAGTTATTGATAATATCAAAAAATTGGAAATGACTTATTCTATAATAGATGATTGATTAAAAAATGATTACCTTCACATGATAAAACATCATGCAGCCATTAAATGTAAAAAAATGTAAAAATAAATCAATGACATAGAAAATTCCCAAGGTATATTTTTAAATAAAATAATCCATAAAATGATCCTGAGTTTGAAAGAGAAGGAGGGCAGGAGAAAGAAATGTTAATCTTTCTCACTTGTTTGTAGACTTATGCAAGATTTTATCACGTTAAGTAGCAAGATTTTCTAAATTCTCTACAAAGAACATGAATTCCTGTTATAATTAGGAAAAGCAAAAAACTCGCGTACCAGAATTAGTGAAATAATTTCTTATGGGCATGATGTTGAGATAATTTGACTTAGTTTTTAATTTATATAAATATTTTATTTTCATATAATGCACATACATAAAATCACACAAATCATTGTGTACAGCATGATGAATTTTCACAAAGTGAAATACCTGTATAACTCAGATAAAAAATTTGAACAATACCAGCACCCCAGAGACTTTCTTCATGCTCTTTCCTATTACTATCCACTGAAGGTACTACTATTTTGTCTCTAACACCACCATTAGTTGCACCTGTTTCTGAATTTTATGTAATCACACCATAAACACTTTTTCACTCAATGTTATTTTGTGAGGTTCATTCATATTCTTACATGTAGACACGACTCATACATTATCATTGCTGGATAGGCTGTAAAACTATTTCCTACAGGCCAGCTGACTGTTTTTGTAAAGAGAGTTTTATTGAAACATAGCCGTGCTCATTCATTTACATCTAGGGCTGCTTTCATGCTACAGTGGCAGAGTTGAGTAGTTGTAACAGAGATCATATGGCCCACAAAGCCTAAAGTATTTACTATGTAGCCCTTTGCAGAAAAAGTTTGCTGACTCTGGTTATATAGTATTAATTATGTGTCTATTCCACAATCGATTTATGCATTCTACTTTTGATGAACAATTGTGTTGTTTCTAGTTTGAGAGTATAATAGGGTTGCCAGATTTAGCAAATAAAAATACAGAACTCTCAGTTAAATTTGAATTTCAGACAAACAACAAAGAATATTTTTAATATAAGTATATCCCAAATATTGCATGGCAACCATGGGCTGAATAGCATAGCTGCGAACATTCAAATATTTTTCTTTCGGTGAATGTATGTATATACACGATTCTGTTGGATATATTTCTAGGAGTGGATTGCTGGGCTATATAAAGTATGTGAATGTTCACTCTTAGTGGATACTAACAAAGAGTTTTCCAAAGCGGTTACACAAACTTATACTTTCACTGGCAGTGTAGGATTTAAGTTGCTTCTCATCTTTGCCCATCCTTAATATAGTTAGTCCTTTTAATTTTTACCAATCTGATGAGTGTGTAGTAGCATCCCACTGTGGCCTTTATATTTCCCTGAGGGCTAATTCATTTGAGTATCTTTTCATATGTTCATTGACCATTTGGATGTTGGGGGTGGCACGGTTGTGTGTGGTGCCTATTCAAGATTTTTGGCCATTTTTCGGTTTGGCTATATGTTTTTTTTCATGGTGGCTGGTGATTTATAGTAGGAATTGCCTTGAAATGGTGAACTGGAACAATCAGATTTTTTCCCCCTCTCTCTCTTTCTCTCTTTCATTCTTTCTTTCTCCCTGGAATTTGACCTGGAAAAGATGGGGGGGAAAGGGTAGGTTTCAGCATGGTGGGATGAAAGTTCATGAGGTAAAAGTCTAGGGCAGTGGTGTCCAATAAAACTTTCTGAAATGATGAGAATACTCTATTTCTGAGATGTCCAATACGATATCCACTAGCCTTGTGTGGCTTCATTGCTTGAAATGTGGCTATTGTAACTGAGGAACTGTGCGTTTGCATTTTATTTAATTTTAATTAATTTAAACTTAAATAGCCACATGGGGCCATTGGTACAGGATTGAAAAGTGCAGGTCTCAGGACTTCCCTGGTGGCGCAGTGGTTAAGAATCTGCCTGCCAGTGCAGGGGACATGGGTTCGAGCCCTGGTCCGGGAAGATCCCACATGCTGCAGAGCAACTAAGCCCGTGAGCCACAACTACTGAGCCTGCGTGCCACAACTACTGAAGCCCGCATGCCTAGAGCCCATGCTCCGCAACAAGAGAAGCCCGCACGCGGCAGTGAAGACCCAATGCAGCCAAAAATAAATAAATAAATTTATTAAAAGAAAAAAAAAGCACAGGTCTCATAGACAGGCTAAGGGTAAGCAAGTTATAAATAAGCTGATACAGGGATTGTAGCTAAGATAGTCAAAGAAGAATTTCTGTTTCTAAATTCCCAGAAGCTCTTCAGATGAGACTAGTCTGGAGAGAGTTTGAGTGGGTGGAGCTATTTTCACAACCCCTGTTATTGTGGCCTGACGGTATTGTTACTGTTCTTAGATTTCTATAAGATTCCATCTCCCTTGTCCTGCCCCAATGCTGGTTTTTCAGCTTTTCTGTGTTCTCAGTTAAATACAGTGAAATGAATCTTTTCCAGATGCCTTTGCAGTGACTAAATTGATTTAGTTGGTTCAGAATGCTACAAAGTCTTCTCCCTCAGGAAGAACCAAATTTTACCATTAAGGTCCTGACAGATTTACCAGCTTTACCTGACACCTCTTAGGGGTGGCTGCCAAGTTCACAGCACTTCTTCCTCTCTGGGAAGACTCCCAGACACACAGGGATAGGTCCTGAGTGATCATATCTGAGCCACACGATATTGTAATCTCTGCTATAGACAAGTGGTTCAAAAACTTTCATGAGTGTCAGAATAAGCTTGAGGACTTGTCAAAACAAGATTGTGGGACCCAGCCCTAAAGTTTCTTTTCCAGTAGGTCTGTGGGTGGGGCCCCAGCATTTGCATTTCTAGTAAGTGCTCAGGTGACATTAATGCTGCTGATCTCGGGCCCATACTTTAAGAATCACTCCTGTAGGGCTTCCTTGGCAGCGCAGTGGTTAAGAATCCACCTGCCAATGCAGGGGACACGGGTTTGAGCCCTGGTCCAGGAAGATCCCACATGCTGCGGAGCAACTAAGCCTGTGCGCCACAACTACTGAGCCCACGTGCCACAACTACTGAAGCCTGTGCACCTAGAGCCCCTGCTCCGCAACAAGAGAAGCCACCGCAATGAGAAGCCTGTGCACCGCAACAAAGACCCAACACAGCCAAAAATAAAATATAGATAAATTAATTTAAAAAAGAAGCACTGCTGTAGATAAATGTTACAGATAGTCACTCTGAGATGGGGTAATCAGTTTCTCTCAGGAATTTGAAATTTGGAACAAAGAGACACAGAAACTGAAGGCTATTAGAGCAATGCTCTGGAGAGAAGGTCCAAAACCTACCACTGTTTGGGTTCCCAGGGCTGGTCTGGTTCCTGCTCTTAGGTGGAGCCTTGGTTGTTCAGTCCTTTGAATAAATCTTAATACTTTCATTATTTTGCATAAACTGGCCATAGAAAGTTTCTGCTGCTTGCCCCTAGAAAGTTTCTGCTGCTTGCCCCTAAAAGAACTTGAACTAAGACATGAGTATATTAGTTAAGTGTTCCACCACAAAAACAAAAACCATTCTAAGTATTTAAAACAGATATAATATAGGACAGGGAATTGGTCACACAGGTGATGGAAGGTCTGAGAAAACAAACATGCAACAAAAGATTAGCAACAGCAGGAAGCTACCTCCACCTGTAGGCTGGGGGGACAGTCGGAGAAGATGGCATTGACAGAGGCCAGGGTGACCTGGAAGAAGCTGGAACCACGAAGAACCAGTTCAACGGGGAAAATGCTGCTGCTGCCGGAAACATCTCCCAGTGCAATTCTGTGGAGGTAAAGCAACACCCTGGCTTCTCCCTTCCTCCTACCTCTAATCTCCCGGCAGTGCCTTGCCAGGCTGTGAAGCTTGGGGAAGATGACCTGGGATACTGAGGACAGCTTGGGGCTGTGGAAGAGCAAGCCATGGATAAGAAAACAAGTCGAGGACCAGCACTGTTTAATTTGGATTTCTCATTTCTTTTCATCGAAGGACGTTTTGCCAACTTACAAATTATTGAGATAATATGTGCACTGGATAATTTCTAATAATTTCTTAAGGATAAGATTTTTTATTTAACTAGGTTTTTATTAACTTGTTCCATAATTAGGGCTGACATTTCTGAGATAATCTTCAGGGGGAAATTGCAAATAATAACAAGAACTAGCACTTGTACAGTTCTTTTCAATTTGAAAAGGGTTTTTCTATGTCTCACCTAATTTAATCCTAAGAAACCTTATGAAGTAGGTTTATTGTTAGCTCCATTTGAAAAATAAGGAAACTGAAGCTCAGAGAAAATAAGCAACATGAAATAAGCAAAGTCACATTGCTTGGAAGTGGGAAAATGTCATGATCCCAAACCTGGGCTCAGCACACAACCTTAATTGTTGTGAAACACCAAGCAATAGTGTGAAAACACATGCAGGGCTACAAACTTAAAATTCTTTCTCTGTTGATATCTCACTTCCTTCCATATCTAAAACCCAACATCTAGAGTAAAACCTTGTAACCAGAACTGAGAGAGATTATTTTGAAAGAACGGCAAAATATCCCATAGTGCCTTTCCCCCTCCTTCACCTGTAGATGATCAGTTAAATCTATCTTCAGTGGTTCCATGGGTTCCTAATTAATAGGCAATGATTATGGGAAAAGACAAGCCCTTTCTTCAGATCATTCTAGAACAGCAGCAGTCCTTTAAAAAGAAAAGAAACAAAGTAACAGAATCCTTTGACTGAGAACATAAATTAAGCTAGACAGAATGGGTGTTTTTGTGGCGCATGAGACTACTTAGTCACCTAGGAAGAAATACAAACACACACAATAAGTGTACGTGAATGTGTGTGTGTGTGTGTGTGTGTGTGTGTGAGAGAGAGAGAGAGAGAGAGAGAGAGTTTCTCCATAGAAGTTGTTAAGTTTCCTCTGGTCCCAGGTCCATGGACTGCATTTCTGATGCTTGAAGAGCCATCTTTGTTTCCCTTGGTTACCAATGAAATAGTGTGCAGGGATCAGTTCAGATCCATCACGCATAACAAAATGCTTCCAAACACAATGCCTTGCTTTCAATATTTATTATCTAAATTTGTATCTATTTAATAGGAAGGGCAGCTCACATGCATACATCCACACATTTCTGTGTTTATAATCTAGTGTGTATGATGTCCTTTACATATAAAAATGAGCTGTGTAACATGGCACATCCCTATAATATTAATTGCTATAGAGAATGGAATTTCTTCTTCAGGCAGGTTTCATCCTCTCCTTCATTACCGAAAACCCAAGAGAATTTGCTGTAGGGTGATTTATCCTATAGGGTTACTCCTCAGAGTGTACCTCAATATTGTCATATAATTTTATCTGTAAGGCTAAGTCCTGCCTTATAAAGAATCTCCACATCCAATTTGACTCAATAAATTTCGAGCTCACTGATTATATTTCCATCTAAAAGCTTTACACAGTTACAAAACTGGGAGAGCTTTTAGAATCATCCCAGGTCAAGTTTCTTTCTGAATATTTTCTCACAGTGAACTGCAATACATTAAGACTACCCATTAGCTAGAATATCACTGATTGTACTCTTGATCTGTTGGCCAATGGAACATTTGTATTGTCTAGGTTCCATTTAAGACAATATTTGGAATGGACAGAATGGCTCAGAACAGGAGAGCAACATTCAAAGTTATCTTCCTTCAGTAGAGAAAAATATGTTTGGGCTATACGGAATTGGTTTGACAAAAGAAAAGCAGAATTCAGTACTACAATCCCTCTCTCAGCAAAACAAAGCATTTCCCTCTCCCCTGAGGTCCTCTAGTTCCATGAATATTTTTCTCTTGAACCCAAGTTATTGTTGCACAAACACGTGAGAAAATAAGAGTGATAAGAAGACTGTCACCAGCAATTAGGTGGAGAGTTGTTTGAAATTTTAATTGTGAACTTTCCTTTCACAAGATGTAGTCTTCTAAGATTTTGCTAGTGGAAATGGGGGTGTGAACTGATCCTTATATGTGATTAAAACCTCGAATGCCATTATAATTTACTCTACCTTTACAACTGGAATAACTAGATGTATTGATTTTTCTTTTTTCGTTTAAAAAGACACCTAGAGATTTGCTCTCAATGTTAATTTTTCATAATATTTGGTACTCATTGACTAATGAAAAGTGCCACGCAAAATTTTTACATATTAAAAATAAAATTTTCCTGAAGGTTCAGAATTCTGCTACACACCTTTTGCTTACTTTTAAACATTTAGGTGTATTACTATCACAGCTCTTCTTGAACAGCACAGTGTTTTTTGGTTTAGGTCATTTAAAACACTTGAGTGAGAGTGAGGTATGTAAATTGAGAGGAGGGTGTTGTGGATTTAAAAGTACATGTATGCATATACGTCATTTATTAAAACTTTAGGCAAGGATGTTGTCTTCCTGGGAGTTGAGAGCCATGAGAGCGGGAAGTCTGCTGCAGGGAAGAACAAAAGCATGGCTGCGCGATAGTATTATCTCTGCAGCAGCAGCTGGCTCCCGGACGGAGGGTTGAGGCAACTATCTAGTCTGTTACACTGCATTTTTATTAGTGACACCCTCCGTTATTCGGTCAGCTCAGCCGACTAAGCTATTCTCCGAGTTCTGGCTGGTCACCCTGACTCCATTAAATGGAAGAAGGAAAGAGAAGACAGAAGGGTAATTTGGACCAAGTGGGGCAAAGGGGGATTCCTCTCCTTCGGAGTCGGCGTCCCTCATCCTCCGGGACGTGGGGGAATTCCAGGACCGTATTTAACCCATAAAACTAATGCATCCTATTAATTAGTTGCTACGCGTAGGGAAGGCAATGAAAGGCTTCATCTTCTCTTTCCAGCTGGGGCCAGCAGAGCCCGGTTGGTCAGAGCTGCCTGGCTGGTGCACACTAGCCCCGGACCCCTCTGGTCCCTCAGAGCCCGCATGGGACCGAGTGGAGGTCAAGTCAAAGGGCATGACCGAAGGGTGCTTGCCCCCACGCCCGCCCGCTGAGTCCGCAGCTCGGTTTTTGAAAGACCAACACTAACACTGCAAGGCTGGAGGGCGGGGAGGGGGCGGGTCGCGGTGGGGGCGGGGCTGGGGCGGGGACGAAGAGGCCCAGGAATGCGTCGGGAAGTGTAGTTTCAACACCCTCAGTAGCGTAGCTACCCAGGCTCTGCTTGTGGAATGTGAACTACAGCTCCCAGGAGTGTGCGGGCCCTGCCCGGGAGTACATGCGCAGTGAGCGCCGCATTGTATCCTATCAGGCGAGGAGAGGGTGATGTCACCTGCGAGTTGGTAACCTACGAGCGGCTGTGAAGGAAACTGTTTAACCGGATCCCATTGTACCCGGAGCGCAGAGCCGCCTTTTCAGCATGCGGGGGCTGCTCAGGTAAGGGGGACGTTCCGCGTCGCCTGCCGCACTCCTTCATTAAGTGGCACCAGGAGGTGGCGCGGGGGTGGGCGTGCTTCTTCGGGCCCGGTGCTGGGTTAGCGGCGCGCCCTCCCGCTGCCTCCCCGGAGCTCCGGGGCCAGTAGGTAAATATTAAACCCGTCCTTCAGGTTGAGTCTGGGTGGGAACAGAACCTAGACAGTTCCCGGCTGCCAAGCAGGGTTTGGGAAAATGGCTGCAAGCGCGGTGCAAAGCAAGGCGAGACCGGGGGAAGGCGCCCCCGAGGACGGGGGTGCCTCCCTTGTTTCTTTCTGAGGTGCTCGGATGCCAAGAGAGCCGGCAGGGTACCACTCGCCGCCTTGCTGCTGACACCCCGGGGCTGGGGCGCTGGGGGTCGTGGCCTTGGCTGAGTGCTGAGGGCACTGCTGCTGTCGGGAGCTGCTGGTCCGGGAGGCTCCGGGAGGGACAATCCCGAGGCAGGCTTGGTAGACTCGGAGGTGTAGACCGAAGAGGAGGGACTCGTTTACTCGTTCGCGTCCCAGCAGAACCCCCACCATCCCGGGCACCCTCACCTCAAGACTCATTCGAAAGGGATGGGGTGACTGTAATTTAGGCAAAGTTGGAAGCTAAAGGTCTCAAACCAGAAAGAGGAGGGAAAGCCGCCTTGCGGAAGGAGTGAGGGGTGTTGGCGGACAGCAGCGAGGGGCGGCCTCGCAGCCTGCGGACCGGGTTCGAGGCGCCAAAGAGCGCTCCCGCCTCCCGTCCCTCTGGGTAGGGCGCATCTTGGTGCCCCTTGCACTGATGGTTCCCTCGACAAAGAACACCTGAGCTGGGACAAAGCATCTGCTCGGAGCGCTGGGCTGGGACGTGGTAAAGCGGTAGGGAGTGTCGAATAATCTAGCGATACGACTCGCAGCGGGGCAGGAGAGCTGGGTAATCGCTTTTCCCAGCTGGTGGTGAAAATCCAACTGCTTGTGATCCGCTTGGAGACGTGCGCGGCGCCCGAGAACTCTATAAAGTCCTCTGGATTTCCTTTCCCTAGCACTCTTATCCGTTCTCTTACTTGTTCATCAAACCCATGCTAAAGGCTCTGTTCTCAAGTTAATCGCAGCCTGCGGTTGGAGTGTTCTGTCTCTTGCGTCCATAAAATATTTTAGGGGACCCAGGAATAGAATATACTTCAACCCCCGTTCCCCACCCCGCCTCCCATCTTCACCCGCAGGAGAGCATCAAGAGTAAATGCCACCCGTGACCGTTTTGCTCCTCTTGAGTTGGTAGTTTCTTGAGGCTCGAGAAGGACCTAGTGAATTGTAGTGGGGTTTGCCTGCAAGATGAATCCCGTTGCCATGGCGACTCCTGCCGTCGGAATCTTAACTGCTCCCACTGCTGTTTCAATTCAGTGTGGCTCTGCGGGCAGCTGGGAGGGCGTGGCCAGTAGGTGTGGTTAGATGCTCTCCCTGGGCCCAGCTGTTCTCTCCTAGTCACCGGTTTCACAGCCCCGGGTTCTCTCCATTCTCTTGTAAATAGCTTGGACACAATTTTTGGACCCCCTTCCCTGTCGCGTCCCCATACCTGGTCTCTCCACCTCCCTCCCCAGAAAAAGCTGTTAAGAGCCTTTGTACTGAGGCAAACTCTGAAAATTACAATCAAAAGATCTCTCTCCTTTCAGGCTGATCTCTCATTTCAAAAAAATGAAAACATACATTTTCCTAATAACGTATATTATAGTGCTGTAGGCAGCTTTCTCCAGGAGGGAGTTCTCCTCTGTTATGTGTGAAGAGAGCTCCCTGGCCACCAGTAAAGGTCCTCAATTTGCCCGAGGTGCAATTCACTGGAAGTTTTTAGGGACAAGTAATAACTGAAATTGAATTCTGGAAGTCATGGCTATCCCTTGTGGTTCTCATGAAATCTAAAGACCCGTCTAGAGGTTGCAGATCCTTGAGAGGGTTGGGATCTAGGAAGCCTGGGTCCTGCTCTCGCTCTGTCATTACTGGGTTCCCCATTCTGGGGTGAACCCTCTGCCTCTGGGGACCTCAGTCGTTGGTGATGTGGGAAGAGGGGCACAGCAGTTTTCCTAAAGTTGATTTTCGGTATAAAATCTTGTGACTCTAAGGAGTTGTTCATTGTCTTTTATTTTTCTCAAAGAAATCTGAAGATGAGAGTTTAAGCCCAGCTTCTGACACTGATATCGGGCTAATATCTCTGAGCCTTACTTGTATGGCAAAATAGCCCGACTTTTCATGGTAATCCCTCAAACTGGGCAAGGCAGCTGTATTAGTATTTATAATATTAGTTCTACTACTACTATTATCCCAGTATCTGGACTTCTTTTTATCCTTTTATTGTAGAATTGTTTAGATTTTGACTTTTTATAGATTCTTGTTGAATGCAGTTATTTGTAATTTAATTGCATTAAGAGTAATTGAATTATGCAAACATTTTGCCTACCTTCTGCTTTCATTTCATACCAAAGTGGATTATCACAGACATTGCAATTAAGGGGGGAGGGTGTATATCTGCTAGCATCTATGCGTATACATTCGTGTGCAGCTAAATGCTTGGGGTTGCTGTGTGCCAGGCGGTTGACATTCATCATCTTGTTTTAAGTAGGTGGTTACATCCCCACGAGGAAACAGGATCAGAAATTTCACTCACAATTTTTGTCATAGAAGTTAGCACTGACTGAAATCTCCTTCAGTTATCTCCTTACTTCCGACTGCCTATAATTCTGATAATAATGCCAATGTGTGTGGGTTTTTCCCACTCCGTGAAGGTCTTTGAGAGCAGTCTTTGTCTTGTCTATCCCTGTCTATCCAGCATTTAAAGCAGTGTTTGGCCATTGGTAGGTATTTTATAAATATTTGTTGAATCACTACTGACTAGTAGAACCATGATTGGAGATCCAAGATCTATATTCTTTCCACTGATAGTTTTGTCATCAGTTGTAATATTCCTCTTAGTTTTCTGTCAAGCAGTTTCATCTCAGCATAAATCAAAACTCCTGTGTAGCATGTGACGAGGTATAAACGGCCTTCCATGTGTTTGAAATAGTCAAATTGTAACTATTTGCTTTTGGAATATATTCACTCACAGAGACTTTTCCCCCTATAATTAATTCTTTATATAATTCTTATTACCCCAAACCAGACATTTCTAGATTTCTCTCTGTTGTACTGTCCTTGGCCCAGATAACTTTCCCAGGAGCTAAATGACGGGAACAGGGAGAGAGAGACCAAGGCCAAGATACCTAGAGACTTTTGCCAGGCTGCCAGTGGCCCCAGAGGCACCATGTGGGTAGAAGAGTGGGCAATAGCTCTCTCATTTGGGGTGGGGTTGTTCTATAAACAGGGGTAAGTTGTTCAGGCTGGCTGATGTGAGAGGGGAACAGGGTAAAAGACATTTGTCCAATATTTGTAGCACTCAGTTATCATGCAGTAAGTTGCATTCTGTGGGTTTTCCGTAGTGTGAATTAGTGAGGAGGTGTGATAGTAAAGAGGGTGCAGTGGGTCATGTCCTTGGGTGGTGCTTACAGGAGCTCAGTGAAAAGGTGCCAAGGAATTTGAACCCTGGCTTTCTTGCTTTGTGGACATGCCTCTGGGTGTTAAGAATTTGTGTGTCTGCGTGTGGTTTTATTTGAGCTACTTTGTTTAAAAGGCTGCTTTTAGTGTTGATACTGTGGTCATCAGAACAAATAAGGTGTTTACAAACAAAACATAGTTAAGACTGAAAGTGTTTCACTTTGTAAATATTTGGGGGATAGTATAAAGAGTGGCTTTGGCTTGAGAATCTTGAGGTCTTCTGTTAAATTACTTAAAAACTTACAGCTGTTGGATCAGGGGAAACAAGCTTTTCCAACAAAGTTTGGTACCACTGAGAGCCTTAGGTGTTTGGCTCAGGAAATAATCACAGAGCCTGTAACTTCTGTGGGGCCCTCCCTGGCTTCGTGTCATGCTCCTGGTATTTCCAAGTGTTAAGTCTATCCTTACATTTCAGGAAACAAAGCAACTTTGCCAACTTAGGTTAGCAAACTAGTTGAATCTCTAGAGGGGGCACCAGTCAAAATGAAAATTCTTCTGTTTTGTGATTTTTCTTCTTTGGACAAGGAATGTGGACTACTGTCACTTATTTTGGCACCATAATTTCTAACTTGGTAATGGAAGGAATCTTTTAAGTGAATGTATATCTTAAACACTTACCGCATCAGATGATAGTGGTTTCCCTGAGAGCTTGGTTTAGAGGCAACTGCTAGCACAGGTAATATTTCAGAACTTGGTAAGTAGGGCTTTTTCTGTAGATTGGCAGGGCTGGGTGGGGGGGCAGGCTGGGGCTAGGATACCTCTGTTGAGGGTTGTGCTTGGAGTGGCTGAGTGGCTGAGATTGGAATTGAAGGATGGATCTGAAGTGCCGCTCCTCCCCCTTCCTTCAGGCTACCACTTATTGCCTCCACTGAAAGAGGGACAGATGACGATGAGATGCAAGTTGATTTTGGTGACCTACATTCCACTTGAGCAGACTATTTCCACAGCAAAAAAAAAAAACATTTACCTTTGTATTTTCTGGCATCCTTTCCACTGTTCCAAAAACAGAGAAATGAGCATTTCAGAGTGAGTTTGCATTCATAGTACACATATCTAAAAGTGATTTAAATGTTAAGTCCTAGGAGCATAGCAACAAGCACACAGAGCCTGAGCACCCCCCCTCCCCTGCCCATTAATCCATTAATCTGAGGTTACCAAATATACCCTCAGCCTTGGTGAGCTTATTTTTCCTGCTGATGTTTAAGCACACCTGGTTTTTATCCCTATCTGTGCCTTTCTGCAGTAATGGCTCCCCTCATCTGGAATGAGCACTCTTCTGAGCATCTGAATTCTCCTTGTGCTCTCAGATCCAGCTTGAGTGCCATAGCTTCTGGGAAGCCTTCCCTGCCTGTCCCTCCGCTTTCGCCACCACGCCCGGCTCCTTGCTCCTTAGCGCCCTCAGCCTGACCATGCAAACAAACACTCATACCTAATGTGATACTAACAGTCAAGGGATGTGAGGTGCTAAACTTGGGTCAGGCCGTTCCTAATACTTTACATGAGCTTAACTATAGACTCCTCCACAGCTGCATGAGGTAGGTACTGTTATCACTATTTTACAGCTGAGGAAACTGAGGCACGAAGAACTTAAGGAACTCACCGAGCTCAGGTCACACAGCTGGTAACTGGCAGACCCTGTTAGGGACCCAGGCTTCCAGTTCTTTACACCCCCCCACTATTGCCTTGCCCCTGGTTTTCCTATATGTTATTCTTTTCTCGCCATTGAGTTGGGGGAATCACAACTTCCTTTGTGTCTCTTGATTCTGAAACAGTGCTAGGTCAACAAGTGCTGGATTGATTAAGAGTAAAACTGCTTTTTCACTTAATGGTTTCTTAGAGTCTGATTTTCTGGAACAGAAAATGTTGTATGAGATTTAAAATGTTGCATTTGTTTATTTGAATGTTAAGAATTTTTGAACTCCCTCCCTTTTGCTTTGTGAATGATGGGCAAATTATTCGAAAAAGGAAATGCTCTTAAATGCCATCTCTGAATCTATGTGGAGTTTGTCCAGCATTAGACCCTCTTGTTAACTGAGATAACTTTTCAGTAGGTTGAATCCCTTATCTGAAGAAAGCCCTTCTCACCCAGAACAGGGCCACAGAAGCCTGTCTTGAGAGTTAAGACTCCCATAACTTCTTAGCTTCCCAACTCCCTGTTGTCTTTTAACATAAATTGTGAAAGCTCTTTTGAAAAGAAAATGAAAACTTGAGTAGTAGTCAAACACGTAATCTAATACTGGGTATCCTTACACATTAAAATAAGCTTTTTCCTCACTCACCTTAGAAGAGAGACTTACTTTTACAGTGGAGCAAATTTGGCACCAAATATACAATTGCAGTTCTTTTAAACCATAGCCACTATTGTGAATTAAATGTGGAAAACTAGGCAAGCAAGTTCAATTTCCAGTGTAGTTGGTGTGATTTCCTGACTTACAATAGATCTTTTACTTTTGGCTTAACACTGGATATTGTGCCACTTTGACAATATTTAATGAAGACAATTGAATAAAACACAAACTGTGTCATTTAGAGAAATAATAGGAAAGTTATGCCCTAACAGCATATTGCCAGGAAAGGAAAATGAAAACAAAAGACTTGTTAGCCCTTAGGCTGCTCAAACATAATATTCATTTAACAGACATTAGTTTCAGAAGCTTTTTTAAATTCGTCTTGTTACATTTCCTAAGTATGTCATTCACCTTTAGTAATAACCTGAGCTCATTCTGTTCTATAAATTGCACCAGGATCGGAGTTGAAGGTTCCTTGTACTTCTGCCAGGCACACAATTAGGGACACGTATTAAACTGGTCTTTGTCCTCTTCATTTCTGAAAAAAATACCTTCTGTACGATTGGCAAACATTGCCCATCTGATGGACTGTCTGAATTTAGACTTCCAAGTGTAGATAGCCTAGATCCGATCTTTGGGCATTGTCTGGGCAATACAGATGCCCATCTTTTGTTTTTTGAGATGAGTTCTTATATTCTGGCTTATTGGCTAAGCTCAGTTTGTTAGTGACGTACAAACCAGGTCAAGGGCATGGGTTAGCTTTGCCTTGTCTTGGAGTCACCAACTGCACCTGTAATTCTAGTAACTCTTTTTTTTTTTTTTTTTAACTCATCATGCTCTTGGTCACAAAGGACACTAGACAGTGGAGGATAGACCCTGTGGATATATCAGTGCATAGCCATCATCACTAAGGGCAAAAGATGGTGCCATATTATAAAATGAACTGATGAGGGTCTTAGTTTTTTCAGACCCCATAAGTTAGAGGTAGGGCTTCACCAGCAGTTTGCCTAGGAACTATGTTTATGCTTCTGACAGGTGTCCTCCTGTGAAGAGTGTGGGTCAGGACTAGGGGCAGCTTCCTAAAACACAGCCTTGGTCTTTTCCTTCCCTTTCTTGGGGGTGTGACCACAGTCATTAATGTGTGTTTTGGTGCCCATTCTGGGCTTCACTCTTCTCCCATAAAATTCTGCAGATTTGCACCCCAGAAGAAGAGTGAAGGATCGTGCCCAACATCCTTCACCAGGTGAGTTAGATTGTTCACATGTGTCTAGGCTTAAACTTGTATTTGATTCGTAGAGATTTGGTAAAACTGAGCAGTGAAATGTCTAGACACGAATTAAGTTAGAAACTACAGTTCTGTGACAAGAGGGTTAGGCTAGGGACCCTTCTAAATCCTGAGAATTTACTATAAAACTTATTGTAAAAAGTTAAAGGAAATGAAATGGACAAATCAAACCATTTAAAGGTCCTTGCTGCATTCTCTACTCTTGAAAGTTGGTGAAATTTTGAATATAGAAAATGTCATGGTTTTGGCCAAGGTAAATGATTTAGGAATTAAAAAAAAAAAAATGCTGCCACAGTTACCCCATGTTAGCGGTGGCTATTTGAGTTAGGATGATGGTGGCAAAAGAAACAACATTTCTGTTTGTTTCCCATTCTGTTTGTGTGTGGCAATCTAGTTTGCATTAGAGGTTCTCCTCCCCACACCCCCCTCCCTGCTCAGCACTCAATGGTCATTCAGAGTAAAAGTCAGAGAGGGTGTGGAATGAATCTTGCTGGAATTGAAGCTGATAGCTAAGACTTCATTATGTCCTCAGAAGGTTACATGAAAGGCATGTTATTATATTTTTGTATTTTTAAAATCAAGAATAGAGATTAGATTGGACTAGAAAACTTCTGTGACCCATTTAGGGCTTGACACTCAATGAGTAGGTGACACTTCCAACTACAGTTCCAGGAACCATGGCAAGAGACTGCCTTGCTTCATATTTTATGCTAAGGAAGTGAGTAAAAAAAAATTTTTTTTTAAGTGTATAAAATTTTTGGTTTGACCCAATTTCTTTTCTTTTCCTGTGACGGAAGGTACCTTTCTTCCATACCCCAGCTTTTGCTACTATACTCCTTGGATTGCAATTTGAGTCTGAAGGACCAGTGACCTACTTCCTTGCCAGGAACCTGTCTGTGGGCAAAGGGAGACCGTGGTACCCTGTGGCCAGGTTCCATACCAGGGAAGCCACACTCACCGACCTTACAAATGGTCTTCCCCCTTAACCTCCGACTTAGAATAGGCAGCTGTGTGGCAGCAGAGAGGGGATGGCTTACATTTTAATTCTCCCAAGCTCAGATTGTTTTTCTGATGGAACAAGTTGGGGGAAGTAGGTGGAAGGGAGGACAGAGGGAGTTATTGGGTTTCACTTATCTTATCATTTGTTTCCCTCTGGATTGCCTTTGTTTATACAGGTCAGGAATTCCTCCAACAGAAAGTATGCGTCCACACGGGGATGTTCAGATTGGGGCTTCCTTCTCCTTGTGCTCAGGTTGCTGACTTGGCTTTCCTCTCTCCAGCTTAATCTGAAAGGAGGGCTGGAAATATTTAACCTGCTTTAAATTTTTCTGTTATATGAAAAAGAGATCCTAAAATAATGACTTGGGGCAAATGGATTAATGATTTTTCTGACAGGGAAAGGGGATGATGCTGAGTAAGTTTAACATCTACGTATAACTTACTTATGTTGGTCGAGCGTTTAGACACGAATGTTTGACACCCTGAATAAAATCCCTTCGCCTTTTGGTTGCTGCTTGGCAATTGCACAGAGGAAAAAGAAACACCATTTGATTTTAGGTTTAGATTTGCGTGATCTTGGCCGTTCCTTTAAACTTTCCTGGGCCTTTGTTTCCTCATCTGTGAAACAATGTGAAAATTCTAAAATTTTATGAGAATGGTTTCATCTTAACATAATGACCTCACTTATATGGTGCTGTGTAACATTGATGTAATGTCCACTGAGTTTCCCTAGAATGGAGATCAGTGTGGAGGAACTCTATTTTTTCCCTTTCAGAATTTCCAACATTGGTCTCTGCTCTTAGCGCAAGGTTTCTGAGACCCTGTTCTTGGCTGGAGCTAAACCCTCAAGATCTGATCTCTAATCTCCTTAACTAAACAGCTTCTAGTCACGTTCTCCAGTCCTGGGGCTTAGGAAATTCCGTAGGATATAAGTAAGGGATGAGGCTAGATGGTGTCTTTGCGTGGCCATCCAGTTCTCTTTAAATTGATCATCTCTTTAAACCAGAATTTGATTACCACCATTGCCACACAGGATGGGTGTAGCCAACAGTCATGTTTTATTTGGCCAACACAGTGTTATTTTTAAAAAGGGAATGGTTTTATTGAGCATTTACACTCTAATTTGTCACTGACCTCACAGCACCCTAGTGCCTCATACACAGCCACTTTGTTTATGTGATATTTCTTTACCTCCTTGGCCCTTGAAGGCATTTGAGTCTTCAATCCCCATTTTAAACTAAATTAAATTGCAATAAGAGTCTCTTCAAACGTTTATCCAGCACTGGGCTGGCAAATGACCCAATCCAGGGTTTCTCCATCTCAGCATTTTAGGCATTTTAGGTGGGATGGTCCTTTGTTGTTGGGGATTGTGCTGTGCATGTCTGATATTCATTAGCATCCTGGGCCTCTACCCTCTAGATGCTAGTAGCAAAGTTTCCCCCAGCTGGGACAACCAAAATGTCTCCAGACATTGCCAAATGTCCCCTGGGGAGCAAAATTGGGCCCAGTTGAAAGCCGGGTGACAGATTTTGGATGGCCTGGGAATTTTAAACATTGGACCAGGCTTGGATATTTAGGGATAAATTGGAATTCATCTGGGAGACCAAGCTATCCTGCTGTTTTTATTTATTTGGGTAGTTGGTTAGAGCAAAGTGAAGGTCAGTGGATTAGTCTCTTCAGGGTCACTTCTCCATGTTTCCATGACCACTGCCTGGGAGGCCAGGCATAGTTTAAGGACATGTCCTTGGTCACAACAGGGGACTCTGTGAGACACTGACGCTGGGTCAGGGCAAGCCCACCAGCGCTAGTGGGAAAACAACTTTGAAGCCCATAGCCTGTGTTGGTAGGTCAGTAAAGTTATCTGTGGATAAAGAAGATGAGGCTTTGGGGAAAGAAAAGATCATCTCTGTTGTTATTATCAAACGCCAAAATGCTTAAAAAAAAAGAAAAAGGCATTTGCCTTTAAAAATGACAGTTTATCTCAAATCAGCAGTGAGGGAAGAACTCTGAAAAGGATTAGCAGCAGACTGATGTCCCCCTTTTTTTCTCTCCCTCAAAAAAGAATGTCTGAAAAGTTGACTCAAAAACTTGGGCTTTGGCAGCACTCAAACTTGCCTTGTCACTCAGAGTGAGTTTCCGATCAGACTCATCTCTGGCTTCGTAAACATGAGGCAGATTTGTTTGTTGCAAATTTCCTAACTTGGCCTATGCCATGGGCCATCATGGAGGATTTCAAAGTCTCGAGTTATAACTACCAAAGGTGGGAAACACAATAAAATGGCTCTGTTTACTTGGATTTTACTTAGAATAATCAGATTAGATCCAAATTTCTATCAAGCGTATCAGAGGCAAGTGAATAACTAAGTTAAGGGGAAAATATTATATTGAGCATTTTATGGACTATCTCATAAGCTATGGAAGTGACACCTTAAAGCATCATTTGTTTATTCACTTGGCAGGTGAAGAATGTTTTGATACTGGGTGTGAGCATATCAGAATGCTGTTTTAAATTCCAGATTTTTCCCTTTGGAATATAGAACTCTTGTTTTACTAAATAAAGCTCAGATTATCCTCTGTCTTCAGCTTCTGAAATAAACAAATTACATTGTGCAATAGGTGAAGACTCTCCCCAGTGAAAGAGTCTTTGCTTTTCACTGGCAAGTAATTTCATGTTTTGCTTATTTGGATCATGTCCACGTTTTCAAAGGAATGTTCCCAGCATCACTTATAGGAAGCAATGCTCTACAATCCCAAATCAATTGTTCCAATATCTGTTATTCCTGCAGATCAAATCTTTTACCCTCAGCTCTTTTCTCCCCTAAATGCTGATTTTGAGTCTCAGATGGCCAGTGTTTTCTAGTACTAGAGAAAAATTTGTTAGCATGACATGGTGTTAAAGAAAGAATGACAGCTAAAAACAAAAAAAAGCAGAATACGGGTTTTTTTTTTTTTTTTAAGGATGATGAAAATGTTCTAAAATTACTTATAATGGTTACCAGTTTGTAAGTACACTAAAACCCCCTAAACTATACATTTTAAATGAATGAATTTTATGGTGTATGAATTATGTTGAAACAAAGCTGTTATTCCCCCCCAAAAAAAGAAGGCTAAAAAGAATCAGACTAAGTAAAACCTTGGAAACAGAATTTTAGACCTTGGGGATAATATCTTTGACTTACTTTTCTATTTCTTTTCTTCATGTACGTCTCAATGTTTTCTTTAAATAAATAGATGTATAACATGGACAAAGTGTAGTTGTGATAATTCCTCAGGACCACCTGAGCCATGGGAAACTTTGTTATAATGGAATTTTGTTGTAATGGAATCAGGCTCATATTCTTCTCATACCTCCTAATTGTGAGCTAGGGCATTAAAGGATAGAAAGCTTTGCACTGTTTTATACCTGATGTGATGATAAGCTAAGGTTTTGGTGATATGTTTGGCTTAGTCACAATTTGCTTTAAACTTGCTCCATTTGATTATTTTGCAGGATTTTTCTCCTGTAGAAGACTTCACACTGTAAAAAGCACTCAGGTATATAACTTGCCTGTAAAGCTAACTGTGTGTGTTGGACAAAGAATATTTCATTTATAAGGGATTATGTAGCTCAAGGTTTCTCAAATTTGGATTCATGATCCTTTGAGAAATACTGCATTAAATGTTAAGTTGCTGAATGTTTAGCTACTCACTTGGTGCCACTGGGATCATAAACTCGTGTAGAGGTAGACTTTGAGGTCCTATTTGGGTATAAGGTGCTTTTCCAGACATATTAGTTTTATTGCTGCATAATGAATTACCACAAATTTAGCGGCTTAAAACACCACCAGGTCAGGAGTCTGGGCATGCTGTGGCTAGGCTCTCTGCTCAGGGTGTCTCCAGGGCAAAACTCACGGGTCAGCCAAGGCTGCAGTTCTCATCTGGGGTTCAGAGGATTCCTCCAAGCTCTCTGGTTGTTGGCAGAATTTATTGCCTTGTGACTATAGGACTGAATACTCCTAGCTGTTGGCCAGAGACTGCTTTTAGCTCCTAGGGGCAACCTACATTTTATGCCACATGGGCCTACACTGGAAGTTCACACAAGGATGTTTGGTTTCTTCTAGGATGTTTGATTTCTTCTTCTAGGCGTCTTCTTCAATCAGCCAGAGAAGTGGGTGATTTTAAGGTCTCATCAGATTTGGTCAGGCCCACCCAAGATAATCTCCCTTTGACCATATAATAGAACATAATCACAAGAGTGATAGCTCATCATATTCATAGGTTCCACTCACCCTCAAAAGGTTATGGGGCATCATTTAAAGTTCTGCCTTTCATACCAGATAACAGAAATTATGCTAATATACTGCTGATGATTATTAAGGTGAAAAATCCAAAATCCCAAAATGGATGACACTTCACAAGTATGCTTCAGGACGCCCTCTGTCTTTTTAAGATACCTCCCCCTCAGATTTATTGCTTTCCATTCCTGCTTTTCTTTTTTCAAGTAGAGTGAAAATGAAGATTAAAAAAAAGTTTTGTTATTAAAAGTTCCTACACACCAGCACATAGAATGACTAATATAGCTAATATGAGAATCCTCCATATACCCACAGCTTCACCAGTTATCAGTTCATGACTAATCTTTCATTTCTTCTGCCAACTACTTTCCATCAACTCTGGGCTTATTTTGAAGTAAATTCGAGACATTTTATAATCTCATCTGTAAATATTTTAGTATTTAGTTTATGTCCAAAAAAATCAGGACTCTCTTTAAAAACATAAATGAAATGTTATTATCATACCTAAAATAATTTGTATTATTTCTTTTTTTTTTTACAAGTAATACATTTTATTAGAAGTTGAGTATCTGTTAATTAGCATGCAGCTATATAACTTACTATAAAGCCACTACAATTCAAACATTGTAGCACTACTACATGAATGAACACATACAAATTAAACAGAAAAGAATATCCACAAATAGTTCTAAGTATGTCTGAGAAGTTTGATTGTGATAAAGTGAAGTTATAATCTTTAAAATTGATGCCTAGAGAACTGCACAGCCATTTAAAAATATGGAACGCTTCACGAACTTGCGTGTCATTCTTGCACAGGGGCCATGCTAATCTTCTCTGTATCGTTCCAATTTTAGTATACGTGCTGCCAAAGCGAGCACTGTATTATTTCTTTAAAATTACCAAACATTTCATCAATTTTCAAATTTACTGTTGATTTTTTAAAAAGTGTTCAACTGAGAATTCCAATAAGGTTCATACACTGAATTTTTTTTTAATGTCCGTTAAACCTCGTTAAATCCCATGTAGTATTTTTCCTTGAAACTTACTTGTGAAAAGAACTGGATTATTTGTTCTATAACATTTCCTTCAGTCTGGCCCTCATGGTACAATATCTCTGTTTCCCCTTTTTCCTTTAAATTTGTTAAGATGAAAGTAATTGATGCCATGGACCTATCTGGTCACTAGAGGTAGAAAAGCTTATTTGGTAAACAGAATGTGTAGATATAGTTTACTAGATGCATGTGTGTATAGATATTTAGAGATATATTTGGGAGTAGAGCAAGTATGTTAGGTTTTTCAGATTCCTGTTATTGAGAGCAGTCTAAGTGTTATATACTTAAAGTGAGTGAATTAGTGCAGTTTAAATTCTTGTGAAAAATATACCATATACAGATTCATTAAGTGATACTTGGATTTGTTTAGTCCTTCAGCCTAAGTGTTTTTGTTAAGTAGAGTTTTAGCTTCCATAAAAGGAAAAAAAAATTTTTTTTTGAGGAGGAAGGTATTTCAGTGTTAGTTTTGGAAAATAACCAGATTTTTATTTTTTTATTTATTTTATTATTATTATTTTTACATCTTTATTGGAGTATAATTGCTTTACAATGGTGTGTTAGTTTCTACTTTATAACAAAGTGAATCAGTTATACATATACATATGTTCCCATATCTCTTCCCTCTTGCGTCTCCCTCCCTCCCACCCTCCCTATCCCACCCCTCCAGGCGGTCACAAAGCACCGAGCTGATCTCCCTGTGCTATGCGGCTGCTTCCCACTAGCTATCTATTTTATGTTTGGTAGTGTATGTATGTCCATGCCTCTCTCTCACTTTGTCACAGCTTACCTTTCCCCTCCCCATATCCTCAAGTCTTTATTCCTGTCTAACCCCTAGGTTCTTCATGACATTTTTTTTCTTAAATTCCATATATATGTGTTAGCATACCGTATTTGTCTTTCTCTTTCTGACTTACTTCACTCTGTATGACAGACTCTAGGTCTATCCACCTCATTACAAATAGCTCAATTTCGTTTCTTTTTATGGCTGAGTAATATTCCATTGTATATATATGCCACATCTTCTTTATCCATTCATCCAATGATGGACACTTAGGTTGTTTCCATCTCTGGGCTATTGAAAATAGAGCTGCAATGAACATTTTGGTACATGACTCTTTTTGAATTATGGTTTTCTCAGGGTATATGCCCAGTAGTGGGATTGCTGGGTCATATGGTAGTTCTATTTGTAGTTTTTTAAGGAACCGCCATACTGTTCTCCACAGTGGCTGTATCAATTTACATTCCCACCAACAGTGCAAGAGGGTTCCCTTTACTCCACACCCTCTCCAGCATTTATTGTTTCTAGATTTTTTTGATGATGGCCGTTCTGACTGGTGTGAGATGATATCTCATTGTAGTTTTGATTTGCATTTCTCTAATGATTAATGATGATGAGCATTCTTTCATGTGTTTGTTGGCAGTCTGTATATCTTCTTTGGAGAAATATCTATTTAGGTCTTCTGCCCATTTTTGGATTGGGTTGTTTGTTTTTTTGTTATTGAGCTGCATGAGCTGCTTCTAAATTTTGGAGATTAATCCTTTGTCAGTTGCTTCATTTGCAAATATTTTCTCCCATTCTGAGGGTTGTCTTTTCATCTTGTTTATGGTTTCCTTTGCTGTGCAAAAGCTTTTAAGTTTCATTAGGTCCCATTTGTTTATTTTTGCTTTTATTTCCATTTCTCTTGGAGGTGGGTCAAAAAGGATCTTGCTGTGATGTATGTCAGAGTGTTCTGCCTATGTTTTCCTCTAAGAGTTTGGTAGTTTCTGGCCTTACATTTAGGTCTTTAATCCATTTTGAGCTTTTTTTTTTTTTTTTTTTTTTTTTTTTGCTGTACGTGGGCCTCTCTCACTGTTGTGGCCTCTCCCGTTGTGGAGCACAGGCTCTGGACACACAGGCTCAGCGGCCATGGCTCATGGGCCCAGACGCTCCGCGGCATGTGGGATCTTCCCAGACCGGGGCACGAACCCGTGTCCCCTGCATAGGCAGGCGGACTCTCAACCACTGTGCCGCCAGGGAAGCTCTGAGCTTATTTTTGTGTATGGTGTTAGGGAGTGATCTAATCTCATACTTTTACATGTACCTGTCCAGTTTTCCCAGCACCACTTATTGAAGGGGCTGTCTTTTCTCCACTGTACATTCCTGCCTCCATTATCAAAGATAAGGTGACCATATGTGCATGGGTTTATCTCTGGGCTTTCTATCCTGTTCCATTGATCTATCTTTCTGTTTTTGTGCCAGTACGATACTGTCTTGATTACTGTAGCTTTGTAGTATAGTCTGAAGTAGGGAGCCTGACTCCTCCAGCTCCGTTTTTCGTTCTCAAGATTGCTTTGGCTATTCGGGGTCTTTGGTGTTTCCATACAAATTGTGAAATTTTTTGTTCTAGTTCTGTGAAAAATGCCAGTGGTAGTTTGATAGGGATTGCATTGAATCTGTAGATTGCTTTGGGTAGTAGAGTCATTTTCACAATGTTGATTCTTCCAATCCAAGAACATGGTATATCTCTCCATCTATTTGTATCATCTTTAATTTCTTTCATCAGTATCTTATAATTTTCTGCATACAGGTCTTTGTCTCCTTAGGTAGGTTTATTCCTAGATATTTTATTCTTTTTGTTGCAATGGTAAATGGGAGTGTTTTCTTGATTTCACTTTCAGATTTTTCATCCTTAGTGTATAGGAATGCCAGAGGTTTCTGTGCATTAATTTTGTATCCTGCTACTTTACCAAATTCATTGATTAGCTCTAGTAGTTTTCTGGTAGCATCTTTAGGATTCTCTATGTATAGTATCATGTCATCTGCAAACAGTGACAGCTTTACTTCTTTTCCGATTTGGATTCCTTTTCTTTCTTTTCCTTCTCTGGTTGCTGTGGCTAAAACTTCCAAAACTATGTTGAATAAGAGTGGTGAGAGTGGGCAACCTTGTCTTGTTCCTGATCTTAGTGGAAATGCTTTCAGTTTTTCACCATTGAGGATGACGTTGGCTGTGGGTTTGTCATATATGGCCTTTATTATGTTGAGGAAAGTTCCCTCTATGTCTACTTTCTGGAGGGTTTTTATCATAAGTGGGTGTTGAATTTTGTCGAAAGCTTTCTCTGCATCTGTTGAGATGATCATATGGTTTTTCTCCTTCAATTTTTTAATATGGTGTATCACGTTGATTGATTTGCATATATTGAAGAATCCTTGCATTCCTGGGATAAACCCCACTTGATCATGGTGTATGATCCGTTTAATGTGCTGTTGGATTCTGTTTGCTAGTATTTTGTTGAGGATTTTTGCATCTGTGTTCATCAGTGATATTGGCCTGTAGTTTTCTTTCTTTGTGACATCCTTGTCTGGTTTTGGTATCAGGGTGACGGCCGCCTCGTAGAATGAGTTTGGGAGTGTTCCTCCCTCTGCTATATTTTGGAAGAATTTGAGAAGGATAGGTGTTAGCTCTTCTCTAAATGATAGAATTCACCTGTGAAGCCATCTGGTTCTGGGCTTTTGTTTGTTGGAAGATTTTTAATCACAGTTTCAATTTCAGTGCTTGTGATTGGTCTGTTCATATTTTCTGTTTCTTCTTGATTCAGTCTTGGCAGGTTGTGCCTTTCTAAGAATTTGTCCATTTCTTCCAGGTTGTCCATTTTATTGGCATAGAGTTGCTTGTAGTAATCTCTCATGATCTTTTGTATTTCTGCAGTGTCAGTTGTTACTTCTCCTTTTTCATTTCTAATTCTATTGATTTGAGTCTTCTCCCTTTTTATCTTGATGGGTCTGGCTAATGGTTTATCAATTTTGCTTATCTTCTCAAAGAACCACCTTTTAGTTTTATTGATCTTTGCTATCGTTTCCTTCATTTCTTTTTCGTTTATTTCTGATCTGATTTTTATGATTTCTTTCCTTCTGCTAACTTTGGGGTTTTTTTGTTCTTCTTTCTCTAATTACTTGAGGTGCAAGGTTAGGTTGTTTATTCGAGATGTTTCCTGTTTCTTAAGGTAGGATTGTATTGCTATAAACTTCCCTCTTAGAACTGCTTTTGCTGCATCCCATAGATTTTGGGTCGTTGTGTCTCCATTGTCATTTGTTTCTAGGTATTTTTTGATTTCCTCTTTGATTTCTTCAGTGATCACTTGGTTATTAAGTAGTGTATTGTTTAGCCTCCATGTGTTTGTATTTTTTACAGATCTTTTCCTGTAATTGATATCTAGTCTCATAGCGTTGTGGTCAGAAAAGATATTTGATACAATTTCAATTTTCTTAAATTTACCAAGGCTTGATTTGTGACCCAAGATATGATCTATCCTGGAGAATGTTCCATGAGCAGTTGAGAAAAATGTGTATTCTGTTATTTTGGGATGGAATGTCCTATAAATATCAATTAAGCCCATCTTGTTTAATGTATCATTTAAAGCTTGTGTTTCCTTATTTATTTTCATTTTGGATGATCTGTCTATTGGTGAAAGTGGGGTGTTAAAGTCCCCTACTATGAATGTGTTACTGTCGATTTCCCCTTTTATGGCTGTTAGTATTTGCCTTATGTATTGAGGTGCTCCAATGTTGGGTGCATAAATATTTACAATTGTTATATATCTTCTCCTTGGATCGATCCCTTGATCATTATGTAGTGTCCTTCTTTGTCTCTTCTAATAGTCTTTATTTTAAAGTCTAGTTTGTCTGATATGAGAATTGCTACTCCAGCTTTCTTGTGGTTTCCATTTGCATGACATATCTTTTTCCGTCCCCTTACTTTCAGTCTATATGTGTCTCTATGTCTGAAGTGGTCTCTTGTAGACAGCAAATATATGGGTCTTGTTTTTGTATCCATTCAGCCAATCTGTGTCTTTTGGTGGGAGCATTTAGTCCATTTACATTTAAGGTAATTATTGATATGTATGTTCGTATTCCCATTTTCTTAATTGAATAACCAGATTTTTAAATTGTGAAGATCATGAAATAACTGCTTTTCTTTAATAGGACTTTGCTAGTTATTTCATATCTGTAGGCTCTCCAAAGACAAGTCCTTTGGCCTCAAAGAAGGTGATGTATAATTTAAATCCTAACCATTGGAATATTCTATTTAAAAACATGTAACAATATTGTTTTAAGAGAACAATTTTATAAGACTGCCATTGAAGGAAAGTAGAAGAGGCTGTCTAGTTGAAATTTTATTTTGGAGGAAAAATAGTATTTGGTTGAGAAAAGTAAAAGCTTAATTAAGAGCATAACTTAGAATGGGGCATACAAAATTTTTCTGTAAAAGGCCAGATAGTAAATACTTTAGGCTTTGTAGGCCATGCTGACCCTGTCAACTATTCAACTCTATCATTGTAGGAAAAGCAGCCACAGACAATATGTAAACAAATGGGTGTGGCAAGTTGGGAAGAACTGACATCTTGACAATATTGAGTGTTATCCATGAACATGGAGTATCTCTCCATTTATTTAATTCTTCTCTCATTTCATTCACTAGAGTTTTGTAGTTTCCCCATATAGATCTTGTACATTTTTTGTACATGAATACCTAAGTATTTCATTTTTGGGATGCTAATGTAAATAGTGTTGTTTTTAATTTCACTTTCCACTCCTTCATTTTTGGTATATAGGAAAGCAATTTACTTTTATTATTAACCTTGTATCTTGCAGACTGTTTTTTTGTAGGTAGTTTTTACCAAGTCGAGAAAGTTCTCCTATCCCTCGTTCACTGCAAGTTTTTATCATGCATGAGTGTTGAATTTTGTCAAATACTTTTCCTGCATCTATTGATATTATCATGTGATTTGCTTACCTGGGATAAATCCCACTTCCTTTTGGTGTATAATTCTTTATACATGTTGGATTCAGTCTGCTAATATTTTGTTGAGGATTTTTGCATTTATGTTCATGAGCAATATTGGTCTGTAGTTATCTTTTTTTAAATATCTTTGGTTTTGCTATTAGTGTAATGCTGGTCTCATAAAAAGAGTTAGGAAGTATTCCCTCTGCTTATATCCTCTGAAAGAGATTGTAGAGAACTGGTATAATTTTTTCCTTAAATATTTGGTAGAATTTACCAGTGAACCCATCTGGGCCTGGTGCTTTCTGTTTTAGAAGGTTATTAATTATTAAACTCTCTGGTTTGGTTAGTCTTATGGCCTGTAATGCAGAAACTGATCTGTTTGTAGATAGTTAATGTTAAAAGAATAATTTTCAAAGAGTTTAAAAAGTAAGATTCTCACAATTATAAAATAAACATGTCAACAATTTTTATTTAACTTATTAATTAGTGAAGGAATCAGTAAGCTGTCAAGACCAGTTCAAATGAGAATTTGAAGAGCATATATATGTCTGTCTGTCTGTCTATCAATCCATCCAAACAGCCACAATCAGAAATGCTGGAATAAATTTGCTAGTGGATACAAAACTGATTAATATCCTAAAGGGCTATACAATGTAATATTTTCTTTCATACATTTACATAAATCAATTTTATCTCTGCCAGACAAAATCCATTTGCTTCCTTATAGATAAAAGCCATTACATTACTGTGTGTTTTTTTACAAGTTAATTCCTACCCCTACAGAGTTGTGAAATAGTCTGGCCCAGCACATTCTCAAACTTTTCCATTTCAGGACATTTTGACCCTATTAATAATAATATTGAAGACTCCAGCGAAATTTGTTTAATATACAAATCATATTGGAAATCAGAATTGAAACATTTATTTATTGCTTCCAACTTTTGGCTATTGTTAATAATGCTGCTATGACCATGGGTGTGAAAATATCACTTTGAGACCATGTTTCAATTTTTTTGGATATATACCCAGAGGTGGGATATACCCAGGGCCTGAATCATATGGTAGTTCTCTCTTCCCTAGCAGCTCTACCATTTTACATTCCCACCAACAAAAGTGCACATCCTTGCAATATTTATTTTCTGTTTTGTTTCTTTTTTGAATCGCTGTCCTAATGGGTGTGAGGTTATTAAAATTTTCAGTAAACTTCTTAGATGACAGCATTTATATCCATTTTATGTGCAGTATAGGGTTATCATTTTCCTAATGTCTTCCCATTAAAAACTATTATGAACTTTTTTTTCTTTTTCAGATTATTTTCTTAGGATATATTTCTTAGAAATGAAATAAATGGGTCAAAAGGTATATAATTTTAAAGTTTTTTATTAAGTACCGCCAAATTGTCCTCAAGAAAGGTTTTGCCGGTTGATGCTGAATCAAGATATTAAAGTGTCTTTCATTTCATGTCTATGCTGTGAATATCATTATCTTACAATTATCTGTAACAACTGACAAATGCTATCATATTGTATTTTAATTTGTAGTTAAAAAATTTGTTAAACAGAACTTTTTTCTCTAGGCCATTTGTGTTTTTCCTTTCTCAAATGGTCTATTTGCCCATTTTCTATTTAAATCCCAGTGTTTTGAAGAGATCATAAAAGAGATTAATTAGCAATGCAAATATGAAGCCACAAGGACTTTACACAAATGTATAAATAATCATGGAACCCCTTAGCAGAAAACTTAAGAGATCTCAAGGCGCATTTTAAAGTGACCTGAAGTATTTCTCTGTGATTAACTGTCTCTGGCTACAGATTTGCATAATTAATTATGTTAACAAGCCCTTTCCTCATTATCTGAAGGGAAACCTTAGGTCAACTCCTGCCATTTTGTGGCCAATTTGCAGTTCCTGGAGTTTGGCTCAGTGGTTTCTTACTGTAAGTGGTTTTTCTGCTGATAGTGAGACTAATACAGAAGGCTTTTCTGAAGGCAGAGAGAACAAGGGAGATGATATGTAGTTTTTCCATTGGACTGAAGATGTTTGGAAGAATAGGAGGTAGAACAATGAAATAATCCAAATATTATGAGGAGGGAGGCAGAAGTTTACATTAGAATGGTTTATGCGATTAAAGAAATGTTATACCCAATTCTTTTTGTTTATATATGGTGTCGCAAAACAGATACTCAGCTGCTTAGCTAAAATATTTAAGGCATTGCCTGTACAGCACCTAATGTTACAATAATGCTGTACTCATCACAGTCTGATTGTCTTCATGTCGATATATCATAAATCAGTATTGTGGGAATGTGGCTTCTCTCCTACATTTAAGCACTTTAGGTTTGTTTTAATTTAAACAGAAAAAAAAAATTCTCTTCCAAGCATTGAGAGAGAGGTTTGTGTTTTGAAACTAATTTTAGATAGTTATGGTAACCCGTGATAGAATGTCACGCTGAGTTTCCTAGTACATCCCAGCACATTTTAGAGAAGACCACCTATTCAGAATTATTATGGTTCTGTTGACATATTTTTTCTGGAACTCTGCTTTGAGGCACTGTGGCTGTCCATCTTTGTTCAAGAAGTAACAAACGAACAAAATGCACAACACATTCTATGGAGCTTTCTGGTAAGGCAAGTGTTGGCAGGTAGTCCCTGTGTGTTTGTTTGGGAAACATGGTTTGACCCAGTGGTATAGAGGTTATTATGAAAGGATTCTCTGGAGTAAGGACTAAGATCTAGGGGAGAAGGTCACTTTTGCATTCTCCTCCTTGAAACATCAATTCATGACGTCCTAGCCTAGAAAAGGATATTTCTCCCCAGCTCATTAGTTAGTTCCTAGGCACCATTCCGATCACAAGTGTTTTGATTCATTATAAATTGACTGATGGAACAGAATTTCCGAGAGTACCAAAGCCTTTCTAAGTAAAGAATCAGACCCTTCACTTGCACATTCTGTGGACAAATGACACCTCTAATGTAAAATGGACTATGAGATGTTTTGTCTTAATTTTCTATCATGTTTTATTGATTTGCAATGGCAAAATCTTGTGAAATATCTTTAATATGAAACAGAATAGAGTTTATAAAATCTTTTATTCTGTGGCCGATAAAATCCTAGGCTAAAATTATTCAAACATACTTTTCTATCGATAGTTAATGTTTAAAAATATAGGGCTTCCGTTGTGGTGCAGTGGTTAAGAATCCACCTGCCAATGCAGGGGACACGGGTTCAAGCCCTGCTCCAGGAAGATCCCACATGCAGCGGAGCAACTAAACCTGTGCGCCACAACTACTGGGCCTGCGTTCTAGAGCCCACGAGCCACAACTACTGAGCCCGAGTGCTACAACTACTGAAGCCTGTGCGCCTAGAGCCCATGCGCCTAGAGCCCGTGCTCTGCAACAAGAGAAGCCACCCAGTGAGAAGCCCGCGCACGTCCACGAAGAGTAGCCCCCACTCGCCGCAACTAGAGAAAGCCCATGTGTAGCAACAAAGACCCAACGCAGCCAAAAATAAAAATAAATAAGTAAATAAATTTAGTTTAAAATATATATATATATAAAAGACTGCTCTGTCATTTTCTGATTAGCCATTCCCTGTTAATTCTTCTTATAAAAGTTTTGGATGGGGGCTTCCCTGGTGGCGCAGTGGTTGAGAATCTGCCTGCCAATGCAGGGGACACGGGTTCGAACCCTGGTCTGGGAAGATCCCACATGCTGCGGAGCAACTAGGCCCGTGAGCCACAACTACTGAGGCTGCGCGTCTGGAGCCTGTGCTCTGCAACAATAGAGGCCGCGATGGTGAGAGGCCTGCGCATCGCAAAGAAGAGTGGCCCCTGCTTGCCACAACTAGAGAAAGCCCTCGCACAGAAACGAAGACCCAACACAGCCAAAAATAAATAATAAATAAATAATAATTAAAAAAAAAAGTTTTGGGTGGATTATATGATTGATGGACTCACATTTTGTAACTTTCTTTATGTAGGTTTTATTTTTTAAAGGGACTTGGCCTAAGTGGGTAAAGCGTTGACGGTTTGTAAGATATAACATCATTAATTCTCAACTGTTATTTGGTTTGTGTTTATTGAGATTTTCAAATGTATTATTTATCTTGTTTTGTTCTTTTGAAGAAACAGTTTTAATACCTAGGCTTAAAAGTGACAAAGTATATGTCCATATTATAGCAATAATGCTATAATTTATTTAGTACAATCATCTAGTTGAGAGGCGTGAACTTTTTTGAAGTGAGAATTTTTAAAAGTAATATCAGACAGAAAGCCTTTAAATTATCAATTGTCCCAAGGAGAACTAATACAAGTAATTAAGTCAAAGTTTCAAACCGTGTATTATGGCTCACATTGTAGAAAACTCTCCAGCAGGGAAATGTGGATTCTTTAGCCTGCTGTCTACTGTGTCATTTTGGCCCACAGTTTCTTGGGTTTCAATTTCCTCACGTGTAAAATGTGAGGTTTGGATTAGCTCACGAGTTCTGTGACAGTTTTGTCCCTAGTGGCTTTTAAAGGGGTGTAACATTCACTGTCTGAGTTGACCCTAAGAGTTCTGCATCAGAAGTCAGGATGACTCCTTTTTAGATCTGGCAAAATTACTGGAACGAGTAATTTGCCTAGTAATAAGTTTAGTGTAATGACAGAATCAGAGTTATAACTCAGGTCTCCACTACCATCACATCCTAGATGATTATCTGACACAGCCCTGGATGTCAGATACACATGTCCCTTCCCCTACCTCCTATCCCTCCACAGTCATGGCAGACAGTGTTTATCTAATGCTTACCTAATGGGACATTTCTTTTCCTACCCAGCCTGGACATGGCTTCAGAATCCATCTCAAAGCAACATTCTAGTAGCCACAGCTAACAGACAAGGAATTCTAACTAGTTTGACATTGTGGATAGTAGAGTCATTAAAATATAAAAGGCCACTCTAAGTTTTTTTTAAGGAAGTTTACTTATATTGTTTAATTCAAGTGGAATATTGTTGCCTCCTTTTTAGCAGTGGTTCCCAACGTGATGGTTCCTTTTTAATTAAAAAAAAATTATAGATTCTGTATTATAGATGACTCTGAATTCAGTAACACTTTCAATGAATTTCAGTTTTATTAATCACAGTATATAAATTCATTTGGAGAAGTGGGCATACATACATATGAAACATTTACATGCTTCTGAATGAAAGACTCTTGTAATACTTCCAGCCCCCTCCCCCTCCCCCACCCCATCCCCAATCCCCAGAAATCATTATTCTATATTACTTTGTCTTTTTTTTCTTGGTTTTAGTTTACGTAGGATTGAATTTTTGTTTTAAGGGACCTCATCAGTGGTTTCCATTCTGTGTGCTGTGGAGTCCCAATTCCAGGAGGTGCCTCAAGGGGAGCCCCCCTTGTCCCACAGCCCTTCCAGGTTTAACCAGCCAGTCTACTTCAAACTCTTCTATATACTGCGGTTCTCCATGAGGTTTCATTTAGATAAAGGGTTTCACAGATTTTTAAAATTGAAAACCACCGATAATCCTACCTGCCCATTTTATACACCGTGTTTTGAGGTTACCCTATTAGTTAACACTGGAGCCAAGATAAGGACCACTGTTGTGCAACTTGCAGGCCACTCTTCATCCCCTTACCCGAGCTGCTATTCATAGGACAGTGGAGGATGTAAGCTGATACCACCACCAGCTCTGAGTTCAGCAGATACTTATATGGAAAGAAAAATTGTTCACATTGTAATACCAGGGAACTCAAATCTATTTCTACCCTTGAATAAAAGGTTATACGGTGTACATATTTGTAAATATTTGTCTTGTTTGGGTGTGGGCTTCTTTTACTGTTTGGGGTGGGTGGAGGGATGGTGAGGCTTTTTCTTTTTAACTTAATTTTATTTTAAAACAGTAACGAGTGATGCTTTGGGCAGAAGACAGTTTTCTTTCTCTTCTTCCTGTGCTGTGTGATGCCTTCTCCCCACGCTGTGTTTGTGGCGTGCTTTACTTTGTCCTGATTTTAACCATTGTCTCAGCAGAATCTCTGATCTCTTTCCTAGATTTTGCTGTCTATCAGAGGACAACCTTGGAGCTCATTTCTCTGCATTGGTCACCTATTATCATTATTAAATCAACATGACTTCAAGATATCAGCCAAATATGGTACTTAACATACCTGGTCTGGGCTACCTTTTTTTTTTTTGCCTGGGATGTTAGTCTGAAGCCAAATGTCCCTCTAGAGCTCAGTGTGAGTTTAGGACTTGCTTACCTCAGTTTACCTTACACATTTGAGGCTGTAGGTGATCCAGAATAGCTGGAATAAGTGTCTGGTGACAGTTTGCAGAGGGTGCTGTGGTGATCCCAGCACGATGCCTGGGTGTGGGGTGTTAAGTGTTTCCGTTCAGATTCATCTGGGTTGGCTGCTCCCACAGACCCTTGACAGACTGCTTTTGCTTCCTTGCCTTCCTTGGAAGGTCATCTCCCGAGCAGAGGTGCTTCTCTGGTAACTGGCAAAGCCAGCCATTTCACTTCAGTCAACAGTTTCAACCTGCTCCTTTCCCATATGTTTTAACAGGCCTGATGCTGAGAAACTGAAGTGACTTGCTCTGGACCAGTTCACTTTTTACTTAAAGTAGAAGTGTCCAGAATTAGGAAATAAAAGGAGGAAAGAAAAAAAAAAAACTGTCAGACAGTCTTACGTTGGAAAACTGAAACTATCTGTTGTCTTCTTGTTTTTTAATTTTGGTTTCCGCTCTGATTTTTTAAAATTAATTAATTAATTAATTTTTGGCTGCATTGGGTCTTCATTGCTGAACGTGGGCTTTTCTGTAGTTGCGGTGAGCAGAGGCTACTCTTCATTGCAGTGCGTGGGCTTCTCATTATGGTGGCTTCTCTTGTTGCAGAGCACTGGCTCTAGGCACACGGGCTTCAGTAGTTGTGGCACGCGGGCTGTAGAGTGCAGGCTCAGTAGTTGTGGCTCACGGGCTTAGTTGCTCCGCGGCATGTGGGGTCTTCCCTTACCAGGGCTTGAACCCGTGTCTCCTGCATTGGCAGGCGGATTCTTAACCACTGCACCACCAGGGAAGCCCTATCTGTTGTCTTTAACAGAAGATATTTCCCTCTCATCCGTCAGCCCTTTAACAAGTCTGTTTTCTTTCAGAATAAGTTAGGATGGCTTACTGCAAGTTCATTGCCCACCTAAGGGAAGACTGTATGAGAGCTTTAGTTACCATAGCTCATCACCAGTGCACTAGAGGCTCACCAGATTCCCTTGTGGGGCATTGGGGAGAGCGTGGTGAGTAACATGATGAGTTTGAAGGGCCCTCAAAGTATATACAAAGTTAATGTGCTTTGGTGGAAATGGTTCATTAATCGTAACTTCATTTTCTTCTCAAGGCAAATTCGGATCTCGGAGGTGTTAAAATGTCCACCAATCATATCTGTGTCACTGGAATTATTGATTAATTTGCTGTAATCACATCTAGAGTGACTGCTGTTTCAGGTAAAAAGAGTAGGAATGTAACCTGAACGATTATTATCCAGAAACTGTTTCTTAAAGGCATCCCTAGAAATCTGGGTAAATCTGTAGTCTAGTTAACTGTAATGTGTCAATATCAATTTCCTGGGTTTGATAATGTATCATAGTTATGTAAGGTATTACCAATGGGGGAAGCAGGGGACTTTTCTCTCCTTCTTCTTCTTTTTTTGTTTCCAATTTCTTATGCGTCTAAGGTTATGGCAAGATTGAAAAGTTAAAAGAAAAATACCCTGAGAAGAATTACCATTCTGGGTGAGACACTTCACTTCAGATCTGTTATCTTTCATTCCTTCCTTCTTCCCTCCCTTCCTCCCTCCCTCCCTCCTTCCTCCCTTCCTTCCTTCCTTCCTTCCTTCCTTCCTTCCTTCCTTCCTTCCTTCTTTCCTTCCTTCCCTCCTTCCCTTCCTCCCTCCTTCTTTCCTCAGCTTTACTGGGATATATTTCACATATATAAATCACCAATTTTAGAGTACAGTTAATTGGTTTTTTTCACAGTTCATTGTTTATCCACAGAGTTGTGTAACCATCACCACAATCTAATCCCAGAACATTTTCAACTCTCCAGAAAGGAACTCCATAGGCATTAGCAGTCATCTGTGTACCTTTCCTTCCCCCACCCCCATCTTCATCCCAGGCAACCATTAATCTGCTTTCTGTCTCTATGCATTGGCCTCTTCTGGACGTTTAATATAAATGGGGTCATAAAATATGTGGTCTTGTGTGACTGGCTTCTTTCATTTAGTATAATGTTTTCAAGACTTCATCCATGTCATAGCATATATCAGGCCTTAATTCTTTTTTATTGCCAAATAATATTCCATGTTATGGCTACACCACATTTGTATATTCATGGACATTTAGGCTGTTTCCATTCTGTGGTTATTATGAACAATGCTTCTGTCAGCATTCATGTATAAGTTTTCGTGTGAACATATGTTTTCAGTTCTCTTGGGTAAATACCTAAATATGAAATTGCTAGGTCGTACGGAGACTCTGTGCTTAACGTTTTGAGGAACTGCCAGAGTGTCTTCCAAAGGGGCTGTGCCACTTTATATTCCTACCAGCAGTGAATGAAGGTTCCAGTTTTCCATAGCTCAGGTGTTTCTTAAACACTTTGTTTTTGTTGTGTTTACTAAATGTTTCCTCTTGTCTTGGTGGGTGTAAGAGTAGGGAGTTGAATGGTAACTTTGGAGGAAATGAAACAAATGAAAATGAAATAAATTATTTTCAGATAGGCTGAATGTAGTTCTGGAAGCCTTTCAGCCCCTAGCCTATAAACCTTCCTGTTTGACTGGATATGACATTACCAGGAATTTTACTGTCCTGCTTTTTATTCTCCCTGAAGAGAGAAAAGAAATACGTCTTTTCCTCAGCTAGACATGGAAGGTTCAAACAAACATAAAGGACCCCTGAGTTATTAACAATTCCATGGGAACATGTACTTGGTCTGTGCCCAGACTAGTTTCTCTAAAATCATTCTCTTGGTGCTTTCCTCTGTGCTGTTCTCCACCGCGTGTAACACAAGGACTGAATCAAGGTTTCTTGAGTTGGTATTTGGAAAAGAAGCGATGACTGGATGCTGGTCAGCTGGCTCGGGCTGTTGGCAGGCCTACCCCGGACCGGGATTTCTGCAGGCCACAGCCTCTCTGTTGTTACAGGCCTGCACCAGGCAGTGGTGTTTGCATTTGCCCTGTCCGAGCTAAGGGTAACAAGGCCTTTCATACTCCACCAGGGCAGTGAGCAGGCAAGTCCAGAGATCTTGAAAATGGCCCAGGACACCAGCCAAAGACAAGATCCCAACTCCTTTGCCCTGTCTGGCCGACTTCGGGAGTAGGCAGGGAAGGGAACAACAAGAAATGTCGTTTCTTAGTTCTGATATGTAGATCTGAGAACTCCCACTATCTTGGTTACTTTTGGTCATATATTGGCAGTAAGCAATTTTGGCTGCTGAAACCAAACTGTAACAAAGACTCGCCTCTTATAACCACCTTTCTCAGGTTCCCCCCCCCCTTTTTTTTTTTCCAGAGAAGGTTATATTTTTTTAATTCAAGTAACTGCAAAGCTAGAAGCTAGAGGGGGGCCCCAGGCTGGGACAAATAATGGCTACCCCCCTCCCCTGCCGTTTATCTTCTTGCAGAGCAGAACTTTATGAATGATAGTTGCAAGGGTAGATTCCCTACAGATTTTCATGAACACACTCATTGTGCGCCTCTGTCACTCTCCTTTTGGGTGGGGCTCACTACACACAGGTAGTGTCTAGAAGGTGAGTGTTTGTCCCTACGGCCTCTCCAGGCCTGTTTTAGCTGGCAGTCTCCTCCTTGAGCACTCTCGAGCCATACCTCCTTTGACTTCCCAGAGTCCTTCCCTGAAATGCCTTGCCCAAATCAGGAGAGGACCCCATGTTCCTTTCTCCTCTCCATTAAAAACTGTCCATCTCAGGCACATTCTTCCAACATCCTATATCACCTCTGTCAAATCAATATCTTGCTTCCATTAAAATGATGTTGGGGGTATGAATGTATATGTGTAAGTGTGGGTATGTGGTTTTTGGACAGCTGTCTATTACAACCATGCAAATGTCTACCCATTTTATTAAGCCTATATGTCATAGATTAGGCCAAAAAAATTTTTTAAGTACATCCATTTCAGGGGTCAACTTCACATCTCCATGAAGCATTAGAATACTTTAATGTTAGAGTAACAGTTGATGTATTTTCTTTTGGCTAGCCCATTGTGTAATTTCTGTAGTAATTAATGTATCTGGCTTAATGACTTCAATTGGAGCTATAAAAAATTGAGTTTATATACAATACATATATATTGTTTTGACTTGTTTTTGGCCCAGCCAATGCTTTGACTGGATTCAGAGTTTATAATGCCTTCCCAAACTCCCTCAGATAGGAGCTTCCAGCAGTTAAAATTTTTTTAAAACAGATCTTTGATATACATTAGTTCATCTGACATTGTGTTTGACTTGGTCTTGGGAGAAAGAGAAGTGTCTACAAAAAGGCTGCCTCATGCAGGTAGGGGGTGGAAAACTGGCTCTTCCTAATCTGTATATGTGCCTTTTTTGTTACTGACCACAGTGGACCCAGAGAGGCAGCCTGTGTGACATGCCAGGCCTCAGGACCAGCTCCCTGGGAATGTGTTTGACCGATTTCTAAGGCAGTAGGGATTGATCAACCATCAGTCACCATAGCACTTCATACAGCTACCTTCATCTTCAGTAGTGCGAGTGGATTTATCTGCATTACAGCTTATCCACAGAACATCGTCCTTTTATCTCTTTGTGACATTTTCACCTTTGATGGCCTTCTGACTGTATCAGTGTGGCTTATAACTGTAGTTATGAGTGGAAGTCTGCGATCCGATTCTTCTAAGTAAACATGTCCTGTGCTGTCCAGTAAAATAGTGACCAGTTGTATGTGACTATTGATAAGCAGGTGTGAAACATAACAAAAGAACAGAGAATGAGTGATCCTTCACGAAGGAGAAAATGTGAAGCCACTTCTGTAACAAGAACTGAAAGAACTTGTCCCAGAAGACAGCATAGAACAAGGACCAGGATGCTCCCACAGCATGCCGGCGGTCTCCCCAGGGGCTATGCCACGAGCTGGCTAAGTGCTATGGAGTAAGTTTTTCCAGCCTGCAGAAAAGATCATTTAAAAGCAAAAACAACCGAAAACAAAACAAAACACCAAACTCCCACAACCTCACCTACAAAGTTTCTGAAGATAGGCTGGTGATAGGGGTGGTAGTGGAGTGTGTTAAGTTCCTCTTCAGCATCACACACTTGGCCTAAGTTTGGAGAGGAATTTAGTTATAATTTTGATTTGGGCACCATTGCTACCAAATGCCAACATTAAAAAGAACACAGTTACAGTAGCCACATTTCAGACCCTCGTTAGCCACATGTGGCTAGTGACTACTCTGTTGGACATTGCAGAGAGAGAACATATCCATTGTCACAGAAGGTTGGCTGTTGGCTTCTTTTCAGTCCACAGTAAGTTTGTATGCAGACTATTATATAATACTCTTTCCTCCAAGAGTAAAACTCAGACTAACGTCTAGGAAATTGGAATTTCTGCTGGCCAGAACTGGATCTTAGATCTACCTAAGACTTAGTGCCAATGTCTTTTATATGTTTGTGAACATATAAACATATAAGGCTTGGTTTAACCATGAACTTGGCTGTAATGCATTCTGATTCATCCTGTCCTTACTTACTCTGGCTTCTTGTTCTCAGGATCCTGCCTTTCTAGTATTCCTTTGGTGCCCACTCCTTTGCCTCAGGGACTGTGGTACTGCATTTAGCCATGCCTTTATTCATTCTTAACTGTGGTCTAACATCTTGCTCCAAATGTGTACACTTGCCTTGTCTGGGTGTTAGCCATAGATTGTGTTTGGACCCAAGAGTGGTTCCTGCTATGGATTTTCCAGAATGGCTTCCATTGTCAATCACTGAACCACAAGGAAAAGTATTGTCTTCACTTAATTTCTTGATTTTAAGCATTTGACCAAAGTTTCAAGCCCTCTCCTCCTGAGATTTTGTTTTACCAGAAGCTTCTGGCAGGAGATAGAATGATCTGAGGAAGAGATTCATGGAAGTCAGAGAATCGGTGTCTCTGTCCTTTAAATGTTATGGAACGTAACTAAATCGTAAGCTCTTGAAAGGCAAAAGCAATATATTTTACTTTATCGCCTATATTTAACCTGAAGTACTTAACCTATAGTACTTAAACTATAATTGGCTGATTGATTAACTCTAGAGCAGATGTGCTCAATGTGGTTTTTTCTTTGTTTTAATTTTTGTTAACATTTAAAGGTGCTAAAATTGAATATTCTCTATTGAAAATAAGCTTGCCTAGTTTTGAACGATGAACTAGTTTATTACATGGTTTCCTCTTGAACCACACTCATTCTTGCTTCCAACAATACTTACTATGAATCTGTTAGTGATAATTAATAGCTCTCTTGATGAAGCCAAAAAACGATGTGGTTAGTGAGGCAACACTGATGAAACAATGTTTTTTCCTCTAACACAAAATAGGACTTGGGCTCCGTTCTTTGCCTTTGCTTCCTCCCTGCACCTTATTCCACAGATGTGTATAGCCCCATTTATTCCATTAGGCAGTGAGGACCCCTGGAACTAAATAGAATACAGCTCTAGGATTCTGGATGCAGTAGAATGCTGGGTGTGTTGGGCAGACATCTTGATCTGAGCCTATCCTTGGGTCGGCTTTGCCACTACTAGCTCTGAGTCCGGGGAGTTTTGCTCTAATTTCTCTTTTGATAAAATGAGTATTATGATGCCTGGCTTCCCTGTCTACTTAGAGGGGGCTTGTGAAGATCAAAGGAGAAAGAGTACATGGAAGCATTTTGCACAGTACTATGAAATGTAAGACCTTGCTACTAAAAGAGTAATACATTACTCATGTGTATCTGTGCGTTGATATTTATACTCATTGAACCGTCTTATTTATGTGTCAAGAAACTCAAGCCTTATGACACTGGGGCAACTAAGAACAACTGCAAGGAATCTAATGGAATATATGCCAAAATATATTTTTGTTGCCTGAGGATAATTTTTTTTTTTTTGCATTTGAAAGGTCAACTTGGTACCTCTTATTATTTTCAAGTAGTTTGAGAATGGAGTGCAGGACATTTTTATTTGGTGGTAGACTGTTCCCTGGAACATTCAACGAAGTAGAGGGGGGATTGAACTGATGTCTACTTCCTTGTGTGCTGTTCTCTGGGCTGACTTGGTTTGCACCTCTGTAAGATCATAGAGAAGGCACCAAGTAGCACCAAAGTGGCTATTTCTTTGTTCTTTTTCTTTTAGTTGATGCATCAGAATTATTTTGATTGCAAGCAAAAGAAATTAAACTTAAGCCAAAAAAAAAAAAAAAGAATTTGCCAGAAGAATATGGGGTAGCCCTAATGCAAGCTGGAAAGCACAGGTGGCTCTGGAGATTTAGAATTCCAGGGAGAAAGTCTACTTGTCCTATTTTAGGTCTTTGCTCAGCACTGGCACATTTTTGGCAGGATTGGAGGGGTGGGGACGAGACACCAAGAGTGTAAGGAGCAAGGGTGGGTCATTCCCTATCAAATCGGTGTGCTAGAAAGGCAAAAGTAACAGTAGATTTCAGCAGGTTCTCAGTTCTCTGAAATTAGGGTCCAACTTAACATGCTCACTCCATGTATCTGCCAGCCTGGGTTAAACCTCCCTTCCCCTTTTCTTAACAAGAGAAGTAGAAGTTGAGAAAGATTAAAGAGGGCAGGATCTTCACTGCTGGGCACCGCAGTGTACACCCAGGACTATGGAATGGGTGGTCCTTACCTCTCCAAAGGCAGGCACTCTTATATAGTGTAGTGGGATCCTTTGGTACTCCCTTTTTTTTTCTTTTTTGCTTTACCATTGTAGTTATATAATTTTAAATAGTGGGGAGAAAAGAAGTAAGGCTGTTACCTCAACTGGGGGCAGCACGGAGCATAGAACTTGGTTCTAGTAGATACCCTTTAAATATTTTTTGAAGAAGTGCTGGAATTACAACATATTTTGGCCTTTCTTACCATATTCTTCTTTCTTTTTTTAATCTTAAGGGACGGAAAACGTCCTACCAGTGATACTGAAATCTTTTAAATTTGTGGCATGATAGGAAAATGTAATTACAGTGTCGACATTCTGTCATCCTCTATTCATCATTCTTTATGGAAAAAAAATAATTACAGTGGTTCTCACTGACACAATTCCAAGGAGCTAATGGTTTCCCATGACATAAGTTGGATATTAAGATATTTTACCTAGAGATAATATCAGCCTCTCATAGAATTTAGAAATGACATTCTTGCCCAGCATCGTTCTTTGTCCCCCTCCCTTTCCCCCCACTTGGAAGAGAAAACTAAAGGAAGGAGAAATTGCATTTTTACTATTGGTTGAAAATGGTTTAGAGCATCACTTGATTTGATGATATCTGGAAATTCACTTAACTTAAACTGTTTTGTCTTCCCACACATTTTGAACGGATGCTAAAAGGGAAATAACGCTGTAGAAGCAGAAGGGTTATTTTTAGATTGCACTCCTATATTTGGGCTTCATTACACAAATTTTTTTCCCCAGGGCTTGGGTCATATTTATGTGTACTGTGCTTGATGGCTTTTCCTTATTCTTCTCTTTGCCCAGAACCACCTGGAAGCCAGCACGCACTGTACGCGTCAGTCTGTAATCTGAATAAGCCGTGTGTCTTCCTTGCCTACCTCTTCCTTCCACGCTTCCCCCAAGTGTTGCAGATCAAAAGGTTACTTGTTTCAGATTTACCTCTGGTTTCAAGTAATTTATTTCTCCAGTGACCCTCCCTTGGTAGAACGAATGCTCTCCATTTTTTTTCCCCCTGAGTTCTCAAACACCATAATTTTCAATTGATTTTTTTTGAGTTATATATTAGGAAATGTTAGAGAAGTAGTCTAATGAATTCCTTTTTTATGAAGATTTGACTGAATATATATTTGTAGCTCTGATTAGCCAGCAAGTATTGAAACTAAGAAGCTTAGTTTAGTGGGCTAATTTGGAAGATGTCCTCTGTGGGTGTTTCCTCTGTGTGTGTCATTTTGCACGTTACACATCAGTGGAAGGTATTGATTTAGCATGTTTGCCAAAGACACTCCTGGTTTTCACTGAGCAGGGGATGCTTTTTGTAGTTTGGTTTCCATTACGTTTGGAGGAGATCTTCCTGACACCAGTGTATCATTTAGTGTTTGTTTTTTTTTTGTTGAGTTTGATTTAGAAATTCACTTCACATGGTTCTTAAAGAGAGATAAAAACCAAGATTTAAAATATACAAATAAGATTAAAAGGAGGACCCAGATTTACTTGTAATTTGTCCTGGCCCTTTGTATATTCATTCTGCTCTCAATTTTGAAGTAAATACAGTTGAAATATTTCTCCATTCATGTACTGTGTAACAGGTGGTCAACAGTGTAGTCCTAAGTTCTAACAACTTGGTAAAAGTAAATAGGTTGTATAAAACCTGCCTGATATACTTCTTAGTTGAAATTCAAAGGAATGAGGCTTCCCCCACCCTGTGGGTCGGCTTCTGTTCTTAGCAAGCTGTCAGAGGCTCTTCAGGGAAGCCATGGCTCTAGATGGTGTTTCCATCCTGATGGGTGGCCAGGGCTATTTTCCTGCCTATAAATAGTTCACTGGGTTGCAATGAATGCCAAATAAGTTTCTCCCCACAAAACCCTTTTTTTTTTTTTTTTTTTTGCGGTACGCGGGCCTCTCACTGTTGTGGCCTCTCCCGTTGCGGAGCACAGGCTCCGGATGCGCAGGCTCAGCGGCCGTGGCTCACGGGCCCAGCCGCTCCGCGGCATGTGGGATCTTCCCGGACCGGGGCACCAACCCGTGTCCCCTGCATTGGCAGGCAGACTCTCAACCACTGCGCCACCTGGGAAGCCCTCAAAACACGTTTTAAGAGTATAATGTTTGAAATAATGGAACAGTGATAGCACTGTCAACCTACCGGTGTAAACCTTAGTTGATTTTAAATTCAAGGCCTGTCGTTAGCTCTCTTTCCCTTACAACTGGAATTTCAGCTGTGATGCAGATGAAGCAAACCACATGACAAGTCCATTGTTTCTCTATGAAACAGTGGGTATCTGGGTGAGCCTTTTGCCGATTCCTTACAAATAGGTCCCCACAGGTGGCCATAGTGGAACTTGACTCACGGAGCCTTTGCCAACTGGAAGTGTGACTAGGGTAGCACAGAGACTGGTGTAACTGGAAGCAAACATTGCAGCTGAGCAAGCAGGGCAATGGTGATGGTGGTGATGTGGTGGACAGGGACACTTAGAGGCGTTTTCTTAAAAACAGGGGTCCCCTTACCCAGGGAGGCAGTAGTGTTCAACAGGATACCATCGGGCCTCTTCCTCGGCCTGGGTTTCTTGCTATCCAAGCAAATTAAACACTTAAAAAACAAAAAAGATATTAATTAAATTGACCATTTGAATTTAAGAAACGTTGTTCCATGGCACGTGGGACTCCTTTCATCATCCTGTTGTCAGAATTAAAAGTTTTCTCTGTTGAGCAACTGTATACTTGCTGTCAGCATGTCTTTTGCTGCTTACAGTGATGTAGAGGTTAAAACGGATTAAATTCAAATGTTTTAGCAGGTGGGTAATATAACTCAGCATGGGAAGGAAAGCAGTTATTCATTTTGCATATTAAACACACAAGAATATTCGTTTCCACTCGTCTCCCATTTTTCTTCAGACATGTGGCACACTGTCGTCTGTTTTCCCATTTTTGTTAGAAATGCAAGTGCAGGAATTATTTTACCATCCTCCCAATTAAGTGCAAGTGATAATGATGAAAAACGGCAACTGACTCCTGGCCTTGGTGTTGGAGAAGGAGTAGGGAGTGGTGGGACCTTGGCAAAATTGTGCATCAAATTGCTGCTGCTTGGGAATGAAAGCCCTATGTTAATAGAATGCCCAACTCTTTGACAATTAATAAAACCACAGTTTTTAAAATAAATTAATTTATTTGATTTTTGGCTGCATTGGGTCTTCGTTGCTGGGCGCGACCTTTTCTCTGGTGGTGGCGAGTGGGGGCTACTCTTCGTTGTGGTGCACGGGCTTCTCATTGCGGTGGCTCCTCTTGTTGCAGAGCACGGGCTGTAGGCATGCAGGCTTCAGTAGTTGTGGCTCTCGGGCTCTAGAGCGCAGGCTCAGTAGTTGTGGTGCACGGGCTTAGTTGCTCCGCAGCATGTGGGATTTTCCCTGACCAGGGCTCGAACCCGTGTCCCCTGCATTGGCAGGCGGATTCTTAACACCTGCGCCACCAGGGAAGCCCCAAACTACATTTAAAAACTTTTTTTTTTTTTTTTTTGCGGTACGTGGGCCTCTCACTGTTGTGGCCTCTCCCGTTGCGGAGCACAGGCTCCGGATGCGCAGGCTCAGCGGCCACGGCTCACAGGCCCAGCCGCTCCGTGGCATGTGGGATCTTCCCAGACTGGGGCACGAACCTGTGTCCCCTGCATCGGCAGGCGGACTCTCAACCACTGTGCCACCAGGGAAGCTCCCTAAAAACATTATTTTTAAAGGAGACTGTTTGGTCTAATGATTAAGAGTTTGGCTCTGGAGCCAGATAGCCAGGGTTCAAATCTCAGCTGTGCCATTTGTTAGCTGTGTGACCTTGGACAGTTATACTTAATCCTTGAGCCCCAGATCCTCACTGAGAAACAATGCCAATAATAAAAACCTCGTTATAGGCTTATGGTTAGAACTTGATGAGAAAGTCCATTAGAAGAACTCAGTGCCTGACCTGTATATGGTAGTTAAGTGCTTAACAAACACTAGCTGCTACTATATTATTAGTCAACACTGAGTGCGTCTACGAAAGTGTTTGAATGAACCACCAGTATGCAGCTTGTGTTTAAGAGCACCGACTTTGGAGCCAGCCAGCTTTGAATCTAGGCGCTACCATGTACTAGCTGAGTATCTTTGGGCAACTTATGTGACCCTTCTGAGCCTTTGTTTTTAATCAGTTGTAAGTGTGGCACAGTAGTACCAACGTCCGGGCTTAATGAGGGTTCATTGAGGTAAGGCATGTGAAGTAATTGGCTCATTTGATAAATATACTGTTTATTGAGCACTTGGTAAAGTCTCCACCAGCCTGAGGGTTAGTATTGTTTTATCCCCACTTTACAGGGGAGGAAACTGTTTGCAAGTTAATTCCTTTGGGAAGTTGTGCACTGGCTTTTCTCCAGCAGTGCTTCAGGAAGGTTCACGCTCCTACATACTTTTTCCCATTGTTCTTCCATAGCCTGTTCAGCTGTGCTCATGAACATCCATACCTGTCACCTCACAGCGTTCAGCATGAAGAAAGCTGGTTCTGCAGATCTGTGCTGCAGATCTGTGCATTGTCACGTCTTAGGAAAGCCAGTTGAATGTCATATCGCTAGAATATTTCATAACTACTCATTCTTCATAAATTTACATTGTTCACTCAGAGTCATGGTTTTATCAGAGCACCTCTGACTTGGCATTTCTTCCGAATGCTCTTGATTTCTTTTATTCTTGGATCTAAAAGTAGAAAGTTGTCTTTTCAGATTCGTAAATTGTCTGAAAAATTGGAGGGAAAAGGGCATTGACAAAGGAGACTGATTTGGTAGCTGTTCACCAACATATTGAAGCTCTCTACCCTTGAAACAGCCCTCCATTTAGTTTGGAGATGGTGGACCAAGCCATATGGTACATCTTTGCAGGCTTTCGAGGAATACCGCATTTTGTCCAAACCAGCTAACTGCTTTGAAAGATTTCTGTTGGGACATGTGCACAGCTGGTATGCAGAGGTGACAAGGAAGCAGAACTCACTTCTTCCAATGAACAGCCTGGTAGACTTAGGAAAATAGGCTTAATTATGCTTAATAGTGGGAAATTCCCTTTCTTAAAAAAAAAAAAGTCCCATTTGAAATGACATAAAATGGTCTTTACAAGGAGGAAGGCAGTCAGTTTTTTTGCAGGGAGTGGGTAATCATGTCCTTAGCAGAAACTCTCTAACAAAGTGTTCTTTCTTGAGCTTCTAGGCATTTGAAGCTTCAGGTAATTTTCAGCAGGTCGAAAGAAAGAAGTTGCGGCAAAGTGGAATTGCCAAAGCAATGCTTCCACTATGATTAGTTTTCTATCTAGTCGTGGTTTTTAGTAGCTAAGGACCTGAAGACGGAAATTTCTTAGAATCATGATTCTGCTCATTACTCATCACACAAAGTCTGGTCCCTGCTGAGCCCTTTGTCGTCGCCTTGTGCCTCTTCCTCTTGTCCATCGTGCTGCAGGCACATCAGCCACCTTTTTGTTTGTCAAGTGGCTTCGCATTTCCTCCCCTCCAGCCTTTGCTGTTCTCCCTGCCTGGGACAGTCTTTCTTTAGATTTTGCATGGCTGGCTTCTTCTCATCATTCAAATATCAGTTCCAAAGGCATATTCTCAGCTGTCATCTTCATGACTTTGCATCTTCTAAGGAATCACTGCCTCTTCAGAATCCGTGGCCACTCTCTAAATATCCTGTTTCATCTATCTGAAATTAGAGTACTTATGTTTGTCTCCTCTCAATAGAATATGATCTCCATGAAGATGAGGGCCACATCTTTCTGGTTCATTGATGGGTCTCGAGCACCTAGAACGGTCTCCAAAGGTGCTCAGTATATGCTTATTAAATGAATGAATTTATTTTTAATACAAGTGTTTTTGAAAACCTCCCCCGAATTCTTTTGTTTCATGTGATTAGTATATACCAGAGGTCAGCAAACTTTTTCTGTAAGGTGTTAGTAAATGTTCTAGGTTTGGGGGCCCAAAATACTTCCCCGGCAACTACTCAGGAAGCAGCCATAGCCAGTGTGTAGACATGGGTGTCGCTGTGATCCAATAAAGCTTTACAAAAACTGTTGGGGAGGGGAGGGGTGCCGCATTTGACCTCTGGGTCCATTCCTCATGTAGGGTCCATCAGTTTTAACCTACACATTCTGGAATGTATGTGAAAGAGTGTGGGATTTGAAGAATAGCTGTCTTAATCAGAGGCTCAGTTCAGCTGGTTTACAACTAGGAAAGTGTGACTATCTATTCCTGTTACGTTAGAAGGGAACGTGTAGTGAAAATTATCTGTAGCATGATAGGAACATTCCAAAAGAGAGATATCCCATATGCATGTGGTGGAATACACATTAGAGAGTGTTGTGACAGAAAAGTTAACTACTGATCTAGCATTGCGGTGAAAATACCGGGAGAAATATTTATAAGAATTAGAAGTTGAAAAAGTTTATTTTGACCACCTCTGGCTCACCTAAGCCAATATAGGATTTAGTTGAGGCTAATGCAGCAAATTTAGGAAATGGATTGATGGGAAATTAAGGAGCACTTGATGTACTTTTCTTCTGAAGGAGGAGTAAACTCAAGGATACCTAAATGCTATCAAGCATACTTTAGAAAACTTGACTCTATAAAACGTTTTGTACCAGGATTGACACAGGCTCTGTTGTCTCTGATAAGGCACTACCACATGACTGAGCGCTCCTAGAAGCTGAGGAGACCGTTAGTCCCTGGACTTTCTGCCTCCTTCCCACACTGCTCCCCAAGGCAGGAACCAGCTGGTCAGTGGGAAGTGCCTCTGAACTGGCTCATTCAGTTATGCGAAGGCTCACAGATTCACAAGTGATATGCCACATAATTTGCCTGTGGAGCTGGTTTCTAGTTTTCTTTGACTGAAAGTGTTTAAAAGAATGCAATCAAAGTTGACTTATTCTACTAAGTAGAGTGTACAAATCTTGATAAAATTTCAAACAATGTTTAAAACAGCATCATTATAAACCAGAAACATTCATACAGGTTTTTTGTTCGTTTGTTTTTAATTTTGGTAAAAAACACAGTCATACAGGATTTTGAGATTCATTTGCTAGGTCAGGCTATCTGGTAATCAAGAATCCATTTAGAATCCCTCCTTGAGTCTTACTTAATTGCTGTGTCTTAAATTAGTGTGTGGCCTTGAGGAAGTCTTTTAATCTCCCAGAGCCTCAGTATCTATAAAATGAAGATGATCTCTCAAGCTTCTTTTATAATCTGGGGTGATTTTTAGTTGAGCACAGATGCTAGCTCCAGTTTTGCTGGAACTGGGAAGATTAGTGAAGCCCATATATCCCTTTGAAGCTATTAGCATGCTTTTAGGTGATACATTCACAACTTGCTTCTCCTTTAAAACGAAATGGGTCTGTTTGGAATGATTTGTGAGGATATAACTGACAATTTTGCAGAGTAGGATATTTGTTCTTTACGTTGTGACCTTTCCATCCGTGGACACGAAGGCTATTTAGAGAGAAATCTTTGAAGTACAAATAATTCGTATTTTTAACATAATGGCTCAGGTCCTAGTAAGGTGAGTGTCTTGGTTGTCTTTTATCAGTTTTGTCTGTCTGTTTTATGAGATGCCTTTATGACCTTGTGACTGAGAGAAAGCTCAGAGGGGTCCAGGAGGACCCCTGTCCTCAGCTAGATGGCTGTGACAGACCCATATGGAACCCAGAGTTTCTCAGGATGTCTCTCTACAGGGAGCAGGCAGCTGGTGTTAGTAGCCCCTTCCTTCTGTTCTGCTAAGATGTAACAGTTTTCTGAAGGCCCATTCATATTTCATCTGTTTCAAACATTTCTGAGGTCATCATAATTTGGAAGTGCAGTTTATGTCCTCTGAATCCCTATAGTACTTAATACCTCTTTTGTGGCATTTATATCTAGTGCTGTGTGTTTTGCTGTGTTCATCAGTCTCTGTTAGACTGTAAGCTCCTGAATGACTGGAACCAAGTGTGATTTCTCTCACTGTCTCCCACCCTATCGAGACAGTCATGGGTATAGTTTTTCCTTCCCCTGTGTTCTCATCGCACATCTATCTGCTGGGCAGCCTCTCCCTTTTATCTACTTGCCTTCTAAAAGGCACAGAGGATGGCGCGGTCAATTTTGTATTCCTAATCCTTCACGTATAACCCCTGACCAATAGCTGCTTAATGGAAGAGGAAGTAAAGCTGCAGTTGACCCAATAAAACACTGGAATATCTACATTTGTATAATTTTTGCTGATCTAGACACCTCCTGGAAGTATCATGTATTAGCCTCTAAAACATCGAATGTGTTGATGACACATAGTAATCAACTATTTCACACATAATTTATATGATGTTTCTTTCATCTGAGCCTTTTCGTGAAAGAGCCTCAGGCTACTTTATGAGATGATTCTAGGATGGGCAGGATGGCAGTGCAGAATACTGGGAAAAGGAGGCCTGAATTCAAGTCCCTGCTTTGTTGCTTCAGAGTATTTTGACCTTGTGGAGGTCACGTTAGTGCTCAAAGAAGTTTCTCATCTGTGAAGTAGAAATAAAGACAATATCTGATTGCCTGTGCCTCCCTCTTCCTCTCTCAGGAAAAATTTGTTGGGAAAATCAAATGATACAGCACATACACAAGTACTTAGAAAACCATAAATTAATTTACGAAGGGACTATACTCTTACATATTATAAAGGAGGATTACACCCTATGGTTTTAACACTTAGATTTTTTGTGATTCTATGAAATAAGTAATCCAACCTATAATTAGGACAGTTGGCTATAGGGTCCTCAAGTTCTACCTGTTACACCCAAGTCCTGCAAAAAGGATGGTAATACCCAATTAGTTAAACACAGTTTCCTTATTGCCTTGCTAGTTCTTTTTCTAGGTAGAAAACGAGAGATAACTAATGAATTTTATGCCCAGTGCAGAACACTAAACTTTACTCACCACCTCTTGCCTTTTCCAGTTTCCCAGTCTCTTTCTCATCGCACCCAATGGGTTTGATACCTTTCCCTGTGACACTTTCTTTTGCAGGCTCAATGGTAGTCTTTTCAGATTCTTGACACTTTTCTTCCATTTTGCCTCGTTGTATGCTTTTTTTCCCTCCCTGCCCTCGTTATACCTTCTCTGCCACACAGCTTCTCTCTCAAACTCTACTGCTGGGAACAGAGTTAGAGATGAATGTCTAAAATCTTGGATTGCGGCCTGTCTTTGAGAAAGAGAAAGACTGGTGGTGATTTCTGAATGCTCCCTGTCTAGCAATGATGATGACTTTTACATTCTAGTAACTCTGTCTTTTTAGCACTGTATATACCAAAACTTCTGTTACTTCCCAGCTTCAAGGAGCAAGTCCCCCATAGGCTTATTTAAGATTCCTGTAAAGTCAGCCTTGTAAAATTTGTTTCCAAAATAGGAATCCTTTGAGAAAAGAGGTGTTAACAGTAGTCATACTGATTTGTGAGCAGCAACATCTTTAGAGCCTTCTCTAAAACGAGACATTTGTGTTTGGATTTGTGGCTTGATTGTTAGGTTGACTATTAGGTTGATTCTTGGAAAATAATAATAGTAGCTTGAAAGAGCTTATGGTTTGAGGGGTGTGGTGTGTAGAAAGAGAATGGCTTTGACGTGAGACAGGCAGGGTTTAAACCCTGCCTGACATCTCCTAGTTCTAAGGATGCTGTTCGTATCTTTCTTTATTATAAAACTGTGATACCTGCTTCCCAACATGACTATAAAAATGAGCTGAAATGATGCACATTGATGTCCCACATGATCTCTGACACTTGGGAGGCACTCAGTAAGTGGCTGTTTCCATCTCATTTAGTCAAGTGGAGCATGAATCAGTGTTCTTTGCATTGTTTAGGGACAGAAATCCCAGTTAAAATGGCCTAAGGGGGGGGAACCTTCATTGAATCATGCAGTGTGAAGTTCAAAGGATATTTGAGTTGAAGCTCAGCTGGATCTAGTAGTTAAATGATGTCATGAAAGCCTCCCTGTCTCCCTAGCCCCCTTGTCCCATCTCTCATTTCTGCTTTTGTCTATGCTGGCTTCATTCTTGGACAGTTTCCAACACATGGTGGAAAAAGCAGCTATTGTAAATTCCAGGGGTAAATGGTCCTTATATCTCGTGATTCCAGGAAAAAGAGAGCAACCCCCTTATCTGCAGCATCCATCCACATAAAAACCTCTGGTCTTCTCTGTGTTATGTGCCCATCCTAGATCAGTCACTCAGTCCAGGGGGTGGAGTGCCTTGACTGACCAAGATAGTGCCATGTGCCCACCTCTACAGATGGAGAGGCAGGACCACTTGGTTGATTACTCCATTAGAATCATATGAGAAGGAGATGCAGAAGTTCCCAAAGATGTGCGAGGTAGACAGATAGGTTAGAGACATGCCCATTAGGGGTAGTGATCGAGTAGATGTCCCACAGACAGACAAAATGTACTCAAATTTTACTCTGTATCTGTGTGTGCATGCACGTGCATGTGCTTTAAGGACTCCTTCAGTGTGTTTTGGTTGTGTGTTACTTTGAACTAGAGTTCTTGGGCTGAGGCCCATGTGGTGAGCTACAGGGGATCTGGTTCCTGCCTGAAACCATGTACAGCATTTTGTGTATATGAACAAAGAAAATTTTTTACTGTTGCACAACATGTTCTCTCCAGTAAAGTTAATAGGGGTGTTTTACTTTAAAGACTCTGCAAAATCTCTGGCTTGTCGTCTGCAAAATGTTGGGAAAACTTTAGGGAAGGTCCTTTCACAACTATTCTTGGAAGATCAGCCATAGATTCATTCTCTTAGGGTTCTGTCATTTCCTATTGCTTCCAGTGGAACCTTTATCTTGTATGACATTTACCAAAAAGGACGACGTTGATTTCTGAGACTTTGCTAAAATTATCTGTGCTTTGTAAGGTTTAGAACCAGTTAATTTTGTAGGAGCTTTTATGTTTGTAGTTGATAGCTTACCAATTGTGGTGCATGCTGGTATAAACAGTGGGTAGGAGAAGCTAGCTGTTTACGGATTTCTTCTTGTTTCTCAGGCATAAGGAACTTCTACAGTGTACTATGTTTCTTCTCAGTTATAGAATCATAGACAGGAGAGAGACTTCTCTGTTTTATTGGAGCCAACTCAAAAATTGGAACCAGAAGGAAGAGTTCCCTACTTCCTCTAATTATATTCTTTAAAAATATTCAAATATATTCAAAATATATTCAAAAATATTCAAAACAACAGCTTACCCAGCAATGGGTGGAAACAGTGGGGCTATTGCCCTTCTTCCCATTTTTAGAGGATAAATCAGGTAGTCTTGGTTCTTGATTTGGGTTCTTTATGTGTAGACGTTTATATTAATCCTAGATCTAGAGCTTATTTCTTCCAGCTTTCTTAAATCATAAACTTCCCTTCCTCAAAATTATTTGTTTTCTATGTGGGGATTTGACACTCTGAGGATTAAATTGCTCAAAAGACAGGAAAAACATGCGTCTAAAATGGATCCTCTGGTTCACTTCATCGGATGTTAGAACTGGAAGTGATCTTCAAGATTCTCATCCTACCTCTTTAAGGATGAACTAAGCCTCCGACAGGCTAAATAACCAGGGTCACAGAGCAACTTAAGGGGCAGAGCTGGGATTAAGTCTAGGTCTCCCCTCAGACTAGTATCTTTTTTCTCCCTCAGGTATCCTCACAGTTTTCTCAGACAAAATTTTAACAGATTATCTCCAGAGCGTTGTTTTCCTTATGACACAGCACAAATATGAACTTGGAGGGCAAGAACCAAATTGGTCCTTTTTATCATCGTATGCCTGGTAGTAGCATTAATTAGTAGTAGCGGTAGTAGTAGTATAATAGTAATAATAATGATACTAAAAAATACATCTATAAGAGCTTACTACGGCCAGACATTATTCTTTGTACTTTACATATATTTACTTACTTAATCCGAACATCAACCCTGCGGGCTGGCTACTATTATTATTTTTATTTTTCAGATGAGCAAACTGAGGCCCAGACATATAGGCTTAGAAACATGCATAGAAAGCACTCAGTAAATATTTGCTGAATCCTCGAAATTTCCAAAGCACTTTTGTAGTCATTAAATAATGTGATGACAGTTCAAGGGAGAGTATCATTCTGAGGGAATAGTAGCCCAGACAGCGTAAGGAGCCTGACTGAGGTTAGAGGGATAGTTAGTAGTAGACTTGGGAACTGCTTTGATCCTGACCTTCTGACCCTGTTGTTGTCATCGGTGGATTTCTACAAAAGCGCATCCTACAGGTCAGTGGCTCGGGAAATTCTGAGGTAGTGTCTGGTTTTCTGTTTACCCCCAGGTTGGCCGTTTCCAGCGTTCTGCATTGCTCTGTGTGGATCCACGTTTCTATCTGGTATCAATTTCTCTCTGCCTGAAGGACTTCCTTTAAAGAGTGTTGGCCTTTGTTCTGGCACACGGTTAAGTTCCTTGGGATCACTGAGATCCTTTTGATGTTGCTTTTAAGCTTTGTCCAGAGCAGCCTGAGTCTAGGACCCTTCTGGAGACTCTCCCTGATGTTTTATGTAGTCTGATCTCTTTCTCTTCAGGCTGGTGGGAATGCATGTCATTCCCAGCCCTGTGTGGATCCTAGGTCCATGTGCAAAGCAGTACTCAGCTAAAGATTTCAGGGGACCCCTCTGCAGATTTCCAGAGCACTAGCTGCCTCAGCCTCCCTGAACTTTATCTCTGCCTCTGCAGCTCAGCAAGACCCCTGAACTTGGCTTGGGTTTCCTCTTCTTGCACTAGTGCCTGGAGTAAGGTGGGGAGACAGTAGGGCTCACCTCACCTGGAATTTCCTTCTCTCAGTTTCATGTATTTTGTCCATCTTTGTAGTTACCTGTAGTGCAATTCCCACAGTTAATCCTTCATGGACAGAAATGGGAGTCCAGTGTCTTGTTTGAAGTTCCGAATGTTAGCTCTCAGGGGTAACTCTACATCCCCTGTTTCTCCAGAACACACACATCACCCTCTGCTTCCTTTTCCTTCCTCTCCTGGGTGCTCCATATTCCAGGGGACATGGAAGTTACTAGTAAAAACGAATTGCTATTTGAAGCAGGCAAGATATTTGTTCTTGCCTCTCGAAGATGGGATGACAAATTGGCCACTCCCTCCACTCACTCACCATCTGTCTTCTCTGAGCCAGGGTCTGGAATGTTGCAATGGCTTGAGCAGCCAGGGCTCAGGTGTGCCTGTGAACTAGCTCTGCAAGGGCAAGGTGCACATCTGCTTTGTTCATGCTTGTATCCCAACGCAGAACAGGGGAGTGGGCACACCCTAGGTCCATGAATGAATGAATAAAAATGATCACACACGCAGAATTGTGAATTGGGGATTGGTGTGTACCTGTGTGGGGAGGGGTGGTCCTTGACTACCTGTGAATTGCCTATGTGGAAAAACCAGTTTGACGTGTGTGTGGGTGTGGGTGTGGGTGTGGGTGTGTGTGTAGGTTGATTATCTGTGGGCATCTCTGTGCTGGTGGCTTTTCCAGTATGAGCAAGTATGGTTGTTACCCAGCATGTTTTTCCACAAAGGAGCTGCCTGTTACCTTACACTTGCCATTACCCAGTGAGGTGGGACGGTGGAGGGGGAGTAACCACGGAGGAGCCAGTAGCCAGCTTAGCGAGAACGCTGACCACGGCTCTGGTTACTGCTGATGAATAGGAGGGAGATCTAACAAAAACAGGCAGTCTTGGTTGATTACTTTCATGGAATGGAGAGTGATACCTGTAAGGTAATCGCTGATTTTAGGAGAAAAAAAAGAGACGTGGGGTGCAGGGGAAAGGTGATGGTATGTGTGTAGCCATCATGAATAAGTAAAGGTTAAGCATTTTTCTGTCATGTCTTCAAGTGGATTGAATGATCCCTTGAAATGCAAAGCCTAACTTTCTGGACTAATTTGAGGGCTCTTTTAATGTTATACTGCCTCTTGTTTTGGCATTAATTTTCTCATCCTTCTTTAAAAAATAGTTACCAATGTTTGCCTTCATCTTTTAGGGATCGGCTGTTATGCTTCCATGGGTGCCCTTTTGTAATTTATTCTTTGCATTACTGTATTCGCCTGCTTATTTAAGGTTGGTTAGAAGCCATGAATGTAACAGGATACACTGTACTGCTCTTTCAATAGCTTTAGAACTGAGCTTTAGGAGGTAGGGTTTTGGATTACTAAGCAAATTCTTTCCTTTTGGATCAAATTTGCCAATAAATACCTAACAAAAAATTCCTTAATTAGACACTTCTAGTTTCTTACGTAATGTTCCTGGACCTGACTTCTGGAGAGTATATGTTCTAAAGATAAAGGTAGCAATATTTACTTCTGTAGCAAAAAATATAGCGGGTTTAAGAAGATTCTGAATTGTACAATTTTGGTGAAAGTGAACAGCTATGCATTCTGTTGCTATGGTGATTAGATGCAACTGCAGCGATATACAGCCTTGTCTTTGGTAGTTTCCCCTTCACTCCCCCCACCATTCTAAATTAATTATAAGTTTAAAGGAAAAAAGTCATTGCTCATATTGGTGTTTTACAGTTGAACAGATTGTTTTCATTTTGAGAACTAACAATTGTAGGGGTGGGTGTGGTGAAATGGAAAAGTGCAGAAATGAAAGCATTCTGTGAACCAGAGCCAGAGCATAGATATTCATTGACAGTGGGCTGCAGTCCCAAAAGGACGAAAAGAGACACTTAAGGACTCATGGCTTATCTCTTTGATTAACCAAGATAATGAATGGATGTAAAGGGAATTGAAAGTGCCTGGCATGTTAAAGAAGATTGATAACAGAGAGTTATTTAATTTTTAAAAAGACGAGTTTACAAACAAATATTGCTAAAACTTTCAGAAACAGCTTGATAATTGAGGCAAAAAAATGTAGTCCAAGCCCATACTTAAAAAAAAAATACAATAGAAGGAACTAAATGCAAGCAAGATCCCTTCCTTCTCCAATCTCCATTTTATTCTCCAGAAGGAGCCACTCTTCCTGGGCTTTTGTATCTGCTATTTTGTCACATGCTCAACAATTTCTCTGCATATTTAAATAAGTATATCCTTCTTACGTTTATGGTGTACCATGGTTACTATGCAAATTGGACTTTTTATTTAATATACTTTAGACCTCTGAACATCAGAAAAGATGGCTCATTCTTTTTGCGGTACGCGGGCCTCTCACTGTTGCGGCCTTTCCCGTTGCAGAGCACAGGCTCCGGACGCGCGGGCTCAGCGGCCATGGCTCATGGGCCCAGCTGCTCCGCGGCATGTGGGATCCTCCCGGATCGGGGCACGGAACCCGTGTCCCCTGCATCGGCAGGCGGACTTTCAACCACTGCGCCGCCAGGGGAGCCCCGCTGGCTCATTCTTTTTAATGGCTGTATGGTATTTCATTACACAGAAGTACCCTAAATCATTTAACCAGTCTTGTATTGATAGCTTCCCATATTTAGCCACATGATATCTTTTGGCTGTTTAGCAATATTCCTCAGAATATGGAGTCCAAATATTAACCCTAGTCCAACTACTCCAGGCGTGGTAAGTAAGTCAAAGTAACAATTTAAAACAGAGCTTTTCTTATCTCATTTACAACAGATTTTGCAAGACAGGCAATCTCTTTATTCTTCTTGAATTACCCAATAAGGCAATTACTGCTCTCACCCAATTATATAGAAAATTACAGAGTTGGGTGGAGTGGGCATATTGGATAGCATCAGCTTTCTTCACACTTTCATTTTGATGATGGTGAAAGGACATTTTTTTTGGCCTGGCTTTAAATCAAGAGTATGGTAATCCATGTATAGTAATTAATGATGAAAATTTAGTAAGGATCCTTCCTCACTATTTGTTTGGCTCCTGCAGTTTCAGAAATGTTTATAAGGCTATGTGAATAACTTCCCAAGGATACTTATCACATGGAGAGAAATCACCAGTGAGAAAACACACTCTTTATTGTAGCTGCTGGTAGTTTCGATTTGTGTTGACTGTTAGCTTTGTTTAATGAAAAGAGGTGATATATGTTTATCAATTCACCCACTCCACATATGTGCTCTTTCGTCCTTGGTGTGTGCCCGCTTAGCTCTCACAACTTTACCTTTTCCCCCATCCTCAAGGTCTCTTCATTGCTTTGATCGTGTACAGGTTAGGCAGTTTTGAAGTGCGTATTAAAAGAAAAACACTCTGTTTTCTTAAGAGCACGTGCTTCATCTTTGTACTTCTTCAAGGCTCTACTTTTGTATGAGTTCTGAGCACCCAGAAATGGCGTCATTATCCAGTTCTCCGCAGGCCAGCTGGGATTTCTGGAAGTGACTTGGAACTCAGTTTCCAGAGGAGTTTATTAACAGATAAGTTTCTGGTGTCTTCCATATTTTCCCAAAGCTTGATAGGCATGTCCCATTGATGCTGATTTGTTCAGACCCTGTCATCATTGTCTGTGAGCTGTGCATGCTTATGTTCTAGTGTCTTCTAACGATCTCAGAAAAATCCATTTTACTCTTCCATTTACAATAGGCATTGGCTTCCAAAGTAATGGTAACTTTGTTTCGTTGGGACTGATACCAGTATACTGGTGATCATTTTGCCGTTCTTAGAATCATTGATTTTTTTCCCAGCTGTTTGCAATGAATATTTAGTGATATTTGAAGGAATCAGGTTTCAATGGCATAAATTTTGGGGAGGTATGGCCAGGAAATAATTAGAATCTTGTCTCACAGGACTGTTGTCAGCATTCAGACCTCAATTTCGTAAAATTCCTTGATAAAATCTTAATGTGGTCCTGGAAAGACCATCTCTTGCCTCATAAATTCATACAATCACCATGTTTTCATTTGGTTTCTATAAGCAGTGTGATTACATTTTTATTGATTGATAAGGAGGACCCCAAACATTTCACTTTTTAAAGATGGAACCTCAGGAACATGTACTTGAGAGAAAATTGCTGGAAAACAACTTTAAAGTTGTTGTAGCCAAACATTTGGCATCCAAGTAAATATGGATTATGCATACCTGTTTTCAAAGTACCTAAAGGTAGAGAAGAATTTTGAAAATTGTACTGAATTTACCTTTATAAAAACACAATTTTAAAGTATATTTGATTGCATCTTAAACACACACCAAGTACTAAATTTTCTTCATGTAAGAGCATCCTGAAATCTCCTGTTCTGGTTATATTTGTGATACTCTTATGATTTCTGATCCACAGTAGAAGTATAATTGAAACAGAGCCAAATAAAAGGAAAAAATAATAGAACTGCCCAGCCTCTCATCTAAGCAGCCCTGTGGCCATCTGAAGAACTTCCAACATAATGGCTTTAGTGAACCAGAAATTCTCCAATAATTGCCTCTTGAAACATGCAGAATTTATAACAACAAAACATTTTTTTAAAGTGTGTCATGTTATCCCTATAGCTGGTACCTGCAGCCTTGGGAATATTCTTCCTCTATATGTTCATTAAGGTTGTGTCTAGCATTACAATTGAAGTTTTTAGATTTGGCTGACGTGCAACAACTTTGAAATGGGTCATTTTGGTGGGGCGTGGGATTCAAGTATGAAGAAAGCAAGCTGTAATTTTAAATAAAAGAATCAGTATAATGATTAACGAGTTATTCAGGTATATACGTAGAGTTTTGATGGAGTTTTATTGAGAAGTCTTGCAAAATTTCTAGTTTCAATAGAAAACTTGCATCTGTATCATGCACTTATAAGAGTTCATCATCTACGTGAAACTATTCCAATAGACTCCCCCAAACTTGGGACACACATGGAAGTAATAGCCACCATTTATTGAGAATCTTCCATGTGCCAAGCATTTGGCTAAATACTTTAGCGACTTTACAGTTAATACTTCCAATTCTGGAAGCATTTCTATGCATTCACACATATAGGGGTGTAAGTGTGTGTGCGTGTGTGTGCACTTGTGTGTAGCTACAAATACGGTTTTGTTTGAGTTTTAACATAAATGGTGATAGATATGTATTATCATGCAACTTGATTTCTTTTTTTCTTTTCTTTTTCCACTCTGAATGTGTTAGATCTTTCCCTGTCAGTATCCATGGACCTAGCACATTCTTTGAAACCAGGCATAGGATTCTATAGCACTAGTTCTCAAACTTGCCTGCACATTGGAATCACCTGTGGAATTTGGAAAATTACCCAAGCCTGGGCCCTCAGTACTAGAGAGTCTTATATGATTGGTGTGATGTAAAGCCTGGTTATCAGAGTATGAGAACCAGTGTTTTACACTATGGGTGCCCCAACAGTTTTTAAAAGATTCCCGTTTTGAAGAACACTTAGATATTCTCTATTACAGATAATGAATCCTGTTTTCTTTCTATTACAATGTTGTAGTGCACATTCTTGTTAATATATCTCTGTGCTCATGTGTAAGTATGTTGGTAGGTTAATTCCTAGATATGGAATCTAGGAATTCTTAGATGTGGGTCAATGGGCCAGTGCATTATAAGCAACAATAGATACTGCCAGGTTGCGATACAATTGATTCCCATCCACTGGTTATTAGATGGCCCATTGTGGGGCAGAGGGTTTTTTGCTGCCTTTTTTTTTTTTTTTAAACTGGTCTTCTGCCTCGCCTGCCTTGTTCCCACCCCGGTTATAAAAAACTTTGTTCAGATTTTGGAGGGTTGTACATCTGAGTGCTTACGGAGGTTTCCAGCATGAAGGGAGATTGGGGAAATCTCACGTCAAAGCTTTATTTTCTAGGTGTTTTTAGTACTGTGTCTTTGGAAATTAGTTTCATAGGCTGACAGGACAGTCCTGGCTTCACTTCTAATCATTAGAGGAATGTGCATCTCTTGCAGGGCTGGGTGGTTCTGATTTAAAAGCAGCAGCTCCCAGAGCCACATGAGACCTGAACAGGTGGAGGCCAGAGTGCCTCTTTACTGCCTTCTTTCTACAGCTGAACTTGCCTTCAACGGAAGCTTTTACTATCATCTTTCCATAAGCCTCTCTTGAAAAATTATTATGTAAGATTTATAGGTAGAATTTTTATGAAGGGTAGGGTGCCTCTTCCGAAGGGAGTTTCAGCTTTCATAATGTGACTCCATCGTCTGGTCCTAGTTGTTTCTGGGTGGCTGCTCTCTCCGCCTCTTGAGCAGGACTCATTAGGAACAGCCTGAGCATAGGTGTGGTGCTGGCCTTGCCCCAGCTGAGCCCCTCAGAGCAGCAGGGGTGTAGAGAGACTCAGCATCTATCTAGTAAACAGCTCACCACTCTGTAGTTTGGAACCCAGGATCACCATGTACTTAGCTTTCCATAAACATTTTTCACGTCTCCAATGGCAAACCGTGGCTGTGTTCACACTTGTTCAGACTGCTCTTTCTGAGGCAAAACTGGGAAAGCCAGTTGGTAAAACCTTGCAGTAGGTTTTCTACCTTGGCGACCAATTCACAATTACTTTCCTGGGCAGACAAGATGCCTTCAGATGTCGAAAGGAGAATAATAAATAGATGAGATCACTGAGGAAAATGTGAAGGGGAATCAGGTCAGTGTTGCAAACGTCAGTGTCGTTGCAGTGGGTGTGCTCTGTGGTAGTTTTCGTGTACGTGGTTGGATCGAAATATTAAACCTGTTGAATGCTTCAACATATACAGGAAGGCTAAGTTTCTTTTTTAATGCCTTTTCCACACTGCCCCAAAACCCTCAAGAATTTCCCACAATTTGCAGATAAGCTGACTAACCTGCAGAGCCCCTGATTTAGTGGTGACAACTGCCCTATGGAGATTAAACCAGCCTCATTCCAGGAATTTGTTCTGCTGATACACACAGGAATGTCAGGGAAAGGAATCTGGTTAACATATTTCCACCAAACAGTAGCTAACAAATATAAATCCCCCTTCCAACTTTTTTATGTAGTTCTCACTCCCCTTTGTAACGTCCACTTAAAATCTATCAAACACTTATAGAGGACTTCGGGGTGCTGAAGTCTTTTTAAAGTCACTCACCAAAAAAAAGTGTTTGAGCTGGTATTTGAACCCAGGTCACGACTCCACGGCTGCCTGTCGTATTATATCTGCTCATCCGTTTTTCCCTAACTGAAAAGCTACATTTGCCATGAAAAAGATGGGAGTTTCTTAACAGTTATCAGAGAGTGAGGCCGATTTTAACAAAGAACTTTTGTTCTACGTGGTATTTTATTTTCTCCTGTTGCAATTGTAATAAAGTAATCTTGGCATAAAAGTCATTAGAAGAACATGAAAAGACGAAGGTAATCAGTGAGTTTTAAAATTTGCATTCAGTAAACATGAAAACATATAAACCCTCTAAGCAAGTTTTTATTTATTTTCAGTCCAGAGACCTGTAGTTTCCCTATGATACCAGGAGACGGAGACGTTATTTTCCATGGAGGCGTGTGTAGAAATAGAAATTATACCTACTTGGCCTTGATAAAATGTAATTATACAATTTGAGAAGGAGTAAGATTGAACAGCATCTGGTTTGGGGCTGTGAGGGTCAGCAGCAGTACTCACGTTTCCAGGGGACCATGTCTTATGGCCTCACTGGGGAGATAAGAAAAGAGTACTTGTACATTTTAGGACATCAGCCATCACCTGTAGTCTATGTGCTCTGGTCCTCTGCTGATAATATTACTGGGAGGATGCGTCGTGAGTCCTCGGCCTAGAGTGCCCCCCAGTTTATCTTTTCTAAATCACACTAAATTTTGCTTGAAGATTTGGAAAACATAGTTGTTCAAACCAAGTACAGTTGACCCTCGAACAACACGGGTTTGAACTGTGAAGGTCCACTTGTACCTGGAGTTTCCTCAACAGTAAATACTATAGCGCCACATGATCCGCACTTGGTCGAATCCCCGTTTGCAGAACCGTGGATACGGGAGGAACCGAGTATGCAGTGGGCCAACTGTAAATTACACTCAGATTTTCTACTGTGTGGAGGATCAGAGCCCTTAACCCCCTTGTTGTTCAAGGGTCAACTGTATTTATCTGCTCACCCTCTTTTCTCTCAGGATTTGCCAGAATCATTTCAGTTAGGAGGTTCCAAAAAATGCCTAATACTATGTTTCTTTTTAGACAATGTCTTTTTAATGTCATTTGCATATTCCTTGTGGATGACACCAGAGGGTTTGGGAAGGTCTGAAACCTTAAGGGCCTCAAGTGTGGTCATTTCGGTGGGGAGACCTTTTAAGACGCAGCACGTTGACCTGAAGTGGTGAAGACTCTGACCTTTAGGGCTTGTTTCAGTCGGATCACCAGAGGACCAGAGCATATAGACTACAGGTGATTGTAGATTGGTGGCAGTGTACCCTTTCTGAAAAGGGCTATTAGGTGATTCAGGAAAGTTGCATTCTTTTACATATTCGTTGAAGAACAAAACTTGGCCTCTTGGAAGAGTGAGAGCTTCCGATGTGACAAAGCTGGCCGTTTGAGTGGTAGCTTCTTATGTTTGTATAACCCCCAGTTATAGGGGGTTTGTCTCAATTTGTCTTTAAAGACTCTGAGTGGGTCCCTTAGAGTCAGGGAGGTAGAAAACTCAAAGGGGGAAAATGATTTGCATTTCTTTCAGCGTGGGCTTAAATTTGTTTATTGACTTCCCTCACAGACTAGTAACAGGCCCTCTGGCGAGGTTGCGCTTTGTTTGGTGGGGAGCTCCAGTGACACTTGGTTTGGCTCTTCTCCCAGATGATCTAGACTAGATGTCCTGGCTTCCAGACTGGTTTCTGTCACGTGAACAGCACAAACTTCCTAACTCGAGATCTGTGTTATATTGGCTTTAGGGATTTATGCCCTAAACCCACGGTTAAAGTATTGAGTCATGACAGAATAGTCGTTGCCAGCTTTTCAGGGTAGAGACCTGGAGGTCCCCTCCTTTGCTCTTTATGTGAAGAGGGGCTATTCTCTGGCAGGAGTCCATGGCTTGGGCCTGGAACAAGACTGTTGATTATGTGCTGGTTGAGGCTTGGTCTGGCTTGAGGGTGTGCATGCACTTCATTTGGGTTCCTTCCTCCCTTATCTCGGGAGGAAGTAGGGAAGGAAGGGGACTGGTTCTGGCTTCCACTTTGCATGCCCCCCCTCCCCCACAGTGATGCGGGCAGACCCAGAGGAGGGAGTGTGCTTTGCTTTTGCTGTGCTGCTTACACAGTGGAGCAGGAAGTGTTTTCAGGATGGCAGAGGCTTATTTGAATGTTTGGATTTTGGTTTCCCCGTCCATGGTGGGATGCCCTCATTGTTTTCCTCTTGTCTCAGAAAAGTCACTGGGTTGAGAGGATTGACTGCTGGGTGAATTTCCAGGAGCCACTCCAAGAAATGCCCTATTAGAACATCCTTTTGGGACCAAGCGTGTGGGAAGGGCTGTCCCTCCACTGGACTCACTGAGAAACGCCCTTTCCGTTTCCTGATGGAGAGGATGTTGAAACTTACGGGGAAAACACATTCCGTTTCAGACGTTTCTCCTACAGCCTTTAGACTGCAACCCATCATTTTTTAAAGCTCCAAATAGTATTTGGCATCTGGTGTTCTTGAAATGAAACCAGACATGAGGAATGTGAGATGGGAGAGAGATGGCCAAGGAAAGAAGCAAAGCAATTTTTTCCTTTCACATTCTTCTTGATAAGAGAATTTGGGTTAACATTAACATGTTGAAACCCAAGTCGTATGTCAGAGCCCTCTGCAAAATGTGAGGTAAACTGCAGCTCTGAAAACAATAGGTTTGCTAATTAAAACTGAGGGTTCTCTTAACCTTTCTGTTTAAAATTGCATTTGTGGCATAATTTCTTTTTCTTGCCCTGCTTTTTATGTCTGTGACATTGTTTCAGAAATTCCAGAGACCATTTATAATAAACAATGACAATATTTTAGTGGTAAAATGATAACTGGAGAATTAAATGCAAAATACTATCTTGATTAAAATAATAGACGTGGAGCTCGACATACATGGTGCCCACTGCGTTTCGTGTGTCCATGCAGAAATTCTCAACTGTTTAACCAAGTTGGTAGCAGGAAGGGACCACCGTCTCCTTCTTTCCCATCCTTCAGCATGTAAGCTGTTGTTTCCCCCGTAACCACTTTGGTTAGAGGAAGACCTTGGTAACTTAGCCAGTGAGTGTATCCCTCAGCCATCTTATAAATGTGGCCATAAGTCCCTGATGAGCCAGCGAGACTGATGTACGTATCAGTGCAAATCTGTTTTGTCAACACGACCTTCCATTTTCCCCCATATGTTAGGTACTGCTCATGTGTAGCTTTGTGGAAGGCAAACTTTCCATATTACGTATGTGTTGTGACTTGGCATTATCAAAGGAAAAGTATTAAAGGGGGTTTTCTTGTGGACTGTTTCTGTTCTCTAGTTTTGTTTTTTTTTTTTTACTCATCATAATTGTAAACAACATTCCTGCAAATTTGGTCCTCATTTTTTGACTGTTATCACATTGAGACTCTTGTTTGTTTTGGTAAAGAGCAATACAAATGACTCTGACTTCGAGCTAGGCCACAGATGGATTAAATTTCTGATTCTTTGCTAAGCAAAATGCACCTGCTCCAGAATCTTAAGCAGCTTTTTAATTGCTTCCTTGTGCACGGCATAGCAATAGTCATCTGTAATGCTATAGGTGGATTGCAGTTTGGGTGTCCCAGAAGCACCTTCTCCCCTCTGCAGCAGGGCCAGAAGCTGAGATGAGAAGATGTGTTCTGGTTGAGGGCCCAGCTGTCCTGGTGGAATTAGTCCTTTCCCTCAGGCCGATCTGATTGAAAAGGGGGCCAAGATGTGGAAACATCGGCTGCTGGTTTCAGTAACTACACATTTCCTCTTCAGTGGCCAAAAGGACCAGCTTCACTGCTCCCTAAATGTCCCCACTAGGTGTGATCTCCCTAGTCTGTGAGTTTTCTTCACCTATTTCTCTAGCACCTAGCACTGAGTCTGGCCTATGGAGGCTCAGGTATGATAGCTGAGTAAGTGAATACATCTTGGGCGAAGTGTTCACTGAATGTAAGGAGGGGGGAAAATGTCTAAAAGATTCTATCAGCGGATTTGTTTCCAATGGAGTTTACTTGAGGATGGGTGGAAAAACCAAGTACCAGCCAGTTCGGCCAGAGAGAAATTTCTCACTGTAGGGAAGCTGCAGATACCGCCAGGATGAAGTCTGTTTGTGAGGCTACTGTCAGCATCAGAAATCTTGACAAGTGGCTAAAGAGCACTTGGCAATCTGATTGCCTTCAAATGTTTTGGCAGTTGTGAAAAACAGATCTACAGGCAACTGTGGGAAGAACACCGAGTCGCACCACCCTGAAGTTCAGAGATGAGACCATCTGTTCACTTAGGCATTTGTGCTTTTGCATTCAACAGACATTTATTGCAGATATACTGTGTGCCAGGCACTGAATGAAACTTGGTCCCTGCCTTTAGGATCTCATAGTTTAGTGGGGGAAACAGACATGAATTAAAAAAAACACCCAAACCAAAAAAAGACTCAACTATGTATATGGTGCCGGGGGTGTGAAAAGAAATGTGTGACCATCTCTGGGACATTGAAGGGTCATAAAAGCAGCAGTATTGGAGTGTGGTCTTGACTGGTAAGTGGAAGATAGTCAGGTAAAGATGGAAAGGAGCACCTAGGCTGAGGGGACTGCAGAGGGATGGGCTCAGAGGTGCAACTACTGCTGCGGGCATGTGTGTATGGGGCGGGCACAGGGGTGCACAGCAGTTAAGGTGTGGGAGAAGAGGGTAGAAAATAAAGGAGGGTCTTTATTTGGTCCAGGCTGGGAAGTTGGACCATATCCAGGAGACACTGCAGAGCCCAGTGACACAGTCGGATTTATGACGTGCTGAGAATAAATCCCAGATTCCTCACTCCGGTGTACAAGGCCCTGGGGTCTGGGCCCCTGCCCCCTGCAACCTCATCTCTCTTAACAACACTCCCATTACTCGCTATGCTCCAGCCCCACTAGTCTTTCTCCCTGATTCAAATGTGCCGAGGTCCCCACCTGCCCTGGGCTGCTGCACACACTCCTGCTGCCTGGAGTCCTCTTCCCTGACACTCTGCAGAGCTCGTCCCATTTATGCATCAGTCTTCACTTTAAATGCCCCCTCTCAGATCACACTATCTAAAGTAGCTGTCCCCTCCCACCAGCACCATCACCAGCATTTTCTTTCATTTTCTTCTTGCATCCCCTGTAACACTAACTAAAATCAGTAATTATGTTATAGTTTACTTGATTCTTTTACCTGCTTTCTTCAAATCAAATAAGCTCCCTAAAGACATATTCTCTTATTTTCAGCCTTTTTTCTTTAGTACCTAGCACAGTGTTTGGCACCTGATTGATGCTTGATAAACATTGGACACAATGAATTAAATGGATAAATGTGATGGACTAGGGTAGCTGTTGGCAGCCTTCAGCCCATGGGCCCACGTGGGCACACCACCTATTCTTGTATGTTCCATGAGCTAAGAATGATTTCCACATTTTTAAATGGTTTAAAATCAATATTTGTGACATGAGAAAGTTATATAAAATTCAATTTTAGTGTCACAAATAAAGTTTTATTGGCACACAGGCACACACCCTTGTTCACAGAAATGTCTTTCATGTTGTGGCAGGCTTGAGCAGTTGTGATAGAGGCTTAATGGCCTACAAAGCCTGAGATATTCACTATCTGGCCCTTTTCAGAAAAGCTTTGTCAACCCCTAGACTGGGGTCAGGAAGAGGAGTTAAGAAGCTGTTGTAGTCATTCACATGAGAGATGAGAGGAGGCTGAACTAAGCAAGCAGGTTCTCTGACCTCTGCAAACCCCACTCCCAGCAATTAGGCTGTTCTGAATAAACATCTCTTTGCCTTCACCAGCAAATCAAGTCTCTCGCAGATTACTCTTCCTAATTGCCCCTCTCCCTGCCAAGTCTCCTTTTAAATCTCATGTGTCAAATGGGGATGATGGAAAGAAGTGATGGGTGTGAATGTGCTTCTAGAATCTTGTACACAGGCCGTTGTTGGGATCACTCGTTAGTGAAGTGCTAGAGCAGTTAAGAGAGCTGGGCCAGAAGTGCCTACTGCCACTAAGGGGTCAAGTGAGATGATTACTTTTGCTTCCTGTTTTGGTCTATATCCAGGAAACTAGGCTCTGAACAGTGGAGCTCCAAGTAAGTGCATTAAAAACGGTTGCTTGTTGGAAATCTCAAAGTTTTGCCGTCATCTACAGTTTAAGGATGGGCTTAGTGGAGGACCTTGTATTTGGGGTTCCACGGAAGAGCCAGAATAAAAACTTGGTCTTTGGGATTTACTGAGGCTTTTAAACACAAATCACCTATCAAAGGCAATATTTGTCCTTTTTAAAATGATGTCAATTAGGTCCTTAAATGTAATAGGCCCTGTATCTCATTACCCATCTTAGAAATTAGCCAAGACCCCTTAGTATTCTTCTGTTTATAGAACTGTTGGCATATTTTTAAGACTTGAAAAATGCTTTGGACTGAATTTTCTTAGATCTTAATGTCTCCTCTGCTCCCCTCTTCTATACCGCCAGAACGTAGTATAACTTGTGTTTAAGCGAAACAACTTGTAAAATGCAAAAGTAAAGTAATTACTCTCTTTATTAGTTTCTCAAATACATTGATTACCCTCCTATATGTGTGAGGCACTGTGCAACACATGCCGTGGGCACTTTTCCCTATGGAGTTGACTCTTCAATGGGGGAAGAAAGACCCAGACCACAGATTACCGTACCTGTTGGCTGTGCATTGTAGAGGGTCTCAAAACGCTAAAAGGCCCAGATCATGTTCAGATGGGTGGGTAGGTTAGCAAGACTGTCTGCCAATGAACTTGAAGGCTGAGCACGGACCCTCCATGAGCTGGCCTTCGCCTGCTTTGTTTCCTTGACCTCATCTCCGAGCAGCCTGAACACTGCCTCCCCTGCCCCCTTCCACACACATGCGTGTGCAGTCGGACCTTGACAGTAGCCTCTGAACAGTCTCTCTTCAGTTGACGGACCAGCAGTGGTAGGGTATGTGGGACACTTGAGTGGGAGGTGGTTCCTGCCCTGAGGACACACACCGGAGACAAACGTGAACAGTTATAGTTTAATGAGATAAGTCTTATCTCCCATCTCCTGGTGTACATCAGTGCCATTGCTGCCTACCTGCTGGTTAACAAAGTGCAAGAATTGTACACTTAGAGAAAGCCTTATAGCAATTTGACATCACTGAGATATTTGTACTGTATTTTACAAAAATATGTTTGTAACAGATTGGTGGGAAAACCGTCCTTCACCACAGTTTGAGAAGCTGGTGTGTAGATCACCATAACTTAGAAGTTTTTGATAGGAACAGTTTTGCGTACACGTTTCCCCCTCCTCTGTCACAGAAACAAATAATCATATAAAGTGTTTTTTAAAAATCTTATCTCGTTTTATTAATTGTGAAAGTAGTATTGTGAGAACAACTTGGAAAGTACAAGAGTTTTGGGGTTTTTTAAAAGTAATCCGTACAGCTGACATGAGCTAAATGCTGCTTATATTTTAGTGTATTTCTCTTGTCCTTCTTTTCTGCCCATGTATCAATATATACATTTTTTTCATACATAAATGGGACATTGTGTACCTATTTTTTATTTCATATATCATAAGTATTTGCATGTCATTAAATATTCTTTTTAATTTTTTATTAAGTTATAGTTAATTTACCATATTATATTAGTTTCAGGGGTATAACATAGTGATTCAAAATTTTTGCAGATTATATTCCATTTATAGTTTTTATAAAATACTGGCTATATTCCCTGTGCTGTACGATATATCCTTGTATTAAATATTCTTTTTCAAAGGATTGCATGGTGGTCTATCATCTAGTTGTACCATAATTTATTTACCTTTTTCATATAGTTCTCTATTACTAACACCTATTTTATGCCCTTGTTTATTCTTATAGCTTTGTTCTTGCATCCCCTTGTTTCAAAGCTCTTATAGCTTTGAAAATTTTTATAAAAACACCTTTGATAGTGTCTCTGAATATATCCGTGGAATATATTTCCAGAAGTTGAAATTCTAGGTCAAAATTGTGACTATTTTAAGGGCTTAATAAATTGCCCTTCAGAAATGTTGAACCAAATTTCATCTACCACCAGCAGATGAGGCTTACTGCATTGAGTACTCTCAGGACTGGTACTGTCAGGGTGGGGACACTGTTGACAAAGATAAGGGCAGAAGAAATGAGTGGACCACCTGGATGGAAGATGTTGGGAGTGCAAGATATTTATGGGGCATGGAAAACGGTCTGTTGGCTAAGTGTAGGATACTTTTAAGGAAATAGAAAAGATAGAAACAGTGAGTTGGAATTGGATTTGATAGCACACTGAAAGCCAATTTAGAATGGTGTTGGTAGGTTTTAAGTAGGGAGATGGGACTCTCCAGGGCTCAGCTACGGGAAGATGTTATACAGCACCACCTGTACCGTACCACCCCTCAGTCCCCGTGTACTTGCCCCTTCCCAGCTCATGCCTTTGTTTGCACTGGTCCCTCTGCCTAGTGCCCTGCTTTCTAACATCTGTCAAAATTCCACACAAGCATCAGGGACCAGATTCTTCCCTACATAGTTCCTGCTTGATTACATAGCACTTAACTGTATAACATGTCATATTACTTTTGTAATAATTATTTGGTGCACTACTCTCTCCCCCCAGATTTTAAGCTCCTAGTGACCCACTCCTTTCTGTATCCTTAGGTATCTACTATCACGCCTGGCATATAGTAGATATTAATACACATTTACCAAAGGAATCCCAGGTACTGCATATGTCTCATATGACCTTGCATAAGTATTCCTTAGGTCAGGAGTTGTATGCTTCAACAGAATGGGATATTGGTATCTCGGCTAAGTCTTTATCCCAGAGTCAGTTAGGTCATCACAGAGGGCTCCATGACCGATACCTTGCTCTTAACCTCTTTTCTCCCTTCCCAACTCAGGACTTCAGTTGCTGGCTTTCGGAGGCCACTGTCCCTTAAAGTGAGTGGAGAGCTTGTCTCTAGGAGTGTTTGCGAAACATAGTTGTTTATGAGAATTTTTACCCGAGTTTGCATCATTACACAATCAAGAAACTGGTGACAGATTTTGGAACTGGATTCTCTGATTTGGAAGAGATGCTGAAAGTCCATAAGTTGGATTTTACTTATAAAAAACTTAAGAACAAGAACAAAGTTCAACGGAGCCATCCATTTCCTCACTATGCAGAATTAACCATTGTTAAATGTTGACACACTTGCTTCTGGTCTCTCTTCTGTGTGTATACTTTTATTTTTAAATGCATAAATGATGTATGGATACATTGTTCTTTAAAAATTTAAATTGTACAGATAAAGCTTAAAGACCCCTTGACTTTCATCCCCATGCCCCATAGTCTAAAATTTTTTTGAAGTAAAGTCCTTTGTTTAAATGAGACTTTATGTAAAAGTCTGCTGTTAAATATGTGAGTATCCCATGTACATGTGTCCCATGTACTGTCATGTGCTGGGGGCACAGCAAGGAGCAATATATGCAGGGCCCCTGCCCCCATGAAATAATCACAGTGGATAATTTGAAATAGTGGTACTTGCCCTGAAGAACTTCAAACAGGGTAAAGGGATAGAGAGTGACTGAAGCATGGAACAGGACTGGGGCAGATACAGTGGTTGGGGATGACTTTCTGAGAAAGTGAAATTCGTGCTGAGGCCTTAATGATGAAAAGAACCAGCCGTGCACAGATGTGGCCAGAACACGCCAGTCAAGGACATGGCTGATGCAAAGGCCCTGAGGCAGGACCCAGCATGGCTAGTGTAGTTGAAGTGCAGTGACCCATACGAAGAAAGCTACAGGGTGAGGTGGGGAGGCAGGCAGGAGCCAGATTGTGATGCCCTTGGAGGCTGTTGCCTGGCCTTTGCATGTTCTTATAATTGCAGTGAGTAGCCTCAGGACGTTTTTATAAAATAAGATCGATACCCAATATATCAATATCCAAAAAAGTATAAAAGCAGAGCTGCTGGAATTGAAGCTGGAGTGAGAAGCTCAAGTCAACACACTTGCTGAAAATCTCTAATCTCTCTCCCGTTTCCCATCTAAGAGTTGGGGTACCTTACACACCTTAGGCATTTCTAACAGCTAACTTCAGTCTGAAGACAATGGAGCCAGGGACTCCTCACCTGCATCCTATCCCAATCACAGACATTAGAAAATTCTTCCTTATGTCTCCTTACAGCTTTACCCATTGTTTTGTTTTTAATAAATTTATTTATTTAATTTATGGCTGCATTGGGTCTTCGTTGCTGCATGCGGGCTTTCTCTAGTTGCAGAGAGTGGAGGCTACTCTTCGTTGCGGTGCGCGGGCTTCTCATTGCAGTGGCTTCTCTTGTTGCGGAGCACAGGCTCTAAGCGCGCGGGCTTCAGTACTTGTGGCACGTGGGCTCAGGAGCTGTGGCACGCGGGCTCTAGAGTGCAGGCTCAGTAGTCGTGGCACACGGGCTTAGTTGCTTCGCAGCATGTGGGATCTTCCCGGACCAGGGCTCGAACCCCTGTCCCCTGCATTGGCAGGCGGATTCTTAACCACTGCACTACCAGGGAAGCCCTACCCATTGGTTTTAAATTAATCCTGGGGGGTGACACAGCTCTGACCCTGTTTCTATGGATTCGCCCATAGAAATCAGTTCGACGATAATTGCGGGCCTCTGCCTCCCCCTCAGGTCTTCTCTTCTGTTTCAGGAAGTGCCTGCTGTAGTGTGAGCCCCGTGTCTCAGCACGTGCTGTGTTTGTCAGGACGGGGACATTAATATATTGTCTGATCATCTGTTGTGCACTCTCTGTGGTGCTCAGCGGTCACTGTAGCTTCTCCATCAAAGTTATGTGCCCACAGCTCTAACGAATGAGTAGTCAAGACCCAACCACATCTGCTTTCTCTAATTTTTTTTTTTTTTAAAGAGAGAAATGTAGGGGAGGCTTTTAAGTCTGACTGCCAGTTTCTGTGGGATAAATCCAGACTCCTCAGCTTGGGTTGCAGCTTCTCCACACCAGCCCTCCTCTCTACGCTGACTCCCCCTGGCTCCTCCCTGGAATTCACGCCCTTGTTCCTACCATCTTCCTGGCACAGATGTGGCTCTCCTCCTCTGCCCTTCCAGCTCACCAAGGGCCAATTCATAATCCACCTTTCTTTTTCCTTTCAATCCCATCTCTTTTTAAAAATTGACAATCTACAGAAGTTATACAGGAATATGCTCTCATCATAAAATATATATATATATATATATATATATACACATACATATATATATATATAATAAAAAGTGTGTTTCCTTTCTTGCCTTTTCCCCAACCCCTTCCTCCCTCAGAGTTAGGAAATTGCTGTGTATCTTTCTAGGCCTTTTGCTATGCAGTCCCATGTAAATTATTTAGGTTTTTGTATAAGATTGTTTTTAAAAGACATTATGGCACATGTTATACACATTATTCTTTGAGTTGCTTTTTTCACTTGACAGTATAACTTAGAAATTTTTCTAAGACAATACATGCAGTTGTAACTTAAAAAAAAACTATGCAGTCATTAAAAATGTATTTTTATGGTAAAAATTCAAATTCAAAAGGGTATAAAGTGAAAAGGAGTAGTTCTCCCATCCCCTCTCTTTGGAGGTTACTGCTGATAACACTTCCTGACATATATTCATAAATGCTTTAAAACATGTAATCCTGTAGTATATAGTATACATATCACATAGTATCTTGAACATTTTTCCATATCTACATGCACAGACGCCTCGTTCTTTTTAGTGAGTGTGTAATGTTCCATTATGTGAATATACTATCATTTATTTAACCATCTCTCTATCAGTGAATTCATTTGATCTTTTCTGTTTGAAAATCTCGGACCCTTCTAGCTCGTGTTAAGTCACTCCTCCTTTGTTATGAATTTATTCAACACAATAAACATTAACTGAGTGTCTTCTGACTTCCTGGTGCTGTGCGGGGCACTAGGGCCACCAAGTTGCTTGATACACAGCCCCTTCCCCCTGCTTTGAGTTCTGCCAGTCTAATAGGAAGACACATTCCTAAGGAACTTTGACTGTGACATGAGCTGGAATGGATAGATATGTCTTAGCATATATATTATTAATTCTGCTTGGGGAAAGTAAAGGAGAAATTGCAATCGAACCCTAGAGGATAAGTAAGAGATCCTCTAGGTGGCAAGGAAGAGAAGTTCATTCTTGCAGGGGAGTAACAAGAACAATATGGGTTGGCAAGAAAGAGCACACGATGTGCAGAGAACGGCCCGGAGCCCAATGGGACTGGAGCATATGCCATGGCGTGAGGTGGCTGGGGTGTTACTGCTTGCTCAGCAGTGGGTCATAGGAAACACTGAACAAGTGCCTAGACGGGCATGTGCTCTCTGCCCACGTTGTCCCCTATGCCCTGCAGACGTTGCCTGCAGATGTTGGCTCCACTGACATTGCCTCTGGCTCACCAGGCTCTTTCTTGAATTGGTCTGACTTGAAAACTATATAAATCTTATCCTTTTTGTATTCTTAACATGTCATGTCCTCTTTTCGCAGAGTTTAATCGGTCAAGAAACAGAACAGAATTCAGCTATGGCCCCGAGGAAGAGAGGTGGACGGGGGATTTCATTCATCTTCTGCTGTTTCCGAAATAATGATCACCCAGAAATCACGTATCGGCTGCGAAATGATAGCAACTTTGCGCTTCAGACCATGGAGCCAGCATTACCCATGCCCCCTGTGGAGGAGCTGGACGTCATGTTCAGTGAACTTGTGGTGAGTCTCAGACTTCCATCCCAGGGGTAGTTGGGGCTATCCAGGAGGGAGGGAGAGGATGTGGACAGTTTGGTTAGACACAGGCTTGCCTTTCTTCAGTGAAATGGCCCCCATCCGTCCCTTCGATCTGCACCCCCAACTGTCAGCACTGAGCCTGTGGAGAAGGAGAAAGAAAAGGTAGCATCACTACATCAGAGGGCTTTGCTGGTGCTTTAAGTGGAGGGATTTAGATCTTTAGGTCTTCAGATATGTGGCACGACTGCTTCCTAAGTTGCCCTTTCTAATTCCTCCCCATCCCAACCTGAGATACTTGTGTGCACAAATATTTCCTTCATCTGCTTCACACCTGCTGGGATTACCCCATGCTTCCCGCCACTCCCAGTGTGTAGTAATAGTGTCTTTTAAAAAATTAGTCATACTATCCCTCCCGTCCTTGATCCTTGGATGAAAGACATTATTACTTCAGTAGAGTATAATTATTTAGCCTAATGATAGGACTGCAATAATAACTGTTGTGGGAAGCTTTTTATAGATACTATCATATTTTAGAATCCACTATACTGAAGTGAGGGATGTATCTAGTGTAGGACCCATTCATCAAGAGATGTAGGTGCTCTCTTCAAGTTTCTGAAGCGCCTGTGAAGTAGTGTTCCTTTCCATTCTGTGTTCCGGAGGTTATTATGGTACAGTTAAGGGCACTGGCACGGGCATTAGGAAGACCTTAGTTCAAATTACTGCTCTGACTTTATTATCTGTATCAGTATGGAAAAAGCATATGACTTTTCCAAGCCTACATTCCGGAAAGCAGAAGAAAAAAAAAAACCACCTTCTCCTAGGTTTGATGTAATGTTTAAATGAGAATAATGCAGAGTGAGAATGGCCCAAAGCCTGCCCCTTCTTAGGGGTTCAATAGACGTTACACGAGGGCTCTATCCTCCCTTGATCACCACTGGCATTTTGTAACGGAGTTAGTTCTAATCAGACCATTTATATTGTTCAACAGATACTAGAGACTGCTATCATTTTACATGAATCTTAGGTCAAAAAAGTAACGTAGGCTGTGTCATTGCCCTCAAGGGCTAATAACTGAACTGATTGTCACTCCAGCTTTGATGGACCAGGATTCACCTATAAGCTTCTCTTACGAGATAAGCCAAGAAGAGAGAGTACTATGAAGCTGATGTTTGAGTTCTGGCCTCCTCAGTGGATTAATGGGCTGATTACCAACCAAAATCGGTGGGGAAAAGAGATGACTCCTGGCAGCATGTTTACACTTGATGACGTTGAATATTTTCAGTGTTTCAGGCATCTCTCTCTACCCTCTCCCATTCCCACTGCATGCAGAACTCTGTTCTAGATGCTAGCAAGGAGATTCAAAACGGAAAACTAGAACCTGCTCCCAAAGAGCTGGCAGTTTCAGTAGTATAACAAGAGGTATAATGCCACCAAAGGAAGAGGCACACACACCTCTGTGTAAATGTGTTTTGGGGTGTAGGACACAGTGATGAGGAGGGTGGTCAGGGAAGGCTTTCTGGAGGAGGTGAGTTGTGAGGAGGGATAGAAAGTGAGAAGAGAAGTGGAGGGGATCATTGTTCATGGCCGTCTCGGTCATCTGCAGCTAGTTTATCCTGTGATAGCAAAATCTTAGTGGTTACAACAGCAGAGGCTTATCTCTTGCTGATGCTGCATGTCCAGTGTGAGTCAGCTGTGCTTCCGCTCTGTGCCATATTCTGCTCAGGACCAAGACCCAGGCCTGATGGAATAGGAAAGAGAGACATGGTGAACTGCTAGCAGGCTCTAAGCTTGTGCTTGGAAATGACACGTGTCACTTTAGCCCACATTTCCTTGGCTAATGCTGATCACACAGGGTAAGGACATATCATCCTTCTGTAGAGACTGGCACCACAAGTCACATGGCCAAGCCTGAGGTCATTGGGATGGGTGGAGGACACAGTCCTTTCCCAGGGATGGGCAGTGAATCATGTGTCAGGATGGCTATCAAGAAAGGCAGTAATGATGCACTGATGTGCTTGGTGTTATTGCCCAGTTAAAGTATTTTAAAGCCAAAAGTCAACCTAAGGAGACAGATATTGCTGAGAGATGAAGGCCTCCTCAGTGGTGGAGCTGGTGGGCAGAGCGAGTACCACTCAAAGCATCCACCTCCATTGTCCTTTCAGTTGTATTCTGTCAGCCTCCCAAAATGAGACCCAAGCCAGAGCCTTTGTGGTGGCAGCTCCATGTACATCTTGAAGACAGCTCATTGTTCTGTATTCATAAAGGAGAAAATTCCACTCTCTGCCTTATTGATGTCTTTATTCTGTGTGAAAATTGCCTACAGCTATTAGTTGCTAAAAAGCCAATGCCAAACCAGAACTTTAAGCCAAAACCATTGGAAAACAAATTATCTTGAGGTTTGTATCTGTCCTGGTGAGTGATGGATAGATTTTTGTCTACTCTTGACTTCAGGGACTTAGACCACGGATCCATCCAACTGCCGAGGGTGTCCTGTGACACAGGAGGTGGGCTCAAAGCCACTGGGAACCTCTGCCCTGGGTTCTCTTGACTAGTCGCGGAGCAGTTCTGCCTGTGCCCATGCATAGGAGAGGGAGTCCACGTGGCCTCTGGAGTCAGAGCACGCTGCAACCTAGGGTAACTTCCTCTGAAATGGTTTCTATTGGAATTTGAGTTTATTTCCTCACCTACAAAATGGGGATAATGCCATCTCTCTGCTAGGGTTGGTGTGAAGATTAAAGAAGACAGCTTCTTTTAAAAGGCTGGCACCTAGTCATGGGTGCTTTATACCCCACATCCTAGTACAACGAGAAGGATAGGAGGTAGTTCAGGTATTTTCTGGACACAACACCCCGGGCAAATATCTCAGGCTTTTCCTTTTCTTGAAAGCTGATCTGCCTGCTGTGAGCACGCCAGTGTGGGTCCTAACTTGCAGACCATTCTGCCTCTATCTGGTGGAAAGCATCTCATCAGAGCCGGTTGTTATAAACTAGTTTCCTTTCTCTCTTCTGATGAGTCACTCATTTTGATGTATTTTAAAGTGTTACCAAATAGGTTGGTTTCAGAATTACTTACTGCACCCTTATCATAAATCTCATAAATAAAGCAGGCGTGGGTGAGAGGTCAGCCGTGTGAATCTTTAAGGAATGGAGGCCCTGAGCAGTGCCTCATACTCTAACAGTCTCCCTACCACAGGCGGGGCAGTCCAGAGCAGTCCAACCTCAGGATGTAGTGATTTCTGGAGGTCCCAGACCCACACTCTGCCCCATACCACCCCCCACCCCCCGCTTTGTTTTTAGTAACAGCTTTGTAGAGGTACAATTCGCATACCCTATAATTCACCTGTGTAAAGTGTACAATTCACTGGTTTTTGGTACACTCACAGAGTAGTGCCCCCATCACTACAATACATTTTAGAACATTTTCATCACCCCCAAAAGCAACTCCCTTACCCATTAGCCACCACTTGCCACTTCTCCTCAACCCTACCATCCCCAGGCAGCCACTAATCTAGTCTCTGTTTTTGTGAGTTTGTGTATTCTGGTCATTTCATAAATGGAATCATAATATGTGGTCCTTTGTAACTGCCTCCTTTCAGTTAGTGTAATCTTTTCAAGGTTTTTGCAAGTTGTAGTATGTATCAGTACTTCATTTCTTGTTATTGTTGAATAAATTCCATTGTATGGACACACCACATTTTGTTTATCCACTCATTGCTGATGGACAGTTGGGTTGTTGCCAGTCTTTAGCTATTATGAGTTTTGCTGCTCTAAATGTTCATATACAAGTTTTGTCGTGTGGAAATATAGTTTCAGTTCTCATGGGTATATACCTGAGAGTGGGATTTCTGGGTCATATATAACACTGTATATAACTTTTGAGGAACTTCCAGACTGTTTTCCAAAGTGGCTGCGCTGCACCATCTTACATTTCCACCAGCAGTGTATGAGAGTTCCAATTTTTCACATCATTGCCAACTCTTGTTAGTTTCCACTCCCTACCGGTCGACCAGCTGCTTTTAAAACGGTTCTATACCTCCTGGAGAACTGAGGATGTGTAACTTGGGAATGTGGTGTGTGTGTGTGTGTGTGTGTGTGTGTGTGTGTGTGTGTGTGTGTGTGTGTGTGTGTGTGTGTGTGTGTGTGAGAGAGAGACAGAGAGAGACAGAGAATTGCCAAATAGAAATAAAGTCTTCTTGCCAACAATTTTTAAATGATTTGGGATATTTAAAAATAAAATATTGAGCATTAGTGTGATGTCTGCATATATTTTATGCCTTTGAGCATCAATCCTTTTTCTGTATTACCTCCTCCTCCTCCCCTCTCCACTTCTGCTTTGTCCTTTGCCTCAGCCACAAATCAAGAATGTAACCAGGGCTTCCCTGGTGGCGCAGTGGTTGAGAGTCCGCCTGCCGATGCAGGGCACACGGGTTCATGCCCCAGAGAGGCTGGGCCCGTGAGCCATGGCTGCAGAGCCTGCGCGTCCGGAGCCTGTGCTCCACAGCGGGAGAGGCCACAGCAGTGAGAGGCCCACGTACCGCAAAAAAAAAAAAAAGAATGTAACCAATCTGAGATTCAGCATTTTTCCTGGAAAATAAGATTCAGCTGAAGTCCTGTCTTTTCTGCAGGGTTTTTAGGTCTTAGATTATCCCCACCAACATATTTGAAGAGTGCTGGGGATGATAGCTCTGTGCACTGTCCTTGTTCAAGTAACTTCTTCCATCTTAACGTTAGCAGGGGAAGATTTCCTTGGGGAAAAACAGAAGAATGTGTTATTAATTGACAGATCGATTCTTTTGATGTATGTGTGTGTGTTAAGTGCCTGCTCTGTGCCAGGCCCTGAGGCAGCTGGTCCTTAATGACTATGTGGGGCGGAAGGTCTAGCAGGGGAAACAGGCAACAAAACAGGCACTCTTATCCACTGTGACTGAGGGCTGTGAGAGGGGCCGCTCCAGCAGTACATTTTCCTGGGGAAGAACCTTTATTCCCCTCTTTTTTCACAAGGTGAGAGTTGATTCCCAGGTTCTATTTCCATCACTCTTAGCTCTCTTGCTGGGAAGTAATATTCTCAGCTTCTCTTCCAACTCCTCTTTGGAATATGCATAGCTTAGTCTCTCTCCCTTTCTCTAATTCTCTGCAAATCAACCTGCCTTCAGAAAGCATACATTCTGTGACCCTTGGTGCTATAAATTTCATAGGTTTGAACCCCCTTGGGGAGTTTGCAATTGTCCAGCTGTCTCCATGACGGGTGGCTAAGTGTCTAATTCAGCACTGAAACCTCAACAAGCCCACTTGTCTACAGATGAAAGTTGGGTTCTCCAACCCAGCTTTCAGGAGTGAAAAGGAAGGTATTTTGATCTCCATTTGCTTGATTTCTTAACCTAGCTGTCATTTAATTCCATTCTTGTTGGGGAAGGAGGATGCTGCTTACTCACACCTACCCCCAAGCCTCACAGGTACCTAGTGTGGAAGGATCTTGGAAGCCTTCCTGGAGGAAGTGATATTTAATGTAAGACATGAAAAACTAGAAGGAATTATCCAGGCAAAAAGGAGAGAAAAGAGTGTTACAGACAGTGAAAACAGCATGTATGGTATTGGGAGATGAGAGAGAAAATGTGGAAAGCTCAAGGAACTGAAAGTTCAGTGTGGATGGAGTGTGAAATAGGAGCCTGAGCGGATTGGGGTTCTGAGAGCCAGGAAAAGGGGATGGGGATGGTTGTGTTGATTTAATTATATATCTCAGATTCTTATTTGAACCAAAGGACAGTACCTCTGCTTTCTTACAGGTTTTCTCAATGAACTAAATATACCAAAGTACATAAAAATATTTTGCTGTCTGGTTATATTTACAAAAATAACCCTTGCTCATTGCAGTCTCTTACTGACACCTCTTACTGAGCTATCAGTAAGTTTTAGCAAAAAGTGTCATGTCTCCTTGGGTAGATTCTGAGTATGTTTTCCGTTGAGTCCAGTTGTTGAGGTGAGATGCCTTGTTTCAATGCTTACCTCCTCTGCCTACTTTAATTTTGAAATGGAAAGGAAAGAGAATTTACTAAGAGCTCCCTTCCAATTTTCTATCCAAATACATAGACTCCTGAATATGCCAAGAGTTGATGGGCTGAGGGTATCCTGCAGAATATTTCACAGGAACAGCCATATTGGAACTGGTATCTCCTCACAGGTTCCCTCAGTTCTCTTGCCTTGTGAGGTTTTAGGTGCAAAACCAGGTTTATGACAAGTATGATCATTATTTTAGAATGGTACTTGGAATCAGTTTCACAGACTGACCAGAGGAAAACTTTCCTTTCTAATATAGTACATCACTGTGAATTTATAGCTAGTTGGGAATAACACGCAGTATGGACCCAAGTTTTCCTAAGCCTGAAATGTTACCAATTCCATTTACAGTGTTTCCTGATTAATCTGCCTTCTTTCAAATTCAGTGTTTAGTCTACCATTTATTTGGCCAATGGGTCTAATGTTCTGGGATAATTTGTTATACAGTGCTGTGCCTTCCAGGAAACATAAAATATTTTAAAGAAACTTATTGAGAAATTTATTAATGATCACCTTTTATGCAATTGAGGACTGTCAACAAAAGTTAACGTCTCAATGGGGAAGATAGTGATGGTGGATAACGAGAAGATTTGTATGTTCATAAATATAATAACTTAGTATGGGTCAGTTTTATCGTTATTAAGTCCTGAGGACACTCTCAACATTAGTAACCAGAATAGACTTTGAGAAATGAAGAAAGTAGGAATGAGAGGATTTAGTTGATGTATCAGAGTTAGATGAATTCACAGTCAAGGTAAGCTGTGCCAGATGAATTCCCTTGGGAACCTACATCAGTAATCTCTTCATTTTTCATTATGTTCTGAAGTCACTTTGGTATGAAAAGAGCTACAGGAATCAAAGTTAGTCTTATGATTTACCAGTGTTCAGATTTTGTTCTTTTACTAGCCATGTGAATTGGTACACATCTTCTCAGGCTATCAACATAATTTCTTTTATTACTAGGGCTATTTTAAGCGCTCTTCAATAATAAAATTTTTCCATTATCACCAGAATTGATGAAAAGTTTCAACACTTTTTATCTGTTTATTTTTAAAACTTGCCTTTTATACGAAGACCATGACTAAGAATAGAAAGTTTCTTGCAGGAGCTATTCAGTTCCTTGTCTCCAAGAAAGATGAAAAAATTGGGTAGCAGGAACATTTGATATTAACCTGATGGAAGAACCAAAAAACTGCTTTGTAAGAAGTCATATTTTTAATCTGTTGTTCTTAATTGGAGTGTAAAGGATTGCTTGGTAATTAAGCAGAGGAAATCAGACTGTATAAAGACTTCAAAGATATATCTAGAATAGTCTCAAAATGTTCAGTTGTCTGGAAGCCAAAAATCATAGTCTAATGAAGGAATTGATATCAAAATTGTTCAATTTCCATGAGGTTAATTTTGTTTTTTCAATTGACAAACCTATAAAAGTCAAAAGAGAAAATCCTGTTTATCTAAAGCACATAGTTAGTTGACAGAAAAGGAAAAAAATACTGAGTAGATATTCCCTTGACACTGTGGCATTTTTGGATAAATCAACTTGATGGGTTCATAGAAAAATGTTTGGAACAGTATGAAAACATGTAATACATCACAAAGGGAAGTGGGAGTGTAGATATGGGCTTAAATGTGTTCAGTGCTAAAATTCCTATGGGGTAGATGTGAACTACTGCCAATATACAGTCAATTTAAAGGTGACCCTAAAACAATCCTAAACCCAGAACTTTATAAACAAATTATTTAGGCCCTGAGAACACCTGATGATTTGCGAAACAGGGGTTGTGGATATAGGTGGTTTCGCTTGCTTTTATCTATTGTACTTTTGAACAGAACTTTGTAATAAATCCAGGAATCAAGTAGGATTGGCAGTAGATCTTCATCCCAATGGACAGTATACACTTCTTTGTACTGGTTGAGGTCCTGTCTGCTTAGAGACAGTAAGATGGTCAAGATGGTTTTCAAAGTTTTCTTCAATCTTCTGATTCACAAAAACAAATCCAGGAACGCTTAAGATAAAACCACAAAACCATTTTACTCCTTCTAGTCCTAAATTTATATCTTATCTCATCAAGACCATTCCAGATGTCCTTTTCTCCATTTACATTTTTTACTTCATGTTAGATAGTTTGTTATCAGTCCATTTATTTCTGGGTGCTTCTTAATTTAGATTAGGGACTGAAATGGGGGTGGGGACGCAGGGAGAGATGGAGGAAAGAAACATGAAACCTTTATTTATTTATTTAATACAAATACTGTAAAACCATCTCTGAACTGATAATGTTATTGAGAAAATGTTTATGAGTCCCCTTGGCCTTGATGATTTTCATTATTAGGAGTCCTAAAGAGACGCTGAGCGGTATGTATCTACTTAGCTTTTGGCTACAACTTAAAATCTGATTGTTTAACTTAATCCTCAGGCTACCATGTGCGAGTTACACAAAGTCAGCAAACTGCGCTACTTGCCAACTCTTTACGTGTCCCCTTACAAACCAATATAGGTTTTAAAGACTGGGAGGATAATTTGATCTCCATAAGTAGTGTGGTTTAGGTAAGCTTTCAAGTGTAATTTTGAAAATGTGTTTCAGTAATGGCTAGTTTGTACAAATAACTGCACTTGAGAATATCTATTGATGCACTGGGAATCATTTAAACACCACTTGCTCTCACAAAATATATGTCACATGGCCTGCGGGAGGTGAATGCCCAATACATGGATCGTATATTTCAGTTGTAAACTGTCCTCAACTCTTTTTTTATCTGCTGTGATTGGAATCCCCTATCCTCTACCTTCAATTCCCAGAATTCCTCTGGAATTTCAAACTGTTTCTTGATTCATGTTGTAGGAGCTCAGTACCAGCTACCTCTTTTAGTTATGACTTTCTGGCTCATGGATGAAGGAAAAAATATATATATATATGTAATATATATAATATATAATATATATTTTTAAAAACGAGATTCCTAAAAAAGGAATTTTCCCCCTCTTGTCCAATTTTAAATGAATCTACTGGAAACATCCTACAGCTGCTAGATGTTTATTTCATTACACAATATAATATTTAAGAACTAAACTGAACCAAATGACTGGAAGCTCACTTAGAATATATGCATGGGTTGTTTTCAGAAAAGATGGGTATTTCTCAGATATAGAAGAGAAAGCAAGTCCTTTGCCATCTTTTAAACAATTGGTTTGAGTTTATTCACATATGGACACTCATTATGTTAAATCCACTGTGAACATGCCTCTTTGCATTCAGAGAGCAGAATGGTACAGGCATCCTATCTGGCTTTTTCACTCTCAGGATCCCCAGAGCAGTACCTGACCCAGAATCAATGCTCAGTAAATGCTTGTGGCCTGGATGAGTAACTTACTACTGCAGGATTACACATGAGATGCTCAGGATGTATTTGAGTGAATGTATGCATGTGTGTATGCAGGAATTAATGACGGCTGAATCATCCAGCAGTTGGGTTCCTATTTTGAATTATTCTTGAAGTAGTCCTGATAGATTTGGGCTGATTGCTGCGCTCTTCCTGCATCCCTGCCCACCCATTGTCATTCTGTTTACTCATCTTCATTTGGTTGTCAGTTACTGTGTGAGCACCAGAGTGGCTGGCATGAAGGATAGCAGATTACAAGGCTAAGGGTGACAATGTCTAAGAAATATTTTCTGTCCTCAACAGTCTCTCTACCCTATATTACATGGTAAAATAAATAAATAGCTGCAGTGTGGGAAGAGACTCATTGTGCTAGATATCTTTTGACCCAATTAAAACTTAAAAGTGTCAGCTGAGCTGCCCAGCAAGTCTCTGGAGGACATGCTGAGCTGGTGGGGAGGGGTCTGGGCGATAGCAGTGCTGGTGTCACTGAGGGAGGGGGACGTGTATGGAACTTGGCTTCACAGTTGTCCACAGGCCCTTAGGGTGCCTCTCTCATCTGTCACTCTATAAGCTGACTCTGTGTCTCAGGAGACAAAGTCCCTCCATTCACTTAGGAAAACACTGCTTAGAAATTCTCTCAATTAAGCCTTGTCAACAGAAGTCGTATTAGATTATAAATATAAAAATTGGAAATTTGGGTGGCTGGATGGGTATTGGGAGATGATTTTAACGTATGTTTAGAACAGAGTTATTTATTTTAGATTACTGGAAAGCTGCTGGTGATGCAGACTAATTAAAAATTAAAGTTACTCTAATGAGTTTCTAGTTGAAATAACGCGAGGAAGCCAAATAAGAAGCCTACAGGTTTAGCAGCAGACTTTATCTAGCAAACTGGATAGTTTGCATTGCCTACTATTAAAAGTAGGAAAGGAAATAGTATAAAACAATTAACCATGGATAGTGAGGTACTAAAAATTATTTCTATTAGTCACCCTTTGCTTGTGGGATTTCTCACTTCTTTTTTTTAATATATCGAATGAAAACACTTCTATCAGACACAGAGAACCTTGTTGTATAGGTGGTGGTGAGTCACATTGTGGTATTTTGTGTAATGACTAAGAACGTTGGCAGAAATCGTACAGGCTGAAAACCTTCCAGGTTTGTTCTCTGTGTGTACACATCCCTTTTGGGACTTAACACTCTCCGTTGTTTTCCATTTATGTCTTTCCTGACTGGTTAGGAATAGGTAATAATTCACTGAATGCACCTCTGTTTAAACAAACAAAAGTCGTATCTAACTTTCAGGTTTCCAAACCACCTCTATGAAAATAAAATACTGTTCTCAGGGTCATCGTGGTTAAATTTTAAGAGCTGTGATGTCAAGTCATGGCTCCTTGATGCGAAGGTCATTTGCTGTGGTAAGGCTGGATGTTCATAAATTTAATGATTTAGTACAGCTGAATAATACCTTTTCTCCATCCGTTTACAAAAGGGTAATTTTTTTGTTGCCACAGTGTCACCCTTCAGCCCTCCACGGCCTTGTCTGGCCTTTTCCCCGTAATGTGGTGCTTCTCACCATGTCACGTGAACTTCAGGCCTGTTCACTTGTCCCTCTGAGAGGGTTTGACTTATATCTGGTGGTGTTGAGTTGTGGGATGGGAGGCGAGGGTGGACGAGGGAGAGGGCTAAATCCACGGAAGGCACTGCTGGTGTTGGCTGTATGTGAGGTGAACCCCAGGGGGTTGCTGCTTGCTGGGCATGTGGGAAACCTTTGGTGGATGGGGTTAGGATGGGTGACTTGGGCCCGTTTGCTGTGGGTAAATACCGGGTGTATTTAATTTGAAGGAGAAAAGTTAGCCTTGTGTGAATAATAAAATGTTGAAAATTCTGTGAGCTCTATACAGTGAGTCAGATGGGTGATTACCTTGTCAGGGACTGTTTAAAAACCAAAACCAAAACCAAACAAACAAAGCCAAAACAAGAAACCCAAACAACCCAAAACAGAAGCACATACAAAACAATGGGTTGATTGGCAGGGTGACCCCAAGGACCTGTCTTAGCTTCTCCCTCTCCTCATTTTTTTTTTTTTTTTTTTGATACGCGGGCCTCTCACTGTTGTGGCCTCTCCCGTTGCGGAGCACAGGCTCCGGACGCGCAGGCTCAGCGGCCATGGCTCCCGGGAGCAGCTGCTCCGCGGCATGTGGGATCTTCCCGGACCGGGGCACGAACCCGTGTCCCCTGCATCGGCAGGCGGACTCTCAACCACTGCGCCACCAGGGAAGCCCTCTCCTCATTTTTTTAACCTCCATTTCTCCCAGCGTTCATCATATGTCTTCCTACTTCTGTGTGAATATAGAGTTAGCTTAACTCATTAGAAGTAGAAATCCTGAGTTCCTTTATTAGAGATTTCTCTTGTTAGCTGGAAACTCACTTGCTGTTGGCTTACTGAAATCTATTGACGTGGTAGATTTTCAAAGAATAAATGCTTTAAATATTGGACTGAAGGTGTTATAAATAATCTCATATTTCAGTTTAGCTCACATCTCTGACAAGAGCTTTTCAACTCATTCAAGACCCTTATTGTATATTATCTCAAAATTCCTTCACTTGCTTTATTTAGCAAATCATTCCATTTCCTTAGATTTGTACTGTGCCAATTGTTTTCTGATTACATAGATTTCTCTATAGAGCTGCCTGCTTACTCTAGAGTGTAGGACTGGTGGGGTTTCTTTGTACAGAATCTTTTAGAAGTGGGGCTTGATAATATGCTTTGTTAGGGATGAAACCCAGAATTTTAGTTCCTGCAGCTGGGCTTCCTTCAGAGTTTTTTCTTCTTAATAAAAAAATGTCTAATTATTACCTTTTCTCCAAGATATTATAACTATATGAAATAAATATTTTATAAAGTTATGAAAAACATAATTGATATCTTCCCAAGAAGAAAAGCCTTTAGGGTTTTGTTCGTTGCTTTCAGTTTTTCAGAAACTTGAGCTTTCCGTGGAGAGGAGTGATGCTTGGTGCAGATGTTTCTTTTTCTTTCATTTGCTAAATCATTTTCCTTTAACTTTTAAATCTCTGTCCAAGAAAGAATAATATGAAAAAAAAAAATTCTTTGGCCGATGCAAGGAGCTAGGCCATCCCAGTCTGAGGTATAGTAGCAGGAACTAAATTTATGCTATTCATCTTTGCATTAATTGCCAATCCCCAAAACAATATCTGACATAGCTGGATTGCAAAAAGGAAAAAAATAAAAAGTAAGGTGAGAGGTAAAAAGTAAAAGTAAGGTGATCTAGAAGCAACCGGGATGGAGGTTGGGCTAACTACATTTGTTTGTTAATCTTAGTGAAAAACTTTGCTATTAACCCGCAGAGGAGCCAATACTCTTCTCTAGTCCACCACTCAGGAAAGACAAAAAACACTGAAAATGTTCTTCAGGACTTCAATCATTAATATTAACCTATCACCTAATTTAATGTTAAGGGACATTGGGGAAACATTGCCTATCTCTTGGCCTAAATGGAATGCATACTAATAGAATCTATGTAATTTCCAAGGAAAGGACAGGAATATTTCATGGAAGTGATCATGGTTTCAAACAAAAATTGTATCTGAAGTTGTCCCATTTCCAAGATTGAACTACTTACACTAAAGAGCTCTGCTTTTTCCCTTTCCGTCCTCTTCATACATTTGTTTTCAATCAGTTTCTCTTCTAAAGCAATTCCTCGGTTTATCTAATGTTCAACCAGAATTTTCTTTCCTTACTGTGTACACAAGGCTCTATTTTCTCTACTCTGAATTCTTTGTTTTCCTGGGGCTCCAACAACCAGGCTTGATTTTTTTTTTTTTTAGAACTTTATTGAGATATAATTTACAAGCCGTAGAATGGACCCATTGTAAGTGTACGGTTCAGTGCATTTTTCTAAATTTATACAGTTTTGCAACTATCACCACAATCCAGTTCTAGAACAGTTCCATCACCTCATCTCCTCTTGTGTCCATTTGCAGTCTGTCTCTGCTCCTGCCTGTGGCCCCAAGCAACCACTGATCTTCTTTCTGTCTCTATAGATTGACTTTTTTTCCTTAAAAAATTCATGTAAAGAGATACTATCTGAGGTACAGTGATCCTAATTGTTTTGTTTTCCATGATTGCCTCTTTCAGTATTTGAGTTAATTATCAAAATGAAAAATTCTCTTGTAATATTACATTGAAGTAATTTCATAGCTTTGAAGAAACTAATGTGTGAGATGATTTCAAATTAGTTTGTACTCTGTTATTTTTCCTCCTTGCATTAATTGTGCTTCCATTCCCCAACTTGCCCAGCAGTGTATCTAAATGCGTGCAAGTAGCTGGAAAAGAAAGAAGGCAAAAGCAATCTATCCATTTTGTAACCAGAGCATGACCCCAAGAGTGGTGTCTGTGAGATGGGGTGTAGCTTCAAACACAGAAGGTAAAACTAAAGCTAGCAGCTTCCATAAGAAACCATAGAGTATTTTTTTTGATCTGCAACTTGCAGAGATTTCTTGCAGAAGACAAAAAGCACTAACTCTAAAAGAAATAATAAGTTATATTTTATAAAAAAACACTTAGTGATCAAAATAGACTGTTAACAAAATGAAAAGACACAGGTGAGGCAAAATACTCTCAGTACATACCTCTGACAAAGGACATGTTTTGCAACAACAAGACAGACAACTCAGAAATGGGCAAAAGATTTGAGTAAATACCTCATAAAAGAATGCGTATGAATGGCACGTGAACTTGTGACAAGGTATATTCAGCATCAGTTGTCATCAGGAAAATGCACATTAAAACTGCATTGAGATACCACTTCACATAAACTAGGATGGCTAAAGTTAGAAAGATGCAGCACCAAATGTTTGTGCGAATGTGGAGTAACTGGAACTGCCATATATTGCTGGTGGGAGAGTACAATGGTACAAGCAGTTTCAGACGCATAAAGTGCAAAAACCACTTCAGTGTATACCTTTGCCGAACTTGAAAACTGTATACTTAGGAGTGTACATTTACTGTATGTACATCTTACTGCAAAAAAGAGAAAAGAATGTGTTTTAATCTTCGAAACTCATTGATCTTCACTATGTCCCACAGTAATCCCCTCTCCCTCCTTCCCAGCTGCCCCAGCTTCCCTCACCTTACTTTTTTCTTTGCAATCCAGCTACGTCAGATATTGTTTTGGGGACTGGCAATTAATGCGAAAATGAACAGAACAAATTTCATTCCTGTCCCCTGGGGATGAGTCTAGAAAGGGAGTCATACATGCTGATCACATAACTGCAGCAATGTGATAAATGCCGTAAGGTTAGGAGAGCAGAGAGGGGCTGCCCACCCCAGGAAAGTCAGGGTAGACTGCCTGGGGGGAATAGCAGATCCCTTGAAAAAGCTTAGATAAACAGGATTGACTCTTAGACGTGGTGGGAAGGGCTCTCTGGGAAAAGGGAACAGCATGTGCAAAAGATTCAAAAATGGGCAACTTGTGATCCCACGTGCTGAAAGGTGGCTGCTGGTGGTGGAGGGGGGAGGGGAGGGGAGGGGAGGGGAGGGGGAGGTGACAGCCGGGGCAGCAAGGTGGGGCAAGTCAGCAAAGGCCATACCATGAAGGGCCCTACCTACCAGCTAAGGAATTTGGACTTTATCCTAAGGAGAGGAGCTGTCGAAGCCTTCTGTCCTCTTGTCTTCCTAACTAGAATCTGAATTCCATGAGATCCAGGTCTGTTATTCATCTTTGCATCCTTTGTAATGTCTGGACACGGTCCTGGAATGGGTAGGACATCGAGTAGGTGTTGATTGATCTCTAAGGCTGTGTGATAGTCTCTTAGAATCTTGCATGCTTGTTTCAGCCATATTAAAACGGAATGAGTCAGAGCAGAGATACTTTTGGAATGGAGAGATGGGGGTCTCATTACACTCTGGGCATTGTGCCTAGGCACTCCCAATTATTATTTAATCTGTGTCACTCTCCTTGCTCAGATCTACCAGTGACCTCTGATTGCTCTCAAGATAAAGACCAAAGCTCACAGTGGCCTGCAAGGTTGCTGTTCACTCACTGTCTGCAGTGCTTTTTACCTATTTAATTCCTATTCATTTCTCAGGTCTCCCTTCAGTTCACTCACAGCCTTCACCGCCCCACCTCTCCCCACAGTAAGTGGGTTCTCACAGCTCAGCTCCGTGTGACCGTCCCTCGGACTGTGTGATTATTTGATTTCCCTTCTGCCACCTCGAGCACATGAGCTCTGTGATACCTTTCTACCCCCTGCATCTACAATGCCTAACATTTAGTAGACACTCAAAAAATGTTTTGGTTGCATGAATTTGGTTGCTTGAGAGAAGGCTATCAGATATATATTATTCTCATGTTTGAGGTGAAGAAATTGAAGTTCAGCGGTTAAGTCACCTGTTAAAGGTTACATAATCCATAAGAGCCAGACCTGGAACTCAGGGATGTCTGACAACAAAATCCTCCTCTTCGTGCGAACAGTCAGTCAGCAGGCCCAGCAGGCCGCGAGTGCAGCTCATGGATGCATTTGCCTATTAGCATCAGTGCCATGGCTCTACCCACCTGTTGAATGATCAATAGAATAATAGGCTAGTGGTTAAGAACATGGCTCTGGACCCAGAGAGTCTAGCCTCAAGTTCCTCCTCCACCATTTACTAGCTTTGTTACCTTGAGCAGGCTATTTAATCTCTCTGATTCAGCTTCCTGGAAAGTGGGGTAATATTACCCACTTTATAGGATTATTGTGAGGATAAACTCGATTAATCCATATAAAACGCTACTATTAAGCACACAGAAAGTGCTCAATAATTGTTAGCTATTACTATTATCACGACCCATGTATTCCTTCCCATTTTCTTACTATAATCCCAAATTATATCCAGAGGACCTATAGCAGTTTTTAATTTTTTTATTTTATGGACATTCTCTCCTTTGCATGGAGCCATCTGCCCTAAGTCCTAGTTCAACTGAGTCCTCTCAACTCAAACTTGGTCATTTCTGTGTCTCAGCAGGAGCAGGTTTCTAACAGCAAAATATGGTAATATTAATCCTCTTTGCTGTGAATTTCTAGGTTTTTAGGATTTACACATTTCTTCACACCTCTGTTCAATGAGGAAAAACACAGTGCTGAAGTGTAGTAGAGGAAGCAGTATTAATAGCACTGTTCTCTCTCACAAATCACAATCCTTTCCCCCAGATTAAGCACCGTATCATCAAGCTCTTTGAATAACTGACCTGACCCCCACTCCCAGAAAACCCTAATTGTTGGGAAGTGATTTATGTCACCATTCCCCCCCATTCATTAATACGTGAGAGCTGGTGTAACTTACAGGAAATTAAAAAAGGAAGAAAGGAAGAAAAATAATTAGTTCACATATATAATGGTTGCACGCCAAAATTTTAACATTTTTAACATGTTCCCTTATAATGCAATTTTCTGTAAATATTTTTCATTCCTTCCCTGGTTTTCCATTGTTGAAATTCTTAACTAATTTCTTGTGGTTAGGGTGTAATAGTGTGTGGGTGTGTGTTTTAATGACTTAACTGTTTACCTTGCTCTTAAAAGAAAATAGCCCCTGATTTGTATTTAAATGATGAGAGAACTAACTGCAGTAAGGTTGCCCCTGCCTGTGCCAGGCATCGCTGCCTGCTGAGTTGATGTTGCAAATCTTCATCCAGCCCTGCCAGAGAAATGACACGCCCATCCTGGAGGTGAGGAAGCAGAGGCTTAATGAGATGAAGAATTTCCCCTGGCAGGCAGCATGTGTCAGACCTTGCGTGGCTAGGCTCTGGAGGTACAGGTGTTAACAGGATAGGGCATAAGGGATAACCAGAAGCAAGCCTGGTAAATTAAGTTGGGGTTATAAATAGAAGACCTCAAAAGACAGGCTGAGGGATATATAATTAATTTTGCAGGCAGTGTGGAACTAATGACATTTTGCACTTGCTCCCACCTGCTCAGTCCTCAACGCTAGGCGATCAGTGATGTAAGGAGCCTTCCAGGTGATTCTGTTGCTCACTCAAGTCTGAGAACCGCTGCTGTAATGTATCTGTGGCCATGCTGTGGGAAGGATGGAAAGGGCAAGGAGGAACAGTGGGAAGGCTGGTGCCAGAGCCAAAGGAGAGGTGATTAGGACATAAGTTTGGGTAGTTTCATCGGAAACAAAACAAAGGGAAAAACTGTGAGATTTTTCAAGGAAGAAATGATAGGACTTGATGACCCAGTGAAGGTAGGGGTATAAGATGGGAGGCCGTTGTTCACGAGCGGCAGAGCTGCAGATACACCCCAAAGGCATTATACGCCTCAGATATTTGAACCTTATTATTGTGCCTTAATTTATAGCAATTTAAAATATGTCTCACACCCATCAATCTGCTGCCCTTAACTAGATTTAACTTTCCCTATAGGGATAAAAATGTACCAGACGCTCAATACCAATAATAATGTTGACCATGGACTGAGTTATCAAATGCCAAGAACTATTCTCTATGCACTTTACAGTCATTATCCCATTGTTGTTCATTAGTTATGGATGCTCATAAATTGCTTTCTGTTAGTGTCCAATCTAAGCTGCACACCACTATAATATTAATGTTCCAGACCCTGATCCGAGAGGCTGAGTCTGGGCTCTGGAGTCAGGTGGCTCCAGGCCGAAACCTCAGCCCCATCATTTACCAGGTGTGTGGTCTTTGAGGAGTTTACTTACCCAACCTTCTGCCGTAATTTCCCCCAGCTGTATTACAACAGGTATTATTACTACAGCGAGGATGTAATCATGAGTGGAATTCTTAGGGTTGTTGTGAGAGCTTAAATGAGAAAATGCCTGCACAAGGCTTGACACTTAAAGTACTTAATAAATATTGATGATGCTTTTGGTGATGCCTATGGGGATGCAGATGTCACTCCCTTGCTCAGAACCTTCAGTGGCTCTTCTTGGTCAAGAAAATAAGCTCCTTAATCTGGCATTTAAGATTTTCCACCAACAAGTCACTCCTTACCTCTCAAACCTTTCACCTGATGATTCTTTGCATAAACCCAGGGCTTCAGCTAAGCTGATCAGTGTCCCCCGCAAACACTCCAATCCAATACCACATCCCAGCCTTTTGTTCTGTTCCTCCACCCCTCTCATCATGTCCCTCAGGGCCCATCCCGCTAGTCACTGTTTGTGGAGCCATCCTTACCAAACCCTCGTCTGCAATACGATTAAATCCTTCCAAGCTCTGGAGCTTTAAAGGCCTTTAATGTTCGATGGACCCTCTGGAGCTTTAAAGGCCTTTAATGCTCGATGGACCCTCTGGAGCTTTAAAGGCCTTTAATGCTCGATGGACCCTCTGCTGCAGTACAAGGTGGCCCAGAACATTCTGCCCATGTTCAGCCGCCTTTTCCTACCCTTCAGTAAATGTAGGGCTGTGCCTGTCCCTCTTACTGTGCTTGGTGCCTAGCCCCAGGCCAAGGACCTGCTTTCTTAGTGCTGGTAACAGACACCTATACTTAGCTTCTTGGTTTTTCCCAAGTTCATTTAAATATGTGTTGGTGTTGTTTTCTCACCCTGATAATGCTGATAACTTCCCTTATAGGAATAACATTTAATCTGTGAAATAATTATTATTATTTTTCTTCTCAGGATGAACTTGACCTCACAGACAAACACAGGGAAGCCATGTTTGCACTTCCAGCAGAGAAAAAATGGCAAATATACTGTAGCAAGAAAAAGGTAAGCTATTCATTATGATTATGATTATGGTTAACTGGAAAATGATCATTTTGGATGCCCTTTGCTCTCCCATTTCATCACCAGAATTCAGGCAGCTCTTTATAAGGTAAAAACCAGATTGAATGTGTCCTGTTGTGGCCTCGGTGCTACATGCAGTAAAGGGCCAGCTCCTTGGTTGTTGTTTTTATCAACACTTCATTGCACCCCACACCTCACACCATTATTCATAACGCTGTGTAAATGAGACCCAAAATAACATCAGCTTACAGAAGACTGAAGTGTTTTTCCCTTGTCCTTTACATGAAAGTTTGTGTGTAGGTAGGTGAGAACTAACACTGTGGTTTCACAATTGTGGTTTCACAATTGTGGTTTTCACAGCCCTCTGTGACTCCCTTCTAACAACTTTCCATTTCGCCATCTCTAAGGTGTGGCCTGTCCTCGTGCTGTGGGATGGCTCTCCAGCCATTTCACATTCCAGACTAGGGGTGGAGGAAAGGGGGAGGCACAGGCTCCCCACGCCCCCACTCTTAGGGCCACATCCGGGAGTTACAGACCTGAATTCCCCTCACATCGCACTGTTAGCTACATGGCCACACTCGCTTGCCAGGAATGCAGTCTTATTCTGGGCAGTCATCCACACATAAAAGCAGGGGATTCTAGTACCTTTGGAGGAGGAGAGAAAGGGTATCGGGGGCAGCAAAAAAAACGAACTATTCCCTAGCCTAGCACTAGGCATCACCCTATGGACTGTATCTCCTTCAGTAAAGCTCACTCTGCCATCTTTTAAACCCCTGTGGCAAATTCTTAGACTGTTCTCTCACCCATTTTTGGAACCAGTGCTGTTCATGGCCACCTTTTGCCACTTTTCCTTCTGTTCTAGGAGAGACTTAAATCAAGACGGGGAAGTGGGAAAGGCAGGGCTAGCACCTAAGAAAAATGTTACCTCTCCAACAGGAGTGGGCACTCAATTACTAACCTCTGGAAGCAGGGAAACAGGAACAAAATATAAGAATCCAGTATCTTGTCAAAACACGGTGTCAGCCAGGGAAACCTTTTCTTAGGGGACTAGGATGCATTTGGGGACCTCCATTTACCCCCATGGCTGCCCCCCACCCTTTGCCGCCTTGTGTAATTGGCATGCCCCCCGCCCGGGAGCATCTCTCCAGCAGTAAGCCTGTGTGTGCCCCTTTCTCGCCAGGCTTTATAACCTTTGTAACGCCAGCATCTGATACTTGGAAGCAAAGGTAGGATGAATGAACCACTGAATTGTCATGAGTGTTATACTGGACTCTCAAACAATCTAAAGCACATTTAATTTTCCACCTGAGCCATTGTAATTGATAAAACCATGTGTAGGGTTTGGTTCCCTGGGCCTTTGCTGAGAGACGTGTCCAGCTGTAGCCTTTCAAGATGATTTCTGAGCCATTATCAGATCAGATCAGTTGGAGCATTAAGGGTTCCTAGCCCCGTGGTAACCAGTAAGATGTGTTTGTGAATGAGTATATCCTCTTCTCCTCTTTCTCTCTGTGCACATCTTACCACCTAGAAAACCTCTCTTCTGTGGAACTGATGGTCAGTGGCTCAGGAAACAGATTTTAAAATGAAAGAATTTTAAAATGAAAATTAAAATGTGTCATGTCCTGTTCTGAAAGTGATGGTAGTGTATGGTCTTGAAAACAAGAGAACTTCTCCTGCAGCTGTCTTCAAGACCTGGCCCCTAGAACTGAGAAAGAAAAGCCCTTACGTGCCCGAGTACACACAGGACATTGTCTATTTTGGCTCATCCGAGCGCAGATTTTTTTCTCAAAATTAGGAAACAACATGAAGCGGGGATTGAGAATATGCACTAGAGGAAAGGAAAGGGCAGGAAAATGGGAGCAGCTTACTGAAGGGAAAGTTTTCTTCTTTCCCAGATTTTATTACACCCTTGACGGCAATTGAAAGTTAATCATGGAAACTACTGCCCCTTAGATTAGAAAAGGCAAACCCTGGAGGATAGTAATGACCCCGGGCTCACAGCTGCTGCTCATTTTTCAATTTCCAGGCCTATCAAATCCCCTTGCAAACCTTGTCTCCTGTGTGCGTGGCGGGTTGCCTTTTTGTAGGAGCATGGATATGGTTGTGGCCACTGGCCTCAAATTCCCATTTCCTGATGGATGGGCTCTTCCTGCGAGTACCTGGCCGGATTGCACAGATCTTTGGAAATGCAGTTCTCCTGCTAGCTTCATTCCAGCAGCTTGGATTCCTTTTATGACTTAGCAGTGGTGTGGCTGAGTGGGAAAGCCATCTTAACTCTTTGGCGAATCCCATGGGTTTATAGATCTGCCTCACATTAAAATGGCTTGACTAAGGATTTTCTTGATTAGAGCTTCTCAGACTGTTAAAACTATGCTGTGCCTTTGGTCTGAAACTGACCTTTTGGGGCCCCGTAATAAATCGGGAAATGGCACAATGAATAAGAGAATGCACAGCCCTCAGCACGAAAAGGGCACGATGTTTGCCTCTCTTCCGAGAAGGTGATCCCCTTCAGGACAGGTTGCCCATTCTCCGAAGGAAACCCGTGGTGGCCATCCTTAACGCCGAGAACAGATTGTTTTCCTTGGACCATCTCTTGAGTAACCTTTTCAAATCAGACACGTCACCAGCAAGCCTGACCACATCTATTTCTCAGGCCGAGGCGAGGGAAAGCTACACCCCTATGGCTCCTTCAGACTTTCCATCTTTCAAGATTAGAACCCAAGGCATCGGAGATGTTCTCACACATAGTGAAGCCATAGAGTAAGGGCCCACGAACGCCAACAGAAACAGAGTTGGTGAAAAGCAGGCTTTCTGTGTAAAAGTGCACAGCAGTTGTGGAGACAAACGGGGCTGGGAACTGAAGATGGGGCCAGGCCTTCCTTGGCCAAGTGGCTCTTTTCCATCCAGTAGAGACTTGAGTCCCAGCAGTGGCTATCTGCTTATCAAGCTCTGTGTTCATTTCTCAAACGGCTCTATCTGAGTCCTCTGGTTGAAAACCCATTTCCAGAGCCAAAATGAAAACTGCAAAAGTATTTCTGGGGCTAAAAGAATTGGAAAGAAATTAATTGGAATTTTGCCTAATTGAGTAATCCGGGGGAGAGCAGGAGATGGATGTCGCAGCCTTGAAAGTCCAAACAAGTCTGTAAAAATGACTGAGCCGGTTGGTCAGCCGTGGTTCGTCCTATGCCGCCATCCACTGTCAATTTTTTCAACTTTTACGAAAGGTCCAAAAAAAGGTTCTGTTGGTGGGGCTGGGGGTATTTTCAAATAGGAAATGTTTGTGGTTCTTATCTTTAAAGGTAATTCCCTTTTTAGTTCCAATCACAACATGCTCTTTTGTTTAAGTGAGGTTTTTCCCAGTCTTCAGCCAGAAACTGCATCTGTTAACAATCTTTTGGATTTTAAACTGAAGCCTTTTAAACAATGAACCATCTGACCACGAAAGGCATCTGGCCATGCTGTATTTGCTTATTGTTAACATGATTTTTAAACCCTGGGAAAAGTAAGGAGTAGGTCTTCAGAGAGGAGAAACTAAGATAGCGTACGAGCCATACTATGGCCACAGCAATCTTATCAGTACAGGCAGAAAGCTTCTTTAATCACACTTCTTCACAGGAGCAGTTGCAATAGTTGTGTCACTTAACCAGTCCTTGTAAGTGTCCAGAAAATACTTGTTCCCCCTCCATGAGCTTCAGAGTTCACAAAGTCAGTGAATGGGGTTAGAAGCTGTTAGCTGTAGTAACATCAGATATTTGAGGCAAAGATCAGAATTTGATGACTGTACCTAATTTTTCTTCCTTCCATTTCTGATTCCTAAGCCAAGGCTTAAGTAAATGGCTCTAGATTCTCCATATTACATTTCTATATCTTTATATATATACATATATATATATATATATATTTGGTTGCATCAGGTCTAGTTGTGGCTCACAGGCTCCTTAGTTGCAGCACGTGGGCTCCTTAGTTGCAGCACATGGGCTCCTTAGTTGTGGCCTGCGAACTCTTAGTTGTGGCATACATGTGGGATCTAGTTCCCAGACCAGCGATCGAACCCGGGTCCCCTGCATTGGGAGCACGGAGTCTTAACCACTGTGCCACCAGGGAAGTCCCCATTTCTGTATCTTTTGAGGTCTGCTTTGGAGAAGGTGAGTTTTTACTCTACTGCTGAGTTTGACTCTAGTTTAATTAAATCACTCTAGAATCTTGTCTAACCTGGCTGCAGTTGAGCCGTTAAGCTTTGTGGGAAGTGCTGATCTGGTGATAGGCATGTTCTGAAGACATCTAGGAAAAGGGGCTGAAAATTCTCCTGATACCTTTCATTCACTCCCTTTATTTGGTTCACATATCCTAATTGGATCACCTCCCCACTCCTCTCCACAAGAAGGAATTCTCCTTCACCACAAACACAAAAAGATGTATGGTGAATGGTCATCAGGATCTTTTAGATCCTGGAGAGTCGAGGCCCTCCTGTGTTGGGAGCATGGGGAGGAAGTGGTTTGATCAAAACAGGGATTTAAAGGAACATATGCTAAAGTAGAGGAATTAGAGACAAAAGGAACCATCGGTCTGCACGACTGTCAAACAAACCAGCTGGACAACAAGGAAGTGGGATGTTGATACATTAATCCTCTGGTTGTTCAGAGTCTCCTAATGGGAAGGGAAGAGGGAGGAGAAGTTAGGTCTCCTCTTCCTTCGTTACTGTAGTTGTTTGAATATGCAGTAGAGTGAGCGTTAGGTTTTCAGGTGCCCACTTTGTTAGAGATTTGGGAGAGGGAGCCAGTAAAAAGGGAGGAAACTAGATATCCGTAACTGTATTTCTAGACTTCTTTAGAAGTACCTGGTTTGGTCTCCTGTCATTGAGTTTTCACCCTGGTAATGTATTCCAGTTGGCCTTTGTGCTCCTAAGTGCTAAGGGGTTACAGAATGTGGCAGACATAAAAAAGATTAGAGATGAGATCGGGCTGTCTTTCCCCTTCTACTTCTCTGAAGAACAGATGAGGGAAGCACAGTAGCTGGAGGATAATGGGTATTTCCAGGCTCTGAAACTCGCTGCCTTGTCTGCATGTTCCCTGGCTGTGAGAGATGAGGATGTCTGTTTAATCCCAGATTGAAGCAGTAAAAAAACAGTAAGCTTTACGGATCTGGTGCTTCAGTCAATGAAGCAATGCAGTTGGTAAAGGACTAGTTGGTGTGTGATTCACCCCGACGTGTACTGAGTACCTTCTCTGGGGCAGATTATTGGCTAGATTCTGAGGATGATTAAACAAGTAAGTCAAATTTCCTGGAGTGGATGGTCCAGGTAGAGGAAGCAGATAAAATCAAATAACTGACAAGTCTTGCCATGAGCTCCATACTAGGGTAAGCAGACAGGCTCTGGGGCACAGAGGAAGGAGCCTCCAAGCTTTGGGATGTGTGTGTGTGTTGGAGACAGCAGTTCGTTCCTTCACCACTTTGACCCCTCCTGGGGTTATGCCAGTGAGGGACCTGTTGCTGTCGTCATGCTTTCATCCCATCATCTAGAAATGGGCTCCTTTTCCAGCAGCTGAGCTATGTTCACATATGCTGTACACTTTCCCTCTTGATATGTACTTTGTTCTTTTTCCTTTTTGCCAATGCTTAAAAGGTCAAGTTTAGACTGTTGGGTAATCTGATCTTTACTAAACACAATTTCTAGGGCTTGTTAGGAAATCTGTAGAGAGGCTTAAACTTTTGAAACATGAAGACACTGAGGGGAAGACTGAAATAACTGAGGTTTGTTCAGCCCAGAGAAGAGAAGTCAGGTGAAAACACCAACTCAGTCTGTTCACTGGGTGTGCGTACCCCAGTGAAACTGTGGTATCTGTCAAAATATTGCCAATTCCAGTGGTAAAGAGCAGCTGCCTCAAGCCCTCCCAATAAAAAACTGTCCTGAAAATCTGACCTTTCCCCCAAGGGCCCACCAGTCTTCCTTCATGATTCAGGGACTCAACGGTTAACTCCTGGCATGACAAGCAGGGGACGCCAGGACCCTGTTCCCATATTGCATCATTAGTTCTGATTCATTGATGCCCATGTTACACTGTTGATAAATATTTTGAACATTGGCCTAAGTATGAGATGCTGATGGACCTAAAGATGGTGGCCAAAACCATTTGATAATATGTACCCAGAGCCTGAAACATACATCTTCCAGGAGTCGATCCCATGGAAATGATAAAAGATGCAGGCAAAGAACTATATGTGAGGTGCTCTTTGCAGTGTGGTCTGTGAAAGCCAGTGACGGTAAACAATTTAAAGGGGGATGGTTGTATTATCGTACACAACCGTAACAGTATCTTGCTCCCACTGAAAAGTCATGCTTTCAAAGAAATTTTGATGACATGGGAAACTGCTCAGCATGTAATGATAAGGTTTAGAAAAAGATGTAAAACTGTGTAATCAGTACGATCAAAAGTTTGCAAAGAGTAGATATAGACGTAGGCCGAGAGAAACCATTGTTTGGTGGGATTGTGGGTGGTTTACATTTTTTTCTTTATACAAATATTTCCCAAATTTTCCACAGTGCATTGTTCTCCATCCTACCTTGGGATAAGGTTGTTTTGTTTTTTTCTGATTACAAAAATAAAATTGCTCTTTAAAAAAAAAGCGTAGAGTATATTTTATATCTGTCAGTTTCAGTCAGAAAAGCAGGACTACTGGGGGAAACACACACACAAAGCAAAGAGATTAACCCTTATATAATCATGCAAGCTAGCTAAGCACTCCCCCTAAAGCTGCTGTCTTTGCTTCATGTCCCTGGAGTAGGCAGTTGGGAAGGAGGGTGGATGTAAAGTGGGGATGGAGCAAGGACAGGCTGGAGCCCACAGGGACAGACTGAAGCCTGTGGTAGTTCTCACTGCCTGTCCCAGGACTACAAAATGCCTGCTGCTTCATTGCCACCCTCCACGTCTCCCTTGAATTTCTCTTGTGGCTCACCCTACGCAGAAAGATACAAGAAGGGATGTAGGCAAGTTGGTTCAGCCTAGCGTACTTGAACATTACAAAGCCACCACGTATTGCTCTTTGAAATTAGGAGGAAAAATAAATATTATTTAAAATGCAACCAGTGCTTGTGCTGTAGAGACAACCCTAGCATTTTTTTTTTTCTTTAGCTCAGGGGCCCTTTACTTTCTCTATTTACTCTTCCCTGGGAGGATTAAAACAAAGGTGAATCTGCAAACCACCCAGAGTTTTTCAATACCATTGATCTCTTTAAGCAGTAACTGTGAAAACTTGGTGATTCTTGGACCTGATGAGATGGCCTCAGCTTTCTGCCCAGAAATCCACTAAAGGCATGTTTCTCATGGCCCTTTCCCCGCTAAGTAGCATAATCTCATAGCCAGTGACCCATTTTCTGTCTTTATTTTCTTTTTGTTACAAAAGCCAGTGCTATCAAAATGAGCACCAGATTTTAGAAGTGGAGTACAAAATTTGAGGGTTCTCTGCCTCTGGCAGCCCTTAAACCAAAGTTGTACCCCAATAAAGGGCAGTTGGGGGCTTCCCTGGTGGCGCAGTGGTTAAGAATCTGCCTGCCAATGCAGGGGTCACGGGTTCAAGCCCTGGTCCGGGAAGACCCCACATGCCGCAGAGCAGCTAAGACCGTGAGCCACAACTACTGAGCCTGTGCTCTAGAGCCCATGCTCCACAACAAGAGAAGCCACTGCAATAAGAAGCCCACGCACCGCAACAAAGAGTAGCCCCCACTCGCCGCAACTAGAGAAAGCCCGCGTGCAGCAACGAAGACCCAATGCAACCAAAGATAAATAAGTAAAATAAATTTACTTTTTAGAAAAAGGGAGCAGTTGGTTCATGAATATTTATTTGCCTCCTCTTCCTATAATCCCTTTGTTTAATAATACCAGTTTGGGGGCATTTTTTCCTCCCAGTGTTACCAATTCTATCATTCCAGCTGTGCCTACTGCCACCTCTGCCATGGAGTGTCCAGGTGGTCGTGAACTCACAGTTTGTGTTTTCATTAATGTTGACTCAGCTTCATTAATGAAGAAGCAGTGAGCAAACTTGCCCGTAGAATGAACCAAAACATATCTACCTTTCTTCTTTGGTGCTTGGTGAAGTGAGCAGACATCTTCTGGATTCTTCTGTTGGGGTGTTATACTCTGGTTCTGTAGAGTTCTCTGTTTTTCAGGCTTGAGATACTGCCAGTGAGAGAGCCTCCCCTTGGGGTGGATTGTCTCCAAATGTCTTTCCATTAATGGATCTGCCTGCAGGTTTCCTAAATTATGTTTGTCCTTCACAGTTGTTCTAAAGTGTAGCGTAATGTGTCTAACACTATTTTTTCTGAGATAAATAGGAGCCGAGTAATAGCTATGAGAAAGACTTTGCATCGTCAAAGGCCATCCAAAGGGTAAGCTGAGAAGGCAGGATACCCCATTGATTCTCTAGCTGTGTGACCTGGGATGTATTTCTTAACCCCTCTCATTTCTCTCTTCTCGTCTGTACAATGAGGTCAATTTCGTAAGCTTGTTGTGAAAACTGAGAAAATATAATTTTGAAGTTGTCAGAGAACTTGGGACATGTCAATGTTAGCTGTGATCACTGGCAATGTCAGTGATGGTGACAATAAATGAAACAGTGGTATGGACTGACTTTCTGCTTGTTCACACTCATGCTAGCCTGGGATTCAGCTCCATATTGGTAAATAATGATACCTGGTTTTCTCAGAACAGTAGTAAAAGCACCTCTCCCTTAGTTGTTCACAGGACATTTCAGAGGTGGAAATAGTAAGGTGGGAGGATACATTGTGTCGAATAAGGGAAGAAACCAAGAAAGTCTTTATTGTGAGCATCAGAAGTTGGTAAAAAGGGGCCCCATTTAATTCAACAGTTTCTAGGGCAATGGTAGTCAACGGCAGTCCCTTAACTTCTGGGTAGAGCTCTGAATCTGATTTCAGGAGCACCCTTAATTTACGTCTTGGACGATGGAGGGCAAGAGGAAGTCAGACTCCAGTCCACTTCTTTCTTCCTTTCACCCACATGCCACCGCAGCACTCAGTCCCCGCTTCCCACGGCAGCCCGTGGAGATGCTCACTTCATTGGGTTTGCAAACAACATTACAATTCCTTCTTTATGGCCTAGGAAACGTAAGTGGTTGATAAATATCTTCAGTTTTCAAAATAAGACAATTAAAGAATATTTTTAGACCAACACCAAGAGGTTCCATTAAACAAGTCAATTTTCACAAATGAGTGACTTACTAGGTCAAAATGAACCGGGTTTACAGGTTCCCTTCTCAGCAACAAAACTTGTTCAGAGTTGCAGCATTGTAATCGAATAGTGCATTCTAGCTGTATGATTTCTGAAACTAAGCTAAAAAAATGTCAGTGTTGAGGAAATAGTAAAAGAACGTTTCAACACAGTTGCAGATACTGTTATTGTTAGGAGTCTTTTTATTGAAGTATAGTTGATGTACGATACTACAGAAGTTACAGGTGTACAATATAGTGATTCAAAATTTTTAAAGATTATACTCCATTTATAGTTATTATAAAATATTGGCTATATTCCCTGTGTTGCACAATATATCCTTGTAGCTTATTTTATACCTAGTAGTTTGTACCTCTTACTCCCCTGCCCCATCTCTCCCCTCTCCCCACTGGTAACCACTAATTTGTTCTCTTTATCTGTGAGTCTGCTGCTTTTTTGTTATATTCACTAGTTTGTTGTATTTTTTAGCTTCCATGTATAAGTGATATCATACAGTATTTGTCTTCTCTGTCTGACTTATTTCACTTAGCATAATGCCCTCCAAGTCCATTCATTTTGCTGCAAATGGCAAAATTTCATTCTTTTTTATGGCTGAGTAGTATTCCATTGTGTATATGTACCACATCTTCTTTATCCATTCATCTGTTGAAGGACACTTGGGTTGCTTCCATATCTTAGCAATTGTAAATAATGTGACTATGAACATTGGGGTGCAAGTATCTTTTCAAATTAGTGTTTTTGGTTTTTTTGGATATATACCCAGGAGTGGAATTGCTGGGTCATATGTTAGTTCTTTTTTTAGTTTTTTGAGAAGCCTCCATGCTGTTTTTCACAGTGGCTGCTATTGTTAGGAGTCTTAAACCTAATTACCAGAGTGGACATTCTGGGTTCCAATAAACTGGCATTCTCTAAAATTTCTAAAAAAGAAAACTAACAAACTTCTGATAACTTTCTACTCAATCATGCAATAAACTAGTATTTCCTGGTTGATTACTTTTTCTGTGTGTGGAGTTTTTATGTACACAAAAAAGTACAGAATGTAAGAAACACCCACATTTAACAAATGCTAACATTTTATCATACTCACCATGGATTTTTAAGAAATAAAACATTATAAATATAGTTGAAGCCGAAAGGTGACCTCTATTCTGAAAGTGATATGTGTTTTTTTTCTTTGTCCATATATATATTATCTTACTCTGAATGTGTATATTCATAGACAATATATGGTATCTCTTCATTTTAACTACGATATAATGTTCCATTATATGAACATGCCACAGTTTAATTATTTTTATTCCCCCTTTGGATAATGTCTATTTCCAAGTTTTCATTATTTAAAAAAAATTGCAGTGAACATCCTGTGTATGTGTTCAAGAATTTCTCTAGGATAGGCACCTAGACATGTAATTACTAGGTCATTTGGTTTGAACATTTTTACCTTTAATTGCTCTCCAAAGCAATTGTTGTAATAGCTTATACCTGCAGTGAATTAGTTGCCAACCATCTGAGGGCTTGGTATTGTCTGAGGGGTTGGAACTAGTGTCTGGTTGCCCTGATCAATCATTTTATGTAAGTTTGAATGTTTCAGGTACAGGACACTGTCATTAAAGTTCTTCAGTTTTCTCCCATATACCTTAGCCCATCAAACTAAAGTAAAAATTCCTGGAATAGGAAGTAAACATTTCATTTAAAAAAGAAAAACCCAAGGTTTAGAAAATGAAAGCGTTCCATTCAAATATCTTTAAAGCTGGACCAAAGTACAAAATGTTACAAGTACCTAAAAATGGACAATTCACTCAGCATTATGTTTATTTGGTTTGACTACAAAGGAAACTGCTCTGTGTGTGGTTCACTCTTCCTCTCCTCTAGACCTCTTTGCACCCTCAGGTCCAGACCCAGGCAAACTGTGTTTCCATCTTTAGCCAGCTTTTGACTGATATATGCCATCACCAAACACAGGAAGTTCCTCTGAGGTATCCGCCACCTCCCTGGTGGGTGACTAAAGTGCAGGTGCAGAATCGGCACGTCTGCACAAACAGGCATGTTGGCGGTGGCTGGAAAAGCACACAATTGGTCTCTTTCTTCTCCTCTAAGCAGAGCACCTTTATCTCAGTCATCTCTTTATACAAATTATGAAAGCCTCTCCCCTTTCTTGTACTCCTTGATTGCTTCAGATATTGAGTAACTGAGATGGGTAACTCACTGTCTGTCCATCCTCCATGAATCTGCTGTGTGGATGCCACCTCCCATTTTTTTTTTTTTTTTTTGCAGTACGCGAGCCTCTCACTGTTGTGGCCTCTCCCATTGCGGAGCACAGGCTCCGGAGGCGCATGCTCAGTGGCCATGGCTCACGGGCGCAGCCGCTCCGCGGCATGCGGGATCTTCCCGGACCGGGGCACGAACCCGCGTCCCCTGCATCGGCAAGCGGACTCTCAACCACTGCGCCACCAGGGAAGCCCCCCCTCTAATTAGGGAACATCAGGGTGGAAGAGGGTGGAAGAGAGTGACCCTGTGTTTTACGTTCACTTATATAGTCTTTCAAAGAACAATAAAAATAAATAAGCAATATATAGCTGAGACAGAGAAAGTTATCTTAGTTGGATAAACCAATTAATACGGAGTCATGGAGAGTATGGGGGTTGTGTGTCCCGTGGAGCTCTATTTTCCCCTCTGGAATGGGGGCTAGAGAAGCAGACACCACAGCTTTCACACCACAGCTGTCACTCATGCCTGCATCGGTGCCCCACTGTGGGGAGAACACTCCTGCTTCGGCTCCAGTCACTGGAAGAGACTTGGAGCTGTGGGTTTGAATGGAGGCCCTGGGAGGGCAGTCGTTCTCAGCTACTGCAGAGCGGCTATCTTTGGCTTCCAAATCTTAATTCTTAAGCAGATTCGTTTTGACAGCTCGGCTACAGGACAGATTCCATCAGGTGTTGATTGCAGAGTTTGGAGTACATGACAATCTTGGAGCTCTCAGTCTTTGCCATATAGTACTTGTCAACAGTGCTATTGTGGACCAAGGTTCCAAATGCAACTATGTGTGGCCCTTTGAGCCCCTTGCCTGTGTGTTGAAGCCCATAGGCACAGCTCCATTGCATTTCCAAAATTCTGCAATCTGCATGTGTAGAATTGCACATTAAATGAGTGTTCTCAGCTATCACTATATCTCTGGAAAGGGGTATCACTATGGCTCACATATGAGAATTCAGGACTGGCTGCCTGTTCCAGTTATCACCAACCCAGGGATATGTAGCTCATGAGACACTCCAGACCAACGCACATCCTTTGTTTCAGTTTTCCTTTGGACTGTGGCTTCCTTCCCTGGTTAACTGAGTGCACTATGAATAACTCCAAGCAGAGATGGCAAAAAGATTTATCTTGATTACTAACTCTAAACAACTAGGGGTTGAAGCCTGGAGCACTGAGAAGCATTTGGAGGTTATGAAGGATCTCAGTACAAATAGCGTGGTAATTGAATAGCACTGTCTGCCCTGACACATGGTGGGAGAATGTGGCATTTGTAGCAGATATTTACCCTCCTTTGCCCTTGAAGGCTACTCTTGCGCCTAGATTATGGTTGTACATAAGTATCACATTCCATGCTTCTTGCCTTTGCATCTCTCCCTGTTTCTCTCAGATTCTCTAGATGCTATGGCAGTTACTTTCATAAAAAGACCACCCAAAGCCTGCCTGACTTCACCGTCTCCAGGAGACAGGTTTAAGAAAGACATCAGTAGAAGGAAGTATCCACTTTGTAAGAGAGATCAGAGAAGGAAAAAGGCCACTTTTCCTGAGTTTTTTCTATATATATTCATTTCATTCTTTTCACTGGTAGCTCTAGCACACCTAAGGTTATTGAATCCACATTACAGTTGGTGCATTTCAGAGCCTCTCCCTTTTGGGAAGTAGGAAGAAGCTCTGAGCTTCCAGTGTAAGTTAGAATGTGCCACCAATAACTTCTATGCAGAATTCTCCAGATTCCTTACACTCTGGGAACCAAGTAATGTGTGGAACTAGAAACGGGTTACAGTAGAAAGTCTCCCAAAGAATACCAACTTTAAATTAGTGTCTTAAATTCTCTTGTTATTCTTCAGTGCACTATGGGACAGCATTTGACTGGAGCAGTCTTAAGATGGCATCCTCTCATCTGTCCCCGTATGTCAGGAAAAGCAGTTTATATCTCCTCAGTTTCTAAGAGGTACTCCCCCACATTCTCACATTTAGACATTTCTAAGACAGTGACATCTTCCAACTGATGCTTTTCTTTTTTCTTTCTTTTGCCAAAAATACTGTCATTAATGCAGTAGTATTCTGTAGAGCCAACGATGGCTTAAAATCAGAAATATGGTTATGACTCTCCTTCTAGGGGACAGTTAACCCTGCCATAGCATTTTTCACAGGCATCCTGAGAATGCTTCCCTGAATGGAATATGCCTTTACGGGCTCACTGTTTCCCCTGATTCTCTTCATAGTTTAATTACTATTTTCCAAAGTCCTCTCTTTATGGCCTCGTGTTAAGCATTATATTGCAAATCATAAACACACTTTGATTGTTTTCCCAAGAGCAGGTTACAGAACATCAAAACCCACTTTACAACATTCTGAAAGGCTGGTCTGGTAGCAAATCTGGTAGCAAGATGTGAGGCAACAAAGGCCATTGACACCACTGATTGGATTTCCACACTGTGTGAGGGTTTAGTGATGTGTGTCCAAACATGTTAATTTACCCACCAGCTGGACTAAATTGTACCTGGGTCTGTAGCACTCCCAGATGACACATGGGTCAAAGACTTGACTCTTAACAAGCTACATAGAAGTAATTTGTTTTATTTCATTACACACCTTTGTGTCATAGGCAACAGGGGGATGTGGGCTTGTATCATTTCTGAAAATAATAATTGGGGCCTGTTTCTTTTTCTTTGCCATGAAAATGAAGGGAAATTGTCATCTAAAATTGGCTTCAGATGTTGGAGTTACACTGATTGAGATGTTTAGGCTCCAGTCATATTCCATGCCATGAAATGCTTTGCCAAAGAAGTGACTTATTAAAATAAATAAAATAAATGTCTCGTAGTTTGGAAAGTGGACTGTAAAGTCTCAGCTTTTAGCTCTAGGTAAGGATTGTGGCTATTTTCTTAACTATATTAGCACATGAAATGCATTTTCCCCCAGGATCCTGTAGCATATGACTTTTAAGATTTCAATTCTGTAAAGTCAGCCAAGGCTTTTTCAGGAAAGAAGAGGGTGTTGAAACAGGCTGGGCCTCTGAGCTGTTTAAGAAATGTAGCTGGCTTCTTTACTCTCAGAGTCACATTGTTACTCTTTGTTTCACTGCTGGGATTCCCACAGAGAGACTAGATGTCTTTAAAGAGGCACTCTTTTCTTGCTTTTCTGATGTAGATGATTTTGGGGAGAACAAAAATGATAGCTGGCCGGGAAGTAGCACAAGCCTGATTTTTTTTTTTTAAGGGAACAGTGGTCAAGCGTAGTTTTCTTTCTGGCTGGGGGTGGGGTTAGGGGAGGTGGGGAGAGGGTCTAAACTCACTGAGTTCACTGTTTTTTTTGGTGAGCAGTACAAGAAGTCTCTTAGAAGTACTCCAGCTATTTGCCCAGCAAATTTCTGGGGAGGATAGATGACCAGGTGCATCTGTGGGTATAAGGGGGATAGAGTAGAACAGTCTCAGTGGATGCACAAATAGAAACCATGCCACACGGACTAGACAAAGCAACGGAAACAGGTAGAATTGAGGTGAAGTGGTCAGGATAGGGTAGGTGTTCTTCAGCAAAAGCTTTGGGCAAGCCTGAGCATTTGTGTAATTTAGGCGTGAGAGTCTGGTGCAAGGTGTTAGTCATACAGCTTGGCTTCCACCTTAACACCTTTGTAGACTACATCCTCTTCAACCAGGCAGGACTTCAACCAGTCATACAACCAGTCATACATATTTTATTTTGCTAAACTGTAGTTATATTGAAATGCCAGAAAAAAATTGCCGAATGTTCTGTCTGTAGCACTCTTCAGAGTGATCTCCACTTTTCACTATCTTTGAGCTATTTAACAAATCGGCAAATTGTTTAAAAAAAACTGATAGCAACGCAAATGATTCTTGTCCACTGAAGTAACTTGTGTCTGATGCAATTGATTATCACCATATTGACCAGTTTTGCATCTATTTGTAAACCAATGTTCATACATATCTTTGCTCTTTGAATTTTCTTTTGAACCTGTTGTAACATCTTACTGGTTCTCTCTCATTTATTAATGAGTTCAACAAAATCTTTGACCTGAGTTCATGCCATGATTTTACCTTTAAAAAAAATTATCCTTTATCAGTACAGAATTTTAACTCAGGGAGAACTGATAGAGGGGCTACCTTATTTTAAGTAATCTGAGATCTTCTATCAAATTTTAAACGAGTATATCGTATGATAGTGGGAAGCCCTCTATGAGAAAACATGCATTGTATATCAGTTTTACTGAACTTTTTATCTGCATCCACCAGAGAAGGGGAAGAAGCAGAGCTCAGGAGGTCAGAAGAGGTGTCAGGCTTCATACGTGGAAGAAGCTCCTATGATGTTTGAAGAGATGCACGTACAGGCGGGGAACAGGGACGGCAGATGTATAATCCAGAGACCTGAAAAACAGTGCCCTAAAGGAGCCTAAACTTCCCTAAAGTTTCTGGCGGCTAGTGAGCCTAGGTTCTGTTTCATTTCTGTTAACTTATATTTATGTTTTAGAGATAAAGTGTCCTCAGTCTTATAGTAAGAAACCCAATTTTACTATTGAGTTTATGTCTAACTTTTTAAAAATATGAATGCTTGATAAAATAAGGACTATCCATGTTGACCTCTGTTTCATGTATCTTTTATTCTAAATCATAAATGTTATTTTTTGTGGACCATCAGGAAAGCAAGACCTTGTTCTGTTTCCCCTTGGAGAGACATTCTGGTCGGATATCTTCCCAATGCCCTTTCAGTAGAGACCGTGTAGAGTTGAACATCACCGACAAGCATGTGAGAAGAGCCCTTTCATAGCAATTCAGATGGATGTATTGGGGTTATTTTTTCAAGTAGTAGACATGTGGGTGTGATGACCTTATGGAAAATTTGAGATTTATTTATGAATTGAGGAAGATAAACATTTGCTATTCAGTCAGTGGAGAATTTTTGGCCTGGTTAGGAGATGACTTTGGGAGGACATCATAGCTTTATTCAAATCATTTCTATATTTGCTGGGTTATTGTTCATAGGAGAAATTAGACTTATTCCATGTAGTTCCCAAGGGCAAAACTAAGGCCAACAAGTGCTTGAAGTTACAAGAAGACATCTGTCAATTCAGTTATGAGGTGAATTTTCTGACAGTCGGTGAGAGTGCTGGTTCCAAACAATTGTGGACCTTTGAAGCCTTCTTTCAGAGAACATATGATCGATCACCTGCCGGTGACCTTCTATAAGGGATCCCTGTGAGGAGAAACTCAAACTAGGGTGTCTCTAGGGTCAAAGACCTAGCTATGTAATTCCATGATGGCTTGCCTTAAAAACATACAGATGTTTTGTAGCATTAGGAAAAATGAGGAAGGAAGTTTGCTCTTCTTCTGTGATTCTAAATGCTAAATGTGAAAGCCATTGTTATCGCGAGTCACCCTCCAGTCTTTCCAGAAAATGACTGACATTCTAGGCTTAGGAGGAGGTGTTGGATTTCCTGGCAGATGCAGAAGATGCTGTTCTGTAATCAGTCCTTGTGTGGGCCCAACCGGATTTGGGCAGCAGATGCATTGGATGTGTAATTGTGGCAGTGGCCAAAAAATGTAACCAGGCTTGGCAGTCCCAGGAACCACATGACTATCTTGAAATGTGACAACATAGGAAGTATTTTTTGAAACCAACTGCCTGCCTTTGGCAAACTTTGGTTATAGGATATAGTTTCAGCCCACTGCCAGGGGTCAGAGGTAAGTGCTGGAAGGACTGAGTAAAGCTACTGTCTCAGGAGTTCAGGTTTGTGGACCCTACAAGGTTTTCTCTTCCCGATGAATGAAGAACAAGAGGGAAAGAGTTGGAGGCAAATATCAGGATTTAAAGGACCTAATGATTCTGTGCTGTTTTTAAAAGTGAGATTTCAGGAAGCAGCGAGCTTGGTAAGAAGGTACACTTTTCAGGCATGGCAGGTCCTGCTCCTTCTCTTGCAGAAATGCACATTACTGGGCAAGTTCCACACACTTATGTGCTCATCCTAACTTTTAATTGGGGCTGTTGGACATAGAGTGGCTTCGAGGAGAGGAGAAAGCATGGAAAATAGTGGGTGACCAACTAAGAATTTTGATGTACTCCCGCTCTCTTGAGAGCCAAGCTTAATATAGCACAGGGTTTGGCAAACTATGGCTCGTGGGTCAAATCTGGCCAATAACCTGTTTTTGTAAATAAAGTGTTACTGAAACATGGCAGGGCTCACTCTTTAAGTGTTATCTATAGCTGCTTTCACGCTGTACAAGGGCAGAGTTGAACTTGAGTAGTTGCAACAGACTGTGGTCTACAAAGCCGAAAATACATATGATCAGGCCCTTTACAGAAGAAGCTGGCTGTACCATACTTCATCATGGCCATCTTTCAAGAAGATGCTAATTATACTACTATTGAGCTAGAAGGGAAAGTTAGCAGAAGTCATTAGCAAGGCCTTCTGCAAAATATTTTTCCATCTTCCATCCTACCTGCTCTTCCTTCCCTGTTCCTTGGACCTGGTCTCACCCACGTTGTCATCTGTTTCCTATCATTCACTTGAATTTATTAGATGCCACACACATCATGGAGACATACCTAATAGAATAAAATATTTTGACCTGTCTGGCGCTTTCTGCCTAGTATTCTATAAAAATTCTAGGTATAGAGTGAATTTATTTAACATCTGTTGTGTTCATTAGTATATGGGGCTGAACCCATGAAATCCAGAATATGAATGACAGTTTAATGCAACAGGTGACTATTTTGATCATTAACAAGGTATAGCATTTCTTGAGCCTATATGATCATAGTTAACATGTTTTCTAAGAGAATCTTCTTTAAAAAGGGAACAGGTTTTTATTAGTGTTTAGTTGCCTTTGTCCTGTAATGAACATTATCAGAATGAAGTTTACTTTGTATCATACTGAAATAGTACCTTTCTGCTGTTGAAATTCATTTAGTTAAACCTTAGTTTGTCTCTACTGTTTTTGAGTTAATGGTACTATTATATATCGCTATAGAAGATTTTTAGCCAATCTAGACAGTTAAATGGTGTGTCTTTATTTCCTAACAAGTATTATCTAAGAACCTCATGGGTTTGTAACTGAATGGATATTTATGGCCTTTGCTGGCCAAGTGCATGTTGCTTCTGCCTGTGATTTGTGGTCTAGTGAACAGCCACAGAACGTGTCCTTTACAATTGATTGACCTTTGCACAGCCTATTTTGGGCCTTCTAAGAGCATCTTAAACTAAAGAAAAACTGTACCAGGTCGTACATACTATTACTTGATCCTATTGGAAATTTTCCCTGTGGTAATTTCAAAAGAAGTATTCTTTACATTAAGACTTCATGTTTAAACTGCACTTTGAGACCCACTTATGTCACTGAAAGACTTCAGCTGCTACCAAGAAATTGTTTGCAACACAAATATGTAAGTGTGGAAATTTTAGAAAGTGTTAGCCTGCTTTGGGTACATACATCTTAGCCCAGATCATTCAATTTCTTTGTCTGCATAAACAGCTGATATTAGGGTTAATAGTCTGTTTTAGAAATAGAAAATCCAGTAAGAGGAGATAATTAGAGAAATGTTTTAAAATAATTTGCTGTAGGGAGCAGAGGGGTGCCCCAGGGATAGAGAACAGAAACACCGCAAATGTTGCAGTTTCGACCTGATGTTGCTCATGTCACACAGAACATTAGAAAAAGCAGAGTTCTTGTCCTAACAGAACACGTAATGCTTTCAAACTTACTTCTATTTTAATTGTGAAAATAGTGCATGTTCTTAGTAAAATGACAGTTTGAATCATACAGAAGTTTATAAGTAAAAGACTTTTCCTACTGCTACCCAGGGGGTAGCCATTGTTAAATTTTATTATATCTATTTCCAGAAATGTTTGTCTGTAGTGTACATATTTTTTCTATAGATGGAAAATAATATTTTAAAGCATTTTTTCCCTTCATAATATACTTGGTCATTTTTAATATCATTACACAACTCTACTTCATTCTTTGCTACTGCTACAAAGTAGTTTATTCAGCCATTCCCCTTTCCATATACTTGTTAACTTTATTATATGCTAATTCAAACAGCACTGCAGTGAAACAAATCTTTGTAATATGTAACTGTGCAAGTGTAATCATGGACTAAATTCCTGAAAGTAGACTGACAAAGGCTGTGTGTGTTTTAAATGTGAACAATTACTGACAAAATTTACCTCCAAACTGCTCCAATTTTTTCAGTGCTAGTAACAAGGACTTAGAATAGCCATAGCTGGAGATCCTTAAAGAGTATCATTATCATCCTAGCTAACATTTATTGAGCACTTCTGTGTGTACTGTTCCCAGATCTTTATTTACTTGTATTAACTTATTAAATCATCACAATGACCCTATGAGGTAGGCACCCCTTTTACAGAAAAGGAAACTAAAATTGAGTCACATGCAGAGGTTACTTACCTTGCCTGCCTAGAAGTCACTTAAGGTAGCGAGTGGCTGAGGATTCAAATGCCTGTCTGTTGATGGTGGTAGAAGAAGTGGAATACAGTCAGCTTGGATTGAAAGAGAGAGGATAGTGAAGCGAGAGACAGAAGTCTGGGATATAGCTGTGAATGCTTACTTCAGAAAGAGTGCAGACAAATGAATAATGCAAAATTTATTCTTATGGGCAGACTGATGCTGAGAAAAACAAATGTACTGTCGAACATTTAAAGAGAATGGGGGAGGATCTCTTGGATTTTTTTTTTTAGTAGCCACTGACCAGAGATATGGAGTGAATAATGTGTCAGTCGGAAATGAAGTGAAGTTAGAAATAGACTATTTCTTAACCTTCTAAATGAGTTGGTTGATTAGAACCTGATCTAAAAAGACAAAAAAAAAAAAAAAATCAATGTTCTTGAAGGTCCCTTGCACTGTACAAGTTCCCTTTACTAGCAAAGAGTTTTTTTGTTTTGTTGTTTTTTCAGAGTTTGAGATTGTAGGAGCAAAGTGGAAAACCAAGAAAAGAGGTTAAAGCTGTAGTCAGTGCAGGTTGAAAGCAAAGGCAGTGTCAAAGTGCCCATCCAGCAGGAAATTTTGTCCATGAATACTCTCTTATTGACGACTATCAAGCTCCTAAGAAAACAGGATGAGTTGGATTAGACAAATAATAAAATAATTAACGTTGAGGAGTTTTTTTCCCCCTCTAATTACCTTGTCAAGGAATTAGCTGTTGAAAGTTAAGGGTTTTGTAACTTAGTCACTGAACAACATAATTTTTTTTTTAATTACTGATTTTAAAAATTGGGCCCTCAAACTAAATATAGTAACAAACTGTGTTTTCCATGGCATCTCACTATTAGAGGCTTGTAGACTCTTAGAGCTTGTAGGGACTTTAGAAATGGTCTAGTCTCACCTCTTGTTTTGAACAGAAGAAAAACAAGGCCCAAAGATATTCAAGCTTAGCAAGAGATGCTGATTGAATAAACCAACAAGTAAGTTCTGGAACCTCATCTTTGCATGGCCTATCTGGTCATTTTTCCATCATACCATCTCTCTGAATATAAGTGGTGTTTGCACATATTCTCAAAAACCAGTTATCAGTGGAGAATTTAATAACATAAAATGTTTATATCAATTCAATTCTAATTAATTTAATAGATCCTCTAAAGATAGGCATATATCTTAAATGCTTATTACATTTCAAGAAGAAACAAAACTAGATATTAATATGAATTATCCATTCTGTAGGTAGAACGAAAAGAGCATTTAATGTGATTGCTAGAACTTGTATTCCCATAGGACAACCTTCTCTAGGTGTCTTTAAGGGTTACCTACAATCTGTTTTAAAAGAGAGGGGAAAAGCAACTTTTTAAAAGAACAGAATGAAGGCAGTATTCTTGCTTATCAGAGAAAAGTTCTAATGGAATCACTGAAATAGGTAGCCAAAAGTAGGGTTAGAGGGGTACGGTTTAGTGAGGGTTTTGTTTACAATTTCAGTGTCCACAGCTGGTCAGTGCTATGGGCTCATCTTCAGGGGCTCTTGAGAAATCCCCATGAAGACAGCCGATAACATGACCTGTATAACAGAACGGGAGAACAAGTTAGCGAAAAGCTTCTTAAGTGCTGTCTGCATGCACACATTACAACGATAGATGAGGTGTTGATAGAGGGGCAGAAGAGTTCCCACAGAAAGTCTAGAGAGAGGGTTCAGAGGTAGCCCGGGTAAGACATCAGGCCTTAGAATAATATTCAGAAATGTTGAATGTAGCAAAAGTAGCACTAAGGGTTTAGGGAGAGGTGAACTCATTTTTGGCCGCTAACCATGTTTGAGTCTCTTGTAGCGAAGTGGTGAAGAGTGAAAAGCCAGCTTTGCACTCAATGTGTATTGCTTGTGGTTAACCTGAGGTCTAATCTTAGGAAAGAGGTTGCCATGATTCTTTCCCACTGCCTCTGAATTTCCAGCAGGATGACCTTTAGCAACACATCTGTCCTCCCTTTACTTCTGTTTCCTCTTCGGTAAAATGAGTATAATGACAGCATCTACCTCACAGGGTAAATTAAATGAAGAGCGCAGTGAGTAGAACAGCGTTTGATGCATGGTAAGCTCTGTATGTGCTGGATATTACAGTTGCTTCTATTACAACTACAGTAGTACAGTTTATACAAGCTTGTGTATTTTTCCACTTGTTTCTCTAGAACAAGTAAATAGAACCAAGACAGATGACTCAAAGAATAATACGTGTTTGAGGTTAGTAATACAGAGGACCCACCCTTCCAGGAATATTATACATGTTACCCTTCCATCAGTGATCTCTTTCATGGACTTTTTAGGAGAAAGTCTCCCCCTTGGCAAGTCTCTGTGTCCAGTGCTCTTTCAGGGACCTCGGAGAACAATTGCGTTCAGATCCTTCTGGCCTGTGTCTGTGTATCACTGCAGACTCCAGAAGCCACACAAAGGAGGGGGAGATTTGGTTCACAGGGATAAGCTTCTCTTGGCTACTGTAGCACACATCTGTATAGAAGGACCAGGGAAATACACTGCTAAAATGAAGAACTCTGAGGAGTACCTCCCGCCCTCAGGGATGTAGTGATGACACTTAGTATTTTTACGAGAAGCTTTCACGTATGTTAGCTCATTTGATTTTCTCAGCACTGGGGGCATGTAAAATAAAAATGAAGCTTTCTTCCCCTTATTTTGACTGCAGTATCTAGATCTACTCTTAATCTGTTTACATTATTTTAAAAGCATTTTCAGAGTGTAGAGATTTCTCTCTGTATACTAATCTTAAGCTTCTAAAATGATCTCTTTTCAGTAACCAGGACTTAATAGCTTACAGCAGGCTCTCATGGGACCCCAGACATGGGATGTGATTTTGTCGTAATTTTGGAAATTTGCCCTAGATTGAGGGACTAGAAAGATCTGGCACCTTCTATTTCATTTTATAGGTTCAAATACCATTGAATATCACTGTGGGTTTTGGCTTGCTGAAAACATTGGTAACAATGGGGTTTTGCAAACTTTAATACTCCATTTTAATAGGAGAGAAGTGTTCAGCATTTACGCTACCATTGTAGCTATTTTATTAACATGTTAAATAATAATCAGGGGCTGTTCTAAAAACTCATCAGATTTCCTAAGCTTTTTAAAGCCATGGAAGTGTAATCCAGTCCAACTTCAAAGCTGCTGCTCTAGCCTTTGTCCCCATGATCTGGGATGTTCAGTCTCCAGATGAAATTCATGCAACTCCCTGAGTTCAGATATCAGTTACTGCCAGCTTTCAAGGCACTGTAAGCAACAGTTACTTTGCCCCCTTTTCCTGGCTACTTAAAGACTAGTTTTGAAATTGTTTCTTTTATCTCACTAGAGTAGACCTGCCTAGAAAGATTTGTTTAGAGAAAGTTTGTTTCTCTTCTTTTAGGTAGAGTGTAGGACTGAAATTAATAGCCCTACCTTGAAGCCGGTAACCCAAGGATGGGGATCCTGACATAGTAAATAGGTAGTAACTACTTCATTGTCCGGTAGCAGCTCTGTGTACCTGGCCCAGCTCTTCTCCAAGGGGACAGGAGATGCCGATTATACTAAGGTGTTCTCTGAATGTGAAGCTAGAGAAGAGCTGAAATTTTCCCCTTCAAGTTTGTTTGGTCATACAAATGACTTGGAGCCACACAGGTTTGCAAACATGCATAGAAATCTCCCACCACAATGCCATCTTCAAGTGGACTCAATGCTCCAATGGAGCAGAGGCCACAGCCACCTGATTTGAGGGGGAGGTGTGAGCTCAGGCTGGCACAGAGCGCCCATCCACAGAAGCTCTGGGGGCTCTGGTGCTGGCTTCAAGTCACCCTGATTTGTAAGATACAGGTTTGACTGGAGCGGTTTAGGAATGGGTCCCTGAATTCCTTGGGTTTCAGTTCTCTTCAGTTCAGGTATGTTACATTTTCTCAAACTCACAAGCTGTCATGGCATGAGGGCTGGACTTGGGACTAATGTATGTTCTTTCTGTTACCTTCCATCCAATGTCGGGCTTTATGTTACCTCCTCATCTGAAGCAGTATCATCTACTTTTGGTCACATCAAATGAGACCTTTCTTCAAAATTTTTACTGTCTGCTGGAGTCTGAACAAACTAATGGAAAAAAGTCCAGTTGACAATTGGCCAAGTCCAGTGGTCATTTTTAAATTTATTTATTTATTTATTTTTGGCTGCATTGGGTCTTCGTTGGTGTGCACGGGCTTTCTCTAGTTGTGGCGAGCGGGGGCAACTCTTCGTTGTGGTGCACAGGCTTCTCATTGCGGTGGCTTCTCTTGTTGCGGAGCACAGGCTCTAGGCGCGCGGGCTTCAGTAGTTACAGCACGCTGGCTCAGTAGTTGTGGCTCGCGGGCTCTAGAGTGCAGGCTCAGTAGTTGTGGCACACAGGCTTAGTTGCTCTGCGGCATGTGGGGTCTTCCCGGACCAGGGCTCGAACCCGTGTCCCCTGCATTGGTGGGCGGATTCTTAACCACTGCGCTGCCAGGGAATCCCCCTGTGGTCATGGTTAAAGGCATCTTTTCCTCTTTTGTGGACTTCATCCAGACGTGTAGTGCAGCAATACCGTCCTCAGTGCGACACAGTACCTAGAGATCCTTTGTCCTTGCAACAAACACAGAGCCCTTCCCAATGTTATTGCGCCCCTGAAGGAAAACAGCATCATACCATGTGTGGCTAAGTTCCCATGTCAACTCCCCTTGAACGCTGGTTCAGAAAATGTCCCCTTTGTCACACCTAATTCTGACTTCAGCACTCTCTGTGGAAATTGGATCAGGAGGACCACCCTGATCAAGGGGACAGTCTGATGATTTAAAGCTAACATTAAAAGACAAATATCTTGTATCTCAGTGTCTTCTAATGGTTTGTGTGGGCCATTGTCTAGAGGCTCTGGAAGTCAGATGTGCTTGTGGCTGTTGTGTATATACATCTGGTGGTATATCACTTTTTTTTTCTTTCTCTTTAGGACCAGGAAGAAAACAAGGGAGCAACAAGTTGGCCTGAATTCTACATTGATCAGCTCAATTCCATGGCTGCTGTAGGTATCCTTTCTGTTCTTCAACTCACAGTTTAAAATGCAAGTTTAGTACAAAGCGCACAGTTGCACAATAAGTATTCACTTGAGTAAGAACCACCAAATGTCATTATCTTTCCAAACTCTATTCCAAACGCTCAGTGTTGGGGAGAAAGGGGAGGCAGGAGTGGTATTTGGCAAAATGATTTTTTTCCAGTATGTTTTAAATAAAATCAGCACATACTAAAATATAAGTGTGTTTAATGTTATTAGAGGAAATGTAATCATAAATCTGTCCTCTGTTCAACTTTAACTTGCAATTGTTCCTACCAATCATTTGGAACTTTGATAGGGCAGCACCATTCTAAAAGTTAATACTATTTAAGAGTAGTACAATGAAACTATCCCTTCACTGTTCTCATCCTTTTTTTTTTTTTTAAACGGAGGACTTAGTTCCTGGGTTCTTGATCTTAGAGGGTACGAAGGTACTCTTTTACTCGTACAAATAAGAAAAAATTTCATGGAATACGTGGTTTAGTGGAAAGGCATAATAATGATAATGCTGAGATATCCTTGGGAAATCTTCAGTATGTGGATTTTTGGTTCAGTAATTGATGAAAATGCATTCTCAGTGTCTAAAATAATGCATTCTGATCACATAGATGTCTCTGTGATGTCAGAGTTTTGAACTGCTTAGGGGCGTCTGTCGATCCAGCAAAAATACACAGCAGAAAACATGTCATCAACATTCGAGCCTTAATAGGCTGAATCTTGTTCACATTGATAAAGCTTGGAGGCTGCTCATAGGAGAGCAGTCTTTGCCTCCGTGGACACACGATTTTAAGAGTTAATCTGTTAGGCTCAACTTTGAGTTTATTATATTCAAGCAGATGATAGCTTCCATAATACTTTCTCTACCTCTCCTTTTCCTGCCATCCACAGAGCCCTTGTGGAGAATTCATTTCTTGTCACTTAGAACAAACATTCTAGATTGTCTAATATTTTGCTGCTGCTGCAACAGTTAAAAACTGACTACTATATGTGAATCATTCACACTTTTGCTAAATTTTCAGAGGCCTTGACTTTTAGCAACTTCCTCTTTTCTAGCTTTTTCTTTGAAGATGCTTCTTCTGCTGTCACATGATGAATAATAAGCACCATGGTAGACAGGGCTGTATAAATTATAGAAGAAACTGCATAAGCTTTTGCCCCAAGGGTTTCTCTAAAAGCACAGCAGAAAAGAACAGAAAATAACCACCAAGTCCTTATAACAGGCATTCTACACAACAGCAAAGATGAGAAAAGAGTGATCTCAGCATTTGTATGAATATGTTATCAGAACATGAGTCTTGTGATAACCATCAGGGATTTTTCTACATCCGCCGAAGCAATTATAATATAGAGTCATTTACAATTCCTGCACATAAAGGTTATTTTCTGAATTTTTTAAAAAATTTTATTTATTTTTGGCTGTGTTGGGTCTTCATTGCTGTGCGCCGGCTTTCTCTAGTTGTGGTGAGCAGGGGCTACTCTTCGTTGTGGTGCGTGGGCTTCTCATTGCAGTGGCTTCTCTTGTTGCAGAGCGTGGGCTCTAGGCATGCGGGCTTCAGCAGTTGTGGAGTGCGGGCTTCAGTAGTTGTGGCTCGCGGGCTCTAGAGCGCAGGCTCAATAGTTGTGGTGCACAGGCTTAGTTACTCCGCGGCACGTGGGATCTTCCCAGACCAGGGATCAAACCCATGTCCCCTGCATTGGCAGGCGGATTCTTAACCTCTGCGCCACCGGGGAAGTCCCTATTTTCTGAATTCTTGTTCTTGGCTGTTAGGGTAAAAACAAGCGGTCAGGCAGGCTGTCTCTCTTTCTAATTAAGTCAGCCTTATTTGATGTCTAACAAGGGAAGTTGCTCCTTTGTTAATGAATTCACTTCTATCAATGGAGAAGTACTAAATAACATGGATTTTTCCTTTCTTCAAATTTTGGGACAGTTAGGTTAATTTGTCCTTTAGTGACTTACTCCATGCCTTTTCTGGATTCAGCCTGACTCGTTTCCTGCCCTAGAGGGTGTGTGATGTGCTGGTATGTGACACTTCTTCAAGAGCCTCCCTTCTCCTTCATCTAGCTCCTTGGACAACCTTTTGCTACATTCATGAGTCATCTACATTTTAATTATATTTGCTTCCTAATCGAAAGCCCTCTCTAAGAGTATCATTTCCAGGCTCTTAAATTGTCACTTTGCTCTTCTTTATGGGTTAAACACCTCACAAAGCTTTCTAATGCTTGAAGGACAGAGCCAGCATCGTTCCAGGGTTAAGGGTAGAAGCCATTACAACAGGTGATGAAATAATGAGGCCTCACCACTCTTGCATCTGTAAAGGAGCAAGGAGGCCTGATGAGACCAGAAACTCTACGCTGAGTTTTCTGGTTTTTTCACCCTCTCTGTGGCCACCACATCCTCCCATAGTTCTAGCCAATCTCTCTGGAGAATTCCTGGCAGCACACAGCAGAAATCCTAAGACATTATCCCTGGGGACTGGAAAGGCACATGACTCCTCCAGATCCTTTCCTGGCCTGGCAGCTAAGCTCTTTGGCTGTCTGCTTTGGGAATTGTCGAAGGGGGGGTTATCCACAGTTTCATCATCCACTGTCTTCAGCATCAGTAGCGGCTACTGCTGTTGAGTGTGCCTCATGTAACAGGCACTTTACATGCTGTTTTAAATCCTTACAAGCACCCTATCCTCTAAGTGCTATTTATAGATAAGGAGTCTGAGACTCAGAGAAAGGTTACCTTGCCCAAGGTCATCTCATTTGGAAGTGGTAGAGCTGGAATTTAAACCTATCAGTCTAAACTCAGAGACTCCTTTCCAGTTTGCCTCTCACTAACTCAGTTTTTTAAATCCTTTGGCACGTGAAAGAGGCCTGGTAATCCCACCCCACCCCCACCCCCCCGCCTCCACCCCCAGCTTTTCTGAGGTGGGACAAGCATCTGGAGAGTCTGATAAGCAGTCCAGGTTGAGAACCGCAGCGCTTACTGGTCTGTGAAGCCCTTTGTGGAACAAGTTCAGTTACTTTGCGGAAGCTTCATAACAAGAATGCTTTGTTCTTTAAAGGACCCCTGAGTGATCTGCTGGCTTTTAACGAGTGAAAAACAATATAATAAAAGAGTGCGTGTTCCAGAGGGACCTGGGCTTTCTTGGTGTGTGGCTTCTGCGTGCAGTCTCAGGGAGCAAGGATGTGAGGTGAAGTTCAGTGTGCTTAGCGGGTTGGCTTATTGATTTCACACCAATGAGATATTTCAAACAGGAGCTTACTTAGTTCCAGACTCCATACCAGGAATGATTTCTGTGCCTGGTTTGCGCATCTCTCTCGGCCCTGCATGTTCCAGTGTAAACCTTAGCAGCTTTGACTGGAAGATCCTCTGCTAGGATGCACTTCGTCCTTTGCCCACTCCTCATGTGAACAGGGATTTAGTAAGTGCATAGAGCACCCAAGGAGGCCGCCACAAGCCAGTCCAGTGTATGGCAAGGTGCATACTGGTTGTCTGGCCTAGCAGCCGTCTTCAGAAATGTAGGCAGATCCCCTTTTCTGTCGAAAAGCTGCAAATTTAGACTTCTCCATAAATGTGAAGCTTGAAAACTTGAGGCTCCACATAAATTATTCTATTTCGAAAAGTCACATTAGAATGTCAGGTTCATCTCCGTAACCTCGACTTTCTCAATACAATAAACAATCTTAGATTCAATTCTCATTGTACTACACACAGAGAAGAGTATACTGTCTTCTGTTTTGAGAGGAAAGTAATAGTCCTTATATTGGGGAAGGAAATTCCAATTTAAATTTCTTGACTTTTCATAAATCTCCTAACTCTGCTAGGAAGAATCTTAATGTAGTCTGCCTTTATTTGGAGGTTACACCCTCTCCAAGATTGTTAAAAGGATAAATATATGCATCTTTATTTAGTATTAATGAACCACAGTAAGAAACGTGTGTAGTTTTAATTTGGGAGGTTTGGGTGACTAAGCTTAGGAACAAGAAGTGATATTCATAAAAGTCTTGATTCTGGGCTGCAGATTCAAAGTGATTGCTTAAGAGTCTGAACAAGTTCAGCTGTGCCACAGGAGATTAAATGTACTTGGCTGGATTTGTGCTCAATTTTCCAGGATATGGGTCTCACGGAGCTGTGAAGAAATTCATTGGCTATTTCTGCATGCAGCCTCTTCCCCTACCATCCTCTGGTGACAGCTGTCCGGGCGCATCACCAGCAAGAGGGCAGCTTTAGCAGAAACAATTCAAGTTTACAAAACAAGACTTTACTGATTTTTATTCCACTTGCCATAAATGATACTGATATATGTTTGCTTTGGGCTTCACCATCCTAAGTGTGAAGTCAAATTTAGGTTTTTGTTAGCATTTAGTTACTTAATGCTTGTACTGTTAACTTGAAAAAAATTAAGTAAAGTCACCCCTTGATGATGTGTGGACCTGAAAGAAAGGGAGAGACTGGACCATTGAGACACGTGGATAAGAGCCAGATGTTTTTTTCTGTACCCCAATCTGTCTCCCAACCATGCATTTTGTCAGAATGGGTAACAAGTAAAAAGACTGAGACTGGACAAGCACATGTTAAGAGTAGGAGGAAGGCAAGGGACCTGTGGTTCCGTGGGGTAGAAGCACCTGGGGCCATAAGACTTGGCGATACTTTTAGTACATTTAGGTGATCATGGCATAAAAGGAATGGAAAAGACTTTTTAACAAGTCTATGAACCTTAATCATTTCTAAAACTTAAGCATTTACTCCAAAGGAATTGTCTATCTTTGTATCAGCTCCAATTTAATCGTTCCTCTTAAAAAATAATTGGATGTAACAAAAAATGTAAAAAATTACACTTTTTTTTTTTAAGATTACACTTTTTGACTGAGAAATGGAAGAGAGAGCATGGAAAGATTGCTGCCTGCCTCTCTTTGATAGTGTGATAATGTTAACTTTAATTGTCAGATTGTTATATTTAACTATAGGTCTAATCTTCCCTTTTCTATCAAATAAATAGTAATATCTTCATCAGAGTATAGTTATAGAATAGTTACACAAGTGTTTGGACAACTTAATCTCTACTAAGATTTCTCAACATTTTCTTAAAACTTTATTTAAATTCAAAAGAAGTAACTTGTAGTACAGAGAATGAATTTGTGGAATTCTTGGCGCTTTTGGTCTACATTTTGGCTTGTAGTAAATCTTGGTCATATTATTATTGATTATTTGTATTAAAAGTGATAGCATGTAATCTGTGGGCTTGTCTTACTTGTACTATAATTAAAACAAAAATTGAAGAAGTAACTTTAGTTTTCTTTGCATAGAGAAAATCTCTGCTGGCTTTAGAGAAAGAAGAGGAAGAAGAGAGAAGTAAAACTATAGAGAGTTTGAAGACAGCACTAAGGACGAAACCAATGAGGTAATTTTTATACTGGGTAGCGTGTACTACTTGTCTCTTTTCTTTTTCTGCTTTTCTACTTTCTTCTCCCCTTGTTTTTTCCCTTCCTTTCTTCTTTATTTTTCTGCAATAGCCAAACTCTTGAGGAAGTCTTAAATTAAAAACATGTAATTGAACCGTGGATGAAATACTTTAATCATTGAACATTCAATAAATTGTTTTTCTTCGGTTAAAAGATATGCAGACATCCATGAAGGTGGCTAAAATACAAAAAGGCAGAAACTAATAAGTGTTGGTGCAGATGTGGAGAGATTGTAACCCTCATTCATTGCTGGGGGGAATGTAAAATGGTGCAACCATTTTGGAAAATAGTTGGACATTTCCGCAGAATATTAAACATAGTGTTGCCATATGAGCCAACAATTCTACTTCTCGATATATAGCCCAAGGGAAATGAAAACATGTCCCTAAAACCTTGTGTGCGAATATTAGCATTATTTATAATAGCCAGAAATTGGAAACACCTAAATTCTATCAACTGATCAATTGATAAATAAAATGTAACATATCCATAAAACAGAATATTTTTCAACCCTAAAACGGAATGGAGTACTGATACATGCTACAACATGGATGAGCCTTGAAAATATTTATGCAAAGCGAAAGAAGCCAGACACAAGGGACCACGTATTGTATGATTCCATTTATATGAAATATCCAGGAAAGGCCAACCCATAGAGACAGAAAGATAAGTGGTTGCCTGGGGTTAGGGAGAGAGGAAAATGGTCTTTTGGGGATAATTAAAGTGTTCTAAAATCAGATAGTGACCATGGTTGCACAACTCTGTGAATATATTAAAAATCACTGAATTACACATTTGAAAGTATGAATTTTATGGCATGTGCGTTATATCTCAATAAAACGGTTGTAAAAGAAATGGATGAGCAATCAGCTTCTACTGTGTGCCTCCCACACGTTCATTTTCCATTAATCCTCTAAGGTTTGGTGCGATATGGGGGTGCTTACAGGTGCATTTCATCAGCACTAGTGCTACGAATGAAGCTTGGCTAGGTCTGGGTGATGTGGTTGGATGAAATAGCTGAGAAATAAAATTCCCTATATTTGACTATAAAATGCTAGGAAAAAATGTACTGATTCCTCAAAAATCATATACAGTAGTATATCAAAAGTTTTCTAATCTGTCCTAACAAGATCAGTGTTTCCCTCTCTATGTGTGTTCTGCATTCTCAGATGTTAATGGCTATCCAAGGCTAAATAAGTTTGGAAATTTCTGGAGTAGTCACATCAACAGGTTATGTTACTTTTGAACTTTTCAGAGGCTTAACCTACAGATGTGTATTGTGAATTATTCTCATTGATTGACTTTACAGTTAAATAAGTGCTATAAATATCAAAAAATTAATGTACAGTAATAAAGTATTGCTTTTATTTGTTTTATATATTGGGATTCCATATAGCATGCCATACAAAAGAAGGTTTCTGCTATAAAACTAAGGAGATAGATTATCATTTGTTTGGCAAGTAAATATCCTGGAGTTTAAGGATGGTCTTTGACTTTTCATTGGTATGGGGCGTGCCTGGGTCAGTGGTCAACACTTAAACATGCCTGAGGACTGGATGCTATCATAACACAGGATCAGCAGATGACTTTAACCTAAGGTGAATATTCTGAATGTCTTCTTGTTCCTGGTTTTCTGTGGTTATAAGATCTGTTCATTGGTTATTCATATCGGTTAAGTTCTTTTTAACTCAATTGGAGATTTTTTTCACACTTCTGGTTAGACCTGACCATTGGGTCTGGGCCAAGGAGGAGGCCTCCAATTAAGAAGACTTCATGTAAGCCTTTGGGTACTTTAGGAACTACATCTTCTTACTTTCTCCTGCCCACCAGCCCCCTAAACCTTTCTGTTAAGGGCTATTAAAATATTCCAAAAAGACTTAAGTCTGATACATTTTAACCTTCTCCTCGTGACAGGTTTGTAACCCGATTCATTGACTTGGACGGCCTGTCATGTATTCTCAACTTTCTAAAGACCATGGACTACGAGACCTCAGAGTCTCGAATACATACCTCTCTCATTGGATGTATAAAGGCGCTAATGAACAACTCTCAAGGTCGGGCTCACGTCCTGGCTCATTCTGAGAGTATTAATGTAATTGCTCAGAGTCTGAGCACAGAGAACATTAAGACGAAGGTGGCTGTGCTGGAAATCTTGGGCGCTGTGTGCCTGGTTCCCGGGGGCCACAAGAAGGTTCTGCAGGCCATGCTGCACTACCAGAAGTACGCCAGCGAGAGAACCCGCTTTCAGGTAGGTGCTTCCTCGCCACTTCTTCATTCCTGCCTTAAAACCAGTGCCTTTCCTGGCCCCGAAGGGGGAATGGTAACTTGAGATTTTCCCCTGTGGTGAGCATTCACGATGGGACTTCAAGCATTTCCTTCTTCTTAGGTAGAGAGTAGAATGTTCTTTCTGTAGTTGATCAATCTGAGGTTGTGGATTTACAGTAGTCCCCCTCTTAACTGCAGTTTTGCTTTCCACAGTGCTAATTACCTGAGGTCAACTGCGGTTAAAAAATATTAAATGGAAAATTCCAGAAATAAATTCCAGAAATAAGCTTTAAATTGTGCAGCTGTTCTGAGTAACATGATGAAATCTTGTGCCATCCTGCTCAGTCCTTCCCAGGATGTGAATCATCCCTTTCTCTAGATACCCACACTGTATACAACACCCAGCCATTAATGTAGGAAAAACATAGTCTATATAGGAATATATATAGGGTTCAGTACTATCCATGGTTTCCGGCATCCACTGGGGATGTTGGAACATATCCCCTCTGAATAAGGGGAGACTACTGTACTGAACTTAAAAATGTAGCCCTGCTTCCTACACATTATATAAAACACTTTTTGATCCACTAAATGGGTGTTCCCTGAAAATTTTATGTGTTACCAGTCTTGATGTAGTATCGATATAAACAGTGAGATTACATCACCACATGGTTTATACTCAAATATAAAAAGTAAGCAGAGTTAACGAAGCACAGTCTTTTGTACTTTGTATACATGTATATGTAAACATATATGATGTAAGAATTTTGAAAGTAGAGTTTTTAGGACTAATCTTAAGGAAAAAAAGGTAGCTTTCTGTGGATCAATGTAATGCTGACTAAACACAAGCTTTTAAAAATAAACTTCAGAGTATTAAAAAATTAATAAAATGAGTGTACGGTTAGTAACTATTCGGTCCTTTGTTTTTACATCTGTATCCTTGGTAGACATTAATTAATGACTTGGATAAAAGCACGGGGCGGTATCGAGATGAAGTGAGTCTCAAGACTGCCATCATGTCCTTCATCAATGCAGTGCTAAGCCAAGGCGCAGGAGTGGTAAGAGCCTCTGTACCACAATTTAAAACATATATTATTAAAGAATAATTTTTAAAAAAAGATTACCAACTGTGTAGTCTAAAGAGCTTAAAAATGTATTCCATCACCCTTTTACTTTCAGGAAAGTTTGGACTTTAGACTTCATCTTCGCTATGAATTTCTGATGTTGGGAATTCAACCTGTAATAGATAAATTAAGGGAACATGAAAATTCAACATTAGATAGGTAAGTCACACTATTATGAGATAGTTCATGTGTTTTCCTTGTGTATAGTGCCAGTCTGTGAACTACTTGTGACCTAAGGAACTTGTACCAAAATGTTAGACCAGGTAATGATGTTTTTATAGTAAGATTTTCTCGATGAAAGAAGCAGCACTTGTGTAGAGAACTTAGTGTAGGTTTTGGCATTAGGCTTGAATCCGTATCCCAGTCCTGCCGCTTACCTGCTGTGTGTTCTGGTCAAGTTACTCAATTTTTCTGAACCTCACTGGGTTTTTTGGGTTTTTTTTTTTTTTTTGCGGTATGCGGGCCTCTCACTGTTGTGGCCTCTCCTGTTGCGGAGCACAGGCTCCGGACGTGCAGGCTCAGCAGCCATGGCTCACAGGCCTAGCCGCTCCGCGGCATGTGGGATCTTCCCAGACCAGGGCACGAACCCGTGTCCCCTGCATCGGCAGGCGGACTCTCAACCACTGCGCCACCAGGGAAGCCCCCTTACTGTTTTTATATGTAAAGAAATAGTGATGATGATGATAACACTATTCTGCAGAGCTGTTATGAAAGCTGACTATAAAACATGTGGAATCACATGGCACCTTTGATAGACATTCTATGAATGTTAATTTCCACTTTCCTGTTCATTTGCTCTTGTCTGCAGTCATTTTACGATTTCTAACATATCCTACCACCTTTCAGATCTTTCCTTCTACCACACTTCTCCCTCATTCACACACTCCACCATGCTTTTTTCCTTGATAGTCCATGAACATGTCAAAATACACTTGCCTCAGGGCCTTTGCACCTGCTATTTCCTCAGCATTAAAAGATCTTCCCACAGATGTCCAAATCGCTTTTTCCCTTTTGCCCATGCAGAGACCTTTTCCAGCCACTGTGTTCATATTCTTCACCTCACCTCACCTCCCATCATTCTCTACCCCCTTTATGCTGTTGGATTTGTCTTCACAGAACTTATCATTCCCCAGTCAATAATAGGGGCTCAATAAGTATTTGAATGAATAAGTGAAAGGCATGAACATTTCTTTTGTAATCTTTAATTCAGTGGTCAGTCAAGTTAGTTATATGGGCTTGTTTTTCCATAAAGAGATTCCATGAGTAGAATCTGGATTTGGTTGTGTTTGGATTTGATAAACTTTCATGAATTGTCTTCTATGTGCTGCGCATCCTAGGCTTTCAGATTTGTCTCTTGTAGTGATCTCATTTCAGTCAGATGATGTCTTCTTTCCTTAGAACATAGTTAAGAGAAGGCATTCAAATTTTGTTGTCGTACTTCTTTTAGAGATATCTCTGAAATTTTAGGAAAGGCCTTAGTATTTATGTCCTGATTCCTATGTGCCTGTGTTTGTAGGATGTTCAACTTTTAATAGCTTTTCTTTAATTGTCTTTCAGGCATTTAGATTTTTTTGAAATGCTCCGAAATGAAGATGAACTAGAATTTGCCAAAAGATTTGAACTGGTACATGTGCTTACAATTATTCTAATTTGACTCAGCAGCTCACAAATGTCCCTGTTGTAATGTGTGTCATAGAGATGACATGTAACCTAAGAGCAAAGTCAGATTTCTGTTTTGCTATCTAAGTGGCAGGATTAGCTTCTATTTGCCTTGTAATTGCTTACCTTACCTTGCAGGAATTGAAGAACTTGGATGTTTGACTTAGATTTCTTTTTCATATGAAACAGGTTCACATAGACACAAAAAGTGCTACTCAGATGTTTGAGCTGACCAGGAAGAGGCTGACCCACAGTGAAGCTTACCCTCACTTCATGTCCATCCTGCACCACTGCCTCCAAATGCCTTGTGAGTGTGTTTGTGACTTAACGCATGTGTTTGTGAATGTTTGGACATCATCCAAAGGGCTCTGTCTTCTGAACAGTGTGGCTTAGGTTGGGTGCACACCAGGGATTCCAAACCTTAGTTTTGTGACAGCCCAGTGTGTCTCTGCACAGCTTAAGGGGTGTTGTGAAGTTCTCAAAATGAAACGAATTATAACTCACTTTGATTTTAAAAATAAACATATGCCTTACAACACATTTAGAAGGGGGCAGAAAGTGCCTCTCAATCACGTAAATGGTCATCGTGTGTCAGAATTCCAGAAACGTTGGGAAGGGTTGTAAACATCTGTCTGGTTTTGTGGCTCTGGCGGGTGACCACTGTTGAAAAATATTCATTCAAGTTTTGAAACCAGTTGAAGTATCTCCACTGTTCTTTTCTTTTTTAGACAAGAGAAGTGGCAACACCGTTCAGTACTGGCTACTCCTAGATAGAATTATACAGCAAATAGTTATCCAGAATGACAAAGGTCAGGACCCTGACTCCACGCCCTTGGAAAACTTTAATATTAAAAATGTCGTACGGATGTAAGTTTCTTTTTATTTTGCTACCCTTGAGATAATAGCACCAGTATAAGACATTTGTATTATCCTACTTCAAAATAGCAGCTGGGAGAACTGAAATGTTCTAGAGGTCAGATACGAGTTCCTATATGTATACATGTAATATATATATATGTAACATCTGGGTTTAAAATGGGTTTCAGGCATGCTGAGGACTTTCTCTGCATTAAACAGTTTTTCTACCTAGAGAGCATGCATTTAGCAGTGGGCCTTTTACGCTTTTTGTAATGAATGCTCCTTTAACTATCATACAGGTTGGTTAATGAAAATGAAGTTAAGCAGTGGAAAGAACAAGCAGAAAAAATGAGAAAAGGTAAATGATGAGGTCCTGACGAGAGAAGAGGTCATGTTACTGGTTATTGGACAACTCTCCTTACTGTATATTTTAGAAATTTGCATTAATGCTTCTCATTGACTTTGGTGTATAAACAGCCTTTCCCCTCCCCCATGTTTTCAGGGCATTTTGCCTGGTTTTTCTTGAATCAGACTATCTTAGTTGTCATGTTGATTCCCAAATATTTTATCCTTTCATTATAATCATTTTTTGAAGCATTCACTGTTCAATGTTCATTAATTCAAATTTTCTAAACCACCGTTCATTTTTGGAAGCATTTTTGAAGCATTTACTGTTCAATATTCATTCATTCAAATTTTCTTAACTACCGTTCATCCCAGCCTTCCCCATAACTGCTCTTGAAAGCACACTAGATTTTAAGAACTATAATCAGGGACACCAGGGATTACCCAGAATTTTGAAAGAGAAGCACAGGCAACTTGGTTTCAGCAGCCCATTTCTCCACGTGACCTTAATTTGGCACCAGTTATAAAAAGAGAAATCATGCAGAAAATCACTGACCATTAGAGATGTACATGTTGTGAAACATTAACAGACCAGCCATTGGTGAGTATCTCAATATGTCTTTGCTATCAACTCTCAGCATCAAATGACTTGGGGGGGGCGGTCATTCGTGCCTGTCACCATGCCAAACCACTCACAGAATAAGTATAACTCTTCCCCTCCTTCAAAATATTAGCAAATTAAAGTTGGACCCTTTGAGAAAACAGTCATACGCCCGGCCACTACTCTTTCACTGTGCTGGTTAACTGACTTCCTTTTCCCTGTCCAAGTGACTCATTCACAGCCAGTGACATACAGTAGCACTCACCATAGTATTCAGTGTGTTGACAATATGGTCCAAGAGATGCTGAAGCATTTCCTTTCCTCTCATCACGTTTTGTCCATTGAGCAGAAAAGCAGGCTCACCACTGATATCGGAAAATACCGAATATGAAGTTCTGTTATATTGTGGGTTCCTCATATGAATTCAGATAGGTCTCAAATAAGTGAGGTTGCACATACATTTTTATAAATTAATTCCAGAAACTGCTATAGAAAGAATAGAGACATTGACAACAAGTTAGGGTAAAGAGAGAATTATACCCGAGAAGATGGTCAATGAGTGGTACTTTAGGGATATACCCTAGAGCATGGAGACTCAGGTGTGCAAGTTGAAGAGAGTACTTAGGACATAAGCTTTGGAGTCATTTCAGTCCTTCATGCAGTGGGTATGTACTGAATGGCTGCACGGGGCAGGCACGGTGCTGGGCTCTGGGTCTGGGTCTCAGCTCTGCCCCTGACTGACTGTGTGGGTAGGCTAAGTCATGTCCTTTACCCCTCCAGTCTTTGCCTCTGCAAAGTGAAGATTACATCTAACTCACAGGGTTGTTGTGAAGAGTAAATGACAAATATTAGGACTTTAGCATAGTACCTGGCATTTATTAGCTGCCTAGTAATGGTAGAAAGTTTTGTAGCATTTAGGCAGTTGAGGGGTACAAGAGGAAGTGGCCCAGATCAGCTGGAGGAATAGGATGGTTTAAAGTGAGGTCATGCATAGAGTGCAAAAAAGGAGATATTGTCGGTAAAATTCATTCTTCTCTAGAAGTGTCAAGTAGCAAAGTTCTATTAAATAGGGTACCTGTTGATGAATTTCTCAGAGGGTGGAGGCTGTGAGGAGACAGGAAGTACTATGGACCTGAAAGGTGGAGAATATCTGGGGAGAATTCTCTGTAGTGCCGGATACCCAGTAAATACTGAATAAAAGCTTAGCAAATGGAGACTATTTGTGGAGATAATCCTTTAGGCTGGAGCTTCCCATACCGGGCACTTTATCAGAATCCTCTAAGGAGCATTTGAAAACCACAGGTTCCTAAGGCCTGCCCCTGATCTATAGAACAGACTCCCTGGAATGTGGTCTGTGAGTCCTGAAATGTCAAAATCTCTCAGGTGGTTCTGAGGCTTGGCCAGATTTGTCAAAGGCTAATGACCGATAATAGGAAGTTAGGTCTTACATTGTCAAAGAGGAATGAAACAGAGATAGAAGAAGGAAAGTGGGATGCAGTGGGGTAGTTTTTAGATGTCGCTGAAGAAGTCAGGGAAGCATCCACAGAGTGGTAGAAGCGGGTTGACGGTTATCTTAACTCCAAGGCTGGTAAACTCCAAGGATTTTAGTGACTTGAACCTTCTCTGCAAACTCTGATTTTAGAGAACTAAGAAGAGAGAAAGTAAAAGACAGAGAAAGCAAGAATTTAAATGTTATCAAATTCAGAAATAGAGACCAGCTCTGTATAGCTCTGCCCCAGTAGGTTCTATCTCTAGTGGGTTTATTGGTATAAAAAGACTAGGGATTGGGGCCAAGTATTTGAAATGAAAATCTGCAGGCTAAACTTCATTAGTCCTCTTTTCCAAAGAGTATTACTCCTGTAAGTGCTAGAGTCAGGAGGTGTGTTGGCAACATAGGTAAGCGTTATGCTAAATGGGATGCCTTGTTCCGTTATAGCGGGGTTGGGGGAGTGAGTGCAACTACAGCTGAGAGCTAACATTTTTCTCCGCGTATTATCGTGATTCTCATGCTCAGCAGGTACTACTTAACTTAAAACCCTTAAGGTGTTTAATGATGAGATAATAACATTTGCTTTCGCAAGTTTTAATAATTGTTTGCCAGCGCATAAAACACTTCAAGTCCAAGGGGCCCTCTGAGGGCAGTGGGACCAATGACTCCACACTGGGACAAACCCTGGGTCCGGCAGCAGCACTTCCTCCCAGGGCAGGATCCTCCCTTTCAGCCCCTCTGCTAGTGGGACCTAAGCCAGCAAACCCAGCTAATGAACACTGGACTTGTCTAGTTCTCATTTCTAACTTGTGAAAAGAGGCCCTGTTAATAGTCATTTTCCCTAGTGTGACTAAAGGGCCATTTCTAGGACAGGATTCTAAATTAAATACCAAGCAGGCGCCATTCACCTCCACAAATAGTTGCTCACGCCTGTGTTCCATCTTTGGAACTGTGACCGGAGGGCCTCTTCAGCCTTTTACAGAATGTAGTTGATAAAGTTGTTCATCTGAAGCCCCCTGCAAGCACGAGCACCATTGAGCCCATGAGTTGCTCCCTTTGATGGAGAAGAGGAATGATTTTATAAATCATAATAAAGAGCCTCACAATCACCCTCAATCGATCTTCTGTTTAGAGAAAATGCTTCAGCTTTGAAGAGTTCACCGTTTTCATGTCCAGTTGTTTTCATGTGTAGAGCACAATGAGTTACAACAGAAACTGGAAAAGAAAGAGCGAGAATGCGATGCCAAGACCCAGGAGAAGGAAGAGATGATGCAGACCTTGAATAAAATGAAAGAGAAACTTGAAAAGGAGACCACTGAGCACAAGCAAGTGAAGCAGCAGGTGGCGGACCTCACGGCCCAGCTCCACGAGCTCAGCAGGGTGAGCTCACGGGCCCCAGGCTGGGTCTCCCATGGCTGGCAGCTGCTGAGGCCTCCTTATCCCAGAGCCCCCCTCCTTAAGTAGACAGCTCTGCTGGGGCCAATAGAGCCTGAACCGTCTCCTGACCCATCACGGTGGTGGTGCAACCTGTTCCCTCTGCTTACCGTGCACGTTAGCAGAGGTGGTTGAGGGTGTGCATTTGTTCTCCAATACAGATACTCTCACAAGAGCAAGGAAATCACATTAGCTTCTTAACATGAAAACTGATTTCATGAAAACCAAACTGGAGGATGGTACCAGAAGTGAGAGACACGTGAACCCTTTGCAAACGAGCCCTAGAGTGTCACACACGAGGCCTCTCAACTTACTGTGCCTTTAAGCCCACATTCTCAGATGTGTGAATTTCTCCATAATACACATGTTAGGCAAAGTTTCAGACCCTAAAAATCATCCAGTGAATTTACTTCTTCTGTTCATCTCCTCTTTTCCTATTTTTATTTTTCAGAGGGCCGTCTGCGCTTCACTCCCCGGTGGAGCATCGCCTGGAGCCCCTGGGGGGCCCTTTCCTTCCTCTGTGTCCGGACCCCTCCTCCCTCCCCCACCACCCCCGCCTCTGCCTGGTGGAGCGCTTCCTCCTCCACCCCCTCCCCTCCCCCCAGGGGGCCCTCCCCCTCCCCCAGGGCCTCCTCCCTTGGGAGGAGTCATGCCACCTCCTGGTGCCCCCCTGGGTCTGGCACTCAAGAAGAAGAACATTCCTCAGCCCACAAACGCCCTGAAATCCTTCAACTGGTCTAAGCTGCCTGAGGTGAGCCATTTGTTCCAACTTTCCCTCTAACGGATAGCACTAGCAGTGCTCTGTGTTGTCTCTGATCGGGCCACCCTGGCTGTCCAGTGATTTCATTTCCTAGTGCAGCATTCTCACTAGCTCAGATATTCAAGTGATAAAGCTTCTGAAACAAGGGACCCGATTTTTGAAGCCAGCTCATTCTGAGCATCCGGTAGAGTGAAAAATTTGGGATAGCAGCACTTTGTAAAACAAATAACTACATCTATTATTTTTGTGTCTAACTATAAACCCCAGCGCTTCTTAACTTGATGTTTGCAGAACAAACTGGAAGGAACAGTGTGGACCGAAATTGATGATACAAAAGTCTTCAAAGTTCTAGATCTTGAAGACCTAGAAAGAACTTTCTCTGCTTACCAAAGACAGCAGGTAAGAGCATGTGCCCTCCAGATGCTAAAATAATTAAGGAGTCATGTTCTTGTGCATGATCCCTGGGCCATCTGCCATAACCATGATATGTTAGGCATCTTAATTCTAGGCTGTTTGGTCTAGCCTATTATGTTCCTGCAGACAGCATGGTGTGTGGGTCTGCATGTGTGTTTAGGTTCCTGTCAGTTTATGTGTGTGTGTGTGTGTGTGTGTGCGTGCGCGCGCATGTGTGTGTACATGTTGAAGGTATACAAGCTCCTTGTTAGGGAGCTTCATGCTCTGGTGTCTTTCCACAACACCGTCTCCGTTGGTGGAAGGAGCTCTGTATCTTATTGTCACTTGTGCTTAGTCAAAGGGGCCACCAGGGGAAAATAGTAGGAGAGTTACCTAACTTGTAGTGTCACCCCACAGTGTTTGTTTCTGAAGCTATTTTAGTTATAATATTTGTATCTCAAATGGTTATTATCAGAAGTGGACTGCTTATTTGAAATAAATGGAACCTTTTGAAGTATGGGGGTTGGTAAATGACTATAAGTTGGCAGCTAGATAGAACCTAGAAAGAAGTTTTTGCTCTGTCCTGAACACGATCGACTCAGAAGTGGGGCTGTGAAGGCTGAGCAAGTGTGGGGATGGCAGTGGAACAAATAGGACCCAAGGAGCTTCTGAAAAGTGAGCAACATGATAGTATGAGAACATGCAGTTTGATTTGGTGCTTACTAACCTGGCCAAGTAGTCAGCGTCACTTAGTGAGCTTGGTCACATCTGTGCGGTACCTCTCACCCCTCGAGAGGGCATCTTAGTAGAGTTCACAGCAAAGTGGCTTGGTACAGAGAGTCTCAGAAGTACAAGCAAGAGGTGGATTGAGGTCTTCAACAGTCAATCGGAAGTCTGGGAGGGAAAAAGTGAGTCTCAGAGTGTAAGGAGAAAAGTTCAAAGGGTGACTGAGGGAGAGAAATGATGAGAGCAGAGGGTGTCTTAAGGAACAGGAACAGGCAGATGCCAGGCATCTGCGTAGGGGCTTTCCTTGGGTTTTGCTGGGAGGCCCTTAACTCCCGTGTGAATCATTCCCAGGGTGGAGCATCCTCAGACAAGCAGCAGACTTCCTAGTCTGCTTAGGCTTGGCTTGGTTCCCAAGAAAGAGTGTCTCAGAACAGAACTGCCAAGCACCAAGGGAGAAGATGGACCGAGGCTGGGGAGAAAAAACAGCTGAGGTTTTCTTTTTCAAAATGGCCTTTGATGCAACTAAAATTGAAAAGAAAAAGTAGTACATCTTTTAGCCAGAATATTTTCCCTTAAGTGAGAGAATATTTCTCTGCAGTGCCCTTAATGCTATTTTAATAAAGTACAAAAATGCAGGTGGTTGCCTGCCATGGCAGAATGACTGTAAGATAGGAGCACTCAGCTGGGACCCCTCCCAAAAGTATGACAGCAAACTTGTACAATATCATAAATGCCAAATAAAGGAAAATGAAGAAAAAGAAGATAGGACGTTGTCCAGTTGAAAGCAAGATACCTTATCTTTCAGGGGACAAACAAAAGATGTGTTGAGAGCTCTTGTATGGCAGGTACTTGGACCAGATTCATTCCTGAATGGCCACAACAGGCCTCCTCTCTCTCCCGTCCCACGATAGTTTCCTCTGGGCCTTAACATGAAGTAGGACATTAGGACATAGCCAGTTTCCTGGTAGATTCAAATAATCTTCTGACCTAATTACACGTCCTGCTGATTTCCTACTTCAGTTTCAGTCACTAATACTGGTCCATTCTAGTTGCCTAAGATGAAGGTTTGGGAACTTAGAGAAGTAAATAAAAGGAAGAGAAAAACAGCAGTTATTCCAAATGATGCTATTCAAGTCTGAGCTCGTGGGTTGCATTTATTATGAAGGCAGATGGTTGAAAGACCCAAGTTTACAAGACTCATAATTAACTGGCTTTCAGCAGAAGGTGCAGAAGGATGCTGCCAAAATGCTCTGGGACAAACATGTGGACAGTTCTCAAGAGCTCCAGGAGACAGGGTTGCAGAAAGCCTAGCAATTGGGTAATTGTCTCCTAGCAACCAATTGCTGTTTAAATAATCAGTAGTCATGCCAGTCAGGATAAACCAGAACATTTCGGTTGCACTTAACACTAAGTAGTAGACTGGTTAAGTAGAATCATTTGTGACATTTGCAGTAGTACTTCCCAGAGAAAAATTTCAGCACACCCACTCAGCTTGACTCAAGTAGGTCTCCCCTCTTGGTGTAAGAACATGAGCTGAGAATTTTTAAACCATAAAGGTGTTTCCCAAATGAAGGTAATTTGAGCCATTCCATTGAATTTATTGAATGTTGAGAGACAGAAAATCGAAAGATGAAGACAGACTAGTAGGAACACATAGGATAGACTAAAGGTAACGGGGTGCCTGTCATTGTGTCCCCATGTCTCATAACTAATGGCAACGTCAAGACCTATGCATTTTCATTTTAGTCTTGGCAGTGCTCTATTTAATTATTGTTACACTTGAATTGCTCTCTTTTCTACTCCCAAATGAATGCCGGGAACCCTTTTTTTCAATGATTTCTCCTCTTTCTTCCCTCCAGAGTTATAAAACCCTGGTCAAACTCTCTGGATTTCAGCCAGTTGTGTGGCCAAGTAAATTTCTCAGAGAGACAAAGAACCCATGAATACCATTGTCTGTGTGCATGCAACAGGAACACTACACAGAGTAAGATTTTGAAAAAAATTTCAAGCTTCAGATTAGTATAATTTAGGTGAACACTGATTAATGACATGTAGGAGAGGTTTGATATGAGTAAATGTACACACACACACACAAGATGTGCCCTGTTGATATGAGAAATATTGAATCATTAAAAACAACAGATATTTTTATTGTCTGCTTTGCATATAAAGTATGTCAAGGGACACAAATGTGTTAAACTATTGCACACGTCTATAATGCAGCTTATACTATAAAAGCAGAGATGAGGAAAATCTGTAAATAACCAGAATATAGACTAAAAGATGATAATCAATATTAAGTATCCATTACATTTTTGGTGCTGAATATAATATATACAGCCCCAATCTCATCAACCCTAACTTTTAGTTCTCAAGGAACTGATACTTATTTGTTCATTTAATCTTCACACCAACTCTTTGAGGTGAGTATTATTCCTATGTCACAGATAATAAAAATATGGCTCAGTATGTATTCAGTGTCCAGACAGGTGTACAAGTGGCATAATTCTCAGTTTCACTTTGTTCTTATTGATGGCTTTATTGATTATGAAGGTTAGACTTTGTAAAGGATTTTCTTTAACTCCAGTTTTAAGAACAAGATCATTTCTATTCAGGATTCTTTTTTTTTCCAGTGTGGATATCAAAGGTGTGAGCCGATTATGTAAGCTTATGTGCCACATGAAATGGAATTTAATAGCATACAGTTATTCCCCTGCTCACATTACAAAAGTTCATTTGAAAGTCAATGTCTTGAATCTCAGAACCTCTTTTCCTCATTGAAACTGTACTATACATGATCTCTAGGCCAGCCACAAGAGACTTATTTTAATACATAATGTAGCACATTGCATAGTAGTACTATCTCAGTTACAATTAAACAACATTCATATTTGTTTTGTGGGAAATTTTCATCTCAAGATGTTATAAATTCATTCTCCCTATTCATGCAATTTGGACAGAGAGAAAATGAGCTAAAGGTACTACATTTACCTAAAGGCACACATATCTCTGGAGCAACAAATGAACAGCTGGTTATCTCCATTCCTCTTCCCCACTCTTTGCCTGGGGACACCCCTTCTTTCTAGGTCCTATTATCAGAACGTGATATAACATTTCAAAGCCTCTCTGCTTTGAATAGTTACAAAGGATAACTATCCTAGGCTCCAGAATCCAACTCTCCACTAACATGTCATATACAAGTCATTCTTGGGGTCCCATTTGGTATAGTCAGTGGTATCTTCTGAATTTTTATGAATGGCCAAAGAAATTTCTTTTTTTATTTTCTTTATGTTTTTTGTTATTCTGTATATATAGGTTTTACATTGAAAAATTATGTGATTTAGGACATTGATTTCAACAAGCTTTGTCCTTAGTCATGGCATATGAAGACAGGAGATAAAAATTGTAAATAGTGGTTTTTCTTAGTACCAAAGTATAAGGTACAGGTTCTATATAGCTGGACAACATGGTACTAGTTAATCAAATACAGGGTTTTATATAAATATTAGTGTGTGTGCATTTCTCTGGAGAGGGATCTCCAGCTTTTATCAGATTTACAATGGGATCTCAACCTCAAAAATTTTAAGAACCATCCATATAAAGGTTGTCATTGTCTATGAAATGTCGAGTCATTATTTCATGGTGAAACCCTATTTATAGGAATTTATCAGCACTGGCTCCTGAAAATGCAAGCCCCAACTTCCTACTTATTTTCCAAACCCTAAGCCCTACACCAAAAATCAACTGGAAAAATCAGATATCCTGTTAGGTGGAGCCAAATGTAGGCAATTCTATCATGTTTGGCCCAAGCCAATTAGTGAATAATTTAAAGTTTCAAAAAGAATGTTAACTTATTTGAAATAGTCCTGGGAGCATCAGTATTTTTAACATTCCCCATCTAATAAGCTTTGTGATTTTATTTAAAATGTGATGATTAAAGGACTCTTAAAATAGGGGATTTCAAGATCTCCAATTAACCTAACTCTCACATGGCATTCTTCATCCTCACCTCTCAAAAGATAAGATACATTACTTAGCTATTAACTGTTATACTTAGTGCTGCTGCTGGTTACAAGTGGGAGATCTTGACCAGCTGTGCTTCAACTCAACTGAAAAGTAGGGCAATAGGCAAAAAAATGGACTTGATCATTGGCTTGAAAGGTAGAATTGTAGTGTGTGATAGCTTCCAAGTATGGAGCTCATAAATATGTGACAGGTACTGTACAAAATGCTTTACACGCATATCACATTTAATACAGTAAATATCCAGTTGTTTACTTCATTTTACAGATAGTGAAACTGAGCCCCAAGTCACATCCTTAGTAAATGCTTGTGGCCTGGTTCCATAGGCCACTACAGTAGAGATTAATTTCCAGACAGTGGGAACTTAGGGAGAATGAGTTGCCAGACACCTTCATACAAGTTTCTTCCTTGAAGGCCAGACAGGGAGAGCAGGGTCTAAATTCAACTTGCAACTTGTCTCTTTAAGAGAGAAAAGTAGGATAAGATGACCTCATGGAGTTCACTTCACCAGTTTTTTCTGCCCTTGAAAGGAGAAACTGCTGTTACAGGGAAAGAGTGCTAAGGATTTTCAGTGTAAAAAACTTGACAGTTACAACAGGGACAAAAGAAAACTGTGACATCAGAGGAAAGAAAAGTTTCATGTGGTTATCACTTTATTTTTTAAACGCCATTCCAGAAAAGTAATCCCCCCTTGTATGGGTGGAGCAAGGGGAGGATACATTTTGTTTCCCATTCGAAGAATGATGTGAAACAGCTCATCTGTGTAAAATTGGCCTTGGCAGTGCTGCCGGGACCAGTGAGGCCTTAAGGAATCTGCTAAGTAAACGCTGATTGTGTAAGTAGTTGGCCCAAAAACTGGGGTGTGTTTTGCACACCGAAGCTTTATTCATGCCATCACGGCAAAAATATGCAAAGAAAGCTGTGACTTTCTCATAACGTGTCAATTACTGCTTCCTCTTTCCCTTCTTCACTCCAGGTCTTTTCTATGAACTATTTTCAACAGAGGCTGTTGACCTTATACGCATGAACAGCCCCAAGGCAGTGTGGACAGGACCACCAATGGCTGCACAGCACATGAATCACTTATTGTCTCTTAATTGCAAGTTCTGTCTTTTTCCGCATACCTACCCAGAGCGCCCACAGACATTGTTTGGACTCTTGGGGAGTACTGAGTGTTGGTTTTACTGACCTATATTGTTGAACTTGTCTTTTTTCTTTTCTTAATCCTTCCTAGTGACACAAGAAGATAGGAGATTATTCCATCCCGTCAAAAAAGCATGTTTGCTGGTAGCACATGACAATGGGAGTAGTTCCCTCAGGTTGATAGAGTTGATTGATATTTTCTGCTTCAAGGGAAAACCGTGAAATCTGCTTCATGTTGAATACATGGAGCCCAGTGGTCCTTTCAAAGAGGATTTGTTCCTTCACCACTTTGAGTCTTTTGGGGGTGTTTTAAAGCCCTTTCGTTTCTGAATTTGATTTGCCACCATTGAAAATTGTGTACAGCACATGCCATCTTCTCTCTTTACCCTGAACGCTTAGTACCCTGCTCTTCAATGTATCTTCAGCCAGACTCTCATCTTCATCAACTCTCATTGCTGCTCCTGGGAGCATAAAATCATCTCTTACCCTGTCACTGATTTCCTTGACCTTCCCCCATTGGTTGCTGTGATTTCTGAACTGCATGTATCTGATTTGCCTTTTCCATGCCTCTGCCATGGCTGTAGGATTTCTTTGTGAACAGTAACTCCAAGCAGGTAAGTGAGCTAAAACCCACACTTTGCTTAATGTAACTCCTTGGCTTACTATAAGCTCGAAATGTCTTGGTTTTCCTAGGGTTTTTTTTTTTTTTTTCTGAGAGTGTAATACAATGCCTACTTAATTGCACATTGGGTTTCAACTCTTAACTGAATATTGAGAGGTATGCCTGAAATCTCAGCACAATACGAAACAGTTAAAGTTTGGTCACATGGTGCCTCTTATTATAAACTCCATGTTGTCTTTGTTTCCTAAACTGTTATCCAGTTCTAGAACTCTTTGGTTTCCTTACTTTTTTTTTTTTTTGGCCAGAGTTCCCTATTTTTTAATCTTTTTTATTTTTTAAATTGGGGTATAGTTGCTTTACAATGTTGTGTTAGTTTCTGCTGTATAACAAAGTGAATTAGCTATACATATACATATATCCCCATATCCCCCCCTCTTGGACCTGCCTTCCACCACCACCCCCCACCCCCGCGACCCCATCCTGCCCATCTAGGTCACCACAGGGCACCGAGCTGAGCTCCCTGCGCTATACAGAAGGTTCTCACTAGCTATTTGTTTTATACATGGCAGTGCACATATGTCAATCCCGATCTTGCACGTCCATTCTCTGTGTCTGCTTTCACTTCTTTCATTTTTTAATGGCATGATCTGTTTTTTAAATTGAGCCTGACCTTTAACAAAATCAAACTTGCTATTTATCAAGTCAATCTATGTTTTCACCTTGATGCCCAGTTTACTCAAACAGTATTTTATGTATAATTGTTTTATGCCTCTTCCACCATAAATTATGACTGGCCCTCATTGCTTACAGCTCTCTGTACAGCAGTAGAGTGTGTAAGTAGTGTTTTATTGTTAATCGAGGTAAATCGAACCAATGCCTTGAACTGCGCCCTCCCTGTTGTCCATCAGGCTCCAGGGTAATGAAAGGTACCATCTGGGCTTCGGAGCTTCCTGTTGCACATGAAGACGTTTGGGAGGTTTTATTGTTCAGCTTTCTGAGTGTTCAGGATGCAAATGGTTCTGGGGTGAATGGGCCCTGTAAATGGCTGGACCAGCAGTGGCACGTTTCAGCTGAGCTTGATTCATAGTGACAGTCCTTCTGTCTGCTCTCCATCGGGATTTGGGGGACAAAAGGAGGGTACCGTTCATTAATAACTTATGCATCTTCAACTTAGAAGCACTTTGTTCTTCCAAATAATGCTTTTTCAAATGTGGGTGGTCAGCTTTCCTTATTTTCCTTTGTCAACTACATTTTAGCCTTTGTTTCAATTCCACCACCTGCATACATTCCCCTGCTTACCGTCTCGGCTTTGCGCGCGCGCGCGCGCGTGTGTGTGTGTGTGTGTGTGTGTGTGTGTGTGTGTGTGTGTGTGTGTGTGTGTGTGTGTGTACAGCAAATATAAAGGAAAACTGTGTATCTGAAGTTGGAATGTCCCTGTTTGACTTTGATGGATTTCTTTCATGCTCCTTATAGAAAGAAGCAGATGCCATTGATGACACACTGGGCTCCAAACTTAAAGTCAGAGAGCTTTCGGTGATTGATGGTCGGAGAGCTCAGAATTGCAACATCCTTCTATCGAGGTATTGTTGATGTTGTCTAAACATTTCTGGTAGGACCAACTTTCTTTTTTTTTCTAATTTAATTTAATTTTTTTATACAGCAGGTTCTTATTAGTTAGCTGTTTTAAACATATTAGTGTATATATGTCAATCCCAATCTCCCAATTCATTTTACCACCCCCTGCCCCTGCTTTCCCCCCTTGGTGTCTATACGTTTGTTCTCTACATCTGTGTCTCTATTTCTGCCTTGCAAACAAGTTCATCTGTACCATTTTTCTAGATTCCACATATATGCGTTAATATATGATATTTGTTTTTCTCTTTCTGACTTACTTTACTCTGTATGAGTGAAGTTTCTAGGTCCATCTGACTGACTCTTTCTGACTTACTTCACTCTGTATGAGTGAAGTTTCTAGGTCCATCTGCGTCTCTACAAATGACCCAATTTCATTCCTTTTTATGGCTGAGTAATATTCCATTGTATATATGTACCACATCTTCTTTATCCATTCATCTGTTGATGGGTATTGAGGTTGCTTCCATGACCTGGCTATTGTAAATAGTGCTGCAATGAACATTGGAGTGCATGTGTCTTTTTGTGTGTTTTTTTTTTTTATAAATTTTATTTATTTATATTTTTTATTTTTGGCTGTGTTGGGTCTTCACTGCTACACGTGGGCTTTCTCTAGTTGTGGCGAACGGGGGCTACTCTTCGTTGTGGTGCATGGGCTTCTCATTGCAGTGGCTTTTCTTGTTGCGGAGCACAGGCTCTAGGCACATGGGCTTCAGTAGTTGTGGCTCATGGGCTCTAGAGTGCAGGCTCAGTAGTTGTGGCGCATGGGCTTAAGTTGCTCTGTGGCACGTGGGATCTTCCCAGACCGGGGCGTGAACCTGTGTCCCCTGTATTGGCAGGTGGATTCTTAACCAGTGTGCCACTAGGGAAGTACCATGTGTGTCTTTTTGAATTATGGTTTTCTCTGGGTATATGCCCAGTACTGGGATTGCTGGATCATATGGTAATTCTATTTTTAGTTTTTTAAGGAACCTCCATACTGTTCTCCATAGTGGCTGTATCAATTTACATTCCCACCAGCAGTGCAAGAGGGTTCCCTTTTCTCCACCCCATCTCCAGCATTTGTTGTTTGTAGATTTTCTGATGATGCCCATTCTAACCAGTGTGAGGTGATACCTCATTGTAGTTTTAATTTGCATTTCTCTAATAATTAGTGATGTTGAGCAGCTTTTCATGTGCTTCTTGGCCATCTGTATGTCTTCTTTGGAGAAATGTCTATTTAGGTCTTCTGCCCATTTGTGTTTTTTTTGGTTTTTTTTGTTTTTTTGCGGTACACAGGCCTCTCACTGTTGCGGCCTCTCCCGTTGCGGAGCACAGGCTCCGGACGCGCAGGCTCAGTGGCCATGGGTCACGGGCCCAGCCGCTCCGCGGCATGTGGGATCCTCCCGGACCAGGTCACGAACCCTTGTCCCCTGCATTGGCAGGTGGACTCTCAACCACTGCACCACCAGGGAAGCCCTTCTGCCCATATTCTAATTGGGTTGTTTGTTTTTTTAATATTGAGCTGCATGAGCTGTTTATATATTTTGGAGATGAATCCTTTGTCCATTGATTCATTTGCAAATATTTTCTCCCATTCTGAGGGTTGTCCTTTCATCTTGTTTATAGTTTCCTTCGCTGTGCAAAAGCTTTTAAGTTTCATTAGGTCCCACTTGTTTATTCTTGTTTTTATTTCCATTACTCTAGGAGGTGGGTCAAAAAAGATCTTGCTGTGATTTATGTCAAAGCGTGTTCTTCATGTTTTCCTCTTAGAGTTTTATAGTACCTGGTCTTACACTTAGGTCTTTAATCCATTTTGAGTTTCTTTTTGTGTATGGTGTTAAGGAGGGTTCTAATTTCATTCTTTTACATGTAGCTGTCCAGTTTTCCCAGCACTCTTATTGAAGAGGCTGTATTTTCTCCATTGCATATCCTTGCCTCCTTTGTCATAGATTAGTTGACCATAGGTGTGTGGGTTTATCTCTGTACTTTCTATCCTGTTCCATTGATCTATATTTCTGTTTTTGTGCCAGTACCATATTGTCTTGTTTACTGTAGCTTTGTAGTATAGTCTGAAGTCAGGGAGCCTGATTTCCTTCATTTTTTTCCCTCAAGATTGCTTTAGCTATTTGGGGTCTTTTGTGTCTCCTTACAAATTTTAAGATTTTTTTGTTCTAGTTCTGTGAAAAATGCCATTGGTAATTTGATAGGGATTGCATTGAATCTGTAGATTGCTTTGGGTAGTATAGCCATTTTCACAATATTGATTCTTCTAATCCAAGAACATGGTATATCTCTCCATCTGTTTGTGTCATCTTTCATTTCTTTCATCAGTGTCTTATAGTTTTCTGGGTACAAGTCTTTTGTCTCCTTAGGTAGGTTTATTCCTAGGTATTTTATTCTTTTTGTTGCAATGGTGAATGGGATTGTTTCCTTAATTTCTCTTTCTGATCTTTCATTGTTAGTGTATAGGAATGCAAGAGATGTCTGTGCATTAATTTTGTATCCTGCAACTTTACCAAATTCATTGATTAGCTCTAGTAGTTTTCCAGTGGCATCTTTAGGATTATCTATGTACAGTAATCTGCAAACAGTGAAAGTTTTACTTCTTTTTTTCCAATTTGTATTCCTTTTATTTCTTTTTCTCTGATTGCTGTGGCTAGGACTTCCAAAACTATGTTGAATAATAGTGGTGAGAGTGGACATCCTTGTCTTGATCCTGATCTTAGAGGAAATGCTTTCAGTTTTTCACCATTGAGAATGATGTTTGCTGTGAGGTTTGTTGTATATGGCCTTTATTATGTTGAGGTAGTTTCCCTCTATGCTCACTTTCTGGAGGTTTTTATCATAAATGGGTGTTGAATTTTGGCAAAAGCTTTTTCTGCATCTATTGAAATGATCATATGGTTTTTATCCTTCAATTTGTTATTATCGTGTATCACATTGATTGATTTGCGTATATTGAAGAATCCTTGCATCCCTGGGTTAAATTCCACTTGATCATGGTGTATGATCCTTTTAATGTGTTGTTGGATTCTGCTTGCCAGTATTTTGTTGAGGATTTTTGCATCTATGTTCATCAGGGATATTGTCCTGTAGTTTTCCTTTTTTGTGACATCTTTGTCTGGTTTTGGTATCAGGGTAATGGTGGCCTTGTAGAATGAGTTTGGGTGTGTTCCTTCCTCTGATATTTTTTGGAAGAGTTTGAGAAGGATGGGTGTTAGCTTTTCTCTAAATGTTTGATAAAATTCACCTGTGAAGCCATCTGGTCCTGAACTTTTGTTTGTTGGAAGATTTTTTTAATATATATATATATTTTTTTGTGGTACGTGGGCCTCTCACTGCTGCGGCCCCTCCCGCTGTGGAGCACAGGCTCCGGACGCGCAGGCCCAGTGGCCACGGCACACGGGCCCAGCTGCTCCACGGCATGTGGGATCCTCCCAGACCGGGACATGAACCCGCGTCCCCCGCATCGCCAGGCAGACTCCCAACCACTGCGCCACCAGGGAAGCCCCTGTTGGAAGATTTTTAATCACAGTTTCAATCTCATTACTTGTGATTCGTCTGTTCATGTGTTCTATTTCTTCCTAGTTCAGCCTTGGAAAGTTATACCTTTCTAAGAATTTGTCCATTTCTTCCAGGTTGTCCATTTTATTGGCATAGAGTTGCTTGTAGTAGTCTCTTACGATGCTTTGTATTTCTGCAGTGTCCGTTATAACTTCTCCTTTTTCAGTTCTAATTTTATTGATTTGAGTCCTCTCCCTCTTTTTCTTGATGAGTCTGGCTAAAGGTTTATCAATTTTGCTTATCTTCTCAAAGAACCAGCTTTTAGTTTTATTGGTCTTTGCTGTTGTTTTCTTTGTTTCTATTTCATTTATTTCTGCTCTGATCTTTATTTCTTTCCTTCTACCTACTTGGCATTTTGTTTGTTTTTCTTTCTCTAGTTCCTTTAGGTGTAAGGTTAGAATGTTTATTTGAGATTTTTCTTGTTTCTTGAGGTGGGATTGTATTGATACAAACTTCCCTCTTAGAACTGCTTTTGCTACATCCCATAGGTTTTGAGTCATCATGTTTTCATTGTCATTTTTCTCTAGGTATTTTTTGATTTCCTCTTTGTTTTCTTCAGTGATCTCTTGGTTATTTAGTAATATATTGTTTAACCTCCATGTGTTTGTGTTTTTTACGTTTTCTTCCCTGTAATTGATTTCTGATCTCATAGCATTGTGATCGGAAAAGATGCTTGATATGATTTCAGTTTTCTTAAATTTACCATTTATGACCCTAGATATGATCTATCCTGGAGAATGTTCCATGTGCACTTGAGAAGAAAGTGTAATCTGCTGTTTTCGGATGGAATGTCCTATAAATATCAATTAAATCTATCTAGTCTATTGTGTCATTTAAAGCTTCTGTTTCCTTATTAATTTTCTGTCTGGATGATCTGTCCATTGGTGTAAGTGAGGTGTTAAAGTTCCCCACTATTATTGTGTTACTGTCGATTTACTCTTTTATAGCTGTTAGCATTTGCCTTATGTATTGAGGTGTTCCTGTGTTGGGTGCATATATATTTATAATTGTTATATCTTCTTCTTGGATTGATCCCTTGAACATTATGTAGTGTCCTTCCTTGTCTCTTATAACATTCTTTATTTTAAAGTCTATTTTGTCTGATATGAGTATTGCTACTCCAGCTTTCTTTTGATTTCCATTTGCATGCAATATCTTTTTCCATCCCCTCACTTTCAGTCTGTTTGTGTCCCTAGGTTTGAAGTGGGTCTCTTGTAGACAGCATGTATATGGGTCTTGTTTTTATTCCCATTCAGCGAGCCTGTGTCTTTTGGTTGGAGCACTTAATCCATTCACATTTAAGGTAATTATTCATATGTATGTTCCTATTACTATTTTCTTAAAAAAATTACTTTTATTTTTATTTTATTTATTTTTGGCTGTGTTGGATCTTTGTTGCTGCACATGGGCTTTCTCTAATTGCACCGAGTGGGGGCCACTCTTTGTTGCTGTGCCCGGGCTTCTCACTGCAGTGGCCTCTCTTGCTGCAGAGCACGGGCTCTAGATGCATGGGCTTCAGTAGTTGTGGCGCGCAGGCTCAGTAGTTGCTCCGCAGCATGTGGGATCTTCCGGACCAGGGATCAAACCCGTGTCCCCTGCGTTGGCAGGCAGATTCCTATCCACTGGGCCACCAGGAAAGCCCCCTATTACCATTTTCTTAATTGTTTTGGGTTTGTTTTTGTAGGTCCTTTTCTTCTCTTGTGTTTCCTGCCTAAAGAATTTCCTTTACCATTTGTTGTAGAGTTGTTTTAGTGGTGCTGAATTCTCTTAGCTTTTGCTTGTCTGTAAAGCTTTTGATTTCTCTGTCAAATCTGAATGAGATCCTTCCCAGGTAGAGTAATCTTGGTTGTAGGTTCTTCCCTTTCATCACTTTAAATATATCATGCTACTCCCTTCTAGCTTGTAGAGTTTCTGCTGAGAAATAAGCTGTTAACATTATAGGAGTTCCCTTGTATGTTATTTGTCATTTTTCCCTTGTTGCTTTTAGTAATTTTTCTTTGTCTTTATTTTTGTCAGTTTGATTACTATGTGTCTCAGCATGTTTCTCCTTGGGCTTATTCTGCCTGGGACTCTCTGCGCTTCCTGGACTTGGGTGGCTAATTCCTTTCCCACTTTAGGGAAGTTTTCGACTATAATCTCTTCAAATATTTTCTCAGGTCCTTTCTCTCTTCTCCTTCTGGCACCCCTATAATGTGAATGTTGTTGCATTTAATGTTGTCCCAGAGGTCTCTTAGGCTGTCTTCATTTCTTTTCATTCTTTTTTCATTATTCTGTTCCCATGGCAGTGAATTCCAACATTCTGTCTTCCAGGTCACTTATCTGTTCTTCCGCCTCAGTTATTCTGCTATTGATTCCTTCTAGTGTATTTTTTTATTTCAGTTATTGTATTGTTCATCTCTGTTTGTTTGTTCTTTAATTCTTCTAGGTCTTTTTTAAACATTTCTTGCATCTTCTCAATCTTTGCCTCCATTCTTTTTCCAAGGTCCTGTATCATCTTCACTATCATTATTCTGAATTCTTTTTCTGGAAGGTTGCCTATCTCCACTTCATTTAATTGTTTTTCTGGGGTTTCATCTTGTTCCTTCATCTGGTACATAGCCCTCTGCCTTTTCATTTTGTCTGTCTTTCTGTGAACATGGTTTTCGTTCCACAGGCTGTAGAATTGTAGTTCTTCTTGCTTCTGCTGTCTGCCCTCCGATGGATGAGGCTATCAGGACCAACTTTTCTATCATGTGGCTCCAAACCACATGTTTGGACTCATCCTTTTACCTGGACTCTGCTGAGGGTCAGTTCTCTGAGTTTCTTCTGTCTGACATGAAGAGGACCGTTAGTGCCTCCTTTCCCTCGTGGAGTATGTCACAGCTGGATGCCTACTTTCTTGCAGTTTAATTTCCACAGACTCCTAAATCTTAAAGAGCAGAACATCTCAAATCAATGTTTTGTTTTGTTTTTCCAGAGAGCCTATAAAATGTACTTTACTGTTATTTATACCTCTTGGCTTTAGAGATTCTTTAGCCATTGAAGTAACACTGTCACAGAGTCAGCGTCCACGACGAAGGCATGAAGGCTCTTTGTTTCATTTTGCTTTCTAAAGTCACCTTTTTATACTTCAAGATTATATTATTTCATGCTCTTTGTGAACAGTTTTATGACTAAAAAAATATGTAAAACTCAAACCTCAGTGAAATACTAATTCATCCAGTTCAGCACTTTCAGAAGTATTTCTCATAATTAGTGAACCATCATGGCCTTGGAGCTTGAAAAGAAGAAAGGAAATTCGGGAACCTGGAATCTGATTATAGCTTCAGGCAATGTGTCAGGTTGTCCTGGGCACTTCAAGTAGTTTTTCTGAATCTAATTTCTTCTTTCTCTAAAAGGGACTTTCACATTAGACAGAGATACCGAGTGCTGATGAAGGGAAGGAAAATATAAAGAACCCTGAACTTTGAGGCATTATGTATAAGTCACATTGGTTACATTCTGGAAAGAATGTTATATATGTATCGAGGCTGGCATAAGGTGACTTTCAGGGAGAATAAAGACGGAAAGTAGTAGTAGTTGTAGTAGTTCTTATTTTTCACATGGTCTTAGAGTAGGTTTCTTTTAACACACAGCACCGCTGCTTGGTTTGCAGCATAGAAGTTTGATTGATAGCCAGACATATATTACTTTATGGAGCAAATGTTTCTTTTAGTGAAAGAGAAATTGAAGTTTGGTAAGACCCCTGAATTTTAATACAACTTAGTAAGGTAACATGAGCCATCCTGTTAGCATTTAATTTCTGCCTCTGGCTGGAAGCTGTGTTAGTGGCCGGGCCCTGTGTTTATCCCCACTTTTGTTCAGGAAGACACCACTGAAAATAGTTTTGAAGGGCTACATATTTTTTTCCTATGGTCTATACAATTTGTTTTGTTAAAACTTCTTTTTACAAATAATGTTTTTACTTAATAGCAAAATTAAATGAAAATTTGGGCGAAGTTTTTCTTTTAAAACCCTAGAATTTCCCCCTCTATTTTGCACTTTTGCAGTCTAGAGGAGCACTTTAAAAACAGCTTGGCAAAGGGAGCTATCACTCTGAATTTCTATAGTAATTTAAGTGCTCTAGCTGTGACCCAGTTTCTCATAGACAGATTATTCTCAGTACAAGATGCCACCGAGGGTAATTACACTAGTTATAGATAAGGTTACAACTCCTTCTGGCAAATTTCCCATCCCATTATTGGAGGAATTGTTTCATATTGTGGTATATCATTCCCTCATTACATCAAAAGTGTCAAAGGCTAAGGTGACTTAGAATGTGAATGTGTCTGAACTCTGTAGAAGATAATTTTAAGAACTTGCCTCATATCTGTTAAATTATCTATTAATATCCAATTTAATGGATAAGTATTACAATGAGCATAATTTTAAAATGTATTATGCATAACAAGGTGATTTTGAGATGCAGTTAACCTTATGGTAATTGGGCCTTATTGATCAGGGCCTAAAACCTTCTCTGCCACAGAGGATTCAGTACCACATGCTTGTCTGCTCAGTGGGCAGTGGTTTTACTCTCTCATCAGGAAAGCACAGGGCTAAAGGTAAAAGAAATTAAGCGGAACTAATTTGTTTTTATTTAGTTGTTTAACCAGTCAGCGGTTGGTTTACCTTGCTTTCACTCTCCCCTTTTCGTTGGCAATGCATGAGTACACACAAAAGGAGCCAGGGGCTTAAAGGAGGGGAGAGCTGTGATACTTTGCTTTGACACTTTTTGCTTAGAGTTATCGCTTTGGAGTGTTCATTTGCCTGGCACTGTGCTGGGTGCCATAGGGTGTCCCGAGACTTAAGGTAGCACTGTTGCCTTTGGCAGTGCATGGCTAACTGGAGAACAGTGACACAGGCAAGATGACCTGTGAACAGTTCAGGCCTTAGACTGGTCTGGCTGGAAGGAGACGGGGAGCCCAGCCAAGGTGGGGCGAGGGGGCAGCAGCAGGGTTTCCCTGAGAAAGTGGGCCTCGAGGGCCATTAACAGTTACACAGGCAGGGGAGCGGAGGCAGTTCCAAGGGTGCAGCAGGAGCAAAGGCACCAGAGGGGGTACGGGCCGGGCTATAGCGAGAGCCCTGTAATTGCAGCAGACGATTATCACTTGGATTAAATGAGACCAGGCAGGAGGGCCTGAGATCCAGGCCTGGTGCCTTTGTCAGGGCCCGAGTCAGCCCAGGGTCAGTTTATAAAATGGAAGTAATGAAAGCAGTGGGCTTGTAAGAATGAGACCCAGCGTGTGAGAAGCACTAACAGAGTGCCTGTATGTGGCAGCTGCTCAGTTAATGGCCCGTTTGTGTACCTGGGGGATCCGGAATTGGTGCCGTTTGTTCCAGAGAACAGCACTGTCTTAATGAGGTTTTGAGTCTGATCTCTGACGGGTTTGCAGGATAGGCTGGAGGGGTCAGAGCTGGAGGCACAGGCTGCTCTCAGATAGGGAGCTCTTTCTATTGCCCAGCTCAGACCTGATGAGGGACAGACTGGAGAGAGACAAAACCTGTCACTAGCATTTAGAGACTGATTTTTCTGCCTGGGGACAATGAGTAGGAATGTTTCCAAGTTGAAGTCAAGATTTCCTACCTTTCCACACTTAGTGTCTTTCTTCTTTTCTGCTTATTTCATTCCCAAAGACTGGCGACCCTCTCTGTGTCTTACCTTGCTGACTAGGAATTTAATTACCAGCCACACAGTCATTACACCAGATTCCACCGCAGTGAAAGCCCGTGGCATGTTCCATGGGCAGTATTGTGATGCACACGTGTCTGCAGCACTTGGTTATCTTTAAAAGCTCTTCTTACCCCCATACCACGAAAGTTCACGGACCCTTTGGCCAGGGGCACCTGCCACAGCCTTGCCTGGAGCCGAGAAGGCAGCAGGAAGGAAAGGCCTTCTCATCCCAGGGGCCGAGCAGGGGAGGAAGTACAGGCCCTTTTTATGTGCTCACAGCATGAGAGTCCAGCGTCCCTCACAGCGCCCAGAAAGAGGCTGTCTGGAAGGTGTGACGCTCCAAGCCACCAGGGACCCTGCCTTTGACAGACTTGAGAAGTGAGTAGAATGGACACGATGTACCCGAGAATGAGACCTGTTCGTCAGGCCCCTGGAAGAGCCAGCAACAACTTCTCTGCTGTGTGTATGTAGGCGACATGGGGCAACTTAAGATTCACTCTGCTTTATTCCCTAAAACAGACCTCTCCCTTCTGTTAAAAAAGAAAGAAAGAAAGAAAGAAACTTGGAAGCTGGCTTATATTGCAAAAAGAACCCACCTAAAATACACTTTTATGAAGTGTTCTGCCATTCTTTTTTTCCAGATGCTCACTTAACATGACAGCCGGGGTGTAGTAAACCACAAAAGGCTACTTTAAAGGAGAGGGGTTTGGCTTAAATCCACTGAAGCAGAGCTAAAGTTGATCTAGCCATCCATCCTTAACTTAGTTTAATTATGCCTGGATGTTCCAGTTCTCTGGGCAAATTTTTGAAATACCTGAGTAGAGCAAGGTGGAGTTAAATACTGGTTTTAAATGGCTGGTTTGTTTCCTGCCTTGCAAAGAAAGTCGAAGTGGATGTCTCACAAGTTGCCACCCTCCTGCACACCAGAACACTGCCAAGCTTTAAAAGCAATTAAAAGGTTAGGATTGGTAGGGTCCTTAAATTACAGAGATTAGCGACTCAATCTGTGGATGACAGATGATACTAAGAACTCTTTGGCAACCTATAGAAGCGTCCCAGAGGGCCGTGTACCCTTCTCCTCTTTCCCCAAAGGTACAGCTTTTTTGTCTGCTCCCACAGACCACGTGCAAGGCAGGATGTTGACAGGTAGATTTTCTTAAGTACTAGCCATTAAAGTCTCAAGTCTCTTTGTGGGCCACATGAAGAGAAACCAAAATTGTTATGAATTAGAGCTAGTGTTTGGTCCAGACAGCCTCTGGGGATTGAGCAGCATAAATATATACAATTTCAAAAGCAAGACGTTCTGCACTCCATATGGGGAGCTAATGAAATGCAAATCTGATACTTCAAGTATTGTTCTCACTCTGATGTTCAACTCCTTTTCTCTTAAATGCAAAACAGAAGGACTCAGCAGAAAGACACCATGAAGTGGTTTCTTCAACTCCGTGTGAAAAGGACACAGAACTAATCTTTTTCTTTTTTAAATAAGTGGAGCTTTTCTCGTGGTAACTAGACATTTCCACAGCCAGCTGGTTTTCATCAGTGGCAGTTTCAACCTTACTTAGTGTCCCACTTCTTTGGCCTTGCATGGCTACACCATGGTGTTTGCCCTTACTTGACTCAAGAGCCTTTAGTGTCCTGGAATCTAGGGCTACCCAGGGCCCATGTGGTAGAGACCCTGATGCCGGGATACAGTTTTTCCCATCATATGTTTTACCCATGCCAACTCGGCTAAATTGTTCCATTTAAGTTTGGGAGTTTTCCATTATGATGTTCTAGTGAACATATTCATGGGAAATGACTGACTCCAGAATGACTAAATCAATCTAGAGACGTCTGCCCAGATCCAGAGTCACTGTCCACAGCCCAGGAGTTATTATGGTGCTACAACTTGGACTAGGGAAGAGAATGGGTCTTATTCTAGAACATGGACAATTTGGCACGTTGCCTAGGTGCTCTATTTGGGTTTGAAAGCATGAAATAGAAGAGAATGATATGTGTACAATAGGATTCCCAAATCTGTTCCTTCCCTGGCCTACTTATTAGTACATGAAACAACATTCAGTTTCAATGGCAGGATGGATGGTTTTAACAAGATCATGTCAAAATCTGGAGAAATAGGACAAGCCAGAGGTGTCCAGAGTGGTTTCTTTCCTCCTTCGTGGGCTTTACGGCCACCCCTGCACTCATCCAACCCTCTCGTTTACCTGGGAGAGCACAGCTGACCGTGTATGCTTCATGTCCCCTTGTGTGGAGTGTTTCAGCTTATCATTAGATTCTCTCAAACATTATAACCACCTTTAAAATAAGCACCATGTCTTCTAATTATTTTTTAATTCTCCCAGGTCTAATGGGTGCTCTATACAGAGAGGAAACTCTGATGAAACAATGGGTATGAGAGCACTTTGGGAAGTTTCATGATAACCCTACTAAGCGCTGTTTATTTATCAAATAGCTGCCCTTAAATATTAATGTTACATAAGTACTGCTGCTTTCTTTTTTTCTGGGTGGAAAAGTCTGCCTTGCAGAGTATACGTATAGTTTATCGAGCCCTTTCTATGGCCAGACACTATGCTAAACATGTCTCATGCATTATTTCACTTTATACACGGACAAAAATCCTTTTTTTTTTTACATAGGTTATCATTATCTGTATTTTATAGATGAAGAAACTGAGGCTGAAGAAAAAAATTTTTCCAATTTTTCTGACACTGACCAAGAAGTGTCAGAGCCAGGCACAGCCTGTCTGATGCCAAAGTCCCTTCCTTCAAATGTTACACATGAAGGCTATATGCCTTGCTCTGTATCTGTGTGTTCATGTCTTTATTCCCAGTCCTAAATGTCATTCTTCTCGAAGATCATAAACTAGAAGAACTGATCGAATAATTGTACTATAACACGTTAGTGGTAGCTTATAAGGAAGTAAGATTTGTTAAATAAGTCTAGGTCTGATGCTTACAAGTAGAACAAAAGAATGACCCTATTGTTACAGCTAATAATCTGATTAAGATTTTTTTCCCTGGTTAAGACTTTTGGTTGTATGTAATAAAAACATATTTTTACAAGTATGTTTTAATTTCAACTCTTTTCACAGTCAGTACTTTGTTGTCCTGCCAGAATCAAGACATAAATCCTTAACATAAATTAGTAAATCATATGAATTAATGGTAGACAGAAAAACAGAAAATAGATCTGGGTTTTTGCTTAAATCCTTCCCTATGAGATATTAACTAGATAAGCATTATTTGTAAAAAGAATTTGAGATTAGCAATCAAAAGTCTTGGGTTTGTGTTAGATACTGCCCCTCTGGATATGTTTGACCTTGGGCAAATCACTTAGCCATTCTGAGGCTCATTTTCTCCCTCAATTAAAAAAAAAATCATCACAGTTAATTTGAATGCCAAATGAAATAATACATATGAAAACTCCTCAGCTATACATTTTATATATCAACTATTCAGTTTTTTAACAATAACATAGATCCTGCTAACCTTCTCAAAATCCATTTTTAATATGAGAGAGAACTTTAAACACTCCTGGCACATAAGTTAAAAAGTTAGTTTTCCCCTTTCACCTTCAATTTGTGGATACTATATATTAAAGAAAACAGGTATGTGTGGGGGGTGTTTTCCCTAGTTCTCATCCTCCAATCCCTTGTTTAAGGAAACTAAATGGTAGAACGTAACAGCTTTGTTCTCTGTGTCAGCAGAGCGTTAGAAAGCCCTGGAAGAATGTTAAAGCCGTTTCAAAAGACTATTTTTAGGGGCAACATTGTCAGGAAATAAGCTTTCACTGAGAGATTTGGAGAAAAACTGGCACTTGAAGATCAACAGCTGGGACAGCAAAATGCATTACCTTGTATTAAATGTTTACGGCTCAAGCCGATATCGTTAACAACGAGTAAAATATTCTTTCTCCAGGTTGAAATTATCCAACGATGAAATCAAACGGGCAATTCTAACCATGGATGAGCAGGAAGATCTGCCCAAGGACATGTTGGAACAGGTGAGCTGCCGGGCAACGCTCAGAGCACGGGTGACACCGGACTCTCAGCAGGGAGGGCGTACTGAGGAAAGGAATCTGGTTGTTGCTGGTAGATGATTTCCTCATCTCTGAATTGAGGAAGTTGAACCAAGGTTCCACACAGCTGTCAGAAGCCTCTAGGACTTGATTCTTCCCTTGTTTCCAAAATGATGGGTGAGAAGGACAGTCCAGACTTCGTCAAATGCCTGGGACCATCGATGCTGGAATCTGTCTCTCATGCTGCCTGCCATCAAGTTGTTACTCCTTAGCAGGTCATAGAAATCTACTAGCTTTAGTAGAAAATGTCTGTTTCACTGGAATGTTGAGAATCTCAGCACTGTGAGGTCACAGGCTGCACTGCATAAACTGAGTCATTGCTTAATCCCTGACACAATTTGTGTCTTGGTCTTGGCTCCCTGTTCCCACAACCACAGAAGCCACTGTTAACCCCCTAGCACTGTCATCTTCATCAAAACACTCGTATGTGTCATAAGGTGGGGTGTAAACTTCTTGGGGCTGGGCCTTGTCTCCGTAAGTTGTATAGCACCCTTCTTGCATTGTAAATGGCAGGAAGTTCAAATGCTGGGGATAGTAAGTATGGCGTAGATTTATACACAATCAGTATACATCCTTGTCCGTGGTACTTGAAGATAATTTGTATTCTTTATGTCCAGGCAACAAGTTGGATGTGGTGCCCTAGCCTCTCGTCATGCAGTGTTTCCATAACATGCTCCGTGCAGCCACTCCAGCTGTGTTGTGTGTTGTCAGCAGCTTAGTTCAGTTATTTCCCAAATGATACTGTTGATGATGTACTAGCAGATGCCCCAGGGATTGTTACCTATCTCTCAGTCTGGCCCTAACTTTTTCTGTGCATTGTGGGGACAGTCTCTGAATGCTCTAAGCCTGTTCTGTCTCCTTGTCCCTGCAACAGAATCATATTTTGAGAGATTTTGGTCAAGAGGCCTCCATTTGTTAGAGCCAGGACCACTTAAGGTCAACAGTGGACACAGGTGATCATGATTTCAGGCTGAACTTGAGGTATCACCTGTAGGCAGGCTCAGCTCCCAGGAGAAGAGGAAATGGATACTTTGCTCCGCTAACAGGGACCCCAGTGGAGTGCCTGTATGCGTGTGCATTTTCCACGGTTCTCACTGGTTTCCCAGAAGGCCTCAGATACCAGGCAGGGAGGAGTGATGTGTGTGGTATCACCACACCTCCATGGACCCGCCCCTCCCTGAAACCTCTGCAGCTGCAGTCATCCTGGGTGAAAACTGTCACACTTAGCAGTGGAGAAACTTTTCTTGCTGTCCTTTTAAGTTTTGATTTAGCTCCCAAAATAGCTAATGACTATGTTTCCAAGTCTGTTCGGATGCTCTGTGTATAAATAGTTTAAACGTATTCCTTTTTTCGAGCATTTTTAGCTCCTCTGCCCACTCTTCCCTCCCTCGCGGAATACGAGTCAAAACAGAGCCTCTGCCCCAAGAGAGTGGAGCCCAGCTGCCCTCTGTCCCTCCCTGGCCCCCAGGTGACCCTGCGCTCCAAATGCCTGCATCAAAAACTGCTTCACCCAGAGTGAAGAACTAAGCAGAAAGCTGCTTTAGTCCTTAGGTCTTCAGCCTCTATCGATAAGGTCGTATGCTTAAAATTCCACGAGATCTGTTTACTGTGAAATTGCAACCAGCAAAATTCCTCCTTGAGGGAAAGGATTTCAGAATCTTGCCAAAAGGGCTTGTAGTGCAAATAGAACGTACTTCAAATAAATACAAGTAAGAAAATCAGTCTACTGAAGCAGAATCTGGCCAAGTGGATACTTTTGACCTGGCCTCTGCTGATAGTTGTGGGTGTCTTGCTCTCTGCTCATCTCCCAGGCTCTTTCTTTTCCTCCTTATTCTACCCCCCTTCCTCTGCTTCCTTTGCCTTCACACAGCATCCTTTACTACTCGGTATGATCTGCATTTGAGCCACATTCCACCCCTCCTCTCCTGCTGCTTTTAGCCACTGAGATCAGATCTCAGATGAGATCCATACACTCCCCTTTCTTGGGATGCACACCTTTCTCCTTATCTCCAGCTGTTTGTCTGGCTCTTCATTCCTCTCAAAACTGTCCAAACACAGTCTGTTCTTGACTCTGACTTGAGACGGCCTGAGCCTTTAGCCTGTGCCTCTCACTGTGCTCTTGTGAGTAACAAGAGACAGATGGTGTCTGTGTTATCCTGAACAGGGGCCTGTAGGCTCAGCAGGGCAGGTATGGGGGGACCCCTGAAACTAGAACTGAATTTCCTTGTCCAGAAGGAAAAAATCCAAACTCAGGGGAAAAAATAAGCCTTGTCCTCTCTCTTCTTCCTTCCTTCCCTTGCCCTACTACCTTCCCTCCAGCACTGAGGAAGAACAAGAAGACACTTGTCCAGTGTTACCATTTGAACATGGGAACATCCATGCCTAGAAGCTCTCAGGCCACCAGACCTGTGAATTCCCTGGCATCTACTTCGTCTTTCCGCCTTCCACCCCATTAGGAGAGAGGGGTGTCCCTGGCTTCTACTCTGGCCCATCCTTTCCTTCTGCTCAGGGACCTCACCCAGGGGGCCCTGCCCCTCTCCTCAAGGTCTTCTACCTTGCCCTCTCAACATGTAACTTGTTCAGGTCCCAGCCCTTCCCACACACACCTCTTAAGACTGCACATCCCCATCTGCTACTGTCCTCTTTTTTTTTTTTTTTTTTTTTTTTTTTTTGGTGGTACGCGGGCCTCTCACTGTTGTGGCCTCTCCCGTTGCAGAGCACAGGCTCCGGACGCACAGGCTCAGCGGCCATGGCTCACGGGCCTAGCCGCTCCGCGGCATGTGGGATCTTCCCGGACCAGGGTACGAACCCGCGTCCCCTGCATCAGCAGGCGGACTCTCAACCACTGCACCACCAGGGAAGCCCCTCCTCTCTTTTTTGACACAGCCAGTTCCTGAAAGCTTGTTCACTCTTCCTCACCTCACTGCAGTCCGTCCCCCTCACCTCCCTTAAGCTGTTCTCACTAAGGATACGAACTTTCTTGTTGACAAAGCCAGGGAGTACTTTGCAGTCCTTATCTTCCTTGACGTATTGGTGGTGTGTGACACCGATGGCCACTTGCCCCATGGTGAAACACCTCTTCCCTTGGCCCTGTGATTCCACATAGGCCCCTCCACTGCCTTCTACGAAGGTTCCTCTTCTTGTTCTCATCGCATCAATGCCGGCTTCTCTCCAGCCCTGCTTTTTTCTCTTGATGGGCCCCCTGGTTACCTTACGCACATCCATGCATGTTGTAACCCAGACCAAAGCTTTGTCTTCCAGATTTCTTTGGGATTTCAGACCCATTTGTCCACCTGCCTACTAGAAATCACAACTTGGTTCTCTTGCCAGTATTTCAAACACTAAATTCACCTTCTCCTCACCCACCTTCCTCCAACCTTCTCCTCCTGGGTTCCCTGTTACACTCTGTGTACATCATTGCCCAAGCCAGAAGCCTGGACCTCATCCTTTTGACCCTCATCTACCACAGTCGACAAGTCAGGCCAGTTCAAACCCCATAAATATCTCTAGAACCTGTCCACTACCCATTCCAGGCCACCACCGTCTCTCACCTGGATTACTGCATCAACAATCTAATCACAGTCCCCAATACTTTTGATCCTTTCTAGTTCTTTCTCCATTCTGCAGGCAGAGTGTTCTTTTTAAAGTGCAAACTCATTCCCCTACTTGAGATTTTAAGTTACATCCCATGCCCTCAAAATAAAGACTGAATTTTTTGCAAGGCCCTTGCTCCTCCCTGACCTTGCCCACTGCTGCCCTCCCCCACTGCTGTGGTGGCCGCTCTTCCTCCTCTGTAAGTGCTGCACTGCCCCTTCCAGAACCCAGCATGATAAGCACTCTGCCTGGAATATATCTCCAACCTCAAACCGTTCATCTCCTTCCCTGTAGTTCCAATTCTCTTTCTCTGCTGGTGGTACCCAGACTGACTGCCTTTTCTGAGCTCCCTTAATTAAATCCAACGAACCTGCTAAATGGACCACCCAATGCCAGCATCAAGTTTATGGGGAGGATCTCAGGGTCCAGAAGCTCAGTGTAATTTTTTTTTTAAAAAGTCCAAGAATATTTGATCTAGAAAATAGCACACAAACACAGCCCTGGGCATACACATACACGTTTGTGCCTTTAAAGAAAATTAGACACATACAGAAGTGCTTTTCCTACTTTAAGTATTATTGCTATCTCTTCCACATTCCATGCTCATTTCTTCATCCAAAATAAAATATGGAATCAAAAACTTCACATCCCATTGTGTTCCTCTCACCTAACTCTACATGGAGCAAAAAATGAGATGGAATTAGATAAGCCAAAGAAATAAGCAAATTGATTAGAAAATACACATAAAATTACTCATTTCAGCATGATGTAATAGGAAAAAAACATAGAGCTGGAAGTCGAGACCCAGGTTCTATTTCTGAAGATCACACACACTTGCTTTATAATCCTGGGTGAGTGACCTAATCTCTCTGGACCTCAGTTGTAGCATCTTCTCATGAGAAGGTTGAATCTCCAAAGCCCCTTTCTAATGGACTATGTAAAGTGGGTCCTAGTAAAGAACTTCCCAATTCTGATTTGAGGGGCACTATAGAACACGTAGATACCAGAAATGAATCTTACACCGGTTTAACTACTTTCAAGTAAAAATAGAAAGGTTTTTTTCCCATTTTATTGAAATATAATTGACATACATCACTATAAATTTAAGGTGTGTGGCAGAATGGTTTGACTTACAAATGTGAAATGATTTCCACAATAGGTTTAGTTAGCATCCATCATCTCATATAGATAAAAGTGTTTTAAAGGCAAAAAACCAAAACAACCTTTTTTTCCCTTTCTGATGAGAACTCTTAGGATTTACTGTCTTAATAACTTTCATTATATATCAAGCAGCAGTGTTAATTATAACCATGATGTTGTACACTACATCCCCGTTACCGATTTATCTTGTAACTGGAAGTTTGTACCTTTTGGCCACCTAAATGGAAAGATTTAATCACTTCATTGTATCTGAACAGTCACCTGTGAGGAGAGCTTATAAATTAAATGTTAAAATTTCATCTTGGGACAAATTTAACTGAACGCGTGAAAAATTAGGGCAAGAATTTAAATTATAAACCTCAGTTTCAATATTTGCATGTACTTTTTAGCTCTTGAAATTTGTTCCTGAAAAAAGTGACATTGATCTGTTGGAAGAACATAAACATGAACTGGATCGGATGGCCAAGGCTGATAGATTCCTTTTCGAGATGAGCAGGTGAGTTTGAAAATGTTTAAAAAGCAAAGATGGGGCTTCCCTGGTGGCTCAGTGGTTGGGAGTCCTGCCAATGCAGGAGACGCGGGTTCGTGCCCCGGTCCGGGAGGATCCCACATGCCGCGGAGCGGCTGGGCTCGTGAGCCATGGCCGCTGAGCCTGCGCGTCCGGAGCCTGTGCTCCGCAACGGGAGAGACCGCAACAGTGAGAGGCCCGCGTACAGCAAAAAAAAAAAAAAAAAAAAAAAAGCAAAGATGCCGCTGGCCTTTCTAAGGAAGTGAATCTTTTGATTCCTGTTGAATTATCTGGGCCAGTTAACCTGCCTTAACTTGAAGCCTTTTTAAATCCCCGAATCTCCTCAAGTCTGAGTTGTGTGGAACTTGATTGTTTTGTTTATGTGAGTTCTTGCCCATGGGTGAGCCAGGGTCAGAGTTTCTCACAGTTATCTCTATTTCTGGGCCTCTTTGGCTCATGTACTTTAACCTAATCAAGTCATAACTTTTCTGGGTTCTAGTCAGTGTCATTCTCCTCAGCACTTTGATCCCTTGGGATTCTAGCCCACTCCTCCTTATACCTCAACATCTCAAGGTGGTTGTAAAATAGAAACAATGGGCAGACTCAGAGGTATCAACGTAGAGCCCACATAACTAAATAGCCAGGGTCTGGATGTCCAATCATGACACACGCAGACATCACTAATCGATCGTGGCACTCTTCCCACGGAACCTTGGCAAGCTTTCTCAACCCTTCTCCAGAAAGCCCCGCAGCAGCTGCTGCTCCGTAATTGAGTTTGGCATGTGAGCCGAGTTGCTTTGCCATCCCAGGCCTAGCGAATTGATTCTGCATTGGACAAGGACCAGTGATCCTGAAACTCTCAGTCAACCCCAGGGCAGAGCTCCTCCCCTGAGTGCCAGTGGCCTACATGGTGGCCAAGGTGAACATGCCACTCTGCATTTCTGCTATATCTGGACTTATTTTTGTTGTTTCACCTCAACTTGCCATTTTGCATACTACTGTAGAACAAAGGATGGTTTTGAAATTTTGACACGTATGCCCAGCAACCCTTCGTGTAGACAAACACATGGCCACCTGCAATAACTGCGCCTTAGTAACTGTCTAGATGTTTGCATGTGTCTTAATCCTGCTATCAGCCCTGCCAGGAGGGCTGTCAGGCAGGGAGGTATTCTCTGCTGGCAACTGGAGGAGTTAAGGTTCCTGCCCAAGGTCACCTAATAAGAGCAGAACCTGGCCTGCATCTGTCTGATTATATGGTATAGTTTTGGATGAGGGCCGATCACTAGTCCTACTGGACTGAAGTTTCCTCCGGAGAGCAGGTTAGGCAGCGAGTTCAGAAGGCCTGGGCAGGTATGCCCACCCTCACCCGCTCAGAAACACCAAGCAGCCTGTATTGGTGGTGATCACAGGCCAGTGGCCTGTTATCTCTAGTCGCTAGTCGCTATCCTGGAAGGCAGAGCTTTCCAGCCCTGAGGGGTGCAGCTAGGGACCTAACTGTGAAGAAAGAGGAAGGTTTGGGGATGTGAGTGGGGAGAGGATGGTGTGAGGAGAGAATGCCGGAGACAAGTTTTTCCCTACAGTTCTGCAAGGCACACTTTGTGGCAAGTGAAGCACCATGGCAGGAGTGCAGGCAACTGCCCTTCATTTGCAGCAGAAGCGGGGAGTCTTTACATTTTCATTCCTTTTTATCGCTTTTCTGTTCTCAAGAGCTACTAGGACTCTGAGGAAGTGAAGGGGGCTTTAGTCAACGGCAGTTAGCTCTCACTTTCTTCTAGCAATTGCATAAGCTGATTGGAGCTAAGGCCCTGCTGCACTTGCCCGAACACTCCCTGTAGGGCACTGGGAAATGGGCTCTCCAGGTGCAGTTGGCCTCAGGCCCTGTGCTCCTGTCCAGGAGAGGAACTCTGTGTGTGTGTGTGTCCGTGTTGGGGTGGGAGTGCTCTAAGGTACCATCACCTCCATATTCATTGAGTGAACATACGTGTATTAAGTACATGTTCATTAGTTGATGCTTGCTCTTACAGAATCAATCATTATCAGCAAAGACTGCAGTCGCTGTACTTCAAAAAGAAGTTTGCAGAGCGTGTGGCGGAAGTGAAACCCAAAGTGGAAGGTAAAGTCAAGCTGCCCAGACTGGCAATGATGTTCATCTCAAGTACCCATTTACAAGTGCAATGCAAGTGCATATAGTAAACTGGATCCCTTTGGTGATTTTTTTTTTTTTTTTTGCTTGAAATCTGTTGGAATTCTGGCAGATAATTACTTAAGGTCTGTCCTTGGCTTGATGGCCTAGCCTGGGTTCTGGAACTCACAGCACACTCCCTGGACTCCTCTGCAGAACTGGGCTTTTGCTATCTGGGTATTGGTGAGGAATTTATTTGATCGCTACTGGCATTAAACCTACAGTTAGCTTTCTTGTAATGGGGCCTTACTGGATTTTTCTGAGGGAAGATTTGAGGCTGATACATGGTTTGATTTTGAGGCTGTTAAATTTTTAGGTGCTTGAAATGTGGGCAACTGAAGAGCACAGCCACAGAGTGCAGGCTGACTTTGGGGTCCTGATGACACCTGCCAGCTGTGACATGTCACACATTTGCCCAGTTTTTCTATCAGTGGAATTGATCAACTGTCCTGTGATCTGACTCACACCAGGCAAGAAAGGGTTTGCAAAGGAATGTGGAAAAGGCAGTAGCTGCTCTATGTATTCCTAACTGCTTATGGTCGGTGAGTCAGCCAAGAAAAAGACTGAGGAAGGCTAGGACTGTGCACCTGTCTCTGGGTCTCTTGAACAACTTGAGCTGGCTCTCCTTGCCCCCTTGCTCTTGGCTTCTGGTAAAGGTGTTCAGAAAGTGCTCCCTGGTAGTCTAACAGCCCCATCTTACATCTCCAGTATCTGTTATCAGGTGTGTGGATTTAGGATGGGTATCATTGAAAAGTCTTGTTGTAATAGTTTTATGTATTTTGTTTTGAAGCAATTCGTTCTGGTTCAGAAGAGGTGTTTAGGAGCAGTGCCCTGAAGCAGTTGCTGGAAGTGGTTTTGGCATTTGGAAATTACATGAATAAAGGCCAAAGAGGCAATGCATATGGATTCAAGATATCCAGCCTAAATAAGATTGCTGACACAAAATCCAGTATCGATAAGTAAGTATGGAAGATCTGGGAGCTTAGGTCGGGGCTCAACTTTGTACGCTCTGGTCCTCCTGGGCCTCTTCATCCCAAAGTGTCTGGTCTGCACTTCTCCTCTCCTGCTCTTTCCTTCTCCACTGACTCCTCCCTTCCTGTCTCATGACCACACGTATCCCCAAGTTCCCACTGGGCCAGTTATCCTTCATTTTCATTCCACAAGGATATCATCTAGTCCAAGTTTTTTGTGTTTGGGGTTTTCTCGGGTAAACTGATTACAGTGTAATACACAAAAGACAGGTTCACTCACCGTAAAGGTACAGCTTGATGACTTTCCACAAATTGAACACATCTGTATAACTAGTGCCCAGTTCAAGAAACAGAACCTTACCAGCACCCTAGTAGCCCCCTCACGGCCTCTCCTAGTTGCTACTCCTCCACAGAGTTAAAAAACTGACAGCTGATGACAATGTGAAGTTTGTTGGCTTTGTAGGTTATGGTTTCCTTGGTACCTGGAAGCTAGCAGCTACCTTAAAAAATGACAATGTGTAAATGCATTTTGGCTGTTGGTATTCAGCTGCTCATCCCGAAACTCATTAAAATGCTTCCTAGAAAGTGTGTTTTAGGTGAACAGATTCCTGTTAGAGACACCAGAAGGTGAAAATGTGCTAGTGTCATTTCCAGGTAAGGGCATTAGGCATATTAACTCTAGCTTCCCTGAGAGCTGTGTTTCCCACTGACTTGGAAGGAATTTGTTTCTAAGGTAAACTTCTCTGTAACCCGAATTATTTTTAGAAGTATAGGCTGTTCACCCTAATTATTCCCAACCAGTGAGACTTTTTATTCTATATTTTCTATAGGGTCAGTGAAGCATAGCATTATGGCAACCCTGAATCCATCGTATAAGAAACAAGCAGTGTGTTCAGTTGTGGGGCTAAACCTTATTTTTGCATTGTGTAGAAATAGATTAACAACGCACAGCTGATACGTTCTATCAACACCACCTTATTTTTCCTTGAATTTTATTATTTTTTATACAGCAGATTCCTATTAGTTATCTATTTTATACACATCAGTGTATATATGTCAATCCCAATCGCCCAGTCCATCACACCCCCACCCCCACCCCCCCACTTTCCCCCCTTAGTGTCCATACGTTTGTTCTCTACATCTGTGTCTCACTTTCTGCCCTGCAAACCAGTTCACCTGTACCATTTTTCTAGATTCCACATATATGTGTTAATATATGATATTTGTTTTTCTCTTTCTTACTTCACCCTGTGTGACAGTCCCTAGGTCCATCTGCATCTCTACAAATGACCCAATTTCGTTCCTTTTTATGGCTGAGTAATATTCCATTGTATATATGTACCACATCTTCTTTATCCATTCATCTGTCAATGGGCATTTAGGTTGCTTCCATGACCTGGCTGTTGTAAATAGTGCTGCAGTGAACATTGGGGTGCATGTGTTTTTTTGAATTATGGTTTTCTCTGAACACCACCTTATTTTTAATGTAAGCACTTGATCCTTTCAGAGCCCGTTCACATTTGATTGTCACAACAACCTGTGAGGTCCCCAGGCCAAGTGTTGTATCGCCTGTTGTCAGATAAAGAAACCGAGGCAGGGTCAGGTGGCTCATTTAGCTTGTCTGAGGTCACAACCAGCAAGGTGTTTGGCCTTACAGGTATTTGACAGTTGTTCTAGTGGTCTGCCCACAGCTCTCCGCTACCAACAGACCGATTTTATTTGGAGGTTGCAGTGAGTAACTGCAGCATCTTACTTGCATATAAAGAGCAGCCATCTTTTAAGGAACGGTCTCCTCTTCAACTGGGCTTGCAGGTTGGGGAGGAAGGAAATCCTCACCACCAGTCAGTCCTATTCTCTCTCTCTCTCCCTCTCCCCTCACTCATACACACACACTCACACACACACATTTGCCCCCCACCTTCCAACTTACTGATAAGCTGGTACTTACTACATGATTATCTGCTAGTTAATGATATAAACTTTATCCAATACACAATAAGCCTTTTCAAAACAATAAATTAAAAACATTTCTGATCTTTTTCTTTTCCCTCTTCACTCTGCATTAAAGGCTTGTTTCTGGTAATGACCAGAGAGTAGTCAAATGTGAGGCTGTTTAGTTGTTTTTATTATTCAGGAATTTATCTTCACTCATATGAGGTGTTATTTGGATAGCAGACAAATGTGGTTTGCTATCCAAATGTGATCTGGTTTTAAGTCTTTCTACACTAAAAAAGGCATATATGGTTAATGAAATAAATTTCTCTAACAAAGCATTTCTCTGAAATAATGAAGGAAAATGGCATTACTCTTTCTCGCGATGGTTGCTGGGATTTTGCCTCTCATGCAGCCGGCACATGGCAGACACATAGATTCTGTGAAAGGCAAAATTGAAGTGGAACAATACAGCTGAACACCTGCAAAATAAGTGGCCAGAAGTATTAGCCACTGTTTTACTTTGCTGAGCAATGGTTTTCTAATTATTAGCACAAGAAAAATAAGGGGAAATTTTTTTCCGTGTGGGACTCAGTTGACTCCTCTGAGTTGACTCAGAGAATAGGATTGCCTTGACCTCCAGGAAGCTGCAAGGATAACCAGAAATGGTTTGCGTTGCTACGGGGAAAAACTGTTCGGCAGCTCTGCTTTACTTTTGTTGCGGGGGGGTGGGGGGGTCCTTAACCTTGTGAATTAGCAAACTGCCTAAAAATTATGGAAATGTTTTTAAAGAAATGCATTTGTGTCCTCCTGATTATGCTAACTTTCAATAGCATAAGTGGTTCTTGATTTTGGCTGTTAGTCTCAGTGGGGAGTTTTAAAAAATACCCACATCTGGTCCCACCTCATTCCAATGACTGAATCTCAGGTTGGCCCAGGCATCTGGGGTCCAGGTGATTGTAATGTGCCTCAGAGTCAGGGACCAGGGGACCAGACTACCACAGCGTGGCCTCTTAGATAGTGTTATCAGATGCCCGCCTTTTCAACCCAGGTCAGTCAGGGTTCAGCCCTGTCACCACCAAAGAGGGAGCTGGTTGTGCAGTTAGGAGCTGAAGTGTTGCTAAAATTAGGCCGCGAGGGTATCATATCCATGATGGCACAGTCCTGGCCCATTTCCAGGTCCTGCCCTGAAATAGGGGGCATTCTAACTTTCAGAAGGGAAAAATGTTATCACCCAGTTGAAAGAAACCCTTAAATGAGAATTGTCAATAATTTTCATCAGTGAGTTGCTGCTCTGTACTTTCAGACTTGAAAATTAGCTGTCCTCTCTAGTGGATTAAACATCCCTCACTCCCCACCCCACCCTGCTTGTTAGGAACTTGCAGGGCAGGCCTCGTCTTTGGGTGGATGCACTGTGAAGGGATGTCCCTTTTGGCAATGGTTCAGACCCATTTCCATCACCCATCGCATTACGCAGATTGTGAAGGATCCCCATTATGGGCCAAAAACGTAATTCTTATCCCCTGCCCTTCCCTTTCAGAAGATGTGTGCTGCTTTTGGCATATATTTTTGTAAATCCCACGAAGGCTCTCCTCTTCTCCCTTTCTCTTAAGAATGCCTGCCTTTCAGGAACCTACACATTTTGAAAGTAATGCAGGGACGTAGCATTCTTGTGGAAGTAATCACTTGAATATACAAATCATATGCAGATATTAACCATGTTTAATACTCTCTCCTTCTGTAATTGTAGGAACATTACACTTTTGCACTATCTCATAACTATTGTGGAAAATAAATACCCCAAGGTTCTCAATCTAAATGAGGAGCTGCGGGACATTCCTCAAGCAGCAAAAGTAAAGTAAGTACTTAGAGTGAATTGTTTCAGTTTTTAAAATCCGTTGGACTGTGGTTTAGCCGTTGAGATAGTTAGCGTTGCATGAAGAGGGTCCTTCTGTTTGCTTTCCCCTGAACAGTGTATGAAATAAAGTTTGAATAGTATCCATGTCACTCAGATGTTTTACATGAGTTTGAATATACGGTTGACTCTTGAACGGTGGGGTTAAGGGTGCCGGCACCCCCCGAATCCCCACTGCACAGCTGAAAATCCAACATATAACTTCATAGCTGACCCTTCCTGTGCGGGGTTCCTCAATACCCATGGTCCCACATCTGAGGATTCAGTCAACCACAGACCATGTAGTACATAATTATTGAAAAAAAATCTGCGTATAAGTGGACCCGTACAGTTCACACCTGTGTTGCTCAAGGGTCACTGTATACTTGTTCTAGCTGTTTCAGAATATTCCTGGATGCAGTTTCTAACTTCTACAAAACCTAATTTTCTGAGTTATGAAGAGTCTAGGGAAGCAGTGTGGTTTCACTAGTAGTTGGAAAGGGTGGTCTCTTAAAATACAGGTGGGAGCACACTTAGTTAAATGAGGATATGAGGATACATGTTTAAGCAAATGGAAGTCCTGCAGGTCAGGGTGTTGCTAGTAATTTTCCCATATGTACACACTCCCAGAAACCAAGCAACCTTTTAATGGAAAGCAGTCTTTATGCAAATGAAGGAACTAAAAATAAAGTGGAAAATCACTAAACTGTCCCCACAAACTTCACACCACTTTTCAGAGACCTCATGAGGGGTAGGCACTTTTCCTTGCTGTTCTTCCTGCTTCCTTTTGCCCTCACCCCACCTTTTTAAAATTTACTTTTTTTTTCCGCTGCGTTGGGTCTTGGTTGTCCCGCACGGGCTTTCTCTAGTTGTGGCGATGGGGGACTACCCTTTGTTGTGGTGCATGGGCTTCTCATTGCGGTGGCAGAGCACGGGCTCCAGGCGCGTGGGCTCAGTAGTTGTGGTTTGCGGGCTCTAGAGCACAGGCTCAGTAGTTGTGGCGCACGGGCTTAGTTGCTCCACGGCATGTAGGATCTTCCCCGACCAGGGCTCAAACCCGTGTCCCCTGCATTGGCAGGCGGATTCTTAACCACTGTGCCACCAGGGAAATACCCCACTCCCCTTTTTTAAAAACATATTTAAACTGCATCTTTTTGCAGTGATTTTAAAAAGCCTGATGAGCAGGCTAATTTTTTCCCTCTGTAGAGTTTGGTAGAAGTGTACCATGTAAGACATGAAATTAAAATGTTCAAGTAAATGAAGTGTCAATGAATTTGTTTACATGTGAATTCTCTGTGAGAATTAAGTTGTAATCTCTCATGTTTAAAAGCTGTCAAATAAAAAGCATTATGGGAGAAGCCCAGGAAACTTTCTCTGTTTAAAAAAAAAAAGTCAATGAAAATGAAAACTAATTAGTAAAACTTTAAGAAAAATCATTGTTGATTGAAATTTAGGCCATCACCTTGTAATATTCATACTACTACAGCACTCATGAAAAGCAATATAATAACGATGAAGAGCACAGCACACACGATTGTGGATCGACTGTTTCTTTGCCTTGTCCAAAGGGAGCCACACATGGCAAGAAATTTATTTCCACATACAGTAATTTGCTTAAGTGAGATTTTTGTGAGATTGAAACATGACATATTTCTATTCTGCCCTTTTTAACCTATAAATATTATACCTGCTGGCTGTGGAAAACAAAAAACCCCGTAATTCCATACCTAAATTTCATAAGTTTAAAATGTTGCTGTCTTTCTGTGAGATCTGAACACTGAAGGGAATTTTAAACATTTAAAATGAAGTAGTGTGGACTTCCAAGCATGAAATATTTAAACTCATCATATATTTAATACAGTAAGTGTAAGTCCCATGTTGGTTACTAAAATGTTGCCATTTACAACAGCATGACTGAGCTGGACAAAGAAATAAGCACCTTGAGAAGTGGCCTGAAAGCAGTAGAGACGGTGAGTATGTTTCTCGTTCTAATTCCCAGTCCCTTCACTCTCTCTGGTGCTGGTGACGGCATCCAGCAGAGGAGTTGCTGGTTGCCTTGGCATGCAGGATAAACATTTATTGTTTAAAAAAAAGAAAAAAAATGCAACAACGAAGAAGCAAAGGCAGGCTGTGTTTAGCCTGGTGATGCAGTGGCAGGCAGCAGGATGTCATGGGGGCATCAGGGGAACAGGAACTGGGAAATCGGACCCGGAGTTCCACCACTTTCCTACCTGTGAGGCAGGACTCATGAAAGTGGATTGGCTAGAGAGTCTTCAAGGTCTTCTCGGTGTTTCTGTTTATAAATGATGTTTACTCTCAGAGCAATGGAACTTCTCTGTTGTCTTTGAGCCGGTCCCTTGGGGAGTATTTTTTGAGCACTTTGGGGGTACAGTCCATTCTCAAGGCGAGGGGATCACGATGACTCAGAATCCTTACCCTCCAGGTGTTAACAGTGGCCAGGAGCAGTCAGTCCAGTTCACCTCCTAAGTGATGACAAAGGTGCCTTGAGGAGGATCGGGGATTTAGGTTAGCCCGAGGCTTCGGGAATGGCTGGCATGTGTGAGAGGAAGCTTCTCCTCTAGACGAGATGAATTTTGAGCTGTGGCTTAGAAGGAGGGTAGGGTGAACTTAGGTACAGAGGAGGGAGGCTGTCTCAGCTATACGAGATGACCTGGGCCCGGGCTCCATGGAAGGAAAGCAGGTCAGGGTGCCGGAGGCAGTGGAGCCGGTGGAACTAACCCAGACTGTGAGGGCGCAATGCCCCGTGGGTACCGCACGAGGGCTGCTGACAGCGCGGGGGCGGGTCAAGGTGAGAAGCCTCGCTCGGGAGAGCAGAGCTCTGGCCTGGCACTTGGTGAAGGAGGCTGGTCTGCAGGCAGCTCGGGAAGGTGCCCCACAGATCATTTATTAGTAACGCCAGGAGGACCCTCCTCTTTTAAAAATAAATTTATCTATTTTTTATTTTGTCTGCATTGGGTCTTCGTTGCCGCTTGCCGGCTTTCTGTAGTTGAGGCACGCAGGCTTCTCAGTGCGGTGGCTTCTCGTTGCGGAGCATGGGCTCTAAGTGCGTGGGCTTCAGTAGTTGCGGCACCCGGGCTTCAGTGGTTGCGGCACGCGGACTTCAGTGGTTGTGGCTCGTGGGCTTAGCTGCTCCACGACATGTGGGATCTTCCCGGACCAGGGCTCGAACCCGTGTCCCCTGTATTGGCAGGTGGATTCTTAACCACTGCGCCGCCAGGGAGGTCCCACCTCCTCCTTATAATCATAAAACTGTGCCATAGAAAGTAGTTGACTTCATTAAAGAAACAGCTCTAATAAAAACTAGAGTCACGGTGTCTAACCTTTTCTATTTTTAATAAATTAAGGAGCATGTAAGGTTTTCTTTTTTTCCTTATTTTGGGGTAGGGGGTAGGGGTGTGTCGCTGTTTAAAAAGAGCAGTAGATACTCTTTTTTCCAGCCCCTGTGGGCTGAGAGACTGTGAGTGCGCGTGGAGGACGGTCCTCGTCTTTCAGAGGCCAAACTGGATAAGGGCAGTTTGAGACAAGGCTTGTGTTACAGTCTTCACTCTGTGGCCATTTCCTCCCAGTGGAAAGCTTTCTTGAGACTAGCATGGCAGTGACTGACAGTCCTAAAGCCTGACAATGGAGGCTCTGACCCCTGCATCTGAGCTGGTTCAGAGCAAGGCTTGAGAGAGGGGTCCCAAGGAAGTTATGTGTTTGGGGGGGTTATTAAATGTTGTTTTGCTGAAATCTCTCTAGCCCCTGGGTCATGTACAATGTAACACACTCTTCACAGAAAAGGGGCTACAGAGGCCTCCCCCTTCCTCTGGCAGCTTAAATGTTAAGAGGAAGGAAATATTGGGAGGCAGACTTTAATTCGTCGAAACATTCATGTGTCCCAGTTGTTCTTTTCACAAATTGATTACATTGCTTGAAGGTATCAAAGACAGAATTCTTATGGAATTATACATTCCTGAAACACTTTAAAATTGCTTTCACATCTCTGCACCTCACACACATACATACACTCCCTTTCCAGGTCAAAGAACTAGGATTGTGGCAATTTCTTTTAATCAGAGCAAGTTTCATGATTTATAAGGGTTTCCGCTTCTTTTCTTGCATTTGATTCCCATGATGATGTGTATATTACCCTCCTTTATTTATTTTTAAACATCTTTATTGGAGTATAATTGCTTTACAATGGTGTGTTAGTTTCTGCTTTATAAAAAAGTGAATCAGTTATACATATACAAATGTTCCCATATCCCTTCCCTCTTGCATCTCCCTCCCTCCCACCCTCCCTATCCCACCCCTCTAGGTGGTCACAAAGCACCGAGCTGATCACCCTGTGCTATGCGGCAGCTTCCCACTAGCTATCGATTTTATGTTTGGTAGTGTATATATGTCCATGCCACTCTCTCACTTTGTCACACCTTACCCTTCCCCCTCCCCATATCCTTAAGTCCGTTCTCTAGTAAGTCTGTGTCTTTATTCCCGTCTTGCCCCTAGGCTCTTCATGACTTTTTTTTTTCCTTAGATTCCATATATATGCGTTAGCACACGGTATTTGTTTTTCTCTTTCTGACTTACTTCACTCTGTATGACAGACTCTAGGTCTGTCTCAGCAACGAAATTTCGTTGCTTTTTATAGCTGAGGATTATTCCATTGTATATATGTGCCACATCTTCTTTATCCATTCATCTGTTCATGGACACTTAGGTTGCTTCCATGTCCTGGCTATTGTAAACAGAGCTTCAATGAACATTTCAGTACATGACTCTTTTTGAATTGGTCATTCTATTTTTAGTTTTTAAAGGAACCTCCATACTGTTCTCCATAGTGGCTGTATCAATTTACATTCCCACCAAGAGTGCAAGAGTGTTGCCTTTTCTCCACACCCTCACCAGCATTTATTGTTTGTAGATTTTTTGATGATGGCCATTCTGCCCGGTGTGAGATGATATCTCATTGTAGTTTTGATTGGCATTTCTCTAATGATTAATGATGCTGAGCATGCTTTCACGTGTTTGCTGGCAATCTGTATATCTTCTTTGGAGAAATATCTATTTAGGTCTTCTGCCCATTTTTGGATTGGGTTTTTTTTTGATATTGAGCTGCATGAGCTGCTTGTAAATTTTGGAGATTGATCCTTTGTCAGTTGCGTCATTTGCAAATATTTTCTCCCATTCTGAGGGTTGTCTTTTCATCTTGCTGATGGTTTCCTTTGCTGTGCAAAAGCTTTTAAGTTTCATGAGGTCCCATTTGTTTATTTTTGTTTTTGTTTCCATTTCCCTAGGAGGTGGATCAAAAAGGATCTTGCTGCGATTTATGTCATAGAGTGTTCTGCCTATGTTTTCCTCTGAGAGTTTGATAGTTTCTGGCCTTACATTTAGGTCTTTAATCCATTTTGAGTTTATTTTTGTTTATGGTGTTAGGGAGTGATCTAATTTCATACTTTTACATGTACCTGGCCAGATTTCCCAGCACCACTTATTGAAGAGGCTGTCCTTTCTCCACTGTACATTCCTGCCTCCTTTATCAAAGATAAGGTGACCATATGTGTGTGGGTTTCTCTCTGGGCTTTCTATCCTGTTCCATTTATCTATATTTCTGTTTTTGTGCCAGTACCATACTGTCTTCATTACTGTAGCTTTGTAGTATAGTCTGAAGTCGGGGTGCCTGATTCCTCCAGCTCCATTTTTCATTCTCAAGATTGCTTTGGCTATTCGGGGTCTTTTGTGTTTCCATACAAATTGTGCAATTTTTTGTTCTAGTTCTGTGAGAAATGCCAGTGGTAGTTTGATAGGGATTGCATTGAATCTGTAGATTGCTTTGGATAGTAGAATCATTTTCACAATGTTGATTCTTCCAATCCAAGAACATGGTATATCTCTCCATCTATTTGTATCCTCTTTAATTTCTTTCATCAGTGTCTTATAATTTTCTGCATACAGGTCTTTTGTCTCCTTAGGTAGGTTTATTCCTAGATATTTTATTCTTTTTGTTGCAATGGTAAATGGGAGTGTTTTCTTAATTTCACTTTCAGATTTTTCATCATTAGTGTATAGGAATGCTAGAGATTTCTGTGCATTAATTTTGTATCCTGCTACTCTACCAAATTCATTGATGAGCTCTAGTAGTTTTCTGGTAGCATCTTTAGGATTCTCTATGTATAGTATCATGTCATCTGCAAACAGTCACAGCTTTACTTCTTCTTTTCCGATTTGGATTCCTTTTATTTCCTTTTCTTCTCTGATTGCTGTGGCTAAAACTTCCAAAACTACGTTGAATAATAGTGGTGAGAGTGGGCAACCTTGTCTTGTTCCTGATCTTAGTGGAAATGCTTTCAGTTTTTCACCATTGAGGATGATGTTGGCTGTGGGTTTGTCATATATGCCCTTTATTATGTTGAAGAAAGTTCCCTCTATGCCTACTTTCTGCAGGGTTTTTTATCATAAATGGGTGTTGAATTTTGTCGAAAGCTTTCTCTGAATCGATGGAGATGATCATATGGTTTTTATTCTTCAATTTTTTAATATGGTGTATCACATTGATTGTTTTGCATATATTGAAGAATCCTTGCATTCCTGGGATAAACCCCACTTGATCACGGTGTACGATCCTTTTACTGTGCTGTTGGATTCTGTTTGCTAGTATTTTGTTGAGGATTTTTGCATCTATGTTCATCAGTGATATTGGCCTGTAGTTTTCTTTTTTGGGGCATTTTTGTCTGGTTTTGGTATCCCGGTGATGGTGGCCTTGTAGAATGGGTTTGGGAGTGTTCCTCCCTCTGCTATATTTTGAAGAGTTTGAGGAGTATAGGTGTTAGCTCCTCTCTAAATGTTTGATAGTATTCACCTCTGAAGCCATCTGGTCCTGGGCTTTTGTTTGTTGGAAGACATTTAATCACAGTTGTAATTTCAGTGCTTGTGATTGGTCTGTTCATATTATCTATTTCTTCCTGGTCCAGTCTCGGAAGGTTGTGCTTTTCTAAGAACTTGTCCATTTCTTCCAGGTTGTCCATTTTATTGGCATAGAGTTGCTTGTAGTAATCTCTCATGATCCTTTATATTTCTGCAATGTCAGTTGTTACTTCTCCTTTTTCATTTCTAATTCCATTGATTTGAGTCTTCTCCCTTTTTTTCCTGATGAGTCTGGCTAATGGTTTATCAATTTTGTTTATCTTCTCAAAGAACCAGCTTTTAGTTTTATTGATCTTTGCTATGATTTCTTTTATTTCTATTTCATTTATTTCTGATCTGATTTTTATGATTTCTTTCATCCTGCTAACTTCGGTGTTCTTTTCTTCTTCCTTCTCTAATTGCTTTAGGTGTAAGTTTAGGTTGTTTATTTGAGATGTTTCTTGTTTCTTAAGGTACGATGGTATTGCTATAAACTTCCCTCTTAGAACTGCTTTTGCTGCATCCCATAGGTTTTGGGTCATCGTGTTTTCATTGTCATTTGTTTCTAGGCATTTTTTGATTTCCTCTTTGATTTCTTCAGTGATCTCTTGGTTATTAGGTAGTGTATTGTTTAGCCTCCATCTGCTTGTATGTTTTACAGATTTTTTCCTCTAATCGATTGCTAGTCTCATTGCATTGTGGTTGGAATAGATACTTGATATGATTTCAATTTTCTTAAACTTACCAAGGCTTGGTTTGTGACCCAAGTTATGATCTATCCTGGAGAATGTTCCATGAGGACTTGAGAAAAATGTGTATTCGGTTGTTTTTGGATGGAATGTCCTAAAAATATCAATTAAGTCCATCTTGTTTAATGTATCATTTAAAGCTTGTGTTTCCTTATTTATTTTCATTTTGGATGATCTGTCCATAAAGTCCCCTATTATGATTGTGTTATTGTCGATTTCCCCTTTTATGGCTGTTAGTATTTGCTTTAGGTATTGAGGTGCTCCTATGTTGGGTGCATAAATATTTACTGTTGTTATATCTTCTTCTTGGATTGATCCCTTGATCATTATGTAGTGTCCTTCTTTGTCTCTTGTAAGAGTCTTTATTTTAAAGTCTATTTTGTCCTATATGAGAATGCTACTCCAGCTTTCTTTTGATTTCCATTTGCATGGAATATCTTTTTCCATCCCCTCACTTTCAGTCTGTATGTGTCCCTAGGTCTGAAGTGGGTCTCTTGTAGACAGCATATATACACGTCTTGTTTTTGTATCCATTCAGCCAGTCTATGTCTTTTGGTTGGAGCATTTAATCCATTTACATTTAAGGTAATTATCGATGTGTATGTTCCCATTCCCATTTTCTTAATTGTTTTGGGTTCGTTATTGTAGGTCTTTTCCTCCTTTTGTGTTTCTTGCCTAGAGAATTTCCTTTAGCAGTTGTTGTAGAGCTGGTTTGGTGCTGCTGAACTCTCTCAGCTTTTGCTTGTCTGTAAAGGTTTTAATTTCTCCATGAAATCTGAATGAGATCCTTGCTGGGTAGAGTAATCTTGGTTGCAGGTTTTTCTCCTTCAACACTTTCAATATGTCCTGCCACCCCCTTCTGGCTTGCAGAGTTTCTGTTGAAAGATCAGATGTTAACCTTATGGGGATTCCCTTGTGTGTTATTTGTTTTTCCCTTGCTGCTTTTGATATATTTTCTTTGTATTTAATTTTTGATAGTTTGATTGATTAATATGTGGCTTGGCGTGTTTCTCCTTGGATTTATCCTGTATGGGATTCTCTGTGCTTCCTGGGCTTAACTATTTCCTTTCCCATATTAGGGAAGTTTTGAACTATAATCTTTTCAAATATTTTCTCAGTCCGTTTCTTTTTCTCTTCTTCTTCTGGGACCCCTATAATTCGAGTGTTGGTGCCTTTAATGTTGTCCCAGAGGTTTCTGAGACTGTCCTCAATTCTTTTTGTTCTTTTTTGTTTATTCTGCTGTGCAGTGTTTATTTCCACTATTTTATCTTCCAGGTGACTTATCCATTCTTTTGCCTCAGTTATTCTGCTATTGATTCCTTCTAGAGAATTTTTAATTTCACTTATTGTGTTGTTTATCATTGTTTGTTTTCTCTTTAGTTCTTCTAGGTACTTGTTAAACGTTTCTTGTATTTTCTCCATTCTATTTCCAAGATTTTGGATCATCTTTACTATCATACTCTGAATTCTTTTTCAGGTAGACTGCCTATTTCCTCTTCATTTGTTTGGTCTGGTGGGTTTTTATCTTGCTCCTTCATCTGCTGCGTGTTTCTCTGTCTTCTCATTTTGCTTAACTTACTGTGTTTGGGGTCTCCTTTTCGCAGGCTGCAGGTTCATAGCTCTCGTTGTTTTTGGTGTCTGTCCCCAGTGACTAAGGTTGATTCAGTGGGTTGTGTAGGCTTCCTGGTGGAGCGGACTAGTGCCTGTGTTCTGGTGGGTGGGGCTTGATCTTGTCTCTCTGGTGGGCATGTCCACGTCTGGTGGTGTGTTTTGGGGTGTCTGTGGCCTTATTATGATTTTAGGCAGCCTCTCTGCTAATGGATGGCGTTGTGTTCCTTTCTTTCTGGTTGTTTGGCATAGGGTGTCCAGCACTGTAGCTTGCTGGTCGTTGAGTGTAGCTGGGTCTTGGCATTGAGATGGAGATCTCTGGGAGATTTTCGCCATTTGATATTACATGGAGCTGGGAGATCTCTTGTGGACCAGTGTCCTGACGTTGGCTCTCCCACCTTAGAGGCACAGCACTGACTCCTGGATGGAGCACCACAAGACTTTCATCCACATGGCTCAGAATAAAAGTGAGAAAAAGGGAAGGAAGGAAGAATGGAAGGAAGGGGAAGGAGGGAAGGAAGGAGATAAAGTTATTAAAATAAAAAATAATTATTAAGAAATAAATTTTAAAACGTTAAAAAAAAAAGACAGACAGAACACACAAAAAGAGAAAAAGGGAAAATATATATATATCTTTTGCTCCCAAAGTCCACCTCTTCAATTTGGGATGATTCGTTTTCTTATTCAGGTATTCCACAGATGCAGGGTACATCAAGTTGATTGTGGAGATTTAATCTGCTGTTCCTGAGGCTGCTGGGAGACATTTCCCTTTCTCTTCTTTGTTCGCACAGCTCCCGGGGTTCAGCTTTGGATTTGGCCCTGCCTCTGCGTGTAGGTCGCCTGGGGGCGTCTGTTCTTTGCTCAGACAGGACGTGGTTAAAGGAGCAGCTGATTCGGGGGCTCTGGCTCACTCAGGCTGGCGGGGAGGGAGGGGTACAGAGTGCGAGGCGAGCCTGCGGCAGCAGAGGCCAGCGTGACTTTGCACCAGCCTGAGGTGTGCCGTGCGTTCTCCCGGGGAAGTTGTCCCTGGATCACAGGACCCTGGCAGTGGCGGGCTGTACAGGCTCCTGGGAGGGGAGGTGTGGAGAGTGACCTGTGCTTGCACACAGGCTTCTTGGTGGCTGCAGCAGCAGCCTGAGCGTCTCATGCCCGTCTCTGGGGTCCGTGCTGATAGCCGCAGCTCGTGCTTGTCTCTGGAGCTCCTTTAAGCAGCGCTCTTAATCCCTTCTTCACGCACCAGGAAACAAAGAGGCAAGAAAATGTCTCTCGCCTCTTTGGCAGCTCCAGACATTTTCCCGGACTCCCTCCCGGCTAGCCGTGGTGCACTAACCCCCTGCAGGCTGTGTTCACGCCGCCAACCCCAGTCCTCTCCCTGGGATCCGACCTCTGAAGCCCGAGCTTCAGCTCCCAGCCCCTGCCCGCCCCGGCAGGTGAGCAGACAAGCCTCTCGGGCTGGTGACTGCCAGTCGGCACCGATCCTGTGTGCGGGAATCTCTCCACTGTGCCCTCCCCACCCCTGTTGCTGCGCTCTCCTCCGTGGTCCCGAAGCCTCCCCCCCTCTGCCACCCGCAGTCTCCACCTGAGAAGGGGCTTCCTAGTGTGTGAAACCTTTCCTCCTTCACAGCTCCCTCCCACTGGTGCAGGTCCTGTTCCTATTCTTTTGTCTCTCTATTTTCTTTTGCCCTACCCCGGTACGTGGGGAATTTGTTGCCTTTCGGGAGGTCTTAGGTCTTCTGCCAGTGTTCAGTAGGTGTTCTATAGGAGCTGTTCCACGTGTAGATGTATTTCTGATGTATTTGTGGGGAGGAAGGTGACCTCTGCGTCTTACTCTTCCGCCATCTTGAAGCTTCCTGCCCTCCTTTTATGAGTGAAGAAACTAAGGCCCAGGCTACTTGCCATGGATAAGTACCAAATCAGTGGTAGAACTGAATCAGAACCGCTAGCCTGTGACCTCTACTGTCCTGCTTGTTAGAATCTCTGCCAAAGCAGGTATGGAAGAAAACAGAGATCCAGATTAGGTCAGTAGGTACACAGAATAGTTGTCACTGAGACCCTGGAGTCAGGCAGACGTGAGTTCAAATTTTGATTCTATCACTTATCAGCCACTTGACTTTGAGCAAAGAATTTACTCCCTCTGAACCTCAATTTATGTGTCTGTACGATTAGGATAATAATGCCTCACTTATAGAGGTTTTGTGGGATGAAATAAGAAAATGCATCTGGCAATGGTTGAACTTATTATTGAAATTGATTTGAATAATCTGTGTTCATCACCTTGGTAATGGAGAATACGGATGATTAATGAGACACGAATACTCCTACCTGTCTGCTCACAAAATCCAAATGGTATGGATGAGAAGAAAAATGGCGTTATGGTGCCAAACGCTGCAGTTGAAATTCTGCTGACCTAGATATCACAGTTCAGGAAATAAGTAGACTTGGAAGAGATGGAGAGAAGGAAAAAATAAAAAGTACCAGAGCTCTGAGCACAGAATATCAACAAGCAAATTCTCTTGCTTTCAGTCACACACCTTTTGAATCCAATTTGCTCTCCATTATTTGTTTAACTTCTGTTAATTTTATCCAAATGCTAATCTCCTTACATTCTAAAGCCAGTATACAAAATCACACCAATAAAGTACTCAGATGACTGGTTAAATTGCATTTTGCAACTGTGTGTGGGCACATGGGCTTGGCTCTGTCAGGGTTGGTGGAAGGGCAGGGGGAACTGGACGATCATAAAATGTTTTACACTAGTTTTGATGGGTTTGCCATTCTGACTTATTAAATTTGAGGCATAAGGAAAATGAGACAAAGGGGTATCTGTGTTTGAAGCCTACATTGACATTATCCATTTCCTGTGTTTAAGGAGCTGGAATATCAGAAGTCTCAGCCCTCACGGCCTGGAGATAAGTTTGTGTCTGTTGTCAGCCAGTTCATCACGGTAGCCAGTTTCAGCTTCTCTGACGTTGAAGATCTTCTAGCAGAAGCTAAAGACCTGGTAAATTTCCCCTTGCGCACTGAGTGTTTCTTGACAGAGCTGGTACTTTCAGATATTATAAGTATACTTTCATTTCTAGGGCTGTGATCAGTTGAAAAACATGCTTTCTATCTAACTGGCCTTTAGGTTAGTAAGACCTTGAAGTATCTGAATGGTGTAAAACAAGTAAATACTTTGACAGTTTTAAATATTTTGATAGTTTTTCCCTTGATTGTTATTATAATTATCTCTGGGAAACAGAAAAGAGTGGACTATGAAAACCAAGGGCAGGATGAAATGTGACATCAAGGTATGACTGAGGCCTTGTGCTTCAGAAACTTGTAAGATGCTCACCTGAGATAGAGACTTAGGAGGGCAGGATATTCCCTCTTTAAATGTCTAGAAGAACTTACTAAATGATAGGCACTTTAATTCAGAGCCTCATTGCAAAAGACATTTTTTTTTTTTTTTTTTTTTGCGGTACACGGGCCTCTCACTGTTGTGGCCTCTCCCGTTGCAGAGCACAGGCTCCGGACGCACAGGCTCAGTGGCCATGGCTCACAGGGCCCAGCCGCTCTGCGGCATGTGGGATCTTCCCAGACCAGGGCACGAACCCGTGTCCCCTGCATCGGCAGGCGGACTCTCAACCCCTGCACTACCAGGGAACCCCAAAAGGCATATTTTTAATAAGACTTCTTTAAAAAATGAATTTTGCTATTACAAAATCTTGTTTTCCTGTAAGGGAAGAGTTTTCATTGGCAAGTATCCAACACCTTAAAATCCCCCTGGCCCCATCTCTCTGTCTCTCTCTGGTTATTTCCGCTTCTAAAATTTATACACATTCATATACATGTGCACATTCTCTTGTCCCCTTCTCATTGTTAACAAATGTCATTAAGCTGCTATCCACCCTACTGAGTTCCTCCACACTGCCCATCTCTCAGTTGTGACAACACTCTTTTGCTTTCACTTGAATCTTTCCTTTGAAACTTGAGTAATGAATCTCATTTTTCTGTGGTCCCCTGTTCAGTTGTAGATATGGATGATTGTATATGTAAGTGTACACACATACTCATTAAAGTTCAGAAGTAGACTATGTTAAGACACACTAGCTAATCTCAACATTGAAACCCCACCTCCAATGTTAGTAAATAAATGCAAGACAAGCTATGTTTGAACGACTGTTGTTAGAGGTCCAGCCCCTGGTACCCCTGATTGAAATCAGTGAACTGATGTCAGCAGCCTCCCCTGTGATGGCCCCCACCTCAATCTAGGCAATACAGTACCTACTTCATCACGGGCTCAAACATTTTTCTAAGAATCAACTGAATAGTTAATTTTTGATTTATACACACTCTACTTTTTTTTTTTTTTTTTCAATTTTAGTGTGGGAACTTTTGTCTGGGACTAGTTTTGTTCAGATTTCTAAGACTAAAATATACATGACTTCATCATCACTAGAATTCCTAGATAAAAAGATCATTCAGGATGGCTTTGACGTGCCTGAACTTCAATGTTTTAGAAACTCCATTGTAGTCTATCTGTTGCTGTTTTGTTCATACCAGAACTTTTAGAAATTAGCTTATAAAACCATGCAGCAACTGAAGCGCTGCATGTGGTGTATGAAGAATGTCGTATTTTTCCCTTAAGAGCTTAGTTTCTAATAAAATATTTCCAAATAAGTAAAAGGTTGAGAACGCCTCGATGAAGAGAAAAATGGTAAAAAAGCATTATTATAAATTTAAAGATATGAAATATAAAACAATTGAAAATTGTCTTATTTAAGAATAAATGTTGAAAATATTTCCTTTACAGAGATAGGATCACCAAAATGTCAGGAAAACTTAACAATATACTAAAGACAAGTAGTGCAAGAAAAATAAAAGCAATTAGACCATGAAGTATTTATGCAGTCCTCCCCAACCTAAGAGTTTCAAACTGTGAAGAAAATGAAAGCTCTGGAAATTTTGAAGTAGTTGATTAGGCATAGGGAGCGAGAATTTGTTTGACCTTGAAGTTAGAAACACTGTCCGTTGTAGTTTAGATGTAATAGCATTAGATCCTTACAGAAGGAGATATAGTTCTAAAAAACAACTTGACTGGCACTGAACAGTATTTGGATGGTCATAATAATGCTAAGACACTTGAAAGCATACTATCTCGAGTTGTGAAGATAACAACCAGAAGAACTAAAAACAGAAATGTTAAAACTAAAAAGACTGGCTGTGCTATTTTGTTAGCCTATATATTTTTTAATTTAATTTTTAAAAATTCGCCCTTAATATTTTGCATTTTATCTGTTTTTAAAAGATTTGCCTTGAAAGGGGTTCTAAAACAAAGGATTTAGAATAAAATTGTATTCTCAGTTATGAATTTTGAGTTGCCTTAATGATTCCATAATCAGTGAGTGTTTTCTAATTGAGGCCCAGGAAGTACAGTAATACCAATATTATTTACGATTAGTAAAAGCAGCTAAGAAACACTGTATCCTATTTGCTTCTGATACTAACTACATGGCACCAATAAATGATACTAAACTACTTCAAAGAAAAGTTAAAAGTACAAGTTTCCTTACCCCTGCTGAGTTCGCTCTTAGTTTTATATCCTGAGTGCTCTGCCCTGTGATATTCTGCTTTCTTGTTTTTACTACTGTTTAGTTAATAAAGAGTCACAGGATGTAATCATAGATGTTAAGCTGAAATGAGGTGGACAGGGATAAATGGTTTCACAAGTCGTGGAGTATTACATTTTTTCCTTTAGAAGCGATTGATAGACATGTTCAGCAGCCAGGGATAAATCCAGCGAGTTATATTTGACTCAATTTGACCTTTAGCCCCTTGAGAGAGATTGATATTTATGTGATCACGGCGTTCTCTTGGAAGACTGAACTTCTTAAAACCTTCTTTTTTCCAGTTTACTAAAGCAGTGAAACACTTTGGGGAAGAGGCTGGCAAAATACAGCCAGATGAGTTCTTTGGCATTTTTGATCAGTTTCTTCAGGCTGTGTCAGAAGCCAAACAAGAGAATGAAAACATGAGAAAGAAGAAGGAGGAAGAAGAGCGCCGAGCTCGAATGGAGGCTCAGGTAAGTGGGTGGCCAGTTCCACCCCCAGAAAGTTCTGTTGCTGCATCTCCTTGGTTTTTAGGAAGCGCTCTGCCATGCTGGCAAGAAGGAGGGCATCAATGTCCTATCTAGAAGGCTGCTGGGAGTTTCAATTGGTAGAAAGTTTCTCTTGGGCAATGTGGCTGTCTATATCCAAAGCCTAAAAATATATATCCCCTTCCTTTGATCTGGAGTTCCACTTCTTAGAAATCAGTCTAAAGAAGTAATCATACATGTGCACAAAGAGAGCAGCAGTCTTTATGATAAGCCTTAACCTGGAACAACCTACACGTTTACTGACTGGGCATTAGTTCTAAATGATGTAATAGCTACATAGTGGACTGTTTACACAGTCCTTAAAAGTCATGTCTTTAAAGAATATTTAATGATGTGAGAAAGCTTAGATAACAATGGTTATCTCTTGATAAACAAAAGGGGAAAAATTATCCTTAATTCTTTAAGGATATCTAAATTTTCTATAATGTGTGTGTATTATTTGACTCTTAATAATAGTAACTCTTGCATAGAAGGTTCCAGGCATCCACAGTAGATACAGGCTTAGCCTTTGATGTCAGGAACGTGGCCTAATGAGCATTTGCTTTAGTGTCTCTATACCATCAAAGAAACCAATATTTGGGGTCTATTTAATAGTGATAACTTTCTTATTCCATCATAGAAATATGAGTAGCCTTAATTGCTCTCTTTTTAACTAGAATATCATGGGGTTTACCCAGATTCTAGACAGCAAGAGTCTAATCACAAAGTGGTGGGCAGTTTTTTCATTGTTCCTTGCTTCTCTGATGAGCCCTCATGTCCCAGTCATCCTCTCTCATGACATCCAAGGGGGCTGGCAGCTATCAACAAATGTGGCTCAGTGGACTGAAGCACCATCATGTTCCACAGAATTCATCTCCACTCAATACAAAACACAATATTATTTTGACACTTCTCTAAGAGGTCACTTTCCATTTGCAGCTCAAGGAACAACGCGAAAGGGAACGGAAAATGAGGAAAGCAAAAGAGAACAGTGAAGAAGGCGGAGAGTTTGATGACCTGGTTTCCGCTTTGCGCTCAGGAGAAGTGTTTGACAAAGACCTTTCTAAACTGAAACGGAATCGCAAGCGCATTACCAACCAGATGACGGACAGCAGCCGGGAGAGACCGGTCACAAAACTTAATTTCTAATTTCCCTTGAATACTTTTTTAGAAAGCTCATTAGCGGCCCTTTGAAGTGACTAGAACTTTTCATTACACTGCCTTGCAATCCAAACAGTGGCAATTTCTCCTTTCATCTGCGAGTGAATGCGTGAATGTGTGTGTATGTACATGTATGTGTGTGTATATATGAAGAAATGTATATAGAAATCTGAGAGTTGTCTGGAGACCTATATGTTTGGTTAAAAAAAAAAATCTATGTTTATGTATGTGCTCAGAACCCGTTTGTGTATATGCATTCATATTGAGTGTGGCTCATCTTCTTCCCCTGAACACCATGACTGTTCAGAAGCACAATACTATCTCCTCAAAGAGATACAGAGACATTCCCTAGAGTAAAAAGAAAAAAAATAAAGCTTGAGAAATATTTTACAGTTTCCAAGCTTGATATACTTTGAAATTATTTTCACTGGTGAAACTGGTGTTGGAAAAATATAGATTTAAAATGGTTTTTGATAGTTGACAGTATGATGCTGGTGCATCGCATCAGTAGTTGATAGGACCAGCTTAGAATTTCTGACATTGATGTGGGGATGCAGTCTGTAAATGTTTATTGAGAACATCTGGCACAAAATCTGAATTATGTAGAATGTCAATCAGAGTTCTTTTATATGTTTAAAACTTGGACATCAATTTTTCCCCCCTAATTTCATCGAGTTCTCTGCCAAGCACTCTTGATGATTTCTTTACATTGCTTTTGGAAAGAACACTATCTAAATGCAATCCATGCTCTTGTTAAAGAACAAAATTACCATAATGTGCTTGTTTTCCTTACAATATAGACCTATAAACTCTAAAAATAAAATTTCCCACCCAAGACTTACAAGGAGGAATTCTCTGAAAGGATAAAAATTATTTTAAAAAAAATTTTATGGGGTGCATTTTTTTTTTTTTTTTTTTTTGGTATTTTCTGTTTTGTAGGACAAGCTGCATCTTCTGTAAATATAGGTCTGGACTAAAGGACATTTAGTGAATGCACAAAATGTCAACACCACCAACAGAGATGCCAAGAGCTATTTATCTCTAAGTATGTTTGATGTGATTTGCTGTTTATATGTTGTCATTTTAAGTTGTGTGTCAGTAACGCTACCTGTAAAATTTCAGTCCAAAAGATAAAGCTCTCAGGGAGAAATGAATAAAAACAATGAACATTAGAAAATAAAATATAGATGCTTACCATTAACCTACCAACTCTTAATATCCTTAAATTATATGATATATAAAGAGGACTGTTACTTTTTTTTTTTTTGCTTTGCTTTATTTATTAGTAGTGGGGGAGGGGAGCTAAGGTTCTCTGTTTTCTTTCCATTGATCCTGTTGTGGTTGGGTTTCCTGTGGAGAGAGTAGTTTGTCCTATTGCACTAGAACATTATTTACTCACTAAATTGAGTTTTTCAGTCAATTAACGAATATTTATTGAAACACCTACTATGTGCCAGGCATAGTAGGGCTACAGTGGTAAGCAAGACAGAGCCCCTGCCCCCCAGGAGCTTATGCTCTAATGGGGACAGTTAAGGGGCAAACAGAATACCGATGCGTGCGCTGTACAGGAACCGTGCTATTTAAAAATAATTTGTATAAACTATAATGCCTAGCGCAGATGGCAAGGTCTCTGCGCTACATGAAAGCTGTGAAATAGCGCTCTAAGAGTTGGCAAGAGCCGTGGTTTTACGTTTTTTTCCCCCTCACTGCAAACTTAGCAACTTTCTACACATTATATGGATGACTCTAGCAAATAAAACAGTCACAAATACACAGCAGACGTCGCGCTCCCCCAGCTCCTATGTACCAAGGTCTGCAAGTACACCACATTAAAGGTGCAGACGAGACTTTGCTCAAAAAAGCTTGGAGGTGAGAAGGAGTGGGATGTGCTATGTCTGTTCCTTAACTAAAGTGCCTCTATATATATTCTTTTCTATTTAGAGCAGGAGAAATTTGATCTGGCTCAAGTTTGGAACTGTCTTTTGAAAATGGCTTTGTTTTACAGTTTAAGGAATGGACAAGTGGAGGGAGAGTCACATAAAGGAGCAAGTTTGTGTAGCATGTTCCTCTCGCCCTTTTTCATCATCCTCATTTTGATATGGCCATCCTGGTAGGCCTTCTTTGCCATTTCCATTTTTCGTTTCTTTCCCAGAAAGCTGTGTGCAGGTAATTCCATGTGCCATTGTTGAAAAAAAAAAACCCTACTTTTTAGATTGGTGCTGGTGTAAGTAGCCACTTTTTCCTCTCTTGGGTGTGTATTTTAAAAGTTTTTTGTTTGTTTGTTTTTTTAAATTAATGCCAAAAAGAAAAAGCATTATAATTTGTAAACTTAATTGTATGTCTTGTATCTTATTAGCTTAGTAGTTGGAACCACTTAGTCTTTAGGCGCGAGACTGTTGTTATAGTACCAAGAAAAAATGTTGTGTTATGAGACTGTAAATTTTTTTTAAATAGCAACATGCAATAAAGAGATGAATTCATTAGGTGTTATGTATATGCTCTCTATGAGTTATTAAAACAGCATTATCAAACTTCTTTGCACTTTCCACCATTAAATTGAAATATTTCAAGTTGTTTACTAAATTAGAAATGATACATTTTTTAAACCTGTACATACTGGGCCTAGAGAAGTATAGTTTTCTGCTATGGCAGTGTTCAGGATGTCCACAGACTACCATATACTACCTCCTTCTGTAACATGTTTTTGGTATAACTCTATGTGTTGAACAGTTTCATGGTGGAGCTACTGGTGAAATTATTCAACTGGGGATATAGAAGAGGGTCTCTAATCTCTACAATCAAAATCTTTTTCATTTTGAAGCATTTCCTTTTAAAAAATTAATTTATGATATAGGTCAATACGGGAAGCATCACCATATGGAAGAAGGAGTGCGTATTCTGTTCTCTGAAAACTGGGACTCTCTCTCAGCCCCACGTCACTTCGGTTTCCTGGCCATCCTCTACCCAATTTGAAGTCAAGCTGAAAGCAAATTATCCTAGTGGTTGCTAGAGAATCCAAGCACTTCTGATCTTGAGAGTGGACTCATAATGTTCTTATAATTGCTAACATCTTGGTTTTTTCTACCTAGTCCCTGGATACTGCATAGTATCCAAAGACTACTTTGTTCTTTTACACTGGCATCCAGACGGGAGAGATCCTGCTGCATGGCCAGCAAATTTTATATTCCTCCCTACAATCATGGGGACCTACATACAGAACCATCTAGACCCTCAGCAGCCCTTGATGTATTGATAGAAACAGGGAAAAACCTGAAACTTGCAGATCATTATGCTTATTTGTACATCTTCAGTTTTCCCCAGAAAATCATCACTGGGGAAAATGTGCTTCTGTCGGGCGGTGAAGCTGTTCAAACCCTCCAGGATTCTGCCCCTTTCCTATACTTAACACAGATTGGTCAGGCAAAAGGATAATCTTTAATAAACTAGTTTGGACACAATTCTTTAAAAGGTCAAGTTCTGAAAGGGGGGAATTTTCTGTGACCTTTTTTTTAAACAACAAACACCACCTATTCCCTAATCATATAGAAAACCTAAGTTAAGACCCCCCCAAGGTTTGGAGGAGCTTCAAGATGGCAGAAGACTAAGACGTGGAGATCACCTTCCTCCCCACAAATACGTCAGAAATACATCTACATGTGGAACAACCCCTAAAGAACACCTACTGAATGCCGGCAGAAGACCTCATACCTCCCAAAAGGCAAGAAACTCCCCACGTACCTGGGTAGGGCAAAAGAAAAAAAAGAGACAAAAGAATAGGGACGGGACCTGCACCAGTGGGAGAGAGCTGTGAAGGAGGAAAGGTTTCCACACACTAGGAAGTCCCTTCGTGGGTGGAGACTGCGGGTGGCGGAGGGGGGAAGCTTTGGAGCCACAGAGGAGAGCGCAGCCACGGGGGTTCAGAGGGCAAAGCAAAGAGTTTCCTGCACAGAGGATCAGTGCCGACCAGCACCCACCAGCCCAAGAGGCTTGTCTGCTCACCCGACAGGGCAGGCGGGGGCTGGGAGCTGAGACTCGGGCTTCGGAGGTCAGATCCCAGGGAGAGGACTGGGGTTGGCTGCATGAACACAGCCTGAAGGGGGCTAGTGCACCACGGCTAGCTGGGAGGGAGTCCAGGGAAAAGTCTGGAGCTGCCGAAGAGGCAAGAGACTTTTTCTTGCCTCTTGGTTTCCTGGTGCGTGAGGAGAAAGGATTAAGAGCGCTGCTTAAAGGAGCTCCAGAGACGGACGCAAGCTGCGGCTATCAGCGTGGACCCCAGAGATGCTGCTGCAGCCACCAAGAAGCCTGTGTGCGAGCACAGGTCACTCTCCACACCTCCCCTCCCAGGGAGCCTGTGCAGCCCACCACTGCCAGGGTCCTGTGATCAGGGACAACTTCCCCGGGAGAACGCACGGCACACCTCAGGCTGGTGCAACGTCATGCTGGCCTCTGCTGCCACAGGCTCACCTCGCACTCTGTACCCCTCCCTCCCCGCCAGCCTGAGTGAGCCAGAGGCCCTGAATCAGCAGCTCTTTTAACCCTGTCCTGTCAGAGCAAAGAACACACGGCCTCCGGTGACCTACACGCAAATGTGGGGCCAAATCCAAAGCTGAACCCTGGGAGCTGTGTGAACAAAGAAGAGAATGGGAAATGTTTCCCAGCAGCCTCAGGAACAGCAGGTTAAATCTCCACAATCAACTTGATGTACCCTGCATCTGTGGAATACCTGAATAAGAAAACGAATCATCCCAAATTGAAGAGGTGGACTTTGGGAGCAAAGGATATATTTTTCCCTTTTTCTCTTTTTGTGAGTGTGTTCTGTCCATCTGTATTTTTTTTTAACGTTTTAAAATTTATTTCTTAATAATTATTTTTTATTTTAATAACTTTATTTTATTTTATCTCCTTTCCTTCCTTCCTTCCTTCCCCTTCCTTCCTTCCTTCCTTTTTTCTCGCTTTTATTCTGAGTCATGTGGATGAAAGGCTCTTGGTGCTCCATCCAGGAGTCAGTGCTGTGCCTCTGAGGTGGGACAGCCAACTTCAGGACACTGGTCCACAAGAGACCTCCCAGCTCCACGTAATATCAAACGGCGAAAATCTCTCAGAGATCTCCATCTCAACGCCAAGACCCAGCTACACTGAACGACCAGCAAGATACAGTGCTGGACAACCTATGCCAAACAACCAGTAAGACAGGAACACAATGCCATCCATTAGCAGAGAGGCTGCCTAAAATCATAATAAGGCCACAGACACCCCAAACACCCCACCAGATGTGGACGTGCCCACCAGAGAGACAAAATCCAGCCCCACCCACCAGAACACAGGCACCAGTCTGCTCCACCAGGAAGCCTACACAACCCACTGAATCAACCTTAGCCCCTAGGGGCAGACACCAAAAACAACGGGAGCTACGAACCTGCAGCCTGTGAAAATGAGACCCCAAACACAGTAAGTTAAGCAAAATGAGAAGACAGAGAAACACGCAACAGATGAAGGAGCAAGATAAAAACCCACCAGACCAAACAAATGAAGAGGAAACAGGCAGTCTACCTGAAAAAGAATTCAGAGTATGATAGTAAAGATGATCCAAAATCTTGGAAACAAATTGGAGAAACTACAAGAAACGTTTAACAAGGACCTAGAAGAACTAAAGAGCAAAGAAACAGTGATAAACAACACGATAAATGATATTAAAAATTCTCTAGAAGGAATCAATAACAGAATAACTGAGGCAGAAGAACGGATAAGTGACCTGGAAGATAAAATATTGGAAATAACTACTGCACAGCAGAATAAACAAAAAAAGAACAAAAAGAATTGAGGAGTCTCAGAGACTTTTGGGACAACATTAAAGGCACCAACATGCGAATTATAGGGGTCCCAGAAGAAGAAGAGAAAAAGAAATGGACTGAGAAAATATTTGAAAAGATTATAGTTCAAAACTTCCCTAATATGGGAAAGGAAATAGTCAATCAAGTCCAGGAAGCACAGAGTCCCATACAGGATAAATCCAAGAAGAAACACGCCAAGACACATATTAATCAAACTATCAAAAATTAAATACAAAGAAAATATATTAAAAGCAGCAAGGGAAAAACAACAAATAACACACAAGGGAATCCCCATAAGTTTAACATCTGATCTTTCAACAGAAACTCTGCAAGCCAGAAGGGGGTGGCAGGACATATTTAAAGTGATGAAGGAGAAAAACCTACAACCAAGATTACTCTACCCAGCAAAGAACTCATTCAGATTCAATAGAGAAATTAAAACCTTTACAGCCAAACAAAAGCTAAGAGAATTCAGCACCACCAAACCAGATGTACAATAAATGCTAAAGGAAATTCTCTAGGCAAGAAGCACAAGAGAAGGAAAAGACCTACAATAACAAACCCAAAACAATTAAGAAACTGGGAATAGGAACATACATATCGATAACTACCTTAAATGTAAATGGATTAAATGCTCCAACCAAAAGACATAGACTGGCTGAATGGATACAAAAACAAGCCCTGAATATATGCTGTCTACAAGAGACCCACTTCAGACCTAGGGACACATACAGACTGAAAGTGAGGGGATGGAAAAAGATATTCCATGCAAATGGAAACCAAAAGAAAGCTGGAGTAGCAATTCTCGTATCAGACAAAATAGACTTTAAAATAAAGACTCTTACAAGAGACAAAGAAGGACACTACATAATGATCAAGGGATTGATCCAAGAAGAATATATAACAATTGTAAATATTTATGCACCCAACATAGGAGCACCTCAATACCTAAAGCAAATACTAACAGCCATAAAAGGGGAAATCAACAGTAACACAATCATAGTAGGGGACTTTAACACCTCACGTTTACCAATGGACAGATCATCCAAAATGAAAATAAATAAGGAAACACAAGCTTTAAATGTTACATTAAACAAGATGGACTTAATTGATATTTATAGGACATTCCATCCAAAAACAACAGAATACACTTTCTTCTCAAGTGCTCATGGAACATTCTCCAGAATAGATCACATCTAAAGTCATAAATCAATCCTTGGTAAATTTAAGAAAATTGAAATCATATCACGTATCCTTTCCAACCACAATGCTATGAGACTAGATATCAATTACAGGAAAAAATCTGTAAAAAAACATACGAACACATGGAAGCTAAACAATATACTATTTAATAACCGAGAGATCACTGAAGAAATCAAAGAGGAAATCAAAAAATACCTAGAAACAAATGACAAGGAAAACACGATGACCCAAAACTTATGGGATGCAGCAAATGCAGTTCTAAGCGGGAAGATCATAGCAATACAGTCCTACCTTAAGAAACAAGAAACATCTCAAATAAACAACCTAACCTTACGCCTAAAGCAATTAGAGAAAGAGAACAAAAACCCCCCAAAGTTAGCAAAAGGAAAGAAATCATAAAATCAGATCCGAAATAAATGAAAAAGAAATGAAGGAAACGATACCAAAGATCAATAAAACTAAAAGCTGGTTCTTTGAGAAGGTAAACAAACTTGATAAACCATTAGCCAGATTCATCAAGAAAAAAAGGGAGAAGACTTAAATCAATAGAATTAGAGATGAAAAAGGAGAAGTAACAACTGACACTGCAGAAATACAAAGCATCATGAGAGATAACTACAAGCAACTATATGCCAATAAAATAGAAAACCTGGAAGAAATGGACAAATTCTTAGAAAAGCACAACCTTCTGAGACTGAACCAGAAAGAAATAGAAAATATAAGCAGACCAATCACAAGCACTGAAATTGAAACTGTGATTAAAAATTTTCCAACAGATCTTCCCTGGTGACACAGTGGTTGAGAGTCGTGCAGTGGACACGGGTTCGTGCCCCGGTCTGGGAAGATCCCACGTGCCGTGGAGCAGCTAGGCCTTTGAGCCATGGCCGCTGAGCCTGAGCATCCGGAGCCTGTGCCCCACAACGGGAGAGGCCACAACAGTGAGAGGCCCGCATACCACAAAAAAAAGAAAAAAAATCTTCCAACAAACAAAAGCCCAGGACCAGATGGCTTCACAGGTGAATTCTACGAAACATTTAGAGAAGAGCTAACACCTATGCTTCTCAAACTCTTCCAAAATATAGCAGAGGGAGGAACACTCCCAGACTCTTTTTACAAGGCCACAATCACCCTGATACCAAAACCAGTCAAAGATGTCACAAAGAAAGAAAATTACAGGCCAATATCACTGATGAACATAGATACCAAAATCCACAGCAAAATACTAGCAAACAGAATCCAACAGCACAGTAAAAGGATCATACACGATGATCAAGTGGGGTTTATCCCAGGAATGCAAGAATTCTTCAATATACGAAAATCAATCAATGTGATACACCATATTAACAAATTGAAGAATAAAAACCATATGATCATCTCCATCAATTCAGAGAAAGCTTTCAATGAAATTCAGCACCGATTTATGATAAAAACCCTCCAGAAAGTAGACATAGAGGGAATTTAACATAATAAAGGCCATATGTGAAAAACCCACAGCCAACATTGTCCTCAATGGTGAAGAACTGAAACCATTTCCACTAAGATCAGGAAGAAGACAAGGTTGTCCACTCTCACCACTATTATTCAACATAGTTTTGGAGGTTTTAGCCACAGCAATCAGAGAAGAAAAAGAAATAAAAGGAATCCAAATCAGAAAAGAAGTAAAGCTGTCACTGTTTGCAGATGACATGATACTATACATAGAGAATCCTAAAGATGCTACCAGCAAACTACTAGAGCTAATCAATGAATTTGGTAAAGTAGCAGGATACAAAATTAATGCACAGAAATCTCTAGCATTCCTATACACTAATGATGAAAAATCTGAAAGTGAAATTAAGGAAACACTCCCATTTACCATTGCAACAAAAAGAATAAAATGCCTAGGAATAAACCTACCTAAGGAGACAAAGACCTGTATGCAGAAAACTATAAGACACTGATGAAAGGAATTAAGGATGATAGAAACAGATGGAGAGATATACCATGTTCTTGGATTGGAAAATTAAACATTGTGAAAATGACTATACTACCCAAAGCAATCTACAGATTCAATGCAATCCCTAGCAAACTACCAATGGCATTTTTCACAGAACTAGAACAAAACATTTCACAATTTCAATGGGAACTTAAAAGATCCCGAATAGCCAAAGCAACCTTGAGAATGAAAAACAAAGCTGGAAGAATCAGGCTCCCAGACTTCAGACTATACTACAAAGCTACAGTAATCAAGACAGTATGGTACTGGCAGAAGAACAGAAATATAGATCAATGGAACAGGATAGAAAGCTCAGAAATAAACCCACGCACATATGGTCACCTTATCTTTGATAAAGGAGGCAAGAATATACAATGGAGAAAAGACAGCCTCTTCAGTAAGTGGTGTTGAGAAAACTGGACAGCTACATGTAAAAGAATGAAATTAGAATACTCCTTAACACCATACACAAAAATAAACTCAAAATGGATTAAAGTCCTAAACGTAAGGCCATACACTATCAACCTCTTAGAGGAAAACACAGGCAGAACACTCTATTACATAAATCACAGCAAGATCCTTTTTGACCCACCTATAGAAATGAAAATAAAAATAAACAAATGGGACATCATGAAACTTACAAGCTTTTGCACAGCAAAGGAAACCATAAGCAAGATGAAAAGACATCCCTCAGAATGGGAGAAAATATTTGCAAATGAAGCAACGGACCAAGGATTAACTTCCAAAATTTACAAGCAGCTTATGCAGCTCAATATCAAAGAAACAAACAACCCAATCCAAAACTGGGCACAAGACCTAAATAGACATTTCTCCAAAGAAGATATACAGATTGCCAACAAACACATGAAAGAATGCTCAACGTCATTAATCATTAGAGAAATGCAAATCAAAACTACAATGAGACATCATCTCACACCAGTCAGAATGGCCATCATCAAAAAATCTAGAAACAATAAATGCTGGAGAAGGTGTGGAGAAAAGGGAACCCTCTTGCACTGCTGGTGGGAGTGTTAATTGATACAGCCACTATGGAGAACAGTATGGAGCTTCCTTAAAAAATTAAAACTAGAACTACCATATGACCCAGCAATCCCACTACTGGGCATATACCCTGAGAAAACCATAATTCAAAAAGAGTCATGTACCACAATGTTCATTGCAGCACTATTTACAATAGGCGGGACATGGAAGCAACCTAAGTGTCCATCATCAGATGAATGGATAAAGAAGATGTGACACATATATACAATGGAATATTACTCAGCCATAAAAAAAAACGAAATTGAGTTATTTGTAGTGAGGTGGATGGACCTAGAGTCTGTCATACGAGGGAAGTAAGTCAGAAAAATAAATACCGTATGCTAACACATATGTATGGAATCTAAAGGAAAAAAAAGTGGTCATGAAGAACCTAGGGGCATGATGGGAATAAAGACACAGACCTACTAGAGAATGGACTTGAGGACATTCTTGAGACACACTTGAGGGATTGGGAAGGGTAAGCTGGGACAAAGTGAGAGAGTGGCATGGACATATATACACTACCAAATATAAAACCGATAGCTAGTGGGAAGCAGCCGCATAGCACAGGGATATCAGTTTGGTGCTTTGTGACCACCTAGAGGCGTGGGATAGGGAGCGTGAGAGGCAGGGAGATGCAAGAGGGAGGGGATATGGGGATGTATGTATATGTATAGCTGATTCACTTTGTTATAAAGCAGAAACTAACACACCATTGTAAAGCAATTATACTCCCAATAAAGATGTTAAAAAAAAAAAAAAGACCTCCCAATGTTTAACAGCTACTTGATACCATTCAGTTCCATAAGCACTAGCTTCTAGAACCATTGAACTTTGTATGGAGAGATTTAAAGTCAGGTTTCTTCTTGTATTTGGGTCATTCATGGACCATCACTATGTTGAGTTAGGTGCTCATTTTCTCCATGTGGTCTGTACATTGGCTTATATCTCTATATCCCTGTTCCCTCTATTAATAGGAACTCTACTGAAGTCTAAAAACTTTTGAGTCCATTATTGAGAAATGGCTTAAAATCTATAAATTCTTTATCTTGGAGAAAGCTTGGTACCCCTGGAGGAAGGAAATTTATAAGGATTTCATGTTTTCCATAGCGAAGACCAGTCAATTACTTTTCATTCAACTTGTCAGGAAAAGATCAGATCTAACCTTTTGGCCTCTTCCCTGACAAGCTTTTGTCCCCTGCAATCAACTGTGTGTTTCCATGGTATCAAACAAACAACACGAACACGAGATTGCACACTAGGGCGTTTTGACAATGGAGATCATTATTTTAATCAAACCTTGATATGTTTTTGTTTTCCATGGGAAAGAGAAAGGTTCCAAAGTATAATTTTCCCATGTCACTTAAATAAAGCATGTGTTCTCTCTGCTTCTCTGCCTGTGGTTCCTTTTACTGGGAGGTGGAAAAAAGGCAATGGTTCTATACTGACCTTTGGTACCATCTCCCATTTCATTTACACCCATTAGGGTCATGTGGGGACATTTCTGTGGCAAAGGAAGCGGCAATCCCCCAGTGGTGAGCATCTCTTAGTGTCCTTGTCCCCATTCCCCCACTCTGCCTGCAGTGTAAAGAAACCTTCCTAAGTCTAATGAGATTGGGGAGCCACCCTGACTCTCCAGGGATGGGAGGGGTGCCTGGAGACTCGGTGATTGTGATGCCGAGCAATGACTCAGGAAGACAGGACAGCGGAGAGAAGGAGGTGTCTCTACCAGCTGCTTAAAAAGAGAAAAGCCCCTGTATGCCTGGCCACACACTTCCCTACCAAACTGGCCGAGGCTGCCCTCCTCCTTTGAACACACCCCCTCAGCTAAACTCCCTTGGTTAACTTATGGTGCCCTCTGACTTCCCCAGTTTATTCACGTCTGGGTGTATCTCCAAAAAAAAAACACCTTTTGAGACTTCAGCCCAGTCTCTAAAAACTCAGGATTAACTCTTAGACCAATAGGACCTTGCTGTCCATGTCTCAGCTCCTTAGAAGCCAGGGGTGGAGGGGGGAAGAAACAAAAGGAAGGGCTAGTCACTATGAACTAGTCACACCTAGGCAGTTTAGACCATAAACTTAGGATGTCCAGATTAAGACAGTTTCTGCATGTTGACTGTCATTAGAAGGCTCACAGGAAGAGGCTGCCCTGCCTCGCTCCCTTTCCTCCTTCCCTCAAACCAGTTTCATTTGTCACTCCACCACCATAAAGGCCTCATTATTTGGAATTCTCTTAAAAGCCTTTTGCAGAAAACACTCCTCTCCTATCGCCTTGAATGTGAGATATTTGACCCTGAAATGCAGCAGCTGTTTAGTGACCTGACATTTTTATGGCTGGTGAGTTCTATGGCTAGAGGCACAGCTAGGAGGGCTCAGGCCGGCCCTGTCTTACTGGGTCGCTGCTAAAGGATTAATGCAACGGGGAAGAGAAGCCTCTACCACACGATCTGGAGAAACGATGCTTCGAGGGCACCTGGCGTTGACTTTCCCTCACTAGCATGTGGCGCAGGTGACCCTGATCATTCCTGCGACAGTTAAAATTTCAACATTAAAGTACTCCCCACAGAAGGCTGCTCCCAAGCTTCCTTGCCCTGACACTCTAGAACCTGATCACTCTGAGCTGTCTGTTGCCAGCGTCCATGAGCTAGGAGCCTCGTGAACCTCCTGAATGCCTTCACTTCCCTTTTTGGGAGCTAGGCAGAGCAGTTCTACAACTTCCCATAGTGGGACGCGTGGTCCTGCCTCAGAGATCCTTGTCCCTGCGTGCCGGGGATTCAATGCCACCAACTTACGAACTAGAATTAAACACACTCTCCTGATTGCACTGTCCAGCAGTCACTCAATTGCTTAGAGCAGATTATGTTTCAGTAGCAAAAAGGCTCATTCCAGGGTTTTCTTTTGTTTTACAGGCAACCATGGTAACGCAGATCCTCAGAGCCCCATCGGGGCTACACCAAAACCACATGCATTGATTTAGTCATGAAGTCAGTGTATACCATGGACATGGCTTTTCCCCGTACAGATTTCGGTGACCTAGGAAGACTGAAGTGGAAGAGGAGGAAGGAACAAATCAAACTCACTGGATGGGCCCACTGCTCTCTTCACAGGAGTGGCCACAGCTGGAGTGCTGTGTTTGCCCAGACACTGCATTTTAAATGCAACAAAAACACATCCCAGTAAGGAGGTTTAAAAACTGTCTCAGAAGCATCCGCCGATAAGAACCTTTTAGCTAGCGAAACAAATTATGAAGGAGATACAGAGCTGGCCTCAGATATTTGAAGAGGGAGAAGACATTCTGTATTTCGCCAGAAGACAGGACTGCAACCAACAGGTGAAAGTCACCCACACACTGATTTCACTTTCCCTAACCTGTAGCGAACCTCAAAGCTCCTTTAACTGACAGCAATTGGACAGGCTGCCTCATTAGATACTGAGTCCAGCTATCCTTAGAGCCATTCACATCTCTAGACTGAATGACCATTCAACCCATGAGGGGTGTTGTCAGAAGTTTACGATTAAATGGCAGGTTAGAAAAATGATTTTAAAACTTTTTTTATTTGGAAATAATTTCAAACCTAACTGCAAAAATAAAAATACCATGGAGAACACCCTTTTCCCTTTTTCCCAGATTTGCTTATCGTTAACATTTCGCCCCATTTTGCTTCATTTGTTCTCTTGCTCTTTGTATGTGTGGTGTGTACACATGTTTTTCCCTGAACCATTTGAGGGTAAATTGCATGTATCATGGCCCTTAATTCTTAAATACTCAAGTGTGCATTTCCTAAGAATAGAGATATATTCTTACATTACTTCACTACATTTGTCAACTTTATAAATTTATACTGATACTTGTATCTAATCAACCATCCATGTTCCAGTTTTGTCAGCTGACATAATAATGAATGTCCTTTATAGCATTACCCCACTCTGGAAAAGGATCTAGTCCAAGATTCATATATTGCATGTAGTTGTCATATCTCTTTAGCCTATTACATTCTTCAGCCTTTGTCTTTTATGACATTGATGTTTTTGAACAATAGTCCTGTGGATGGCAGAATAATGGCTGCCACAAAGATGGCCATGTTCTAGTCCCCAGAACCTATGAATATGTTACCTTACATGGCAAAGGGGGCTTTGCAGAGCGATTAAGGATCTTGAGATACGAAGTTTAGCCTGGGTCATCCAGGTGGGACCAATGTAATCACAGGGTCATAAGAAAGATGCAGGAGGATCAGAGAAGATGTGAGGACAGAAGCAGAGGTTAGAGTTAAGTGACTTCTGTCTTTGAAGATGGAAGGAGGCCACCAGCCAAGGAATACACGTCTCCCCACCTACATTTTTTAACTATAATTTTCCCTTTTTTGTGTTTGACTGATTTTTTTTAGAATGAAGTTATACATTCTCAGCTGGAATATATCATAGGTGGTACCAAGAAATCACATCTGGAGGCACACAATGTTTGTCCATCCCTCATAAGTGACATAAATTTTGATCACTCAGCCAACGTATCACCCAGTTTCTTCTCTGTGTAATTACAGGGCTTTGTTCTCTCTTGCAATTAATAAGCAGTCTGCTCCTCATCAAAATAGCCCCATAGGTTTAGCATTCTTCAATGATTTTTGGCTGAACCAATCTTTACTACGATAATTGCAAAATGATTATATAGTTCAGCTCCAATACTCTTTCCACATTTACCAGTTGGCCTCAATATTCTCCTGTAAGCAAGATCCCTCCCACCTCCTCCATTGTTAATTTTCTGTGATCAATATGGACTCATAAAGTCCTATTTTGCCTGGTGGTTTATAATTTTTTATGCTGAAATTGTTCTAGATTTGACCAAGGGGAGCCCCCTTAAGCTTGCTCCTGTGTCCTTGTAATAGATACTATTTTAAAAAAAACATTTCCTAATTTTCTAACAAAACCAAAGTTTCCAGGTTTATCTTCTACCTACCCTGCCCCAACCTTGGAGTGAGACATTTCTTCAAGGAACTCTGGTGCCTTTTAGTGGGAATAGTATTAGAGACCAAGATTTATTTTGCTTCTTGACCCTTTCCACAGACAGAGTGAAGAAATGTATACATGTATATATCCATATAACGCACATATACACAAATATACAAATGCACAAAAACAAGTATATACATAAGATGTTTTAGAAATGATACCTCAAGTTCTACTCCATCCCCACAGGGTCCTCCCTGCCTCCTGTTCTGTATTTCTGTGTCCCTCCTTCCACCGTGTGAACCTTAGCTCCCAACCATACCAACACATTTACTCAATCCTATATTGAATATAAAAGAGCTTCAAAATTGCTTCTTACATAACACTACCAAAAACTAACCTACTAAAGAGTATTTCTCTCTTCTATTTCCCCTCCCCACATCCTATTCTGTTCCAGACTGAGAAAGATAATCAAAAACTGTGTTCATAAATAACTTGGTTTGGCTTTTTCTCCCCCTTCAGTATAGTTATAGTAATCATTTGAAATACACTTAGATTCATCTGCTTCCATTTTCTTTCAGTTTTAGTCAGGTTTTGTCCCCTTCCCATTCTTCTTGATTTAATTTTATTTTTTGAATATGTAGTCATTCACATACTTTCAAAGTCAAAACTCTACAAAAAGGTACACTTGGAAGTGTCACTCTACCCTGTGTCCCTTTCACCTCACGCTATCTTGTAGGTACCCAACTTTAACATTTTCTTTTATAATGATAAATGTATTTTTCCTTCTTTTTTGCACAAAAGGTAGCAAACTACATATGCTCTTTTGCAGTGAGCCTTTTACACTTAATATGTGCTGGAAATTACTCCATATTGATTCATACAGATTTTCAGCCTCATTGTATTTTTACAGCTGCATAGCATTCATTGTGTGTACTGAATAAACATAGTTTATTCAACCAATCTCCAATACCTTCTAGTTACATACAACATTGCAATAAATAACCTTATGTATCTCTATTAATTATTGTTGGAGGTATATTACCAGTATAAATTCCTAGAAGTGGTATCACTGGGTTGAAGAGTAGACATCTAGGTCACTTTGTTAAAGACTGTTGAATTCCCCTCATAGGGGTTGTACCATTTTGCATTCTCTCCATCTGCGTGTAGGTGTGCCTAATGGATTCAATCAGTTCTCACAATCTTCACTGTTACCCACCCCTCTCCCCCCAGCCCCTGCAACAAACACCGTCATCTCTCCCCTGGATTATGGCAGTGGCCTTCTAACTAGTCTCTTTGCTTCAGCATTTTCACCCCATAATCTATTCTCAACCCAACAGCCAAAGTGATGCTTTCAAAATGTATGTAAAAGTCTAGCAAGTCTACTGAAGCTCTGACTTCCTATCTCACTTAGGAATAAATGCAACAGTTCTCACAATGGCATCTTTGGCCCTAAATGGTCTGGACGCCAGCCCAGCACCATCACCCCTCTGACCTCATCCGTCACCATTACTTTCCTTACTCCTCCCTTTTCTTCCTCTTCTTCCTTGATCATACCAAGCGCTGACCTACATCAGTCTTTGCACTTCTGTTTCCTTTGCCTAAAACACTCTTTCCTAAGATATCACATCACTTTCTCTGTCATCTTCTTGAGGTCTTTCTTCTAATGTAATCTTCTTGCCACTCAATTTACGATTACAACCTATGCCTATCCCAGCATCCATCCCTATTCTCTGCTCTCCTTCATAACACTTATCATCATATATTTTATATACTATTTGTTTATTATGTCTCCTGATCCGACCCCACCCATTGGAATAAAAGCTCCATGAAATCAGAGATGTTACTCTGTTTTGCTCACTGAGGATCCCCAGCATCTGGAACAAGCTCTGACATACTAGAGGATCTCAGTGATGTATTTTAAATTGAATGAATGACTTCAATATATCACTCTCTTTGATAGATTGAATATGCAAAAAATAGAGATGACATGAATAATGCAATTGGTGAGGTTGATTTAATTGATATATTTTAAACAAAGATATATTTGAAAAGATAAACCCTCTTTTCAAATGATTGACAGTGTTTCTCAACAGCAACTATTACATTTTGTGCCGAATAATTCTTCGTCGTAGGGATTGCTGTGTGCATTGTAGTATATTTAGCAGCATCCCCGGCCTCTACCTATTAGCACACCTTCCCAAGTTGTGACAACCAAAAATGTCTCCAGACATTGCTAAGGGTCCCCTGGGGAGTAAAATCTCTCGCAGAGGAGACCCACTCATCTATGGTTACGTTCCTAAAATTAAGCCATACATACACAAAAAGAGCAGAATTTAATAATAAAAGTTAAAACAAAAAATAACACAATCATTTGGGGAGAAAATCTTCCAAGAAATACTGGGTCAAAAGTTAACCAAAACTACATCTAAGATCTGTTTATAATAGGGCTGCCAGAAAAAATACAGGATACCCAGTTAAATTATAATTTCAGATAATAATAATTTTTTAGTATAAGTATGTCCCATGCAATATTTGAGACACACATCAAAAATGTATCTGTTTATCTGAAATTGAAATTTAACTGGGGATATTAATATTTTACTAGCTAAATGTGGCAACTCTATAAAATAATGAAGATAACATTGCTACATATAAAAATATAGCTACTACACACGGAATACTGCCCAAACTATACTCAAAGGCAAAGTTATGTCTGTTGATGCCTTCATTTCTTTTTTTTTAAGACTTTTTTTGATGTAGATTTTTTTTTTTTTGGTCTTTATTGAATTTGTTACAATAGTGCTTCTGTTTTACATTTTGGTTTTTTGGCTGTGAGGCATGTGGGATCCTAGTTCCCCCACCAGGGATCGAACCCACACCCCCTGCACTGGAAGGCAAAGTTTTAACCACTGGACCACCAGGGAAGTCCCATGCCTTCATTTCTTAACAACAGAAATGACTAAAAATGAACTAAAATTTTAACTTAAAAATGAGAAAACAAAATAAACTGAAAGAAAACAAAATTAGTAATCTCAAGGGATGCCTCACAGCTAAGTTAATTAAAGGAGGAACCCTTGCCCACTCTAGTTACAGCCTTGCTGGTGGGACTATAATCAAGACCTTTAATTCCTGGGTAGTACTGGATATACTCTAATGACTCTGCATCTATTCACCCCTTTTCTGGGTGCCCTATCTCTGGCTTCTGTTGATGTCTTTTTCCTTTAAATATACTACCACACGTCTTTGTCATGCTGTGTAACGTCCATTAGATTTTGTCTGCAGCCCCCGATGTTCTGACTAGAGGAAGCTCTTCAGTCACAAGTATAGATGTTATTGCATAAGCTGGTGACTTTAGAAAGGGCCTAATTCTTGTTCATTTAGTTGATTTAGTTGGATTAACTGAGACCTAGTGATTCTCACTGTCCCTCTTATACATTCTCCATCAACTTTACAGAGGAGTCCAGGTTTTTCAAGGAATTTCTCTCCTACATCCTTTTAGACGTGATTAGGGAGATGACAGCGCCTCCCTGAAGGCATCAGCACTCAAAACATGAACCTGCGAGTGACTGGACACCCTGAAGGAAGTGATTCTATCAACAAACTTTGAGAACCAGAACAAAGAAGTAAGGCCTATTGTGTATGATCGGCTATCACCGTATTGTCATTTCCTGAGCAACGTTCTCCTTATCAGCAGTGTCTCTGTTGCCAAATTTCAATTCGAAAGAGCATTACAAGGGGAAAAAAATCCCAACCTTTGTGTAGTATTTCCTAGGTAGTAAACACAGGATTTCCTGCATCCGAAATGACTTCAACAAATTGCCCGTTCCTTTGAGCATGGCCTGGTGACAAATTTGGACACTGTTCCGTTAGGCACAGATAAGTTTGCTGATTGAAATCTCCTCCAGCTGAGCAAGGGGTTTGGCCACGCAGGCAGCAAAGTTCACAAAGCTGTCTAGCCCCACCGGGCCTGCGAACTGCATTTTTATTTCATACTGATTTTTTAAAAAATAAATTTATTAATTTATTTTTGGCTGTGTTGGGTCTTCGTTTCTGTGCGAGGGCTTTCTCTAGTTGCAGCAAGCGGGGGCCACTCTTCATCGCGGTGCGCAGGCCTCTCACTGTCCCGGCCTCTCCCGTTGCGGAGCACAGGCTGCAGACGCACAGGCTCAGTAGTTGTGGCTCACGGGCCTAGTTGCTCTGCGGCACGTGTGATCTTCCCAGACCAGGGCCCGAACCCGTGTCCCCTGCATTGGCAGGCAGATTCTCAACCACTGCGCCACCAGGGAAGCCTCATACTGATTTTTGCTTGGTCTTACCACTTCATGTGTTTCCATGTCTTCCCAAGGAGACTAGAAGTGCTGAATCACCCTTTTCTTCTGAGCGCTCAAGTGGGCAGCAAGGTGATACGTAAAAAGATAGGTAAGTACATGGCCAACAAATGTTTTTGGTTCATTGGTTTCAGAAATAATAGGATTGGGGAGTTCTGGAGGGTTAATGCTGAGCTTTTGAACACTGGCATTTGTTTCTGGGAGGGAAGGGTAAACTTTCCAACTCACGCTCTCCAGAGGAAGGAAGTGTGTTCAGTGGAGGCGCAGGGATCTCTCTCTCAGACATAATTCTGGTCACACCAGGATAATTTGTAAATCTGCATTAGAAACAGTTCCTTTCCCCATTTCCCATTCTTAATAAGGTGCTTGTGATGAACTAAGTGAGTGGAATTCTCTCCCCAGACTTCAGCACCTCTTTGTTTTAAAATCCTTCTTAGAGAGCTGCCTCCGGAAGCATGTGGTTTCATAACTCCCAGGACACATGGTTGGCTTGAAAAGCATCTGTGCTTTAGTCATCACAGTGACGTACCAAAGAGTCACAGCAACCTCTCCCATTTGCCAAAGGACAGGGGATATACAGGATTTTGATTCTATATCAAAATTCTATAGAAATGTAGTCTCCATGCCATTATGTCAAAGCCCGGAGTGAGGATTTGTAATAGTTATAATATTTATACCATGTTGCCCGAGTTGCTGTCAAATATAAATACCATCTACATACCTGGACACAATCCCTATGACATGTCTGTGTTCATGGAAAACAAATCTGCAGCTTTAGTGAATCAGTGAATTGCTACCATTCATTTCATTAGTCCCCTTGGGCTTGGTTGTTGAGAATCAAGAATATCTGTTTACCATGTCTCTAAGCTTTAATGAATTTATGAAAAGGAACTCATTAAAATATGACTGTATAAATTTTCATGATTAACATTTGAGAGGAAATTCATTTTAGAATGATAATAAATACCATTTATTAAGGCTAGGCCCTGTAATAAGCATTTGTCATAAAAACAACCCAATAAAAACCCAATGACTCATATATTTTACAGAGGAGGAACTCTAGGCTCAGGAAAATAAATTTACCCAAGGTTACACAAAATTCAACTATAATCTGACCAAAAAGTCTGAGACCTTAACAAATATTCCATTTTAAAAATTTGCAAGACACTGCTATTATCCACCTAATTTTTTTTTCCTGTGTTGGTGATGCTATTCTCTGAGATGAGAATTTGAAATTAGAACAGAGCCTGCAGCTAGCTCCCTGGGGCCATTTTGGCTCACTGTTGCAAGTGGAATTTTCTGATAATGGAACAGTAGTCCTAGAATCCTGGGACTGGAGGAGACCTCAAAGGACCATTGTAGTGGACACACATTTTAGTTTCCTACTATCAACTCCCCTTTCTTCTGCTAACCATCCTCTTCCACCAGAAGGTCAATCAGAATGTTCCCATACCCCTAGATCAAGGGATGGTCATGTGACCCAAGCAAGGCAAATCAGAGCTGAGGAACACCAAGTCTGGGTCCAGTGACAATCCCTGAAGAGACTGCCGTTAGTTCTTGCTTCCCAGAACTCAGGAGCTTCCCTGGGTCCAGTCCTTTCTGAAGCTTAGCTCTTCAGTTTTCCCAGCAATTCTGAAAACTGGCCAGAGTCAGATTCTGTTGCTTGGAACTGAAGAATCCTGATACAAATGTCTAACTGGGAGTGTTCAAAGGGCTGAGGGGCCAGGACTCTGCTTCTGCTTCAGCAAAGGGTTGTTTGAACCAAGGGTTTTGTGTTTTTAAAGTTTGAAGCATCATAAATCTCATCTAAGCTCTCTTTGTCCTTGGAAGTTCAAACTGTGACCAACTAGTTCAGCTCTTGGAGCCTATAATTTTGATTTTTATACGCATTTATTCTGCAAATGAATTAAAACATGAGGAGAGGGTGGCACCTTCGGAGCCTCTTTAATCTCACCACCATTTGTACACGGTCAAGACAGACGCGGGAACAACTGCCGTCCTAACTCACCCCATTGCCAGCACCTTCAAACCTGTTTCCAAATCACATCTGAACTTTCCTTTAAACGACTTATTATTACCACCGAATTGCACGACAGCACATTCTTTGTGTACACATTCAGCGTTGGCAGTTTTTATTATTTCCTACTCCTGTCTGTCAAAAGAGATTTGTTCAATAATTTATTCTTTAGTTATTGAATCTGAAATTTATAAAATTTTAAGGGACGATTCCAAATTCAAGACTGAATCTAAAGACACTGATCAGAATTTTTAAGCTACATTCCTCCCTATTCCTCATACTATCTCTTTCCAAAAAGGCAAAAATCTAAGGCTCTTTGCAAAAAAGAAAAATAGAGACTCAAATCTAACTCAGTTTTTTGGCTTGAGATTGAATGTAATCTTATATTTAACAGTGAATATCTGGGGGTTTTTTGTCAAAAATAGATTTATCCTTTTTTCTGTTTTGATAAATGAGCTAAAATCAATGTGAAAAATGGAAGGGCATCTAAAGAGTTACATCAGGGGTGGGAGGCTTATGGCAATGGTGGTTACAACAGATAGTCCTTAGGACAGGAACAAATTGAATTCCAAAAGCTCAGATGGGAGTTAGAAAACTTGAAACACATTTTCCATTAGAAATCATGTTCAAAATGATAACCACGTCCTCAAGGTTAGCCTACAAAGGGCTTTCAGACTGTTCTAATAGCCCTGGCACTACAGTAAATAGTCCTGGTTTATATGGAACAGAAAGGAACATGTTAAAATCTGATGCCTCTTTCTTTGCCCCTCACCCTAGCTTCCCAACATGCTTTGCTTCCCTAGACCTCCTCTGGGGTTCTCTCTCTGGCTTATTCGTCCTTCAGGTTCTACTACCCTCAAGTCACCTGCAGCAAAATGACATCAGGGGCTTATTAAAATGAAGATGACTAAGCCCCATCTCTTACACAGAAGTTTCTGTAAGTGGTGACTTTCTAGAAGGAATATGCATTTTAACCCAGCTCCCCAGGTGATCCTTTTACACAGTGAGGTTTGAGAGCCACTGCACTAACCGTTTTGGTTTCTAATTGCCTACTTCCTCCTCTACTCCAAATCCAAGTTTCTGTTCACCCAAGCTTGCTGATCTCAGCTCAGGTGAAGATGAAGACAATACATTAGTGTGAGTTCACAGAATACTTGGGTGATGCAATCCTCAGAGTTCTGCCCTTTTAACTCCCTGTGGAAGCCCCTGACCTAAAGATAATCATTTTTAACAACTGTATATTTCTCTTCAGATAGAAACAGAGAAATTTGTGTGTGTGTATGGCAGGGGGAGGGAGAATTGGAATTATTATATATGTAGAGAGATTTTACCCTATTTTTTTAACTTAATAAAATGTATTTCCCCACATGTTAGGTATTTTGTGACAACAGAATTTTAAAAGCCCACTTAATATTTTAATTTTTTGACAAGTTTTTTTGACAAGTTTCCCATCTGTTGAACATTTGTCACTATTACAAACAAGGCTCTGATCAATATTCTTGTATACAGTCCTAGAATCAGTTTGCCCTTGGGGTTCATTTCTGGAAATAGAATTCATCCTTTCTCACTACACATGGCTAAAATGCCCTCTGGAGGTGATCGTACCAGTTTACATTCCCAGGAGCTGGGTGTGATATTTCCCTTCTACTGACTGCACCACCATCAACATTGAGTCATTTCAGGATTAGGAAACTTTCAAGTACTTTTCTTTTTTAAATTAGGGACGATCCAAGCTGTGACTTCAAAGAATAAAGGGATAAGGAAGACTGAGCAATTGGAGCTGTGGGCAGAGCCCTGGAGTGTGATTCAAGAGCTGCGTCATTGCTACCTGGTCATTGTGACTGTCAGTCTGTTTGAGTCTCCGTGAACCACACCCATGGAAAGGCTGAGTGGGTCATGAGGCCACAGTCCAAGCAGAAACCACTCACCTGGCAGTGCCTCTCCTACATTTCCATGCAGTCAATCAGTGGTTTGCACATGTTTGGGTAAGAATAACACAGGCAAAATTAAAATTCCTTCTCCTATGTTCACCCAGAGATCCCAATTTAGTCATCACGAGGTGCAGAGGAGCTTAGTTAAGAACCCCACATGAGGGCTTCCCTGGTGGTGCAGTGGTTAAGAATCCCCCTGCCAGTGCAGGGGACACGGGTTCAGTCCCTGGTCTGGGAAGATCCCACATGCTGCGGAGCAACTAAGCCCATGTGCCACAACTACTGAGCCTGTGCTCTAGAGCCTGCAAGCCACAACTACTGAAGCCAGTGAGCCACAACTACTGAAGCCCACGCGCCTAGAGCCCGTGCTATGCCACAAGAGAAGCCACCACAACGAGAAGCCCGCGCACAGCAACCAAGACCCAATGCAACCAAAAATAAATAAATTCATTAAAAAAAAAAAAGGAACCCCATGTGAGTCCACCATCAGTGGCCTAGGACCTCACTTGGGGAAATAGTTAACTAAAGCAGGGGAAGAACATCTCTGGAGTGCCAACCCTATAAGCCCAAGCTTATCTTATTTCAGGAAAGTACTCCAGTATTGCTCTTTCCAAGAGGAATCCACTCTGAGCAGTTTCACTATATTATAATGATTATTTTGCTCTATTTTGAAAGGGACACCTACGCTTGAATGATGTGCTGCTCTGACCTGCCTAGCTTGCGGTCCAGCACCTGGGCTGGATGTCTTTAACTGTTCACAATTGTAGTTCGTCAGGATGGTACAGAGACCTTAGCTGGTCATCTCTCCCCCTCCAGCGTCATGCACGCGCACTAAGCTGGTTTGGTGCCGAGCTGTGCTCACCAGAAAGCAGTGAGAGAACATGCTGGCAGAGACGTGTGATGCACATTCTTTTGTGGCCTAAAAGCAGCCTGTGAAATAAAGGCTGTGATAGAGTCGGAGACCAGGTACCTCCTGGCATCCCATGAAAGAGACCAAGGCTAGGTCTCCCCAGCCCAGGCAGCGCTGAGAAGAATGAAAAGAAAATCTACACTAGCATCCAGGCTTCCCATTTGCCAGTTCCAATTACCATCTAAATGTGTGCTTGAAGGGTCTCTGTCAACATTGCTTAGATCTGAATTCAAGTTGAAGGGAGATAAAAAACGAGTTTGCAGTACTGATGTACAAGGCATGCCTTAACAACCTCAGGCAAAGTGGGTGGTTACCCACTTCTATGGGCTGAATTGCATCCCTTCAAAATTTATATGTGGAAGTCCCCAGCCCTAGCACCTCAGAATGTGACTGTATTTGGAGATACGATCTTTAAGAGGTAATTAAAGTTAAATGAGGTCACTAGGGTAGGCCCTAATCCAATATAATTGGTAAGAAGAGGAGATTAGGACACAGATGCACACAGGGGAAAGGCCCTGTGAAGACGGAGAGAGAAGACAGCTGCCTAGAAGAGGCCTCAGAATGAAACCGACCCTGCGGATGCTAGGACCTGAGATTCCAAGCCTCCAGAATCAGAAGAAAAACTACAGTTCTGTTGTTTAAATGACTGTAGTCTGTAGTACTTGGTTATGGCAGCCCCAACAAACTAACATGCTCACTGTAACATGATTTGAACAACTCTCTCCCCTTGACGCCTGGAATAGTCCCATGAGAGGCAGTCAGTCCCTTTGGCTTTGGCTCTTCAGTTTAATAATCTCTTAACATCACACACACACACACACACACACACACACACACACACACACACACACACACACACACACGTAGCTCCTTCTGAGCCAGGCAGCTGGTTTACTCATCTCTATTCTCAGACTGCATATCAGAATCTCAATCTAGTGGAATTCAACAAACATTTATTAAGTACAAACTATATGCCAGACAAGCTAAGTGATAAAGATTTTAAAACATAGATGTAATCCTCGTATTTGAGACACTGTCTGGGGAGGGAGGATGATGCCTGGTTTAAGGGCTGTGATGGAGAGAGCTTTGGGAGGACAGAGGTGGAGATAACGAATTTTGCTTGAGGGAGCTGAGGAAAAGGTGAGTTTGAAAGGATGAGTAGGAGGTTTCCAGATGAAGAGAAGGGGAATTCTGACTAAAGGGAATGGTATGTGCCCAGATACAGCAGTATCAGACCAAGCGTGTTTGGAAATGATGAGAAACTCAGTGGAGCTGGAGTATAAGTCTCTTGGGAGAAACTCACGCAGCCACAGGCACACTGGTCAGGAGCCCTCCAGACCCCCCAAACTCTTTCAGCATCTCTGAAACAAGCGCATGGTCCCTGCCAACCCAATGCTTGTGCACTGGCTTTTAAGAGCACAGGGAGCCCAGCACCAGAGCCAAAGTCCCCGATTTCACTCTCACTCATTTCATCTTCCCAGGCTCAGCTTTCACTTCTGGAGAGCTGGAAAGGAACCAAGTAAGAGATGAGGTCTGAGCCATAGCCCCTAACATCTGCTCAGGAGAACATAATATCTTTATTGCTGTCTGTATGTCCAAGTTTCATTCAGCTTGTCAGAAATCCTGATGCCTTTCCTACTCCTTTCTGTGTGGTCACACCAGAATCTGTGTGTTTTGGCGAATAGCTGATACTCTTCCTATTTATAGACTATTTCCCATGTTATTCACTCATAGGGTTTCTGGAGTCCAATGTTCTGTCAAGTCTCAGCTGGCTGGGAGTACGCAATAGTCATTAACACCACAGCTGCTTTTTTTTTTTAATAGTTTCCATGTATAGCTCAGTTGTTAAATGCTCTTAGATAAGTTTTAAACTGTTTGTGTTAAAATACATATATCTAGCTGGGTAAAAATGCTCATTAGTGTTAAGTGCCTTTTAAAATTAAAATACCAAAGCTAAAAATAAAAGTTCCTCATTATCCAAGTGATAAAATATTCATTTTTGCCTTTTCAAGACAGAGAAGAGTAGAAAGTAGTTTTGAAAAAGTATCTCCTGACTGATCTAAACCAAAGCATAATCTTTGCTCCAAATAAAATATCCCAGGGCGCTGTGCAAAGAACCAAATACCTTTTCCCTTTCATCTCTTCTGCTTCCTTATAATCTGTTTTGAGAAGAAGAAAGTTTGGTAGAGGCCTACTCAAATGTTGAATGTCTTTTTCATACAGAATTTTTAACAGCTTATGTAACAACTGACTAGCATATCTCTTCATCCCACAATAATCCTTGATATCATGTTGACAGCTTTTTAAAATAACAGCTTTATCGAAATATAATTCACACAACATAATTCACTCACTTGAAATGTACAATTCGATGGCTTTTAGTATACTCACAAATTTGTGTAACCATCACCACAATCAATTTTAGAATATTTTCATTACTCCAGAAAGAAACTCCACGCCATTTAACAGTCACTCCCTATTTCCCCTCATTCCTCTCTCCTCCAGCCCTAGGCAACCGCTAATCAACTCTCTGTCTACAGATTTGCCTATTCTTGACATTTTCATATAAATGGTATTTTACAACATATGGTCTTTCGTGACTGGCTTCTTTTACCTAGCATGTTTTCAGAGTTCATCCATGTTGTAGTATGCATCAGGATTTCATTCCTTTTTATTCCTGAGTAATACTCAATTGTATAGATAGTTATATATCTATTTTGTTTATCCATTCATCAGTTGATGGACATTGAGTTGTTTCCACGTTTTGGCTGTTATGAATAATGCTGCACAAGGTTTTGTGTGAACGTGTGTTTTCGTACATTTTCTATGGAGCCGAATTGCTAGGTGCTATCAGTTTGAGGGCTTTTCAATGTTGAACACCCCCAGATTTCATAACTGATGAACAGAGGGGAAGGTATTGGTTAATGTTGCACCCATGGACATAGAAAAGAGTCCATTTTGTTGCCAATATCACTACATAATTCTCTGGCCAAAACAAGAACTGGGTAATCACTCACCTCTGACTTATTAAAAAAAGAGTCAGTTGATCAGCAAATATGCCCGCTAATTATCTAAGAAAGCGTCTACGTTTGTTCATATGTACAAACCAAGTATTGAATGTCAGAAGCCAACCTTTCAGTAAGGCACCCTTTCCTCCTCTGTGTCATATTTAATTGCTTAGTTGCTAGACAGAGCACCATGATTTCCAGGTAAGGCACAGGGACTGTAAAGTAGGGACTTCCTGGCATTATTTTGCCAACACTAGTGTTGCATCTTCTCTGTTTATTTATAGGACAATTCATTTCAACACTGAGCATCTGGAATACACCAGGATTTGTGTTCAGCGCAGGGGTAAAAATACGACCAAGACGTGGCCACTGTCCTCACAAAGCCACCAGCCCCAGTGATGAAGATGAGAGCGGACAAGCTCACCATTCACTAACGCCAGGCACGTATCAATGTGTGGCCGCTCAGATGGAGGGCAAGCACCACTGGTTGGAGATGTCAGGACAGACCCCAAGGAAGAAGTGGCACTTGATATGTGTCTTGAAGGATGAGTAAGATTTCGAGGTAAAAATGTATGGAGAGAAGACATGACACAATTGTACATGGAGGAAATCACATGAATAAAGGCAGAGGAGCAAGAAAGCATAGTGTCTATTTGGGGAGTTCAGACTTAAATTTTCTCAATGCCACTTACTAACCATAACACTTTGGGCAATTTACCTGAATTCACCAAATCTCAATTTCCTCATTTGTAATATGGGCAAAAGAATATCATCATATGCTATATGGATTAAATGATACATTTTAAATGTTTATCATTATGTCTAAGACATAGTAAGTGATCAATAAAAATTTGGTTTCAATCGGTTTGGTTGGAATACAAGTAGATATAAGGGAGCAGAAAGTAATTTGGACTCGTAATGCAGAGAGCCTCCATGTGGGATGAGAAGTTGGATCTTAGACCCCTAAGCAGTAAGGAATTGCAAAGATGCTGGAGTAGGGGAGCACGAGCATTAGAGCTGAGCTTTGGCAAGAGCATGCAGAATGGGGTAATGCTGAGCTACTCTTCAGAAGGCTATTGCAACAGTCCTGGGGGGAGGTAATAAGGATCTGTGATGAAGCAGAAAGTATAAAAATTTTATGAGGAGTCCATTCGAAAGGCTTTTAATAAAAGCGGACTATATAGAACACAGAGACTGCTTACATTTTGGAGGCAAAAGAGAAGCCAAAGCTTTTGAGTCTGTATCCAAGGGAATAGTGATGTCATTAACCAGGAAGAATGAGTTAAGAGGAAAGAGAAGTTCAGCTTTGGCGTGGAGGAGATCGAGGTACCTGGGAGACATGAGTGTGAAGGTGTCCAGCAGACAACTAGAAAAGGGGGCTAAATCATGGAAGTGTCCAGGCTAGAGATCCTGGAGGTACCTGCCAAGAACTATTGGTGGAAGTGAGGGAGTGGGTGACAGATCTTCACAGGAGAGTTGAGACTGCCATAAAAAAAAGAAACAAGAACTGAGGAAAGATCGATGAAACCTGTCTTGCATGCCTAAGGAGGTTAACAGCAGCAAAATCCTTTACAAGCTGTCAAGTCCTGCAAAGGCTCAAATTGATGAGAAACAGAAGAATGAACAGCTGCTGTGGAGAAGGTCAACCAACAGTACAACTGGGATTGATTTTTTGATGGTTCTGAGAAACAATCAAATGAAATAATCACACTGCTATTCCTTGGATAGGATGTGATAGCAAAGGAGTCATCAAGCCAAGCTATTTTTGACAAGAGAGTTTCTCCTCTATGCCTCAAATAACCAGGTTGATCCTTCCAACTTTCTTGATTATTCCAACTGCTTTTTGAGTCTCTGTTTTCAGTCGTGTTTCCAAATTAAGTAATGATACTTGGGGGCTTCTATGACAAGGCATTGGTGGAGAAATCAATGGTGCCGTCCACTGTCCCTTCTTTGAAGGAGACAACTTCTAGAACAAATTTGTTTTCTTCATCACACATTTTACATTAGGTCTTCAAAGTATAAATAGTTCCACATTTTAAAGTCTGCAGTCAGTCAAAGGATGGTGGTCTGTTGGTGGCATCTGCCCTTAAAGTTCTAGCAAAATCTTACTTGATGTCTCCCCAGATGGTCATTTGGGAGGTCAGAACCTGAGGCTTGAGGAATGTAGGGCCCATAAAGGCAGGAGGCCATGGTGCCCCAAGCTTTCCAGGTGCTAGCACTCAACACGTGTAGTCACAATGGTATCTCACAAGGACCTTGAGAGGTAATTAATTTATCTTCAATTTTCAGACGAGCAAATGGTGACTAAGAAAAGTTAAAGCTGACCAAGGTCAAAAGCTAGTAAGTGGCTGAGCTATAAGTTGAACATACATTTGTCTAACTCCAGTGGTTTTCCTACTAAGTAGTTTCTTTTCTGTCAGGTGTGTGAAGATCCCTACAACGTTCACCACCATGGTCCCTGATGCAGCAGTACTCACACTCTTTAGGTGATGGTATAGCTGCACTTCATGGCATTGGATCCCCATACCACCCCTGCCCCAAACCATTTAGTGTTCCATCATTTTATACTACATTCACCTTTCCGTATATTTTTCTGGATACATTTTATTTTCAAATGCCTCTGTAACTGAAATTAAAGAAAAGCACTCCTATTTCAGCTTAACTATTTTTCCTATGCCCTTCTTAGATAAATCTGTGATGAGAGAAGCAAAATAGATTTCATGTCAATGAAAGCAAAACAGATTTTCATGTCAATGAGCCTCAGATATAAATTATATAAATGCCTTTTCATAATCAGGATTGCAAAAGTGAAAAAGATACATTTGAAAATATTTAGCAACATTAAAGCTCTATTCTAAAAATGTAAGAATTACTAATAGTTGTATATTTTAGTCGCTTATGGGTTATGCACATATAACAGCCACTTTGTACAAAATATGTGACACGTCAGGGTAAACTAAGATTTCAAGTGTAAATTAATTTATGAATTTAATAGCTTTTATGCTTCCCCCAAATAATACACTAAAAAGTCTTCCTTGCCCTAGGGAAGTACTTATACAGTAAAACATGCCTAGTGAGGTCTGCAATTTGACTAAAATAAATCACTACTTGCCAACATTAAGGGGAAACAGTAATTTATAGGGCTGCAGTGAATTCAAGTTTTTTAAATTATAGTCTGCCCTAGGGGGAAACTATCCCCATACAAATGCATTTACAAGAAAATAATTGGAAAAGTTCGGAAGCCTGAGCATTTAGTATATTTTGCAAGGGCATAGTATTTTATTACCGTCATTATTTTGCCTAACTTAAAGTGCTTATCAGACTTGATCTCAGCCATAAGAAAGCTTAAGTAGTAAAAAAAAAAAAAAAAAAAAAGTAGTATTCATTACAATGACATCCCTACATCCCTGATTCTTCATATTTGAGGTGTTCTAAAGTTTTCTAAGCTCTTTATTACACTGCTTCTCAAAAACAGTTCCTTTACTAAATAAATAAGGACTTTAAATATACAGATTTCTAAGCTGTTTGACTTGGGTAACTTGTAAATTAGGTTGGAACTAAAAATGAACCACCATGTTTTATTAAAACTAGTGTCCCATCTCTGTGGGAGATTTTCTTCTGCCTGGCTAGAGCATATTTGAAACTTTTCCTTTTATGGCTTTAAAGAGAGTTCAACCCTATGCACACCATCGTGAGCTCGCATAGAGTCGTGTGGTTTTGTACATCAGCCCCATGAGCTTCACTTCATTTTCTAGCCAACCTTGGCCCAAGGTCCTTCATGTAATCCCTCTCTCGGTCATACCGGCATCTCTTGAGCACCTGGCAAACTCCTTCCCTTGAGCTAATCCCACTGTCAATGCCCCACAAAAGGTTGCTATGTTCTAATAGTAGAAAACAAACACACACACAGACCCAGTAATTTGATTACAGTCATGTCAATTTCCTGTTCCAGGACTGCCCCTCTGACCCTCAGTGCTGTCCCCCAGGAAACCCCTAGCAAACCCCCAGCCAGCCCTCTCTTCCATCCTCTTCAGAGGCTATTGCAAACCTACTCTCCACATCCTGCACTCTCAGTCGATGACCTCCCCATCTACTCCTCACCTACCTCCATTCCTTTCCTTCCTTTTCCAGGAACAAGGCTCCACCTTCTTTGGAACATTGCCCCATTAATAATGATGTCTCTAGTCTAAATACTCTCTCTCTCCTTGGTTGGTTTTTTTCCCCTTAGACACAGAATCCTCTGGATTCTCCAGCATCTTCCTGGTCCATGCCTTAAGGACTGACAGCCCTTAAACACAGGCGGGCCCCGGGTCCTTTGCAAAGCTCTCTTCTTCATTACCCTCCACACTTTCCTTGGGTGTCCCCATATTCACCCTACAAAGTCAGGGGCCAGTGAGGAGACAGAACCGCATCAGTTATTTTAACTGAGATAAATTAATATACAGAATTGTCTGTTGACTAGGCATAAAGTTGTTAACTAGGTAACTGAAAGGGTGAAAAGAGAACTCTAAGGTATGGCAGGTAGTTCCTACTGGAAGCAATTCTACCTCTAGGACTGAAAGTACAAAAGGAAGAGGTTGGGATTATTAAAACTAGCATATAGAGAAGAGGCCGCATGAGGTGGGACCCAGACCTTGGGGGAGGGGGCATAGCTGGGGGCTGGAATGCCTCAAATGGGGACAAGAGGAAGCTGGTTCTTCAAGTGTTAGAAAAACTGCACACTGGCCCCAGCAGCTCCTACTGGAGTGAACTACAACCACTGGAGTGAAGAAGGGAGCTGGAGGGGACCCGCTCCACTGTCCCTCCTCCAGCCCTGCAGCTGCCCTCTGGTGGCAAAGCCTGGGGAAGAGGCAACTGGCAAAGCAGAAACATGGTCTGTGGAGTCCCAGCTCCAGCAGCTGAAAATGAGCAGAGACTGAATTTGGATCAAGAGAGAAGAAAAACTGGCACAGCCCTGTAGTCTTAAATGCCACAGCAGGATTAAAAACCTGTTTCCCCAGCCCAGGCCTCTCTCTTGAGCCGTAGGCTCATTCAGCCAAAAACCCGCCCCCCCAGAATATTTATTTGGATGCCCCATTGTTACTTCAAACTCAATTATGTTGTAAGTTGCTCTCATTGCCCTTCCCATCTCCTTGCCAGCCCTGCCCCTTTCCCCCCTGCTGAATGAATACCAGCATCATGTATTATGAAATGCGTAAATGTTATTTCACCGTGAACACTCCCTGTCCTTTGCTCTTCCCACTCATTCAGTCATCAGAGTCCTTCCACTTCCCTCAGTAGCTCTCAGATCCATTCCCTCCTCTCCACCTCCACTGCCACTCTTAGTCTGTACCCTTGTTTCTTTTTCTTTGTTTGTTTTTTTGCGGTACGCGGGCCTCTCACTGTTGTGGCCTCTCCCGCCGCGGAGCACAGGATCCGGATGCGCAGGCTCAGCGGCCATGGCTCACGGGCCCAGCCACTCCGCGGCATGTGGGATCTTCCCGGACCGGGGCACGAACCCGTGTCCCTTGCATCGGCAGGCGGACTCTCAACCACTGCGCCACCAGGGAAGCCCTGTACCTTTGTTTCTTAATGGATGAGGCATTGTCTCTTAACTAGTCTTGCTGTCTCACATTTGACTCTGCTGCCACAACCTGAGCCCTCATTTCCTGCAGAGACTCCCTAAACAGTGATCTTTCTGCAATGCAAAACTTACCACCCTGATCTCTGCTTAAAATCCTTTACTGGCTACCCTTAACCTTCAAAATTAAATTCTGTTTGGCATGAGTTAGAAACATCTCCAGTTTTAATTCTCACTTCGACTTCTGCTCCCTACCCCACCCCCTTGCTCAGTTCAACCGAAATTCAATGATCCGAGCTCACCGCACCATTTAGCTTTCCTCCCCTTGCTATGTTCCCCCTCGCCTTTGAGTGTTTGTACATCCCATTCCCCTTTCTGGGTTAATCTTCACATTTCCCACCTCTTACCCTTCTTCCGTTTCTAATTCCTTTCCATCCGTCAGGACTGAGCAAGGTTCTGAGTCCTGGGAGAATTCTCCCAGTCTCAGCCGCCACACTCACCCCCAGTCTGTTGGTGTCTCTCCTGTGAGCCCTCATAACCAACCCTTCGTGGCAGGTCTCCTTGGTGGTGTTATTGAATGGTTGAGCATGAGCACTCTGGAGCCAACTCCATGTTCAATTTCCAGCACTTCATCTTGCTGTCTGTGACTCTGGGAAAGTTATTCAAGCTTACCAGCCCTCGGTTTCCACGTGCGTAAACTGGAACTTGTAACAGTACCTTCCTGACAGGTAGTTATGAAGATTAAATGAGATAATATTTATAAAATCCCCATCCCAGTTTTTAATCATTCTTTCAAAGTGTCTCACTTCCCTGACTGTTGATACATGTAGATTATTTTGAAGCCAGGACAGAAACTGATAGTGTACTATTTTAGAACAATGCTCTTTTGCTAAAACTCACAACCACATTTACTTTGGAAGGGCCAGGACCAAAGGACACTGTAATTGCCTTGATTCCCTAATTATTTGGGGATGGGCTCAAGTCTCACATTTTCTTAGGCACTAGGGCCTTTACCTCCTCAAGGAAAAAGAGTGAAGGCTTTGCCAGTCCTGGACCCTCTGGCTGGTGCTAAAGTGAGTTTGGTGGGAACGCCATTAACTTATTCGTGGGAAAGAAGGAATTGGCCAGCGCCCTGTTTCCACCTTCCAGTTTTGCTGGGGTTCTGACTGGGCCCGGGCCGGGAAATCCAATGAAGCATGAGCTGAGGTTGCAGAAATTCTTCCCCAAGGTGTAGTCAGACAGCAGGCCTCTGTTCTACCTTGATGCAAACACTCCTTCTCAACATTTACTTGTGCTAGAGACCCCAAGGTCCAATGGGATCGTAAAACATTATTCCGAAAGAGATTATCCACCCCTCCCCCGCACTAATTCCTTCTACCACACACAGAGAAAAAGAAAACCACGCACAAGCCAACAGCATGGAACTTCTCCAGAGAGCCTTCTGACCACCATGTACGAAGCCCTCAAATATAGCCGTGGGGACCTCAGTATTTGGGGAAGGTACATGTGCAGAAGCAAGACGCACGAATGTGTTTTGTTTCAATTTTCTTTTCACCAGGCCTATCCTTGACTTTTCACAGATTTCCCAGCAGAAGGATCAGGGTGGATGATGACATGGAAGAAAAATGTTCCACTGTGGCCAGTTCCTGTTCCTCCAGAGCGCTGTTTGTGTGCACGTGGACGGGAAGCCAAGAGACTCAGTTGCCTCCCGCAGTGGCTGGGGAGGTCATGCTGCTCCCCAGGAACTAGGATGGAGTGGCCTCTGTCCCTCAGTCCTCCGGGAGGATGTGGCTCACACTGGCTCCTGTCCAGCTGCAGCCTGTTGGCTCACATGGCCTCACTGAGGCCCTGTGAGATCCTGCCAAGTTAGCATCAGCCCTGCTACATAATGCCCTCTTGTACCTCCCTCCAAGAACGCCGACTCTGACACTCCCATCACTGGGCTGTGAAATTACTAGGAAAAGTGTAGCAGGGATAGCGTTGCCGTTGTTGCATTTTTTGTTTGTTTTAACGTGACAAGTTTTTTGGCCATGCTCAAAAAGATCTCTCCCTGAGGAAAAAGCAAGAGAATCTGAATACGGGAAGAAAGGCTAAAATATAGTGTCTCCAGAGAAACTCTCCTTACAAGATTTCAGTGAGCGTGACTCACACTCCCTGGGAATGTTTTATTTTCTAAAACCTAATCTATAGAATCACAAAATCAGATGGTATGCAAGCATTTTGCATGTATTTGCCGTCAATGTTAGGTGTTATAAGTATATTATATCTAGGATATTACAAGCAAATTATGAGAGCCTTCACTTTTTATTCCTCTACACTAGTGCCCTTCCTGCCTGACACGTAGAAAGATAATTAATGTGCTGGTCCTGTGGGAAAGGAAACTGTCTTCCAGATTATTAATGAGAGATGTTTTAGCCTTTTTAAAATTAGTGAGACATACAATTTTCATTTTAAAAAATTAGAGTCAGCTTGCAATCATTCACTGAAAAGTATAAAAAGAGCACATACAGGCTTAAGCAGTTGGCTTTTGAATATATTTTTATATAATATATTTGAATGCATTTATTTCTAATTCTGAATTTAATTTTTGTCAGGATAGTGGGAAATTAAGTCATTTCCTACAAAATAATCAGTAAAATAGATGAAGTAAGTTGATTTCACACTTTTTTTTCTTTAGCAAAGGAAACCTGTTTAAATGAAATCTTGGGGCTTCCCTGGTGGCACAATGGTTAGGAATCTGCCTGCCAATGCAGGGGAAACGGGTTCGATCCCTGGTCCGGGAAGATGCCACATGCTGCGGAGCAACTAAGCCCGTGCACCACGACTACTGAGCCTGCGCTCTAGAGCCCGCGAGCCACAACTACTGAGCCCACGTGCCACAACCACTGAAGCCCATGCGCCTAGAGCCCGTGTTCTGCAACAAGAGAAGCCATGACAATGAAAAGCCTGCACACCGCAACAAAGACCCAACACAGCCAAAAATAAAAACAGATAAATAAATTTATTTTAAAAAATAAAAATTTAAAAAATAAAAGAAATCTTGCTTAAAAGCCCAATAAGTAAAACAGGTTTTTCAAAGAAATAGAGCAGCTTTGGCAGAAGCAGAGGGGGGCCCCTGCGCCTAGCTCTCTTGGCTGCCATGTCCACCTCATGGTGACACCAAGCACGCTCTTGGAGACAGCAGTTGAAATAAGCAAATGAGCACATGCAAAGATGCTCACCATCACTGGCCATTAAAGAAATTCAAATGAAAACCATGAAGTCTCACTGCACACCTATCAGAACATCAAATACTGGCAAGTATAGGAAGAAACAAGATCACTCATACCCTCCTGGTGGGAATAAAAAATGGTGCAACTACTCTGGAAAATAACTTGCAGTTTCTTAACAAACTAAACACGCACCTACTATACAACCCAACAATTGCACTCCTGGGCATTTACCCCACGAAGTGACAACTTCAATTTACACACAAGCCCGTACACAAGTGTTCACGTGAGCTCTATTTGTAATAGCCCCCAAATGGAAACAACCAAGATGTCAATGAATGGCTAACAAAAGCCGAACTGTGGTACGTTCATACTACAGAATACTCCTCAGCAATCAAAGGGATCCAATTTTTAATATACGGAACAACCTAGATCAATTATGAGAATTACGCTGTGTGAAGAAAGCCAGTCCCAAAAGGTTACATTCCGTATGATTCTATTTGTGTAACACTCTTAAAATGACAGACTTATAGAAATGGAGAACATATTAGTGTTTGCCAGGGATTAAGGATGTGGGAGGGAAACAGCTGTGGCAACAAAAGGGCAACAGGAAGGATTCTGAGGGTGATGAAAATGTCTCGCATCTTGTCTGTATCAGCATCAATATGCTGGTTGTAATACTGTTTTTTAAAATGTTACTATTGGGGAAAACTGGGTAGAAGGCACACAGGCTCTCTTATTTCATAGAACTGCATGGGAATCTACAGTTTTCTTAGAATAAGAAATAAGTTTAATAATATTTTTAAAACTATCAAAAAATTTGATCTCTCTAAATATTGTTATCTATGATTCTGAGTAACCCCACAGTTTTGACTTGGATGTCACTTGCCAGTGGTTTTACCCAGGTCAGAGCTCATCCACACATCACTCAGGAAGTGGTCATGATGCCTCTCCGGCAAATGCCAGGCACCAGGTTAAGCTCAATTTTCCTCCTTTCCAATGGAGTCAAAAGCACTTTACTTGAGCAGATATCATCAATCAACAGAGGATTCAGTGCTGGAAATGAACCTCCTGTTTTCTAAGTTCACATCTTCTCTTAACTGGGTAAGTATTTAGGTGATAAGACAGTGAAAGTAAGCAAGAGATAAATCATATCAGCAACAGATGACTGGTTGTCCGGTTGGTTGGTGTGGCATGTACCTACCTGACACGATATACTTTGTAAATTTGCCACACAGGTTTACAAACCATAGCATATTAGAGTAGCACCACAGAATCCTTCTACACCATCTGCTTGAACATCCCTAGGGAATGGGGACCTACTGCTTCCCTGTTCAATCTATTTCATTAGACATTCCATTTACACAGAGCTAAATTCCACTGTTTCACATTACCTCTCTGTACATCTGTAATTAAATAAAATTCTGCCCCTATTCTAAACACTTAAAGACAACTATCAGGCCCTCCTGCCAAAACCTTCCTTTTTCCAAGTTAAACGTCCATTTTGTTCTTCACTAACCTTCACAGGACAGTTATTAGTCACCAGGGAAATGAAAATAACCACACTGAGACACTTACTAGGTAGGTATCTACCTGGTAGATACCTACTAGGTAGAAGAAGATACCTACTTCATACCTACTAGGGTGGCTAATATTCAAAACAAAATAATAATCCATAAAAAGTGTAGAGGAGAATGCGGAGAAATTGGAACCCTCATACACTGCTGATAAAAATAGAAAATGGTGCAGCCACTTTGGAAAAGTTTAGCAGTTCTTCAAAATGTTAAACAGCGAGTTGCCATATAACCCTATGTTTCACTCCAAGGAATATACCCAAGAGAAACTAAAACATATGTCCATAGAAAACTCATAATGTTAATAACAGTGTTATTCACAGTAGGTAAAAAGTGGGAACAACCCCCCAAAACAACCCATTCATTAACTGATGAATGAACAAAATGTGGTATAGCCATACAATGGAATATTATTCAGCAATAAAAGGGTAAAGCAATAAAAGGAATGAAGTACTGACATGCTACAACATGGATAAAGCTTGAAAATAAGGTTAATATGCTAAATGAAATACAAGGTTTTGTACAGCAAAGGAAACCACAAACAAAATGAAGAGACAACCTACGGACTGGGAGAAAATATTTGCAAATGATGCGACCAAAAAGGGCTTAATTTCCAAAATATACAAACAGCTCACACAACTCAACAACAACAAAAAAAAACCAATCAAAAAATGGGCAGCAGACCTAAACAGACATTTCTCCAAAGAAGACATACAGATGGCCAACAGGCACATGAAAAGATGTTCAACATTGCTAATTATTAGAGAAATGCACATCAAAACTACAAAGAGCTACCACCTCACATTGGTGAGAATGACCATCATTTAAAAAAAGTCTACAAATAACAAATGCCGGAGAGGGTGTAGAGAAAAGGGAACCCTCCTACACTGCTGTGGGAATGTAAGTTGGTGCAGCCACTATGGAGAACAGTAGGGAGGTGCCTTAAAAAACTGAAAATAGAGTTAGCTACCATATGATCCAGCAATCCCACACCTGGGCATATATCTGGAGAAAAACATAATTCAAAAAGACACATGCACCCCAATGTTCACTGCAGCACTGTTTACAATTGTCAGGACATGGAACCAACCTAAATGTCCATCAATAGATGAATGGATAAAGATGTGGTGTATATACACAATGGAATATTGCTCAGCCATAAAAAGAATGAAATAATGCCTTTTGCAGCAACATGGATGGACCTAGAGATTATCAGACTAAGTGAAGTAAGTCAGGCAGAGAAAGACAAATACCATATGATACCACTTATATGTGGAATCTAAAATATGATACAAATGAACTTATCTATGAAACAGACTCACAGAGAGAACAGACTTGTGGTTGCCAAAGCAGGGGGTGGTTGGGGAGGGATGGACTGGGAGTTTGGGATTAGCAAATGCAAACTACTATATACAGAATGGATAAACAACAAGGTCCTACTGTATAGCACAGGGAACTAGATTCAATATCCTGTGATAAACCATAATGGAAAAGAATATGAAAAAGAATGTGTATATATGTATAACTGAATCACTTTGCTATATAATAGAAATTAACACATTATAAATCAACTGTACTTCCATCAATTTTTAAAAGATATGCTAAGTGAAAAAAATCCAGTCATCAAAAACAACAACATAACCCACGTTGTATGATTTTATTAATATGGAATGTCCACAACAGGCCAATCCAGAGACAATGTAGGTTAGTGGTTGCCAGAGGCTGGAAGGAGAGAGAGATGAGGACTGGCTGCTAATGGGTGTGGGCTTTCTTTCTAAGGTGATGAAAAATTTCTAAAGGCAGACAGTGATAATGGTTGCACAAGTCTGTGAATACACCATAACCTGCTAAATTGTAGACGTTAAAGGGTGAATCAAATGGTATATAAATGATATATCAAAGCTGTTAAAACAAAGGTGCTTAACAGCTTTTATGATGTTGCTTTATTATTTACTATCTCTCAGCCCTCCTTAATTTCATGTGCTTGTGAAATGAACTTTAAGACATCTAACGTAGACTCTCCCATTTAGAGAAATGAAATTTCAACAAAATAATCTTTAAGGAATTTTGAAACTCATCCTATTAGACAAATTAAACCAAACTATTGAAAGCATGAGGTTGAAAGGTAATAAACCTTAGGCCTAAAAATGTGTTTCATGACTATGAAGCTTAGTTAAAATTTTTGATAAATTGACAACATGGAAAAGTGAAAGCATTATCATATTGGTGTTTATTTTATTAGCCTCAAATGTTATGAAAAGAACTAAAGCAGTTTATTTGATTTGGCTAAACAAATATTAATTACTTATAAAAACACAGCCTTAAAATAGCATGTTTAGAATGCCTGTCTAGTGATTTAGAACTAAGTACCAAATATTGGTCTTTTGCTAAATCTTTACATTTGTTTTACTGAGGTTTGCTAAATTAGTTAACGAACTCAACCATAGCATATATCTAGCATATTTTTGATTAAATGTGTCACACACACACTTTTCCACGTATCTTTAAAATAGTTAATAGAATCACTGCAGCACTATTTACAATAGCCAAGACATGAAAACAACCTAAATGTCCAGTAACAGATGAATAAAGATGTGGTACATATAGACAATGGAATATTACTCAGGCGTAAAAAAGAATAAAATGATGCCATTTGCCGCAACATGGATAGACCTAAAGATTATCATAATAAGTGAAGTAAGCCAGGCAGAGAAAGACAAATATGATATTGCTTATATGTGGAATCTAAAAAAACGATACAAATGAACTTATTTATAAAACAGAAATAGACCCACAGACATAGAAACAAACTTATGGTTACCAAAGGGGAAAGGAAGGGTGATAAATTAGGAGTCTGGGATTAACATATACACACTGCTATATATAAAATAGATAACCAACAAGGATCTACTGCATAGCACAGGGAACTATACTAATATTTTGTGGGCTTCCCTGGTGGTGCAGTGGTTGAGAGTCCGCCTGCCGATGCAGGGGATACGGGTTTGTGCCCCGGTCTGGGAAGATCCCACATGCCGCGGAGCGGCTGGGCCCGTGAGCCATGGCCGCTGAGCCTGCGCATCCGGAGCCTGTGCTCCGCAACGGGAGAGGCCACGACAATGAGAGGCCTGCGTAACGCAAAAAAAAAAAAAAAAAAATTTGTAATAACCTATAAGGGAAAAGAATCTGAAATATAAATATATATATATATATATATATATATATACACACATGTATAACTGAATCACTGCTCTACACCTGAAATTAACGCAACATTGCAAACCAACTATACTTCAAAAAAAATATTAACAGCAAGAAAATAATTCCAATATTCCATAAGGCCAATTGTTTTGGGGGCACAAGACTAGCAAATCCCATGAATATCAACCAACTGCCTTACTTCTTTCATTGCAAATTGCGTTTTCTTAGAATATTGTTTGGTTTAACCTGATGATGACTAGACATTCAGTAAGTGAACAGATGGTGTTCTTGGCAAAGCATGGCAAGCACAGAAGTCAAGTCCAAATTCAGAATAAGTGTTTATTACAAATAAGGGAAAATCCACCATGGGAAAGGGGTACAAAATAGGAAAAATAAATACATAAAACAGTTAATAGGAAATGCTTACATCATATTTTCCAGGAAAGAAATTTGTATACAGGAAGTTTATTGTATAGTATAGAGTGTATTTTTATTCTCAGGAATAAAAATTGTGAGGCGTTAAGGCAGCAGTATGGATGAAAGAAGTTGAACTGTGATGAAATTTCAAGAAAGTCCTCAGTAGAACTCATAGGAACTTGAGAGCTGGCATGGTCCTTCAGAGCTATCCCAAATTAAGACAAGAGGCCTGGGGCTTCCCTGGTGGCGCAGTGGTTGAGAGTCCGCCTGCCGATGCAGGGGACACGGGCTCATGCCCCGGTCCGGGAAGATCCCACATGCCGCGGAGCGGCTGGGCCCGTGAGCCATGGCCGCTGAGCCTGTGCGTCCGGAGCCTTTGCTCCGCAACGGGAGAGGCCACAACAGTGAGAGGCCCGCGTACCGCACACACACACAAAAAAGATAAGAGGCCTGGATTTTTGTACCCTGAGATTGACCAGTCATTGGATATGGGCTACCCCTGGGAGTGGGTATATCCTTGGGTAAAGGAATTCCTTTCATCTTAGGGAGGGATTAGCTATGAGCCATCAACTGGTAATACATCTGCCAGCTCAGAAAACGAGCGACTTGGTCCAGAAGTGGGTATCTGGACAGGGTATCACAGCATCCACCAGTGTTCACCCCTACCACTGCCTGGGTTCAGTCGCTTTGTATAAAGCATTTGTTCCATAGGGGTACAGCGTCCTTGGGATTCTGGTTGGTCTCTTTCCCTTGGGAAACTTACAGGAAAAACGTTAGTGGGATGATCCCACTACAGCAGTTGATCTCAGAGCTGCAATGAATATTCAGCATCTCCCTTCTCTACTACACAGCCCAAATTCTCCTCACGCTTGGCTAGAACTTCTGCTAGTCTAGGTGGCTTACCTGCTCAGATGACCCAGACCCTCATTACCGTGTGATCCAAACCCGTGTTCACTATGCTCTCCTCAAGGCACTTGTTTACTGCCAAGTTAGGCAGGAGAATACTAAATGATACCCAGGAGACCACGTGAAACAAAGTTTATCTTTCCTTCCCCGTTGTGTAACAGCAGTGCTGCCTCCTGCTGGACCTGTGGCGCCTACAACATAGTTGAAAAGCATAGCTAGGTTCGTCCATCCGGGAAGCCAGCACTTAAAAAGTCTCCACCCTTTGATTCCTTTCTACACGTGTCTCACAGTATGGCTATTGATGTTTCAATGTATACTAAACAGACATGTGCTTTCAAATTGCATCCTCTATATCTTTGCTACGTAGTGCTGACAACCAGAATGCCAACATTATTTTAGAAAGGTTGAGATGTTCTCCAAAAATGGAGAATATCTTCAGGAGGAACATCTTTTCTTTTCCCATGTTAGTTATGCTGTTTGAGGACAAAGCCGGTCATAGTAGCTTTCTTCCAAAGGAGTAGCTTAATTTTTAAATGGACCAAGGAGGGAATTTCATTCCATGTGAACTACCTATCAGTTTCCCCATAATTAGGGTGGATATTCATTCCACCAGGATGCACCCAAAAGTAGATTTTAAGGTGTATAGCCAGTATCTGTGTCCATGCCATACTGGTTGTTAAATATTTGTCTATCTCACCTACAGTTTAATCATTTAAAAGGTAAGTTGTAGATACAAAGTTGATCAGTCTTTTTGGCACCAAAGCAAAGAACCAGTCTGGACTCTATATAGAACTTAAAACAGCATTGACCTCAAGTTTACCTGTTATTGACTTAAATGCTGTGGTACACAAGCGTATTTGATTTTTCTTTTTTTTATAAATATATTAATTTATTTTTGGCTGCACTGGGTCCTCGTTGCTGTGCGCGGGCTTTCTCTCTAGTTGCTGCAGGTGTGGGCTACTCTTCGTTGCGGTGTGCAGGCTTCTCATTGCGGTGGCTTCTCTTGTTGCGGAGCACAGGTTCTAGGCACATGGGCTTCAGTAGTTGTGGTACGCGGGCTCTAGAGCGCAGGCTCAGTAGTTGTGGCGCACAGGCTTAGTTGCTCCGCAGCATGTGGGATCTTCCCTGAGCAGGGATCAAACCCGTGTCCCCCTGCATTGGCAGGCGGATTCTTAACCACTGTGCGACCAGGGAAGTCCCTGATTTCTTCTCTTTTTTTGATAGACTGTTATCTACTTCAAGCTAAATCCAGCACTGTGCTTAATTTCAGATTATTTTTGTCTCACATCTATTCCAATTATTGATTTAAAACAAAATCTACTCTTGACTCTTTTTTCCCCCTACACATTCCTCAGGAAAATTTTGGCAAATAGGCTGATCAAGTAGACTACATGGGAATGAATATATTTTTATCAGCTCCTTTAAAATATGTAGACATGCAGTAATACAAAAACATTACCCCAATTAGGAAAGCAAAAAGAAAAAGTTAACTTGGAAAAAAATTTTAAGGCAATGTTATATTTTAATAGTCCAGAGTAGTTCATTTCGGGGGATGAAAGGAAATAGGGTAAAATAGAACAAACTAAGAACTTATTAGCAACCTAATTTACTTTAATAGATTTTGTGCTTCCTTCAATCTATGTACTCTGCAAGACAAAACAACTGTCTGTTCCCCTGCTTTCAACCAGGGTCTGAGAGCCTGGCACATAGTAGATGCTCAGTATATATTTCAAACTAATGTTTTTGTTGCTCATCTGACACCCTATAATTGCAGCCAACTTCTCTTTCCCTCTTTCCTTTTTAAAGAACTTGTTATCCCCTTCCCTCCCTCCTCAGCCTCTCTTTCTTCTCTTTATCTCTCTTTTAGGAAGAGATTTCTTCCCCTCCCTACCCTTCTTCTCCCTTCAAAGTATGTCACAGGAAAAAGTTTAGGAGACACTCAATGTTCAGTAACAACAAGAGAACAGAGCCTTTACACATGACCACATTTTCTATTCTTCCTCTCCTGTGTTACATTTTCACCAAATTCAGGAAGGCCTGAACTGACATGATTTTATTTAATGTTTTTTTAATGTTTAAGGGAGGTGTTGTCCTGTTGTGGGTCTCGTGTAATTAAGAGAAAGAATCCACAATCGAAAAGCATTCCCATCCAGCCCTTGTCTGATTGTACATGATCACTAAGAGAATCTGACTGATCCCAGTTCCCAGAGGCAGTTTGTGAGGATAATCTGAGGATAATCTGTTTTAGCCGTAACATAAGACTGTAAGACTCACTTTCCATTTCCAAAGAACTAGGGGAATCTTCTCTTTCCTCTAAAGAGGTGGGTCTGCCTACAAGTTAAAAGCAATAGAAGCAAGCTTTATTGCAGACTCCTGTCCTTCCTGTGGGGAAGACCAGAGGGTCTCCCCAGCCACAAAGGTTTATACCACTGTAGGCGGCAGGCTGGGTGGCCTGATGGCGGAGGCAAGGGGTGGAGTTAATCACGCAGCCTGAGCATCTCCAAGGAAACCAGGTTCCTCCAGGTACAGAGGGGGCACCCATGAGTCTGTTAGTTCCTGAACACTTGGCTCAGGCTGCCCTGAGACATAGCCACTAGGTTCACTGTATTATCAGAGCCAGCCAGGCCCAGTCCAGACCTTTAGGAAGAGGGACCTGATGTTCCGCAGTTGGTTGCCTGGGCACCCAGTCATCATTTCAGAAGTTATCACAGAAGTCAATTTTACTCTTACATTTCAAATATAATATTGATGCTGAAATTAAAACTGAAAAAAAAAAAAAAATTCAAGCTCCATCTGGCAGCAGAGAGCCGGAGGAGGACAAGGGAGGCACGCTAACCGAGATAAACCACACATTTGAGAGCACGCAGATGATTAGACTCTATGCTCATTTCACATCAACCCGCCTCCTCTGTACTCACAGACTCCCAAACTGCATCCCTACCCACCCCAGACCCCTGCTGGGCTTCCAATACCAGTACCTCCAATTCTAGTTGTTGTTTAGCTGCCTATGTGATCCTGAATAAATTGTTTCTTTGAATCTCAGTCTTCTCATCTGTGGAATGGGAGTAGTAATAACTGGCCCACAGATATGAAATAAGTGATGTAAGCAAAGGACCTAATGGAGGCACTCAGTAATGCTAGCTAGACCCAACACCCCCCTCTAGAGGGTAAGGTCTTAGAAGACTAAAACTCCCAAGTTATAAGCCTCATTCTATTTTCCATCTAAAGAAATCTGTCTCTCAGTTGCCCTGACGTTTTATCAACACATTATGAAATAAATGCCTTAACCATGTATTAAATAAACGATTTGAACTTTCATAGCACTAGTCATATTTATTCTAAGTTCTTTTTTTCAGAGAATTAGGAGGCAAAAGAAAGGTGCAACACTGTATGATGTTAAATCAAACATTTAGTTTTAACATCATGTTGATAAAGGTCTTAATTATATAAATAATTATGTATTTAGTCTGTATTTCCTATTAAATATTTCAACTAAATTTTTGGCTATTTAGAAATGTTATTACCAATATTTTAAGACCTTACATCATCCAATAAGAAGTATTCACTGCTTCTGTTTTAAAGAGTGATACTGAAATAACACTATGGACTTCCCAGGCGGCACTCCTGCCATGGATGCCTGAAGTGTGTTCAGTAATTTAGTCACATCAGAGAGGAAAACAAAGTTCAGGGATTCTAGGGCAGCCATATACCACCTCCAAGAGCATCCATGGGAAAATGAGGAGGCCTGGATAGTCCCTGCCCGGCACTCTCAGGACGGAGGATTGAAGGAAAGCCTTGAAAGCTACAAGGAGCGTGAGATGCAGTCAGACCTGGGTTTGAAGGCCTCTGCCATGCAGCATTTGATCTGGGTTCTCCCATCAGGCTTCCCACTATTGCCTCATAGCAGATTATGTTCTTCATAGGTGAAGTCAAGCTGGAGCTAGGCAGAAACTGCCTTTTCCAATCTAAAAAGACTGGCTACTGAAGAAACTGGCAACCCGAAATGACCAAAGGGTGTAGGTAAAATAAGCCCCAACAAAAGCCTGCTTTCTTTAACCAAAGGTCTGGAAAAGGGCAGCCTAGCTAGACAAAAACATTTTAGAGGGAGGACGTTCAAGATGGCAGAGGAGTAAGATGTGGAGATCACCTTTCTCCCCACAAATACATCAAAAGTACATCTATATGTGGAACAACTCCTACAGAACACCTACCGAACGCTGGCAGAAGACCTCAGACTTCCCAAAAGCCATGTAGCTGACAGCGTCTTGAGGTTCCGGCCGGGTGTCAGGCCTGAGCCTCTGAGGTGGGAGAGCCAAGTTCAGGACATTGGATCACCAGACACCCCCTGGCCCCATGTAATATCAATCAGTGAGAGCTCTCCCAGAGATCTCCATCTCAACGCTAAGACCCAGCTCCACTCAATTACCATCAAGCTCCAGTGCTGGACACCCATTGCCAAACAACTAACAAGACAGGAACACAACTCCACCCATTAGCAGAGAGGCTGCCTAAAATCATAATATGGTCACAGACATCCCAAAACACATGACTGGACGCAGTCCTGCCCACCAGAAAGATCCAGCATCATCCACCAGAACACAGGCACCAGTCCCCTCCACCAGGAAGCCTACACAACCCACTGAACCAACCTTAGCCACTGGGGGCAGACACCAAAAACAATGGGAACCACAAACCTGCAGCCTGTGAAAAGGAGACCCCAAACACAGTAAGATAAGCAAAATGAGAAGACAGAGAAATACGCAGCAGTGAAGGAGCAAGGTAAAAACCCACCAGACCAAACAAATGAAGAGGAAATAGGCAGTCTACCTGAAAAAGAATTCAGAGTAATGATAGTAAAGATGATCCAAAATCTTGGAACTAGAATGGAGAAAATACAAGAAATGTTTAACAAGGACCTAGAAGAACTAAAGAGCAAACAAACAATGATGAACAACACAACAAATGAAATTAAAAATTCTCTAGCAGGAATCAATAGTAGACTAACTGAGGCAGAAGAACAGATAAGTGACCTGGAAGATAAAATAGTGGAAATAATTACTGCAGAGCAGAATAAAGAGAAAAGAATGAAAAGAATTGAGGACAGTCTCAGAAACCTCTGGGACATTAAATGCAACAACATTCTAGAACTATAGGGGTCCCAGAAGAAGAATAGAAAAAGAAAGGGAATGAGAAAATATTTGAAGAGATTATAGTTGAAAAATTCCCTAATATGGGAAAGGAAATAGTCAATCAATTCCAGGAAGCACAGAGTCCCATACAGGATAAATCCAAGGAGAAACATGCCAAGACACATAGTAATCAAACTTTCAGAAATTAAATACAAAGAAAAAATACTAAAAGCAGCAAGAGAGGGCTTCCTGGTGGTGCAGTGGTTAAGAATCCGCCTGCCAATTCAGGGGACACGGGTCTGAGCCCTGGTCTGGGAAGATCCCACATGCCGTGGAGTAACTAAGCCCGTGCACCACAACTACTGAGCCTGAGCTCTAGAGCCCGCGAGCCACAACTACTGAGCCCATGAGCCACAACTACTGAAGCCCGCATACCTAAGCCCATGCTCCACAAGAGAAGCCACCGCAATGAAAAGCCCGTGCACCGCAACGAAGAGCAGCCGCCACTCACCGCAACTAGAGAAAGCCCACACGCAGCGACAAAGACTCAACACGGCCAAAAATAAATAAATAAATTAATTAATTAATAAAAAAAAAGCAGCAAGGGAAAAGCAACAAATAACATGCAAGGGAACCCCCATAAGGTTAACAGCTGATCTTTCAGCAGAAACTCTGCAAGCCAGAAGGGACTGGCAGGACATATTTAAAGTGATGAAATGGAAGAAACTACAACCAAGATTACTCTACCCAGCAAGGAACTCATTCAGATTCAACAGAGAAATTAAAACCTTTACAGACAAACAAAAGCTAAGAGAATTCAGCACCATCAAACCAGCTTAACAAGAAATGCTAAAGGAAATTCTCTAGGCAGGAAACACAAGAGAAGGAAAAGACCTACAATAACAAATCCAAAACAAGAAACTGGGAATAGGAACATACATATCGATAACTACCTTAAATGTAAATGGATTAAATGCTCCAACCAAAAGACACAGACTGGCTGAATGGATACAAAAACAAGAGTGGTATATATGCTGTCTACAAGAGACTCTCTTCATACCTAGGGATACATACGGACTGAAAGTGAGGGGAGGGAAAAAGATATTCCATGAAAATGGAAATCAGAAGAAAGCTGGAGTAGCAATTCTCATATCAGACAAAATAGACTTTAAAATAAAGACTCTTACAAGAGACAAAGAAGGACACTACATAATGATCAAGGGATCGATCCAAGAAGATATAACAATTGTAAATATTTAGGCAGCCAACATTGGAGCACCTCAATACGTAAGGCAAACGCTAACTGCCATAAAAGGGGAAACTGACAGTAACACAATCATAGTAGGGGATTTTAACACCCCACTTTCACCAATGGACAGATCATCCAAAATAAAAATAAATAAGGAAACACAAGCTTTAAATGATACATTAAACAAGATGGACTTAATTGATATTTATAGGACAATCCATCCAAAAAAAACAGAATACACTTTCTTCTCAAGTGCTCATGGAACATTCTCCAGGATAGATCATACCTTGGGTTACAAATCAAGCCTTGGTAATTTAAGGAAATTGAAATCATATCAAGTATCTTTTCCGACCACAGCACTATGAGACTAGATATCAATTACAGGAAAAATAGCCTTCATGTGTTTGTAGTTTTTACAGTTTTTTTTCTTTTAAAAACTACAAACACATGAAGGCTAAATAATACGCTACTAAATAACCAAGAGATCACTGAAGAAATCAAAGAGGAAATTAAAAAATACCTAGAAACAAATGACAATGAAAACACGGTGACCCAAAACCTATGGGATGCAGCAAAAGCAATTCTAAGAGGGAAGTTTATAGCAATACAATCCTACCTCAAGAAAAAAGGAACATCTCAAATAAACAACCTAAGCTTACATCTAAAGCAATTAGAGAAAGAAGAAAAAAAACCCCAAGTTAGCAGAAGGAAAGAAATTATAAAGATCAGATCAGAAATAAATGAAAAAGAAATGAAGGAAGCGATACCAAAGATCAATAAAATTAAAAGCTGGTTCTTTGAGATGATAAACAAAATTGATACACCATTAGCCAGACTCATCAAGAAAAGAAGGGAGAAGACTCAAATCAACAGAATTAGAAATGAAAAAGGAGAAGTAACAACTGACACTGAAGAAATACAAAGGATCATGAGAGATTACTATAAGCAACTATATGCCAATAATATGGACAGTCTGGAAGAAATGGACAAATTCTTAGAAAAGCACAACCTTCCGAGACTGAACCAGGAAGAAATAGAAAATATTAACAGACCAATCACAAGCACTGAAAGTGACACTGTGATTAAAAATCTTCTGACAAACAAAAGCCCAGGACCAGATGGATTCACAGGTGAATTCTATCAAACATTTAGAGTAGAGTAGACCTATCCTTCTCTAATTCTTCCAAAATATAGCAGAGGAAGGAACACTCCCAAACTCATTCTACGAGGCCACCACCACCCTGATACCAAAACTAGACAAAGATGTCACAAAGAAAGAAAACTACATGTCAATATCACTGATGAACAGAGAATCAAAAATCCTCAACAGGGCTTCCCTGGTGGCGCAGTGGTTGAGAGTCCGCCTGCTGATGCAGGGGACGCGAGTTCGTGCCCCAGTCTGGGAAGATCCCACGTGCTGCGGAGTGGCTGGGCCCGTGAGCCATGGCCGCTGAGCCTGAACATCCGGAGCCTGTGCTCCGCAACGGGAGAGGCCACAGCAGTGAGAGGCCCGCGTACCGCAAAAAAAAAAAAAAAAAAAAAAATCCTCAACAAAACACTAGCAAGCAGAATCCAACAGCACATTAAAAGGATCATACACCATGATCAAATGGCGTTTATCCCAAGAATGCAAGGATTCTTCAATATACGTAAATCAATGTGATAAACCAAATAAACAAATTGAAGGATAAAATCCATGTGATCATCTCAATAGATGCAGAAAAAGCTTTCGATGAAATTCAACACCGATTTATGATAAAAAAAAAAAACCCTCCAGAAAGTAGGCATAGAGGGAACTTACCTCAACATACTAAAACCCATATATGACATTGTTTTCAATGGTGAAAAAATGAAACCATTTCCTCTAACATCAGGAACAAGACAAGGTTGTCCACTCTCACTACTGTTAGTCAACATAGTTTTGGAAATTTTAGCCACAGCAATCAGAGAAGAAAAAGAAATAAAAGGAATCCAAATCGGAAAAGAAGAAGTAAAGCTGTCACTGTTTGCAGATGACATGATCCTATATATAGAGAATCCTAAAGATGTTACCAGAAGACTACTAGAGCTAATCAATGAATTTGGTAGAGTAGCAGGATACAACATTAATGCACAGAAATCTCTTGCATTCCTATACACTAATGATGAAAAAACTGAAAGAGAAATTAAGGAAACACTCCCATTTACCACTGCAACAAAAAGAATAAAATACCTAGGAATAAACCTACCTAAGGAGACAAAAGACCTGTATGCAGAAAACTATAAGACACTGATGAAAGAATTAAAGATGATACAAACAGATGGAGAGATATACCATGTTCTTGGATTGGAAGAATCAACATTGTGAAAATGACTATACTACCCAAAGCAATCTACAGATTCAGTGCAATCCCTATCAAAATACCACTGGCATTTTTCACAGAATTAGAACAAAAAATTTCACAATTTGTATGGAAACACAAAAGACCCCTAATAGCCAAAGCAATCTTGAGAAAGAAAAACAGAGCTGGGGGAATCAGGCTCCCTGACTTCAGACTATACTACAAAGCTATAGTAATCAACACAGTATGGTTCTGGCAGAAAGACAGAAATATAGATCAATGGAACAGGATAGAAAGCCCAGAGATAAACCCACACACATATGGTCACCTTATCTTTGATTAAGGAGGCAAGAATATACAATGGAGAAAAGACAGCCTCTTCTATAAGTGGTGCTGGGAAAACTGGACAGCTACATGTAAAAGAATGAAATTAGAACACTCCCTAACACCATACACAAAAATAAACTCAAAATGGATTAAAGACCTAAATGTAAGGCTAGACACTGTAAAACTCTTAGAGGAAAACATAGGCAGGACACTCTGACATAAATCACAGCAAGATCCTTTTTGATCCACCTCCTAGAGAAATGGAAATGAAAACAAAAATAAACAAATGGGACCTCATGAAACTTAAAAGCTTTTGCACAGCAAAGGAAACCATCAGCAAGATGAAAAGACAACCCTCAGAATGGGAGAAAATATTTGCAAATGAAGCAACTGACAAAGGATTATTCTCCAAAATTTACAAGCAGCTTATGCAGCTCAATATCCAAAAAACAAACAACCCAATCCAAAAATGGGCAGAAGACCTAAAGAGACATTTCTCCAAAGAAGATATACAGATTGCTAACAAGCACATGAAAGGATGCTCAACAACACTAATCATTAGAGAAATGCAAATCAAAACTACAATGAGGTATCACCTCACACCAGTGAGAATGGCCATCATCAAAAAATCTACAAACAATAAATGCTGGAGAGGGTGTGGAGAAAAGGGAACCCTCTTACACTGTTGGTGGGAATGTAAATTGATACAGCCACTGTGCAGAACAGTATGGAGGTTCCTTAAAAAACTAAAACTAAAACTACCATATGCCCCAGCAATCCCACTACTGGGCATATACCCTGAGAAAACCATAATTCAAAAAGAGTCAGGTACCACAATGTTCATTGCAGCTCTATTTACAATAGCCAGGACATGGAAGCAACCTAAGTGTCCATCGACAGATGAGTGGATAAAGATGTGGCACATATATACAATGGAATATTACTCAGCCATAAAATGAAACGAAATTGAGTTACTTGTGGTGAGGTGGATGGACTTAGAGTCTCTTACAGAGTGAAGTAAGTCAGAAAGAGAAAAACAAATACTGTATGCTAACTCATAGATATGGAATCCAAAAAAAAATGGTTCTGAAGAACCTAGGGGCAGGACAGGAATAAAGATGCAGACGTAGAGAATGGACTTGAGGACACAGGGAGAGGGAAGTGTAAGCTGAGACGAAGTGAGAGTGGCACGGATATATATACACTACCAAATGTAAGATAGATAGCTAGTGGGAAGCAGCTACATAGCACAGGGAGATCAGCTCGGTGCTTTGTGACCACCTAGAGGGGTGGGATAGACGCAAGAGGGAGGAGATATGGGGATATATGTATACATATAGCTGATTCACTTTGTTATACAGCAGCAACTAACAACAATGTAAAGCAATTATACTCCAATAAAGACGTTAAAAAAACAAAACCTTTTAGAAACAAACAAATAAATACAAATAACATCATGGCCCGAGGTGCTACCAAACAGGTAATATAAAGGGAAAGAATTTTAGCCAAAGGTTAATAACCTTTCTTATTTGACTTAGATAGCGAAAGCTGAATCTTTGTGTCAACTGCTGGAGGAAATGTAACAACTGAAGCAAATTGTTTTTATATTTTTTATTACCACCCTTTAACTTTCTCTGTCCCACAAAAAGACTGTCTTATTCTATGCACTCACCTCAATTTAAATTATGGATCTAACACATGATACATTTGCCTTAAATTTGCATAGCACCAAGAGGATACATTATTTTTATGAGAGCCAAACCATAATCAACAAGAATGTTAAAGCATTTAAATGCACTGTGATGTGCCGCTTTTAAAATGGTTGGTATTTTCCTCTTTGAAAGTTGTTGTACTTCATAATGGAGCCCCCTTGTGGTGAGTTAATAGTACTTCAGTCTTTCAAATCACAGGTAAAATGTTATTTTAATTTTTTCCTCACTCGCAGTGGAAGCATATACAGTCGTGCTCCCAAGAAAATATGTATTTGCCTGTGAACCCCTGACATGCAGAGATCTGCAGGCACTGAATGACTACTAGGGAATGGTGAACTCTGCCATCTCTCCTTTGGTTTGTCTATAGTCCTTGTAGCTAAAGGTAGAGCAGGGTTAACAGTATTTTTTTTAGTTAAATTGATTGTTAGGTTCTTTGGAGAGAAAACAACAAGGTGACTGACAATTGTTGACTTTTAAAGTAGCCCACATAGTGGGATCCTTGAGAACATATTAGATTAGTCAGGTGTGTGTTTTGCCTTAATCTAGTAGAGATATTTCTGTTTTTATTTATTTATTTATTTATTTATTTTTATTTTTTTATTTTTTTTATTTCTCTGCTTTTGACTAGACAGCATACTCCTCTGAGAGGAAAGGCAGCCTTATTTAACAAAGCCCAGTGCTTTGGGAGAGAGATGCTAGCCATCTAGATGAGCCAGCTAAACTTCCTGAATAAACATGATGACAATTGTTAGATTCTGGGGGCTTGTGCTTTCTTGACCAATGATACAGGGAGATCCAGCTGAAGGAGGAACACCCAGGGACAAGGGTGTAAAGATATATGATTATCCTTTATTCCTTTACTCATGTGGAGAGGATAAAACAGGGTACTGATATAAAAAAAATTATCTGAATCCAAGTGAGTACTAACAGTAACCAGTATTCCCTGGTGGCGCAGTGGTTGAGAGTCCGCCTGCCGATGCAGGGGACACAGGTTCGTGCCCCAGTCTGGGAAGATCCCACATGCCGCGGAGCGGCTGGGCCTGTGAGCCATGGCCGCTGAGCCTGCGCGTCCGGAGCCTGTGCTCCGCAACGAGAGAGGCCACAACAGTGAGAGGCCCGCGTACCACAAAAAAAAAACAAAAAAAAAAACATAAGACTGGCTTACAGTTTAAGAAAAAAAAAAACTAGGAAAAATTCAGTTAAACTACTCAAACACACAATTTAGAAGTACTCCTGTGGTGGTATATTTTCAGGAGCCCAGGCCAGTAACTCAGGCCTCACTCAGAGGCTACTGGGCAGAGAAGACAGTACTTCCAGCCAATAGTCCCAAAAACCCAAGGGTCCACTGCAATGAAAAATAGGTAAATGATTTTACTCCATCCAAGGCCAAGTGGAGGGACCTGCCCCCTCTCTTCACAGACCACTAACAGTGCTCTTTTGTGTTTTTTTATCATTTATTTAAAAAATACATTATAATAATTTATCCCATTATGTCTTTACCTGAAGACCACTATAATCATAGTTTGGTAAAAGATTTTAGTAGTATTTTTAATAAATATCTTTTCAGCTATCAATGCAAGTTCGTTTTCCAAAAATGAGATCACTTGAAGTATTTTTTTTTAATTTATTTATTTATTGTTTCTGGCTACATTGGGTCTCTGTTGCTGCACGCGGGCTTTTCTCTGGTTGTGGCTAGCAGGGGCTACTCTTCATTGCGGTTTGCGGGCTTCTCATTGTGGTGGCTTCTCTTGTTGCAGAGCATGGGCTTTAGGCGCGTGGGCTTCAGTAGTTGTGGCACATGGGATCCGTAGTTGTGGCTCATAGGCTCAGTAGTTGTGGCTCATGGGCTCTAGAGCACGGGATCAGTAGTTGTGGCGTATGGGCTTAGCTGCTGTGCAGCATGAGGGATCTTCCCAGATCAGGGATCGAACCCGTGGCCCCTGCACTGGCAGGCGGATTCTCAACCACTGCGCCACCAAGGAAGTCCTCGAAATATTTTAATAAGTTTTTTTCTAAAATGAAATTTGTAGCTATATTTTACTATAGATTTCATAATAAAAATAGCATTTATTGACCATTTTCTCTGGGCAGGCATCATGCTAAGTGCCCTATATGCATAGGTATTATATAAAGTATTCAATCTTTCTGCCTAGGGCTATTTTTCAGACTTTAGCACTGGGACATGGAGCCCAGGTAGAGAACGGTGGTCTTCCCAAGCTGAGAATGTAGAGATCAGAGTTCAAGGCAGCTGAACAAACTGGAATTTGCAGGCCAGAGTACTAGAGAAAAAGGAGTTATGTGATGGAGGGAGACAGAAGTCTGCCTGGGGGTTCTCCCATAGATCTTTGTTACAGAACTGGCGTGTAAATATATAGAAAAAAAATTGCCATGAGCCCTAGGAGAGGGTGACTACTAGGAGAGGGTAAAACTGGGAGATGTATGAATACAGATACCTGAAATCATACTGGACTGGGTGATGGAGTTACAGTCCGACCAGAGTGGAGAGACTTCATGGAGAACATTGGGCATTCATTTAAGACAATAGAGAGACTATAACTTGGCAATGAAAATCATGCCCCCAAACAAGAGTCATATCCTGAGACTAAGGCCAAAACTAGAGTGGCTCAAAGATTAAAAACCAAGTCTGAAAGGATCTAAAGGACCCACTGGTAATTTAAGTAAAATGTCCTTTAAAGGAAAACACAAAATCCATTGTCTACAATGCACTGTCTCAATGTAAAATATATCATCTAAGATAACTAGACAAGGAAAAAAAAAGGAAATACCAACCATAATCCAGGAGAAGCAGTAATTTGCATAGCCCAGATGTTTGAAATACCAGATAAGAACTTTAAAAACACCTGTTATAAATATGATTCAGGGCTTAAAGGAAAAGGTGGATATGGTGAATGAACATGTGGGAACTCTCAGAACTAGAAATTCTATTTTTTTCTACTATATATTTTTCCTATTTTAGAACTTCATATGGGGTTATATAGTATGTACCCTTTTGTACCAGATTTTTCTCTTGGCAAATTTTCAAGCATTCATCTATTATTGTGTGGCAAGTAGTTTATTGCAAAGTAAACAGTGAAGTAGTTAGATGCTTACACCTAAATGTAGAATCAGTGATTACAATAGCTACGAGTGTAGACAGATACAAGAGTGCTTTCTTCATGACCCATTATCTCAAGAAATGTACCAAATTGTGATGAAACTTTTAAAAATGGTGAATACTGCTTGATAAAAATCTAAAACAAATACACATTTTTTTATTTATAAAAGAGTTGTATTTAAATAAACTTTTTAGGGTATATAAAACCATGTTTAAAAACTATTTCTATAAAAAAAACTATTTCTATGAAGAATGGATTAAAGTTCTAAAATTACATAATGATTCATAGATGTCAGCTATTTCAATGTTTGGTGGGATATTTGATAATTGTATGGGATGTGGGACAACTCTGCCTCAGGCAGTATTCTCATATGTTTTGTAGGACATTTAGCATTCTTAGATACCACTCAATAAATGCCAGTGACATTATGACACCAAAAATCCCCCCACACAATTTCTAAATGTCCCTTAGGAAAGGGTAATATTCCTAATGATAATAGCAACTCTGTCTTTTCATCATAGCCTTAAAACTGTTAGATTAATGCATTTTTAAAATGTTGAAAAGATCAAGAGACGAACCACAAACTAGGAGAAAATATTTGCAAAGACACATCTGATTAAAGGCTGTTATCCAAAATATACAAAGAACTTTTAAAAGTCAATAAGAAAATGAACAACCCATTTCAGAAAATGGGCCAAAGACCTGGACAGACACAAAGGAGATATCCAGATGGCAAATAAGCAAATGAAAAGATGCTATACATCATTGGTCATCAGGGAAAAGCAAATTAAAACAATGAGATACAAGTACATACCTGTTAGAATGGCCAAAACCCCAAACACTGACGACACCAAATGCTGACGCTGATGAGGATGTGGAGCAACTGGAACTCTCATTCATTGCTGGTGGGAATACAAAATGAAACATCCTTTTTGGAATAGAGTTTGGCAGTTTCTCACTAAACTAATTGTACTCTAAACGTACAGTTCAGCAGTCTTGCTCCTTGGTATTTACCCAAATGAGTTGGAAACTTATGTGCCCATAAAAAAACTGCTCATGGATGCTTATAGCAGCTTTATTCATTATTTACAAAATATAGAAGCAACCAAGATGTCTTCCAGTAGGTGAATGGAAAAATAAACCATGGTACATCCAGACAATGGAATATTATTCAGTGCAAAAAATAAATGAGCGTATAAAGCCATGAAAAGACGTGGAGGAACCCTAAATGCATATTACTAAGTGAAAGAAGTTAAACTGAAAAAGCTACATACTGTATGATTCCAACTATACGACATTCTTGAAAAGACAAAAGCACAGGGACAGTAAAAAGGCACTGCTTGCCAGAGGTTGGTGGCTGGGGGATGAATAGGTGGATTTTTAGGGCAGTGAAACTACTCTGTAGGATACTATAATGATGAATACATGTCAAGATATACTTGTCCAAACCCACAGAATGTACAACACCAAGAGTGAACCCTAATATAAACTGTGGACTTTGAATGACTATGATGTATGAATGTAGGTTCATTGATTGTAACAAACCTGGTGGAGGATACAGATGGATAATGGAGGAGGCTCCAAACATGTGGCGATAAGGGGTATACAGGAAATCTCTCTACCTGTCTCTCAATTTTACTGTGAACATAAAACTGCTCTAAAATAGTTAAATCTTTTTTTAAGGGTGGTACGCTTTCAGAGTTTAAAAAATGATAAGACAAAAATATGCCTTAAAAATCCTTAATAGATACTCAAATTTCTGGGTAGTATATTAAATACTTATATTATCCAGAAGATTGACTACCTACCCCTCTCAATGCCTGACTTCAACTTTCACTGCTATTTTATCTTCATTTCCTCTTTATCCATATATTGGGTTGGCCATAAAGTGCCTTCGGTTTTTAAGTAAAAATAAAAGACATCTTGAACTTTGTTCAATAAAGTATTCACCATTTTGTCCCACTACCTTCTGCCATTTTTCAGGTAACTTCATCATAATTCCATCTTCCCCAAATTTTTTATCTTTTTGAGAAAGGAACTGTTCCAGGTACCTTTTACAGTCTTCCAGGGAATTAAATTTTTTCCATTAAGAGAATTTTGTAAAGACCGAAATAAATGGAAATCTAAAGGTGCAATGTCTGGTGAATACGGTGGATGAATCGGAACTTCCCAGCCAAGATGTAACAGCTTTTGCCTGGTCATCAAAGAAACATGCGGTCTTGCATTATCCTGATGGAAGATTATGCGTTTTATGTTGGCTAATTCCAGACGCTTTTCATCAAGTGCTGCTTTCGGTTGGTCTAACTGGGAGCAGTATTTGTTGGAATTAATCGTTTGGTTTTCTGGAAGGAGCTCATAGTAGAGGATTCCCTTCCAATCCCACCATATACACAAAAACACTTTCTTTGGATAAAGACTGGCCTTTGGTGTGGTTGGTGGTGGTTCATTTCGCTTGCCCCACGATTTCTTCCGTTCCAAATTATTGTACAGTATCCACTTTTCATCGCCCATCGCAATTTGTTTTAAAAACGAACATTTTCATTACGTTTCAGTAGAGAAACGCATGCGGAAATACGGTCAAGGTTTTTTTTCACTTAACTTATGTGGAACCCAAACATCAAAGTGATGAACATAACCAAGCTGGTGCAAATGATTTTCAACGCTTGATTTGGATATTTTGAGTATGTCGGCTATCTCCCGCGTGGTATAACGTTGATTGTTCTCAGTTAAGGTCTCGATTTGATCACTATCAACTTCGACTGCTCTACCCGACCGTGGAGTATCATCCAGCGAGAAACCTCCACCACGAAATTTGGCAAACCACTTTTGACACGTTCGATCAGTCAGCACCTTCTCTCCATACATTGCACAAATCTTTTTTTGCATTTCAGTTGCGTTTTTAACCTCTCTTGAAATAATAAAGCATAATGTGCCAAAAATGTTGCTTTTCTTCCATCTTCAATATTAAAACAACTACACAAAAATTCACCAATGTTGGTAAGCTTTTTTTAATGCACACGGATATGACAGCTGTCACAACACAATCTAACAAAACTGTTTCGAATGAAGTTAAAGACAACTAAGTGCTACTAGAGCCATCTATGGAAAAAAGACAAACGAACTTTTTGGCCAACCCCAATACTTCCCTTTATTTTTAAATATGTGCTAGTTATCCCTAGTAATATAAAACATACTTAATTCCATTGTTTCCTCTAGTTGTCTTCCTCTGCTTTCTATAGCCCGAGTCCATAAGAGACTGGCTTCTATTTGCTACCTTCAATTTCTCAGTTCCTAATCACTAAGGTACCTGGTGTCTGTTACAGCATGGCTCCTAAAACAGCTCATTACAGCCACTAATTACCTTCTATTGCTTCTTTTCAATCCTCATTCTATTTCTATATAGCATTAGTCTATTATTTTTCTTTCAGCCATAATAGTAAATATTCACAGTAAATGCCTGGCTAAGGATAGGGCACAATGTTAAGTGCATCATATATACTATCCTCTAAAGTAGGTATTATTCTCCTTCTTTTACACATGGGGACATGGAAATATTGTGAGGTTAACTTGCTCACTGTCAAACAGCTGTTAAGTGGTGGAGGTTAGCTTTACATCAGGTTAGTATGACCCCTAAGCTGGATCCCTTAGCCACTCCTGATAATGAGTATGTAATTATTGCAGGAGATTTGGAAAATGTAGTACAGTACTGTTGTGGGTTGAATTGTGTCCCCCTAAAAAGATGTGTTGAAGACCTCACCCTTGGTACCTGTAAACATCACCTTATAGAGTCTTTTCAGATGTAATCATGTTAAGATTAGGTCATTTGGGTGGGCACTAATGCAATACAATTGGTGTTCTTTTAAGAGGGTAGCTTGAGCACATAGATTAACATGGTGGGAAGATGATGTTATATCAGACATACAAGTAGAATGCCGTTTGAAAATAGGATTAGAGGGATGCAGCTGCAAGCCAAAGAATGCCAGAGTGCCAGCAAACCACCAGAAGCTAGCCCTCTACAGACGTCAGAGGGCACACAGCCCTGCCAACACCTTGGTTTCAGGCTTCTAGCTTCCAGGAACTAGGAGACAATAAATAAGTCTCTGTTGTTTTAAGCCACCTAGCTTGTGGTACTTTGTTTAATGGCATCCCTATGAAACTAGTACAAGTATAACCAGAACTATGGAACAATGACATCACCACTGTTAACACTGATATATTTATGTCTAGTCTTTTTCTATGTGTGTGCATTCATTTAAAAAGGAGGTGTTACACTGAATATTCAGTTCACAATTTTGCTTAAGTTAAAATTATGAGGATTTTCCCAACTTATTAAAATGTGTACAAAGCAGTTCACAATGACAACATAAAATTTCTTTGTATAAACGTTTCATTTATTTAACCATTTATCATTGGGTGTTTTGATTATTCTCAGTGATAACACAGTGATAATCATCCCTAAATCTCTGCCCATATTTGTGAATATTTCTATAAACTACTTTGGAAGAAGTGAAATTGCTCAACAAATGATATAGTTTTTACATGTCTTTCCCTGATTCTCTCTGGTAAATTAGCTGACCTATGGTTTAGTTTGTATCTCTCAAGAAGATATCAAGGGCTTCCCTGGTGGTGCAGTGGTTGGGAGTCCGCCTGCCAATGCAGGGGACACGGGTGCGTGCCCCGGTCCGGGAAGATCCCACAGGCCACGGAGTGGCTGGGCCCGTGAGCCATGGCTGCTGAGCCTGCACGTCCGGAGCCTGTGCTCCGCAACGGGAGAGGCCACGACAATGAGAGGCCTGCGTACCGCAAAAAAAAAAAAAAAAAAAAAAGATATCAGGCCCCCAAATTTTGTTTACACAAAAATGTACTGTTTCTAAAAATGCCCTTAGATTTGAAATTCCCCACACTCTGTTTCAAATATAGTTCCTTAGGGAGAACCTTCAGGACTCTCTGTTTAAAGGCCTGTCCACACCACTGATCAAAACACCTGACCACTGCTCTGAGGCTGGGGGAAGAGAGTGGTCTTCTTCTTTGGGGTGCCTGCCTCTTTTGGAGTAATACCCCGCTTTAGGAGCAAGGCAGTGGTGGGGACAGTAGCCTCTAATCTTCTCAGCTTCTTAGTCTTTCCTAGCATGGAGGCTCTGCTCTACCACAAGCTGGGTGGGGGCAATCACAGTCCCAGTATTCCCAGCATGCTGTACTGAGGTTAAGCACCCACCCTGTGAATGGAGACCAGGCGGAAGAAGAGAACTCCCAATCTCTATGGCCGCAATCACCTGGGATTTAGTCTCTGCAACATGTAGCTGGAAAGATGAGAAGTTCTCGGTCCCTGCTCCTCCCGGGAAGCACCACAGTGCTGGACTGGGAACTGGGGAAAGAGGGAGCCCTGGGTTCTTGGCGGTACTCACCTGAAGTGGAGTTTCTGTCACAATGAGCTGAGAGAAGGAGCGGGTTATAATTCAAATTCTACCCACTCGTGCTGTTCTTACTGAGTTATAGCAGACTTCCTTGCATAACTATTTCTTCATTTGCTGTATGCTCTTGTTACTGAACCAGGTTCATCTTGCCCAACGCACAGGAAGCGAAACGCTGAGACACTGAGCTGTGTAGCAGACGGTTTATTCTCATGGCCGTCAAGCAAGGACGCGGAAGAACGAATCGCAAACGCACCTCCCCAAAGGCAAGGGCACGGGTATTTATGGGATAACGAATAAAGAAGCAGGGCGGTCTGAGGCGTGGGGAGTGTAGGGAAAGGTGATTGGAAAAAGGTGCCGTAACTGTCCTTCTGCGCAGGTGTAACTAACTACAGGCCTCCAGTTCAAACGTGGAGGCGCTTAGCACCATCGGAGGGTGGAGTTTTCAGCCCTCTGACGTCAAAAGGTCACAGAGAGGACATTCATGCCTGCCCAGTTGGAGGGCTGGCAATCCTATCCAGTCTTAATCAGCCCAGCTCAAACTAGATGCAGCTGACTCCAAGTTCTTGGAAAATAACTCAGGCAGACATCTTATTGTTTAGGCCATGTGCTGCTTGGAGTCTTAAAATGACCTTGATTAGTGAAGACAGATGAAATGAATTTGACCAACCATTATGCATGGTTTTACTCTTACAATTTCCAGACGCTTCAAATGGTTGCTTTTTAAATAATTTTCACCAGCTACACTTGTCTCACTGGGGAGCAGGTCACAGAGCTCCTCGTTGCCATTCCATAAGTAGAACCCCCAACACATACTTTCTGTATTATTTTGATTTACTGACCCAACAATACTAAAAATTTTCAAGTAATCCAAAATATTAAAAACTGGGGCTTCCCTGGTGGCGCAGTGGTTGAGAGTTCGCCTGCCGATGCAGGGGACACGGGTTCGTGCCCTGGTCCGGGACGACCCCACATGCCGCGGAGCAGCTGGGCCCGTGAGCCATGGCCGCTGAGCCTGCGCGTCCGGAGCCTGCGCTCTGCAACGGGAGAGGCCGCAACAGTGAGAGGCCCGCGAACCGCAAAAAAATAAATAAATAAATAAAAACTAATTTAAAAAACCGCCTGAGGTGCCTAATTTTCTCCAGCTGTGCTCAGCCACCCTGGAGCAGGAATGGAGAAGGCCAATGACTGGGGTCATCCAGGGCTGGGATTTATATGAGAAAATAATGAGACAGCATTATAGGGGTTGCCACAGCCCTCCATCGGTGCTGAGATGGAGTAATAATCTTTCTGTGTCCAAAGAAGGGCTCTAAAGCTGTCTGAGTTAGGCCTGGGTCCTCTCAGACTGAGTGGGGATAACTCGTACAGCCCGCTGTGGATGTGACCAGAGACAGATCGATGGGTACCTCAGTACAGCCAGATGACCACTGAAGACTGACGCTCACCTGGGCCTTGGCGCTAAATAAGCCCATAGAGCCTGGGCTTATTTAAGCCCATCTTAAGTTTCTGCCATCTGGCAGAATAGGGGATTGGGGAAGAATTGAGTTGCATAAGTGACTTTCTTGCACCATGAACATTATGGACCAGGATCTAGATCTGATAAAGTGTAGGCAATTCTTTTGACAAGTTTAGTGGAAGGGCGGGAGCTCAGGGAGAGAAAAGGGATGAGTACATCGGAGAGGCTTTGTTTTCTCCTTTTAAGTAAGAATGCTTAAGAGCTCATGGGAAGGATTTGGTTCAGCAGGAAAGGCTAAGGATACCACAGAAAGGAGATAATTGATAGCATGAGGGTCCTGAGGCTGGTGAGGGGACCAGCTTCTTTACTATTAGAAAGAGCTGAGAACTGGTATAAATTCAGTTTAGTTTGTTACATTTGATGGCCAAAATATGAGGGTATATGTATCTGATGGCTTCTATTTTCTTTGTGAAGTAGGAGCAAAAGTGATCTTCCAAAAGGGAAGAATTGGTTGAAAGTTTGAGGGGTCACTAAAATGGGCAGAAAGAGTGAGCTGACAAGAGAAGAGGTTCAGACTGCCGGGCAGGGTGGAAGGGTAGGGCAAGGCTGCATTCTAGGTGTAGACGTACTAATTGATCTGACTCTAATTTTCTCCAGCTGTGCTCAGCCACCCTGGAGCAGGAATGGAGAAGGCCAATGATTGGAGTCATCCAGGGCTGGGATTTATATGAGAAAATAACTGCTCAAAATCTCTTCATATATTTTTAAAACACACATCTTATATAGCTGTTCTCCAAATTAAACAAATCCTTTCTTTTAAGTTTTATGATATCTATTTCCCATCCCTTTGATAGTTGTTTTTATCTTCCCAGGCTTTTTTCAGGTTTCCCATTAGCTTTCACAAATTAGAGAAGCAGTACCGTGCAGTGGTTAAGATGACACTTCTGGCACCAGTCTGCTAGGGACGAATCTTACATCTAGAACTTACTTCCTGTGTGATCTTAGACAAATCACGTAGTCCCTGTGCGCTTCAGGTTTTTTTTTTTTTTGCGGTACACGGGCCTCTCACTGTTGTGGCCTCTCCCGTTGCAGAGCGCAGGCTCCAAACGCGCAGGCTCAACGGCCATGGCTCACGGGCCCAGCCGCTCCGCGGCATGTGGGATCTTCCCGGACAGGGGCACGAACCCGTGTCCCCTGCATCAGCAGGCGGACTCTCAACCACTGCGCCACCAGGGAAGCCCTGCTTCAGTTTTTTCATCTATAAAATGGGTGGTGTGATAGTAATAGCATCCCCCCACCCACCCACTACTTAGAGGGTTGCTTTGAGGATTAAATGAGCTAATGTATGTACTATGCTGAGTATGACTTGTTATTGTAATTTAAATGAAATACTCAAGCTGGGAGCAGAATGAGATATGAAGGATTACATTCTGGCCTTTATGTCTAAACAATATTTAATACATCCCAATATTGCACAGCTTCTCTTTCTCCTTTTCCCACAAAGCCATGAGGAAAGGTCTAAGTCTTATATTTATTTGAGTCATTCTTTCACATCTTTTATTCAAGGCGCTAATTTTTGTCTCTAAGTATTTACAACTGGACCAGATTTGTTCCCGGCCTTTATCTGCATGTCTTTTGCTTCCAAATCCATCTCTTCTTTGCTAACCACTTCTGAAAATGCTGCACCTTTTCTTCCTTACAGGTAAACTAAAGAGTCCTGATTATGGCCCATTTTTATAAAGCACAAAGTCTTCGATTAGTCTGTATGCCCTCTTAAGGCAGGTAATGTGATTTCTACCCGTTAGTAGCCTTAGTGCCCAGGAAGTTGTTCTACATAAAGTACGAAATAAAACCAGTAGATGGTGATGATGTTGATGGTGGTGGTGATGATGATGATGATGATAGTACCACAACTTCTCATCCTTAGTTTCTCTATCTATTGATCTTTATGGGGGCAACAGAGGGTAGAGAAGGGAATATGGGGTTCTGAGGTTCAAGTCCTAGTTCTATCACTGACCAGTTGTATAGCCTCAAATTTAAAGACAAACACAACACTGTAAATTGTTCAGTAACTTACTAGCTACTTTCTCTCTCTCCCCTCACATTCTTACCCACCATTACTCTTAGAACCACTAACAGAACAATCTCCTTCCCAAGGCACCCCCTTCCTAAAACTTCCTACGCCTGCCTACCAAGAGTCAGGTTGGGGATTCATTTTTCTGCCTACAGTCCTTCATGCCACCACCTTGTCACTCCCAATCTCATGGATTTCCCCCTCACTCATGAAGCAGGTTTATTTCATGTTACGTTTATTTTTAAATGTCTTCCTTCAATTCTTCTTCTCAGACAATACCCTATTTTGCAACATGCTTGCCTCCTTCCCCTAAGAGCTCTAACTCTTTTTCTGCCTCTATTCACAGTTACTGAATTTCTGTGCTATGATACCTTTCAGAATTGGAAGACTTTATCATTTTCCCCGAAATATCAGACATGACTTCCATTTTCTCAAAATGTGAAAGATACACAACCTTTTTGCCTTTAACAGGATATCTGTTCAACGTGAGTTCAGCTGCACTGTCTGTAAATGTTTTATAATAAGTGCTAAAGAGGAGACATGATCTCGTCTACTCTGTACTACACTCAGCGTAGGAAGATATATAAAGATAATTCATAAACTTCTGATTGTGTGATGCCTTGAGAAAGTGAAAAAATTAAAACATCTTTAGCTCTGACAAGAATCATATATATACAGATGGCCAAGAAGCACATGGAAAGCTGCTCAACTTCACCGATTATTAGAGAAATGCAAATCAAAACTACAATGAGGTATCACCTCACACCAGTTAGAATGGGCATCATCGGAAAATCTACAAACAACAAATGCTGGAGAGGGTGTGGAGAAAAGGGAACCCTCTTGCACTGTTGGTGGGAATGTAAATTGATACAGTCACCATGGAGACCAGTACGGAGGTTCCTTAAAAAACTAAAAATAGAATTACCATATGACCCAGCAATCCCACTACTGGGCATATACCCACAGAAAACCATAATTCAAAAAGACACATGCACCCCAATGTTCATTGCAGCACTATTTACAATAGCCAGGACATGGTAGCAACCTATATGCCCATCGACAGATGAATGGATAAAGAAGATGTGGTACATATATACAATGGAATGTTACTCAGCCATAAAAAGGGATGAAATTTGGTCATTTGTAGAGATGTGGATGGATCTAGAGACTGTCATAAGTCTGACTGAAATAAGTCAGAAAGAGAAAAACAAATATCGTATGTTAACACATATGTATGGAACCTAGAAAAATGGTAGAGATGAACCAGTTTACAGGGCAGAAATTGAGACACAGATGTAGAGAACAAACGTATGGACACCAAGGGGGGAAAGTGGCGGGGGGGTGGGGGTGAGGGTGGTAGTGGGATGAATTGGGAGATTGGGATTGACGTGTATACACTGCTGTGGATAAAATGGATGACTAATAAGAACCTGCTGTATAAAAAAAAAATCATATATTTCCATCTTTGATTACAAAATAATGACATACACCCTTCTGTCACACAAAAAAATTAAATACTAATGAAGATCTTTAAATACAAGAAAAAAAGGTGGCCATTTCACATTAAAATCTTTATATGAGAGCAGAGGTTTCATATCTAGTTTAAAGTACTTATTCAATTAAGGCTGTGAAATACTGAAGAAAAGAGGGGCAAGATGGAAGAAAGGAAAGAGGAAGAAAACACAAAAACATCTTGTAAAATTCTGAGTAAATGACTCTACGTACAGTGGCATTTAATGTGAGAAATTTTACCTACACAAATCCCGAATTGTGCTTTCAAATATTTTAAAACAGCATCTTTATTTTGCACCTTTCTGAAGGTATTTCTGGCTTGATTAAACTACCTCTCTGACTTTACCCCTAAGTTATGAGTACTCTATTATATATAATAATCCCACAGCCATTCTCCTTTCAAATAAAGATCACATTATTTTATATGTCATGTCTATTAAGCAACTATTTTTTTAAAACATATGTACCCAAACTTCCAAATGTAGAAGAACATGATTTTCCTGGAGAGCTTTATGCTTATTCCAAGAATGCATCCACTTCTCAAAATATTTTTTGAATTCCTCTTTGGAATCACCTTCAGTTAGATGAAAGCTACCTAGGATAGCCAAGCTTATTACTTTTATAGAGCTCTCATACATGTATATATGCATTACTCACAAAATTCAATCAACTTGACTTCAAATTACATTTTTGGCTGCATCCAAAAATCAAATTTACTTCAAATGCAAAGATTTTCTACTATGAAAATTATTTTTTAAGAATGTGAAAGCTTTCTGAGAGCGGCACCCCTAAATCATTAGAAACAAAAGTAGCAGGTTAGAGTAAGGTTTACGTCTCAAAGTTTCCAAGGCAGATAATTTTGGGGGTTAGATGGGGGACATTCATTTCTAAGTATAATCTTGAAATACTTTAAAAAATAGCCACATTTCTTTACGTTCATACTTCTCTTTGCCCCTCAAATGGTTGGATTTTGTAGTAATAAACCACTTTTAGTAATAAACCATTTTTTCAAAATCCTAAAATGGTTTTAAACGGGATGAATTTAAAATTTCTCACAAAGATTATGGGGGTGGGGGTGGGGAGGAAATGCACCAAAGTGTGTAAGGATAAAAATTTTTGACCCCTAACCTAAGCACCCAAGGCATGTGTCAGAGGTGCAAGTTCTAGAAATCTGAAGTTCTGCTGAATGCTGGTGATTTAGAGGGGCCTTCGAGCAATTCTCAAGGTCTTCATTCTTTCCTGAAAGTCTATGTATATGAACCAGTTGGATTCAATGAATTTTTTTGTTTGTTTCCCACTGTGATTCCTGTAATATGAGCTTTTCAGTAATTGGGAATTTTATTTTTGTCATTTTTGGCACTTACAGTTCACAATGCTTGGTTGTGTGGTTAAACATCGTTTTAAGTTTTGCACTTTACATTCCTTTCAGCGCTTCTGAAGGAAAGGACACTGTTTTGTATGTTGTTTGGGGGAAGTGGTAAGCCTCCTCTCTGTCCTTTTTGTAAATGTTTGGCTTTATTAAGCACACGATTCTCCCCGGAATCCTGTATTGTTCATCGAAGCGGGTGAAAATTTGTCTTCACAAGCTCTGCATCCCAACCCTTCTTGGAGGCTGGTATCCCCCGCTTCGGATTTAGGCTGTTTAGCTGCTGCTGTCGCAGGATCTGGTGGCCCCTCCGGGCAGAAAAGCACAACTGGATTTTTGCGAGCCCGCATGGCCACGTCTCCTCCCACCACGCTGGTGGGGCTGGAAGAGGACATCCTGCTGCAGGCCCCCAGGTGGTTGCTATAGCGGTTTCGAAGGGGATTGCGGCTTCCAGCCGGCAGAGCCGGGCCCTGGTTGGGCAGGAAAACGTCCATGTTCCTAGTCCGGTAGCTCTCTTCCCGGTTGCGCCCTGGGAGCATCGAAATGTTTGGGTTGTGAATGGCATAGATGACAGGGTTGATGGCCCCATTGGCCCAGGTCAGCCATACGGCCACCACGTTGAGGAGCGAGGGAGCCTGCGTGGCTTGGGCCTGCCGGGCCGCGGTCAGCAGCACCAGGAAGCAGTAGGGCCCCCAGCAGCAGATGACGAAGACAATCATGATGAGCACTGTGGTGGCCGCGCGCACGTCGCTGAAGAAGCGCAGCACGCGCGCGTAGGTGGTCAGGGGCCGCACGCGCAAGTCCGACAGGCGCACGGTCCTGCAGACATGGTAGTGGTAGAAGCACATGAGCAGGAAGGGCAGCAGGTGGCAAGCCACCACCAACCCAACACTGTAGGCCGCGCCCAGTTGCGCGGAGTCCGGGGACGTCCGGTACAGACAGCCGTGGAAGCTCTGCGCCGCCGGGGACTCCCAGGTAGCATGGAGCAGCTTCCAGGGCAAGGAGAAGCACAGCGCCGCCAGCCAGGCGCCGGCCAGCAGCTGCAGCGCGCGGCGGCGCCCGATCTTCTCCCGCGTCGGCCGCACGATGGCGCAGTAGCGGTCCAGCGAGATGAGGGCTACGCTGAGTGTGGACACGATGCCGAAGCACGAGCTAAGAAATGGCTGGCGGTGCCAGGGCCCCGCGGCGGCGGCGGATGCCGGGCCCTCGGGCGGCGTGAAGAGGTCCAGGAAGGCGGCTGGCAGGCAGAGAAGCGCCGTGAGCAGATCCGACAGAGACAGGACAGGGTGAACGCGTTGGTGAGGGTGCGGAGCTACCGGTGCTTCACGATCACCCCTATCACCGCGCAGTTGCCCAGGCTAGACAGCAGGAAGATGAGCAGGAGGACGAGCGCCTGGGCCGTCCCCGCCGCCCCCTGAGATAGCAGCGGCGCCGCCGCGGGGCCCAGCGGTGGCCTCTCCGTCGCGCCGTGCCCGCCGAGGCCGCCGCCAGCCGAGGCGCCAGTGCTGTCGCTCCCGCTCCCGCCGCTCTGGTTCCCCAGCGCCGCGGCCGACGCGGTGCTGAAGGAGAGCACGGCCGTCGCCGTCGCCGCAGAGGAAGTCCGGCCAGGCGTGCCGGCCGCGGATGGGGCGCCGGGGTGTGGGCTGCCCGACAGGGTTGTGCTCACTGTTGGGCGCACCGGCGGCAGCGGCTGCTTCTCCATGGGGCCCCGCGGCGGCCGCAGGTCTGCTCATCCCGCACCGGGGGAGGCGCCCGCAAGCCCGAGGTGGCTCGGGGCCGGGGTCACGGGCCTCTGCCTGGAGTTGCGCTCGGCCGGAGGGTTGACCGTAGCCCGCGACCCGCGGAGCTTTTGACGTGCGTTCCAGGTGTTGCCAAGGAAACCGCGTGTTTACGCGAGAGCGCGGGGCGGGACGCCGGCCGAGTACCCTCAGAAAAGCTGGTCCAGGATGTCACCTCTCCCCGAGGTTATGCGGCCAGGGAGGTGGGCTTCAGAGAGTGCCAGGTCGACCCCCTCAGGGACCACTGCCCAGCCAGATCAGATAAAGCGGGACTGGTCCTCACACAGATGGCCAAATTCAACAAGGGTTCACTCTCAAGCTCTCTTGGATACACATGTCCTACAGAGAGGCGGGGGGCGGGGGGGGGGTTGCTTTGCTTCCTGTGGGTGTTTCTGGCATCTACAGGTAGGAAAGGAATCTAGAACCTGAAGTGGAAAACAATCTAAATTCGGAGATCTTAAACCTGAGGGAGCAGAAAAACTTAAACCAGGTGTTCTCAAACTTGAGCATGCAACAGAAGCACCTAGGGCTTGTTAAAACACAGTTGACTGGGCCCAGCCCCAGATGTTCAGATTCAGTAGATCTGGGGTCTTGTCCGAGAATTTGCATTTCTAACAAGTTGCTGGGTGGTGATGATATTGCTGGTCCAAGGACCACACTTTGAGAACCACTGATGTAGTCAGCTTATTAAAATGCACATTGGCTGGCTGACTCCCAGGAGTACTGAGGATGGGCCCATGAATCTAAACGCCAAAGGTGATTCTGATACAGGTGCTTTGAGGAGCTAGGATATGGATCCTGGAGGCAGGATGTCACATTGTTTTCAAGGACCTGGACCCCAGGACCATTACTCTCTCACACGTGTCAGGGAAGAGGGGAGAGTCACTGGTTCCTTGCCCTGCTGGCAGCCTTCATCAGTTCTCTGGAATGTGGTATGTTTTGAGTTTAAGGTGCTGCCAGCCAAGCAGTCGCCACAGACGCAGCTCCAGGTATCTGGCGGGAAGATACAGGAACAGGAAGGGCCTGCCTGCCCAGGGAAGCTGCATCTCAAGTTTCTGGGCATGGCCTCTAATGAGGGAAAGTGTGATAAACCCTTGGGTTCTCTAAAGCAGTGGTCTGCAAAGTGTGGACCCTGGACCAGCAGCATCAGCATGACCTGGGAACTTGTTAGAAATGCAGATTCTCAGGCCACACCCCAAATCTACTGAATCTGAAACTCTGGGGATGGAGCCCAGCCACGAGCCCTGCAAGTGATTCTGATGCTCGTTTGAGAAACGCTGATCTCAAGAATGACTAGTATACTTTCAGGTCTTAGAATCAACAATATTCGTGTTTTGGGCACTTATTTTAGTGAGGAAAAATATCCTACTGGAAATTACAGTATAAGTAAAATTCATTTAAGGTGGTAAATAAGACTGGGTTTCTCGGTCTCAGCATTATTGACATTTTGAGCCAGGTAATTCTCTGTTGTGGAGGCTATCCTAGGCACTGTAGGATGTTTAACAGTAACCCTAGCCTCTACCCACGAGATGGCAGTAGTGACAACTAAAAATGTCTTCAGACATTGCCAAATGTTCAGGGGGACGGGGGGGGGGGGGGGGGGGCAACCTCAGCTGAAAACCACTGAACTAAGCCAAAAATATATAACAGATTAGTTTATTTAGGTTTTCAGAAACAACAAATAAGGATCCTAGCCCAAAGACCTTAGTTTTAGGCAAACAATGTCATAAATGTTTAAAAATATAAGGACTGTAGGAAGAGAATCTGGCAACTGGGAGACCAGTTAAGAAAAGGCATTGTGGGACTTCCCTGGTGGCGCAGTGGTTGGGAGTCCGCCTGCCATTGCAGCGGACACGGGTTCGAGCCCTGGTCCGGGAGGATCCCACATGCTGTGGAGCAACTAAGCCCGCGCACCACAACTCTGGAGCCCACGAGCCACAGCTGCTGAGCCCACGTGCCACAACTGCTGAGGCCCGCGTGCCTAGCGCCTGTGCTCTGCAACGAGAAGCCACCGCAATGAGAAGCCTGCGCACCACAACGAAGAGTGGCCCCCACTCCTCACAGCTAGAGAAAGCCCGCGTGCAGTGGTGAAGACCCAACACAGCCAAAAATAGATGAATAAAAATAAATGAATAAATAGATTTGGAAAAAAAAAAGAAAAGGCATTATAATAGCCCAGGGGAGAAATGAAAGAGTCTGAACTAAGGCATTTACAGTGAAGAAGGAGGCAGTATATGGATTAGAGTCTTTGGATATAAACAACACATTGAGGGCACTGTCTCGTTTAAGCAAAAGCAGAATTCACTGGAAGGATAGGGGGAGTTCAAAAGGACAGTCTAACAGCCAACCCCAAGAACAAGAGAAGTCAGGGCAGCTCTACAGGTAGAGATAGCAGAAAGGAACTGAGGGTGATCTCTTTAGGGCTCTATAGGAATAAGTCTGCTTCAACCATTTTTCAGAGCTTATGTCATTTCTCTCAAGATCCCAGGTCTTAGAGGAGACAGTCTGATTGGAGTACCCCTTGTCTGGCAGCCCCATCAAGGCTATGTGCAGGGGACGGATGGTTTCCCAAAGGAAAAGGAGAGTGTTGTTGATAAAAGAAGGGGAAAGGAATGATGCCGGCCAAATCCACAGACATCCACCTCAGAGCATCAACAGACAGGACAAAAGAGCATGAAAAAGGAGCCAAGGATAGATCCCAGGTTCCTGGCTCGATGGATGGTGGTACCATTGATCAAATTAGGGAATATGGGAGGAGGGGCACATTCTAGGGGCAGATGAGTCTGCTTTGTCCACCAAGTAGTGAATCTGCAGTATGGCTCTGGAGCTTAGGATTTAGAGACTTGGGAGATGTCAGCCTCTCTGCAAGAGAGAAAAACGTGGGCATGAATATGACTTAGGAACAGAGTATTGAGTGAAGAGAGACAGGAACCATAGGTGGAATGCTAGGGAGTAGCAAAAATTAAGAAGCAGGTAAAGGGAGAAAAGCTAAGCAGGTGAGTGATGTATTTGATGAGGCATATCTGGCCAACTGAGAAAGCAGCTGTCCTGTGTTTTGGGGTGCTTTGTTTTACTTTTGCTTTTCAGAAAAGAGGAGAATGTAAGTTTCCAGCCTCTTCTCAGAAAAGTTGCTGTGATGATGAGGTCAGCTCTATTCTTTACCTTCAGGTAGGGAGGTAGCAGGCTTCTTATGTATCTCAGAGCTAAGAGGAGAAGTTTCCAGGTAGGGGAGACTCACTTGTAAAGCCTGGGCCCAAAAAGGGAATTAAAATCAATTGGTTAAAACTGCAGTCCTCCTACCAGCAGTACCAGCATCAGCTGGGAACTTGTTAGAAATGCCCCACCCCATGCCTAGGAAATGAGAATCTGCATTCTAAGATCCCTGGGTAATTCACACCTACACTGAAGTATGAGAAGCATTGTCCTAAGGAGGGATGGTATGGAAATTGTGGAATTTGAGGGACGAAGAGGAGGGCGCCCCAACTCTTACAGAGTCTAGAGGACCTGGAGCAAAGATTTGCAAGTGCATGGTGAAGAGGAGATGGACCTGGGCCCACACAACTGCAGCACCCGATGGGTACTAATGGGGCCCGAGTACTAACCTATGGTCTTGAGAACCTCAGTGGATGGCTCTGTGTCTGAGCTCTGCACCAAGGGAGTAGAGGTTGGTGCTCTAAAATGTACCACACTTGCCCGCAAGAAGCAAGGAGCAGCATCCACCATGGATTGCATAAACCCTTGGGTGACCATTAAATCTGGCCGTTAGATCAAGCATAGTTTCAATGAGTAATGAGGTCGAAACCAGATTGCAATAGTTGAGTAGCAAATGGAAGATGAGAAAATGTACCCAATGAGAAGAGAGTAAGGAATCTAGGAGCTTGACTGCAAAGGGAAGGAAATAAGGGTGACAGACAGCAGGCTGAAGAGGGAAGGTGGACAAGGGGTGTTTGTTTCATTTTGCTTATGATGATACTCGGTAAGACCTTAGAGGAAGGAACCAATGAGGGGAAGGAGGTTGCTTGAAAGAGGTTAGTGATGAGACAAAACCCTTAGCAAGGATGGGAAGGGATAGATGTGAGCAGTATTCAGAAGGTAGAATCAACAGGACTTAGTGACTGATTAGACACTTGGAGGTGAGAGGAACAGCAGTTGATTTCCCTAGTGGTTTTGACTCCACGGGAGACACGGTGAAATACAGAAGGAATGAATATTATTGCAAGGGTTTGGCTCTGGTTTGGATTAGAATTTAGGAAGATTTAGGCAGTATCTATTTTTCAATGTTCAACAAACATAACATTTTTGTTAAAGTATTATCATAGAACAAGTTCTGGCTGTCCTGTCTTAGAGGCAGAGGAAGTGTAGCAGGAAAATACTGGACTTGGGGTCAGAAGCCCTAGACTGACAGCCTTAAATGCGACCTGAGGGAGTTAGTTGACACTTCTGGCTTGCATTTCTCTCATATTCATGAATGAGACAAAGGCAGTGGCATACCATGGGTGGGCGGAGGGAGTGCCAGCCTGGGTGCAGTTGATCAGGGGGTGCACTGTCTGTAGAGAATTTTGAAACAATAATAAAACTGACTAAATGTCAGTCCGCATTTTTGTTATCACCATGTGCTAAGAATTCTAAAGAATGTCAGTGATGAAATACTCCCCACCCTCGGTGGCCATAGAATAATAATCAAATTTCACAGTGTACCTCGTTAGAGCAGGGGAGATGTGTGTGCACATTACAAAATGCTATAAACTTCTAAACAATCTATGTGTCTTTTTTTCTTCAAATTAATGTGACTTGTGAAATTTAGAGAGCAAATAGTGGTTCTATTTCTATTAAAATAAAGTACAGCATATCTCCCTAATCTGTAGGAAATTTCTTGGTCATATTTAGTGTTATTTTTTGGAGGTAAGGGAATTTTTTACCACAGATTTTAAGAGATAATGAATGGAAAACATTAGTTTTTGTGTATTTAATAGGGAAATCAAGAACATTAACTTTACAGCCTTCCTTTTGGTCAGGTAATTCAATCAGAGACCTAATAACTGGGTCTACACAGACTTGCTGGATGATACAGCCAGTTGAAATGAATTGATTATTTCACTGTATGCTCAAAAAAAGAAATACTATTACCTCAAAAAAGAGTATACTGATTCAAGGCTGACAGAGTTCAGAGCACAAATTAAGGTCAAAACAATGAATCTAAAATAAACTGAGAAAATACCCCCCACCCACCAGAAAAAAAGTCTACTGAATATTGAGAAAATCACATGGTGAATAATTTTTAATACTTCATTTTATAATGACTGATAATGATCAAATTTTATTTTTTAACAGGTTCACAATTAACTAGCAAGAACGCCAATAGTTAACATGTCCTTCATGTTTTAAATTACCTGGCATGTAGTTGGCAGAGTATGTTGACTTGCCCCACTGTAGAGATTTATTGATTGACTCCTACTGTGTACCTATACTTCAGTAATGCAATAAACAACCCCTTTTATAAGAGCCTTAAAGATGTATCAAAAGCCTGATTCTTGATCTTCTCTCACGAGTTTACGGGTATAGGAGCTGGGCTCTGCAGCACAGAGGACATCCCTGCAGCAGCTACAACAACTCTCACCCAGAGAAGCTGACCACCCCATTACTTCCCAGTTTATGACTGCTAAGTGTTGAGGACTTTATAATAAGCTGTCTCCCTTGCATGCTGCTTAGAGAGAGGGCATTATTTTACTCAAAAACTGGAAGACTAAAATAATGAACTTGTAAGACTCATTGCTGTGAGGGCTACAATTGAAGCTATTACTCAAAGAGCATTTAAAACAGAATATTATAGTAATTACCACAGAGGAATATTTAAAAGTAACAAGAACTAAGGTTTTAATTTTACCTGATATGTTAATAATTAGAAAAGTATTCTGCATTTTGTATTCTATAACCAATATACCAATACACATGTATAAACAGGAATAATGACTTTATATTTAACCACAGTGTATTATTTTAAGAAGAATGTTAGTTGGCTTACATGTACAATTTGGATACAGTTTTCCACGTAATTCAGAGAAAATTTACTTATGATAACAATTTAAAGAAAGCCCTTAAAAGTCATATAAGTCATTTGAGAAGAAATCCATCCCTCAGTGGGTCATCATCTTCTACTATAAAGTTTGCTGTACCTGTGTAATGGGCTTGTCCAGATACTTCCACTATAACAGCTTTAAAATCACCACATTTTACTTCCTGAAAAAAGAAGGTAAAAGGAGAATATCAAGATACTGCCCTCATAGTTTATCTAGCCTAAAAGTTGTATTCTCAATTTTTATCATTTTAAAGAGAACCCAAGAGTTAATCATATAGGCAATGGGAGGTTTTTAAGGTAAGTGACTGGATTTGTGTTTTTTATTTAGTTTAGCTGTAAAGTAGGGAACAAATTGGAGAGGAGAGAGACTAGAAACCCAGCAATCCGTTAAGAGGAACCTTAATTCATCAATTAAATCTAGAGACAGGAGGGCAGTTTTTAGAGAATGGAGAACAAAATATAGAGATACTTTGGAGGCAGAATTGATAGACCTGGGGACTGATGTACGTAGGAGGTGAGAAATAGAGATGAGTTAAATATGACCATAGTTTCTAGCTTGGAAGTGAAGCTGGCGCCACCATTAGCTGAGATGGGGAATGAGACAGGAAGAACACATTTAGGAAGGAAGAACTTGTAAACAAGTTGAGTTTGAGATATCTCTGAGACAATCATCTTGAGATGAGTTTAGTGGACAGTGTCAGACTCAGGAGAGAGGCACAGGTAAGCATGGTAGGGATGAAGCTTTGGGAGTCATCATTAGTGGGTGGTTGAGAGTTGAGTTCACTCTCACGTGGGTGAAACTGCCCATCTGCATCAAACGTTTGCCTAAGAGCAAGAAAATATGGTGGTTAACAGTACAGGCTCTGCTCAGAGGGACCCACATGCATAGTCTGGGTCTGTTACCTGTCTGTTTGACCTCTGGCAAATTATCTAAACTCTAATTCTCCATTTTATCACTTGTGAAAAAAGGATGATAACATTACTGACCTCAGAGGATTCTTGGGAGAATTAAAAGAGACGGTATATGTGAAGTGCTTAGCTTGGAAATTGACACATAGTCAAGCACCCAATTGTCGATTATTATTTTGTCGAGTCTCAGACTTGAAGATAACGTATTCCAAGTTTTTGCATATAACATAAATGGTTTCATATCCCATAAGATCAGCGTATTATATATGAATCCCTAACTTAAAGCAAATTCCATATTCAGAAAAGAACAAACTTTAAAAACAGCTACATTAGGGGAAAAAACTCTTTATTAGGATAAGTTATCTGCTATATTAAAGGACTCTTTGTGAGTAGATTCATTTATTAGATGCAATTTAATCATACTACAGTAGATTTTACTTACTACTATGAGTAAATTCATTAATTAGCTGTTAGCTCATTTATAATTTGATTCCGTTACAAAAATACTTTCCACAACTTTTCAGGACTTTCACATCTTATTATATAAAATGGAACATTCCTATAGAATAAAAACAAAAAAAAATCCAAACCCTAATTCAATGGTTCTCAAACATTTTGGTCTCAGGATCCCTTTATACCCTAAGATTTGAGGACCTCACCCACCATTACCCTGATACCAAAACCAGACAAAGACACTTAAAAAAGAAAATTACAGGCCAATATCTTTGATGAATATAGATGCAAAAATCCTCAACAAAATATTAGCAAACCAAATCCAGGAATGCATAAAAAGGATCATACACCATGATCAAGCTGGATTTATACCAGGGTCACAAGGATGGTTCAACATATACAAATCGATCACTGTGATATATACTACATTAACAAAAGGAAAGACAAAAACCACATAATCATCTCAACAGATGCAGAAAAAGCATTCAACAAAATTCAACATCCATTCATGATTAAAAACTCTCATCAAAGTGGGTATAGTGAGAACATATCTCAACACAATAAGGGCCATTTATGACAAACCCACAGCTAGTATAATACTCAATGGTGAAAAGCTGAAAGACTTCCCACTAAATTTAGGAACTAGACAAGGATGCCCACTTTTACCACTTCTATTTAACCTAGTATTGGAAATCCTAGCCATAGCAATCAGACAAGAAAAAGAAATAAAAGTTATCCATATTGGAAAGGAAGAGGTAAAACTGTCACTATTTGCAGATGACATGATACTCTATATAGTGAACCCCAATGTCTCCCTCTAAAACTATTAGAACTAATAAATAAATTCACCAAGGTTGCAGGATACAAGATTAATATACAAAAATCGGTCACGTTTCTACACACCAATAATGAAATATCAGAAAGTAAAAAACAATCCCATTTAAAATCAGGTCAAAAAAATAATACCTAGGAATAAACTTAACCAAGGAGGTGAAAGACCTATATGCTGAAAACTATAAAACACTGATGAAGGAAACTGAAGATGATTTAAACAAATGAAAAGATATCCCATGCTCTTGGATTGGAAGACATAATATTATTAAAATGGCCATACTACCCAAAGCAATCTACAGATTTAATGCAACCTCTATCAAAATACCCAGGCCACTTTTCACGGAACCAGAACAAAGAATCCTAAAATATATATGGAACCATAAAAGCCCCCAATCCTGAGAAAAAAGAATGAAGCTGGAGGTATAACCCTCCCAGACTTTGGACTATACTACAAAGGTATAGTAGTCAAAACAGCATGGTATTGGCACAAAAACAGACAAATAAATCAATGGAACAGAATAGAGAGCCCAGAAACAAAGCCACACACCTACAGTCAACACACGACAAAGGAGGCAAGAATATACAATGGAGAAAAGACAGTCTCTTCAATAAGTAGTGCTGGGAAATCTGGAAGAAGAGAACATAGGCACTCTTTGACATAAGTAGTAGCAATATTTTCTTGGATCTGTCTCCTAAGGCAAAAGAAATAAAAGCAAAAATAAACAAATGGGGCCTAATTAAACTTAAAGGCTTTTGCACAGCAAAGGAAACCATCAATAAAACAAATAGACAACCTATGGAATGGGAGAAAATACTTGCAAATGATGTGAACAACAAGGGCTTAATTTCCAAAATGTACAAATAGCTCATACAATTCAATATCAAAAAACCCAAACAATCCAATCAAAAAATGGGCAGAAGGGACTTCCCTGGTCATCCAGTGGTTAAGACTTTGCCTTCCAATGCAGGGGGTGTGGGCTTGATCCCTGGTAGGGGAGCTAAGATCCCACATGCCTCAGGGCAAATAAACCAAAACATAAAACAGAAGCAATATTGTAACAAACTCAATAAAGACTTAAAAAACAATCCACATCAAAAAATCTTTAAAAAAAAAATGGGCAGAAGACTTGAATAGACATTTTTCCAAAGAAGACATACAAATGGCTAACAGGCACATGAAATTGTTAGAGAAATGCAAATCAAAACCACAATGAGGTACCACCTCACACCAATCAACATGGCTGTCATCAAAAAGTCTACAAATAACAAATGTTGGTGAGGATGTGGAGAAAAGGGAACCCTCCTATACTGTTGGTAGGGATGTAAGCTGGTGCAGCCACTATGGAAGACAATACAGAGGTTCCTCAAAAAATTCTACTCCTGGGTATATATCTGAAAAAATGAAAACACTAATGCAAAAACATGCATGCACCCCAATGTTCATAGCAGCACTATTTACAAGAGCCAAGATGGGAAAGCAACCCAAGTGTCCATCAACAGATGATTGGATTAAAAAGATGTGGTGTACACACACACACACACACACACACACACACACAATGGAATATTACTCAGCCACAAAAAACAGTGAAATAATGCCATTATTATGGATGCCATTATTATTATTAACGTGGATGGAGAGAATATTGTGCTTAGTGAAAGCCAGACAGAAAAACACAAATACTATATGATATCACTTATTTGTAGAATCTAAAAAATAATACAAATAAATGTATATGTGAAACAGAAACATACTCACAGATATAGAAAACAAACTTGTGCTTACCAAAGGGGAAAGGAAAGAGGGTAGGGACAAATTAGGGGTATGGGATTAACAGATACAAACGACTATCTATAAAATAGATAAGCAACAAGGATATACTGTATAGCACAGGGAATTATACCCAACATCTCATAATAACCTACAGTGAAATATAATCTGCAAAAATACTGAATCACTATGTTGTATACCTGAAACTAACAAAATACTGTAAATCAACTATACTTCAATTTAAAAAGATTTTAGGACCTCAAAGAGTTTTTGTTTATTTCAGTTATATCAATTAATATTTTCTATATTGGGAATTAAAGATATTTGTTAAGAACCTGCTGTATAAAAACAGTAAATAAAATTCTAAAATTCAAAAAAAAAGATATTTGTTCATTAATGCATTTAAAAATAATAAACCGATTACATTTTGTCATAAACAAATTTTTGTGAAAATAACTATATCTGCCAAAACAAAAAAAAAATTAATGAGAAATATGGCATTTTTTACATTTTTGCAAATCTCTTTAATGTCTGGCATAACAAAAGGCAGCTAGTTTCTTGTATTTGTTTCTGCATTCAATCAGTTGGTATACCACCCATCATGTAGCTCCTGGAGAACTCCACTGTACATTTGTGAGAGAATGAAAGTGAAAAGGAAGCAACATCTCAGTATTATTATGAATATATCTTTGATTTTGTGGACCCATGGATAGGACCTCAAGGTCCTTTCCACACTTTGAAAACCAATATCCTAGCTGAACGGAAGTTTTTTCAGGCCTGTCTTAAAATTCTCTTCTAAGAGCTAAGTGAAAAACTTATGTAACACCCACCTTAGTTCTCCACAGTCTCAAAAGTAACATACTTACAAATGAGAAGCTAAGGGTGCCACTCACCCTCACAGCCTTCCCTGTGAATACTGAGCCGGTTGCACTGCTTTTAAAGGCTCTGGTCTGATTCAGTTCTAGAAGCCCTTTGTAATACTGTAGGGCAATTCGGGCTGTCACTCCTGAGCCGGTAGGACTTCTGTCAACCTGCGCAGAATAAATGAAGATGAGAGTGTTCACAGTGTTCTAGTTCCATATTACCTGTCTGTGTGCCTAAAAATTCCAGTTTTAATACCTGTTCATCTGCAAACACACAGATGTTCGTGGTTGGTTCCTCACTATAAGCGTCTTTTCCATCTGTTAATATAGTTCCATATAGAAAGGCAAGGTCTTCGCTGTCAGGATGATTAATTTTAAACTGTAAATAAAATAATTATCAACCACACATAAAATAAATATTTTCATTCAAACTTATCTTTTAAATAACATATATGGGGTACTCAGACATAATTTTTCCATCTTTATCATTTAAAAAATATTTTTTGGGTCACAGCACTAAATACTAGAAATTATGTCTTTCTCTAGATGAATAAAGATAGTTTTGTTGGAAGTTATGATTTTTATCGTAACTTTGAGCCCTTTCTAAGGAAGTCGGCCTGCACATAGCCTCTACTAAAGGAACAGTCCTATTTTATACACATACCTCCCAAAACACATACTCTTTTAACCGCTGACCCCAGCACTGACCCCAGGATGGTCAATTCACAGGCCACCCATGGCTGCTCAAGCAGGAGGAGCTAAGGCAATCCTACTCTCATCCTCAGGAACTTGAAGGGGATAATGTAGAAAAATCAAGCAATGAGTATCTAGAGCTGAAATTAATACCACTGATAGATACAAGAACTGTCAGAGGCCATGAGCAAGCAAAAAGTATAAGGATGCAGAAGCTATTAGGTAAGAGAAATAATTGGATGGGTCAAAAAAGACTTAGAAAGGATGAAGTCAGTATCATAAAAAGCAGCAGGTACACACAGAGAGAAGCAGGCACTGGCAGGGGAGCTAGGTCACGTCAGTGGTAAAGCTTGGTCAGGTCCAAATGTGCGATGCTTCCTGAACTTGGGAGGTCTGGTTGTTTAACTTCTGGATTCCTGTAATGCCTGGAAGCTTGGCTGAGATTACTATAACCTTACTTCCATTGTATCCTTACGGTTAGTATATTCCACTATCACTTACCTGTCATTTAAAGCAGTTGAAGAGATTTGGATTCTTAAAATCCAAAGAGTCCATCTATAACCCAGTTAAAGAGGCCCGTATATTGGATCTTTGTTCTCTGACCTCTTAAAGCCCCTATGCCCCACCTCCACAATAGCATCAGTACATCACACTGCCCACAGGGATGCTTCCCCCACTAGACTGAGCTCCTTGAAGGTCGTGGGGTTTGGTCTTCCTCTGGGTCTCCAGCATCTAGCATGGTGTCCGACATACAATAAGTCCTTGGTAAATGTTTGCTAAAAGGACAAAGATGAATTTATTTTATATTTACTTTAGTTCCCTCCTCCCGGCAAATGGCCTTTGCCTAAATCTGCATTAGCAGTATGAATAATCAGCAATTCACAAAGTAGTCCTACTGCCTGCTTCACCACTGACAGAATTACTCATATTTTTTTCAGAATCCTTCCTCCCTCAAAGTCCACCCCTTGCCACCTTGGTGAGAAGTTCTAGCTTTGAGAACTTCAAAATGACTCCTTTTATTAAGAAAACAATGCCTTTTTCTCTTGATTTTATTAGAAATAAGGTCAAATTATTTTGTGTCAAACTGCTAAACTATTAGCTGTCTGCTTACTAGAACAGAAAATGGATGTAAATTCAGAGTTTCAGAAATTACTATGATAAAATAATTCTACCTATTGGTATTGACAGTCCTGGAAAGATGATAATTTAGAACAGGGATATGGTATATATTTATTTTGTTATTTAAGCTATTATATTAAAATAAAGCCTCAGATATGTTAAATAGGCCCATAAATAATTAGTAGAAGTATATTAGATTCTATCTTTCCTAAGTTATTTTTTACTTAGAATGATAAATTCTCATATGCTAAAATATGTATATGAGTTTTATATATAGATCCCAGTTAGGTAAAATTGAGTTTTATATATAGGTCCCAATTAGGTAAAAGGCACACTTGTGCTAGAAAGGAAAGAATATTCTAGAATTATTTATTATCTAAACTGATTTTATAACAATAGTTTTCCCAAGCCAAACTAGAGTTACTTGAGTGGTTATTTAAGTAACTTCTTAGCAATATAGGAAAAATTCACTAACTAGGAATTAATGTTCACTGTGAAATAAGAGAAAGTCTGATCAGATTTAATGAAATCTATTTTGTAAGCTATATTTTACATTCATTATTTTCAAGGTTTGCAGAATGACCACATATATCAAAGCATTTCAAATTAGTGGAATATTATATAATACATTTTCTATGTTTAAGTAACCACAAATTATATTATTATTATGTATTATTAAAGTTAATAGTAGTTACCATTTATTGAACATTTACTATGGCTAGGCACTATTCTAAGTCCTTTACACATATTGACTTATTCTTACAACTCCCTATGAAGCAGGTATTTCATAATTTCCATTTACAGCTAGGAAAACTGAGGCACATGGAAGTTATGTAACTTGTTCAAGGTTATAAAAACTACAAGTAGCAAAACTACAACTACCAGGTAGTCTTGCTCTAGAGTCTAAGATTATAACCAGTACCCTATTCTTAGTACTACTGATAATTTGAACTCAGAGATATTTAATTTTCTGTATAGACATGACATTTTTATCCCCTCCATGTCACAGAGGAGGGTATCTGCTATGATAGCAGCATCTGTACTGACCTGAGCTTTCACTGCTTCTGTCACTGCACTTGCTGCATCCATGAGGTCCCTTGTCTTTGTGGAACAAACATCAAGTCCTAACTTTTCAGCACTAACAAACGCATAAAACGCGCCACCATATGCAATGTCCACCACCACCTTTCCATGACCGGGAACATCCACTAGGAGATCTAAAAAAGATGTGTTTGAAAATAAGTTTGTTTTAGTATTTCAGCAATAAAATTCACAGCATTTTAAATATATGTGTATTTCTGGGGGTTGGGGTGGGGGTATTTTTTCCTGTTGTAAAAAGGAATGGAGCAAAAATCCATTTTCAAAATGAGTATGCATCATGTAATTAATAATAGACCTTTAGCTCAGTACATCTTTCTATTTTTAAGTTAATGAGGTTTGTATAAGTTTTAGAACATGAATGCCATGTTTTTCCTAAATCATACATACATATTTTGTTAACTATTCTGAAGATCTTTTCTAGAAAACATCATAGAGGCAGAGAGAGAGGAAATTCTGGGACATGAATGTGTGAAAACTATGAAGGAAAATGTAGGTGTCTCTCATGCAATTATCAAAAAAGGGGCCAGCCTGTGGAAGGATGAAGCTAAGTCAACCAACAGGGCAGAGAGGGGTCTCAAATTCCGAAATTAAGTTGTGAAAAATAAAATAGTTCTTGTATTCCTGAGTTTGCACAGTGAGTCATACAAAGATACCAGGGGGCTACCAGTTAGAGTAGAACCACAGGACCCTTTTAACACATGATGTGTCAAAACAGAGCAAGTTTATAATCAAAGGAGTAAAACACACCTGTGGAACTTAAGAGCAAAAGTGAATCAAAAATGTCTTTATCTTGATGCTGATGCAACATGAAAAGCAGGTTTAATGAAAGGAGACTCAGGAAATAGATGGAAATGTGGGACTGCCAGAATGGGGAAAGCTAAGTGTGGCCTTGAAGTCCTCATGCGTAAAATGGAATTGCTGTTTCTGTCCTAAAGGGATTGTTTTGAGAATTCCATGTGATAATGTGTGGGGAACAGTGGGCACAGCTTAGGAATACAATAAATGTTAATATTAAAGCCAAAAGTTTAACTTCCAACTGGAACAGGGCTCTTAAGAGGACAGATATTTACATTTGCCAATCAGCATATTCTTCTCTGAATTTCATTTATTTACACAACAAATAGTCACTGACTGTGTACTGTTCTAGCACTTAAATACAGTGAATAAAACTAAAGAGTCTTCATGTTAGCTGGGTGGAGTGGAGATGAACTCAGCAATCCTGAGGTAGGGACTGCTGTCATCCTCATTTTATAGATGACATTGAGGCATGGAATCCCTTCCACAAGGTCACAGAGATGGGGAGGGGCAGAGCCGTGATCTTGGACACTACCCATCTGCCTTTTATGCAATTTTCAAAGTAGAGAATTTAAGGATTTCGTTTTCTTAATGGCTCAAAGTGACCATTAATGCCCACTGATTATAGTATGGTCACACAGTGATGCTTTCAGGAACTACTGTGCTTGTGGGGTTGACTGCCCCTGCCCTAACCAACCCCAAACTATGATGTACGTAGTTGGCGATCCTGCTGCCAGCTGTCATTTCCCACAAAATCTAGAGTGCTTCTAATCTGCTGCTGGGGTGGCCTAAGGGGAAATCAGGTAGCCAAGCTAGTTAACTGCTGAGGTTTTTAAAGATGTAATCCTAACATAAATTCCTGTCTCCCTCAAGTTCCCTCCCAATCCGGACGTGACACCATTCTTTCTGGGAAACTGGCATCAGTTTGCCCAGTGGCATTCTTTATCAACTTGTGTGTTTCAGCTGCCTGAGGTATTCTAAGACTCTCAAACACCTGGGCTATTACTGCATCATTCATAACATTTATAATCAGGCTAAACTTGAACCCAAATCCACGAGGAGGATCAAGATCAAATTAACGGAATGATTTGCACAGCTGGAAGACTTTGAAGAAAAGGAATGATAACCCTATTGCTGGATTGACTAAATTAGCTCCCAGCTCACTTCCAGTCAGACTACTAAAGCATCTTGATAGAATTCAGCCTTTGCTGATGGAATTTGTAGCAATCTCCCTCTTTGTAAGGATGAATAGTTACACTGTTTTACATGACATACAGGCTCTGTACTAGAGAACCCACCAAAGCCTTTTAAAGGCTCTGCACGCCTAGAGAACTGTAACTAGCAACCCTATATATTCTGCAGTCTTTCTATGTCTAGGAAGATGTTTTTTAAAAATTCTAAGTACCTTGTATACTCATTAAATCCTCAAAAAAACCTCAATGAGATAACAAATGAAGATACAATGGACACGGAGGGCGTCAGTAATTTGACTAAGTTCGCATAGCTTTAAGGGTGTGTCAGGATTTGGACCCAGGCAATGTCTGTACCTGTTCTTAAAGAATTAGACCAGCAACATCTGTATCTTCTCGAAAATATTTAATTCTTCCCCCAATAAGTGGGAAAGGCAATTTTTACAGATGACTTTTAGTAACGTGTTTACTAACTTGTCAGGGTGTAATAATGTGTCTAGCAATCATATTCTAGCCAGCCTGGAGCTCCGGTTCTTTGCACTTTCCTTGACCCTAGTGGACCTTGCCTTACCCAACTGTGAAATCTCTAGGAATGCCTGACGAGTGGAGAATGAGTCGCTGAGTATGGGAAGCACGGAATTCTGTACCCCTCAAGACTCTCCCCAAACCACAGACGGATAGATCTGCGGGGCAATCAAATTGCATGCACCAAACAAATTCGCAAGGGCAAGGTGCTGACACACACTACAGTTATTTAGAATTACCTTTTTACTGATTGTAAAGGCTTTGTGGGGTGGGTTAGTTGCGGTGCGTGGGTTCCAGCCAAGAGAGACAGTGTAATTAGTTGGGTCCTGGGCTGCAGGGCCGGAAGGGTCCCGCCGGTTACCTGTGGCCAGCGCGAAGGCCGGGACGCTGTGGAAGCGCACCGGGCCGCCACTGCGGCCGCCCTCGCACTCCACGAAGGCGGCTACCAGCCCGCACGGGCAGTGGATGTTGACCAGGGCCTCGCGGGCGCCGGCGGGGGGCGCTGGCACCAGCCCGAAGTCGAGCGCGAACCGGCCCAGAGCCAGCACCGCGTGGCCGCACATGGAACTGTAGCCCTCGTTGTGCAGGAACAGGACGCCCAGGTGCGCGTCAGGCAGCTCGCTCGGCACCAGCACAGCCCCGTACATGTCCCGGTGCCCCCGGGGCTCGAACATCAGCCGTCGCCGCACGTGGTCGAGGTGCTGGCGCATGTAGCGCTGCTTGGCCAGCAGCGTGGGGCCGACCACCTCCGGACACCCAGCCAGCACGATGCGCAGAGGCTCGCCGCCCGTGTGCATGTCCACCACCGACAGAGCCGGCGTCCTCGTGTCGTGCGGAGGCAGCCGGGGCACACCCGGCGGGCTCGCCATCGTCTGCGTTCAGATGGGGAATCGACAACCGCACAGCCGCTCGCGTTTCCAACCCGCCTCCTCCCCGCCAGAGGGCCAGGCCGCAGTGCCACCTGAAGGGCGGGGCCTTCGAGCCGAGACCCGGAAGCCCGAGGCGGGGCGGGGCTTCGGAGCGGTCGCCCGGGTTACCAGGAGGCGGAGCCGTCGAGGCGGCTTTGGCCCGGATGTCCGGGCGCTGCGGCGGGGTCGGCTGATCCACGAAACTCTCCAAGGAAACCTACAAGCTGCCGATGGGTGAGTGATTGCCGAGGTCCCGGGAAGCATTTATCCTAGTCTCTGCTTCTTCCCTACGCTCCCAGCTCTGGGCTCGGCCACAGCGGATGGCCTCCGGATAGCGGCGAATCCTTGTCCCTTCCTCCCAGCAACTCTTGGCCGGGCCGAGGTGGGATAGGGGTAGTCTCTGCTCCAGGCAGGCTGCAGCGAGGAGACCGACTGCAGAGGGGACGCCGGCTGCGTACTGGGGGAAGAGGCCAGGCCTTTGTTGTTTGTTCAAAATGTCACCTCAGTCCCTTTGTTTCGGTCCCTTTGTTTAACATTCCTGAGAGTTGACTTGACAATTTAAAGCGCGGGCGTAAGTGCAGGAAAACAGGAAAGGAAGCAGAAGCTAATTGCTGCTTAACGGTTGAGTCCTGCTTCAGCATCAAACGTTAAGTTTGGGGGGCCTTTCACAAAGGGGCATGACGGTTGCAAAACAAAAAATCTAGACCTCCTTTACTAAAGGAAATCAAAGGGGAAAGTGAGCGTGCAGTGGGAGCTAGGGTTTTTTTGGTCGACGGTAAGCTGTTGCGTTCAGTTTATCATACCGGTTTTCAGGCCTTGGATTTTGAGAAATTTTAGAATATTTACACTCAAATGTATTTATTATGCATCTGCTAGATGCCAAACCGGTATAGAAGGTTTCCAGTTCTTTACCTTCTGCCTGCTCAAAAAATCTGAAACAACTCGTTTCCGTCTATTAGTTTAGAACATTGTGATTACAACTGGTTTAAAAATAAGTGTCAAGTAAGGTAAAGAAGGCCATGGGTTTTTTAAAAAGTCAGAAATTTGATAAAAGTGAAAACATTAAACTTGAGACATTTTAGTCAGCGCCATTTCTATTTTTCTCTTAAGCACAAGGAGAAAGAAAAAAGTCCACTTGAATTTGAAAGAAGAAAGAGTATGGTGGATCAGGCAGTCTCTAGATTGTGAATTCATGAAGAATTTGGGAAATGATTGTTCAAGAATAGCCATAGAATGCATAATTTCCCAAGTTAATTCACATTTGGCCAGTTGTTTTGGATTTATTCCACACGAGGCTGTAGGTTCTTTGCGGGTAGGGACTCTGTCATGTTCCTCCATGAATCTTTAGGGGCCCTTCACCAGTGGAATCAGACACTTAATGCATGTTTACTGAAGGAATGAGTCAATGATGGAAGGGAATCAGATGTCACTGATGAAACAAACTCGTTCGATAGTTTCTCCCTGTAGGTGAGGTCAAAGACAATCTGTAGGCCCTGAGTTTTTTGGTTAAAAAGAGCTGCTTTTTATGTTGTCCAAGCCTTGAGATCAGAGGGTTGATTCTAATGCAGTGGTTCCTAAGTATTGGTCAGAGGCCCAGTGACAGCCTTGATGAAATCTTCACTTGTCCTCTACAAAAATGACCAAAGTTAGGATAATTTACAAGCTTCTTGTAAGGTGAATGTATTTACTTTAAAGGCCTTCCCTTTATTCTGAACTTATGTCCTTTCTGCTTTTCTGGTATTAAAGGGTGTTTTGTCATGAAGGAAGGTGATAATAGATTTCGTGTGTATGCTTGCACTTAATGTCCTGACTGGGCAAAATAAAAAGTATCCATCCTCTCTTAGTCCTCTAGTTAAAAAAAAAAAAAAAAAAGGAAATTCAAAAGGCTAGGCCATCTAATCAAGGGGAATGGCTGGTTGGAGCCACTGGAGACGTACCAGGTTAGGCTTTGAGTTGTGGGCATGAAGTCCGCTCTGCTGGTTGAGGACCTTAATCTTAAGGAACAGTATTAGCAATAAGGTTCCATGTAACCTTCAATAGTGTCACAGTGTAAAAGGAAACCTTTAAATAAATGCATCAAGACTTTTGTCTAATACATATTTTTTAATTGAAAGTGTGTTGAGATATTTCTGCCAAACGTTTCAGCTCTTATTACCTTATTTTTTATAATCACAAAAGATGTTACTATACTGGCATTTGTTTTTAAAAAGCTGTCGATATTCAACCAGCATGCCTTGGACTGTATTGTGGGAAGACCCTGTTATTTAAAAATGGCTCGACTGAAATATATGGAGAATGTGGGGTAAGTCTTAACATTTGTATGTTATTTCATTTGTAAAATCTTTTTGCTTCTGAAATCTTGTCACATGTAGAATAACTTTTTTCTTCGATGTATTCAACTTGTAAAAGAATATGGAGGCATTAATAAAATCCTTATTTGTGTTGTCATATTGATTATATATCTATAATACATCTTGACGGTCACAGTTACTAAGTTTTCTAATTTGATAGTTTTATAATAATTTCTAATTACTTTTTATTAATATAGAAAAGTGATTTGGACAATAATTTAGCATTACAACTCCAGAGCATTTCTCTGCAGTTTTTATATGGTGTTAATAACTAGGTTTTTCATGTAATATTAGTCAACTATTTTAGTAACTTAATAAAGAGTCCTTTAATAACCTTATACAGGTATAGCAAATGCAATGTAGATTGCTTTTTATTTTACTTATGCTTTCTCTTTTATTTTTAAAAGATGCACATGTAAACAGATGTTTAAACTGAAATGTGATGTCTTAGTGAATGATTTTTTGGAGGTGTTAACGTTCTAGGATAATACCTCTACATAAAATACTGTTCTTATATATCATAGGTGTGTCCAAGAGGACAGAGAACAAATGCACAGAAGTATTGTCAGCCTTGCACAGAGTCTCCAGAACTTTATGATTGGCTCTATCTTGGATTTATGGCTATGCTTCCTCTGGTTTTACATTGGTTCTTCATTGAATGGTACTCAGGGAAAAAGAGGTTAGCACTTTCTATGAATGTAACTGGGTGGACTGATGTTGGAATAGCTATCATTTAGAAGACCTTATCAAGTAATTATACTTCTGTTTTTGTAAAAGTGGCAAACCTGTTTTTCCTTTATCTTCTGATTACTTTTGACTGTGGCAAGGAAACTTAATGCTAGGGCATGCCTCAGTAAATATTAAGGGAAATATCCTTTGTCTGTTTTACTCTGAGTGATGCTGAGGGAGTATTTTAGTTATATTTTTATTTCTTGATTTCATTGGTTTTCTACAAAGACTTGGCTATGATTACAAACTGTTTATTGTTCTAAAACAAATACTTTGCAACTTAATACTAGTAATCTAGTATAATGTAGTTAAAATGTTATAGCTGCAACCTAATTATGAAAACTCATACTAAAGCAAATCCAAAAAATTTACTGAGCATTGTGTTTTATGTTGAAAAGATCAGGGAAGGAGATACAAAAATAACTGATGTGGTTTATAGTCATACTCTTGTAGAGAAGACAAATGTATACATAACTAATTATAATACAAATCAGTCTTAAAAGTATATAACAAAAAGTATATAAAAGCTTTATAAACAAAATGCTCTGGAATCACTAAGAATGGAAGAGATAAATTGTGCCTGGTGGCACCCGAAACACTTCAAAAAAGGAACATTTTAGGCAGAAGCAACAGCGTGAACACTGGCAGGGAGGTATGAAACGTGATCTCTTGTGAGTGGGAATGGAAGTAGTTGGGTGTTCAAAGTGTGGATTGCATATGAGAGAAAGGTAATAAAAAGGAAGGTGGGAAAGGGGGTTGAGGCCAGAATGTGAAAGTTCTTGGTGATGTTGTGAACCTCATCCCCCTGGGAATGAGGAACATTGTTCAACATATTCTACAGTAGAATATGTTGAAACATTGTTCAACATATTCTACTGTAGTACATTTCAGCCATCCTGGCTGTTGGTTCCTCTGACATTTCAGCATCTTTCCTGCTTTAAGTCCTGTCCCTTTCCCCAAACTCCTCTCTACCTGAAATACTCTCTTCTCCCTGCAACTTTTTACCTACCTGCCTTTTCTTCCTTCAGATCTCAGGTTAAATTACACCTACTCGGAGAGGCCTCCCCTGACCCAATCTAATGTAGGCTTGTCCCCGTTATTTTTCTTTTTTAATAGCACTCTCATTTCTTTGTTGTTTTTGCTTTGTATTTAGCAGTCAACACAATTTGTAGTTATGTTTGTCTCCTCATTTAATGTTATTTCCCACCCCTGACCATAGGCTCCATGAGGGCAGTGGCCATCGCTGTTGTTGTCTATGAAATCTCCAGAGACCAGCACAGCCGCTGGCACACGGTAGATACTCACTTAGTATTTGCCAAGTGAATGATGTATTGGTGAAGGTTTTGGTTTAGAGAAACAGCATCTTGGATGTATGTTTTAGGAAGATAACTTCTGTGGAGGGCAGATTAGTGGTGAGACATATTAGAAAGCTGTTGTCCAAGAAATAGTGATGGCCAGTGGTAGGAACGGAAGTGAAGAGAAGGTCAGGTGGAAGTAGAATCAGTACTTTTCTGGATCTACCTAATAAGTCCACAGTGATTATTTACGTTGGAAGAGCATTCATTACTTTTTCAGAAGACTCTATTAAAAAATTTTTTTAAAGCAGCTTTCATCCTGCTTTTAATTTCTGTTAATAGAATGATGAGAGATGAGGGCTAGAAAAGAGATGTGATTAACAGAGCTAAAATAGAATAATTGCTCATTTGGAACTTCTCAGCCCAGAGTGGAGAAGAGGTGGGTTTAATGGATGTACCTCACCACATGCATTTGAACTAAAACATCAGATATGTTTTGAGAGAGAATTTTAGAGCAGAGGGTAGAGCCTTGGTTTGGGGGTAAAGCAGAGGTGTGATTAAGTGCTTAGGCAGGAAAGGAGGTAGGTTTAAAAAGGAGGTTGCATATCCATGCTTTGCCTAGGAAATTGGTAGCAAGGAAGACAAGGACTATCTCTTGCATTTTCCTGAGACATTGCACTTAAAATCAAGGAAGCAGTGGCCTAGCTGACTGAGGCTAGACTCATGTTTCTCGACATTTTTTTCATTCTTTCCTCCTTAAAGAAGCTTTTTAGATACCTTTCTTCCCTCAATTCCACCTACCCCATAAAATTTTAATATCGCAGATATATTGTTTATTGGTTTATATAGTGTATGTATACATGTGCTTTATATATAAAAAGTGTAATGTTATTTTATACCCAAGGATCCATTCTTGTCCCCTTGGGAGTGCTAGTGCCCATTGAGAATGCATGGGCTAGACACTAATCAAAACTTCCCTTTCTGGCCTGCTTGCTTTCCCCAAAGTTTAGTATTAAATTTGTTTTTCTTTTGAGGCCAGGGCAGAGATAGGCAGAAATTGCATGTTTTTTAATATAATGAAGCCAGAAGCTGTGCTTCTTCTGTAATTTGTTTTTATGTAATTTATAGCTTTCCAGATGTATTCATGCAACAGTCTTTAGGGATGTTTGCAATGTGCCAGGTGCTGTGCTAGGTTGTGGGATTCAGAGATGATGAAGATGTGGGTGCTCACAGTCCAGCGGATGAGGTAGACAGACCATCACAGTGTATGTGAGGGTCTATAGGAGAGGTGTGTACAGAGGTTTAAGGCTAGCTTAAAGAAGGAAGCAGTCAATTCTGTCCTCTCAAAATAGGGTGGTGTCACAGGAGAAGAAACTGACTTTAAGTTGAACTTTGAAAAATGAATAGTTTTTGAGAGAGGAATTGAAGAAAGAGTCAGACAGTAGGAAAAAGATGTGCAAAAGTCTAGAGCCAAGAAAGAGCACAGCATAACCAAGAAATGAGAGCTGAGGGTGCTATGAGAAATAGGGACTAAATGAGACCAAGATATAAAGAGGTTTGGGGCTGGGGGAGTCTTAGGAAATACTCCTAAGACCTGGGGACAACCCCAGAGCTGATCTTGAAGGATACACCATTTGCCAGATAGGTGACATGTTTTCAGGTGGAGCATGAAGCATGCTGGGATGAATGGAGCAGTGAGGAAACAAAGTAATTTCGTAAGGGCAGGAGGTGTGGGAGGTAAGGCTGGTAGGAAGTATTTTTCCTGAAAGGCAGATGGGATCCACTGAGGTAGTTTAATAAGGGGAGTTTTCAAAGCAGATTCCATTTTGTAAAGATTACGTAGTTGACTGCAGATGGATTGAAAGGGAGCATGATGAGAAGAGGAAGCCAGTAAGAAGGTTGCCAAAGTCATGGCAAGAAATAATGAGGTTGGGATTTGGCCTCTAAAAATATGAATTCTGTAGGGAAGCAAAAGATTGGATTATGTAATATGAAAGTGTACACGTTTACTTACATATTTTGTGTCTTCATCTGTGTAAAATGGCACAGGAGTTCTGCTTCCAACACCATGGGCTAATTAGGAGCTCCAGGTCACCCTCCTGCATGAAATAACTAAAGTCTGGAAGAGACATACTGTTTAAGACATTGCTGGTCTCACAGGAATAAGGGGGGATCTCCGAGAACTCTTCTTTTTCAGAAAACAAGCAAACCCACCCTGACCTGGGGCCAGAGTGACAAACCAGGCAGTAGCATTGGGAGGGTGGCCAGAGGTTAACTGCCGATAGCAACTGGGTAGTCCTTTCTGTTCCACGTGATGTTGAGTTGGGATGCACCCATCTAGAGGCTGGACTGGGCTGTGGTGTTCAAAATGAGTAACTCATATGCTGGAGTAGGTGCTGGCTGTCAGCTGTGAGCACATGGGGGCTGCTGACCAGCTGCTCTTTTATCTTTGGTATTCTGCAGCTTAATTATAATGTGAATTTCTTTTTATTTATTCTGCTTGGGATGTGTTTTGCTTCCTAGGAAGCAATTCTGTGAATTTGTTTTTCATTCTTTCAGATGAGCCCAGTCAAACTACAGAACAGTGAGAAATAATCACTGGTGATTGTTTCAAGCCACTGAGTTTTAGGGTAGTTTGCTGTGCAGTGATAGGTAACTGAAACATTGTGCAAATAGAAAACTCAAAAGCATCTATAGAGAAGCAATCATAAATAATGAGAGTTTAGTGAAGAGGCTGGCTGTAAGCTAAGTATATAAAATCAATTACCTCCCTATATTTCATTTACAGAATCACAGTACTGTGAGGTAGCCAAGACCAAGGTAGCTAAGCTACATTGGATTTATACTGTGGAACTTGACAAGCTAATTCTCTAATTTATATGGAAGTTCAAAGGCCCAAGAATGACCAAGACCACTGAAAAAGTAAAAGAATGTATGTAATATCAAGAATTATTGTCATATTCTGTTGTCTCAGGGATAGATAAATGGACCCCAGGAACAAAATAGAGAACCTAGAAACAGGCCAGTTATATAGGAGACTTGATATGGCAGAAGTGGCATGGCAGCTTAGTGGGAAGAACAGTAACTATTCAAGAAAGTGCTGCTGCTGGGACAATTGGATATCCAAATGGGAAAAGCTAAAGTTATATACTAACTTAGACACAGAAATCTCTTCTGAGTTAAAGATTGAAACATGAAAAGCAAAACCTTAAAACTTTTAGAAGAAAATGTAGGATAATATTTTTCTTAGAGTGAGAATCTGCTAACCAGAAATTTAAAAATTGATAAAGGCAACTATATTAAAATTTAGAACATCTATTCATAAAAAGACATCACAAAGAAAATGAAAATTCAACCCGCAAACTGAGAGGAAGACATTTGCAACACGTTTTACTAACAAAGCAGAATGGATAAATAATGGAAAGATCACACAATGGATTATTATACAGCAATGAAAACGACTGAACTTCAGATATAAGCAAAACCATGAATGAATCTTGGAAATGTAATTTTGAGTGGAAAGAAAAATCTCCGAAAGCTTACCTCACTTTATCATGTTGAAAAATAAGCAAAACTAAATAGTGGTTTTGAAGTATAAATACAGTTGGAATAAAACCTGTTTAGAAAAACTGATAAAGAACATTTAGTATAATGGTTATTTCTAGGGGAGAGACATGAATATGGAATGGGGGGGAACAGGTAGATATAAATTGTTAATGTTTTAGTTGTTGGGTTAGGTGGTGAGCTTACGATGTTTATTATATTTTATAACTAATATGTATTACATATAATCTTTTATGTACTTTTAATGTTTAAGATAATTTAAAATGATGCATAGATAACTTTAAGACATTTTTAATAATTTGGCGAGTTACTGAAGATAAAGGTAGATCTAATTTCTGCTCTTCTACACATTTAGACAATATTGGCACAGTGTTACCTGGGATGAGTATTTATCCCTTTTTAGTAAACCTTTCGTAAACCTTTTGTAAACCTTTAGTAAAGGTTAAATCCTTCTCAAGTAGTTTTCATATGTGCTTGGCTTTACTTACCTATTTAGAAGATTTTTTTGTTTCAGGATTTATCAGTTAAAACTTCTTTTTAGAATACATATTTTGAAGCATACACAGGTTTTATTAAAAGCCACGTAACATGCTGAGAATTTTCTGGTGATTGTGCTTCCTTTGTTTTACTAGTTCCAGTGCCCTTTTCCAACACATCACTGCATTATTTGAATGCACTGTGGCAGCTATCATCACCTTACTTGTGAGCGATCCAGTCGGTGTGCTTTATATCCATTCATGTCGAGTATTGATGCTTTCTGATTGGTACACCATGCTTTACAATCCAAGTCCAGATTATGTTACCACAGTGCACTGTACTCATGAAGCTGTCTACCCACTGTAAGTATTTATTTAGATGTAAGATCATTTTTTTTTTAAATGATGATTATAGATTTCATTCATTTAAGCAGATTGAGCCTTGCGAAATGGCTCCTAGGCACTGGGGGAGATATACAGAAATGATTTTCTTCTTTTACGTGATACATAGTCTGAGAAGAGGAAATAGAAATACATCTTAGTATAATAGAAGTGAAAGTATTTTTGTGTTGATGTTGAAGTATGAGCACTTCTAAAATAAGCTATATCTGTTTCTTAAAAAGGGAATTATAAGGAAAACCTTTTTCTTATACAACAGAGAAGCAATATCTGACATACAGGAAGTAGTATAGGCTTTGGAGCTAAAAACAGGCTTGAGTTTGAATCCCAGGCCTGTCAGCTGTTAACTTGAACATGTTAAGAGCCTCTTAACCTCGGCTTTCCTGTTGGTAAAAATGGGAATAATGATACCTTATAAGGTGACTTAAATAAATGCCTTACATACAGGAAGCACTTATAAGTAGCTGGCATTATTATTAGAGTGCTTGGCTTCATGTTCTTTCTTCTTTTTTTTTTTTTTTAAATATCAAATTCATAACATTCTGTATAATATTACCCTGGCCTACATTTTTAGAATTTCTGTGAATTAGTGTTCATTCTGATGTGTTTTTCTCAGTAAATGTATAATAGAAGAGTCTGGTATTTGTATTCTCATAGTTGTAGCAAGTTACCATTATGTAATATGCTCAAAAAAATAGTACTTTTTGTGCAATTCTTAATAGTACTAAGTGTCAAAAACAAACATGCACGTATGTAAAAAGATACTTTGCAAAAAACGAGATCCAAAAAAAAAGTAGAAAAAAACAACAACAAAACAAAAAATGAGATCCAGATATAGAGCTATAAAAATCTTTTCCACCTGCCTACCTTTTAAGTCCTGCAAATTATTTATATATATACAGAGACAACCAGACATATTTATATATATAAATTGTATCTAAAAGACTGATACTATCTTATTTGTTGATTTCATAGAGCTATAACCCTCGGCTCTGGGGAGTTGTCCTGGGGACTTGGAGAACTTAACCTGGTCCTATACAGAGAAGTTAATTACTTGCAGAACTTAACCTGGTCCTATACAGAGAAGTTAATTACTGAATCAGATATTATATTTAAATAAGATGTATTTAAAACATCTTATTTAAAACAAAACCAGACTGATTTGCTGCTATTCACATCTATAGTGTTTTTTATAATATCTGTAAATCCTGTAGGAGAGTCAAAAAATATGAGAACAGAGATGGCAAATAGGTACTCGCAGCCCTCATTCTGCAGTCATAACAGCCACTTCTAATTTATTACAGCACTTGTCCTGCTGAGTTGGGTGTAGCCTCAGAGCCTTGTCACAGCACTCAGTCAGACTCATCACACAACTTCATTGATTAGGACATTTTCCATCTGTTCACCATCTTTGAATTAAGTAGGTATTTTTTTTTTCTTAGCAGCTTTACCAATAGTCACTGTGGAATGGACTGTCTGCCTTGTTTTACTAATTATACAAAACAATGTTTTATTAAAAGTATGAGAAGATTTTATAATACTAGCATTTGAATTCATACATGTTACTTTACATAACCATTTAAACTTACATATATGGCTAGACTGGGGCTAAACATTTCTGAAAGCTGTAGGACTACCAAAGTCATAATGAATTTTTTTTTTTATAAGTCAACAAAAAGTAGTGGCGCAATATTAACAGAAACCTTTGGAACACTATTACATTGACTAGTGGAGGATATCTTCTCCATTGGTATATATAAATTCCTTACAAATTGAAAAATATCAGAATGGTTTTACTGATAATTATAGTTTTGAGGCGAAATTAATTAGATAAGATATGGAAAAATATGCAAGCTTCTATCATTAGAAACTTACTGCAAAAGGTAATGTTTACTAAAACTTTGAGTTATTGACAATGAGCAGTAATTACTGTTGTAACAAAACTTAGCTTTAGCTTGTCGGATTTATCCTATGTGCATATGAGGGGCATGGATGTGGGGGGGAGGTAGAGGATGAGGTCTTCTGGTGGAGAGCAGGGGCAGGAAACAGGTAATCTGCTTCCAAAAGCTAGTTTCCTAGTTCTTTAGGACAGGTAGCACATGATGGTTTCCTTCTGATTAAAATAATAGTCTTTTTGGAGCTCTTAAGGAACTACAAGCTGAAGGAATAGACAGATTTTATTTTGTTTTGATATTGGTAAGAGGTAGCCTAAGAAGACAAAACTCATCATCCAAGAAGTGAGGCTTGAAATAATGCAGTATGGTACAGGGCTGGACCTAAAAGCATCATGAGAGCACAGCGACCCGGTATCATTAAGCTGTGTGGAGAAGAGGCATGTGGTCAGTTATTTGAAACAACTCCCGTGCTTCCCTTGACTCCCCCCTGCAAGGGAGAGGGTTTGCGTATAAGATAGTAAAAAAAATAATTTGAAAATCCTCATGGAAAGGAAGTTAAAACTATGTGCATAGAAATATAAATATTCAAAATAAGGAGCTAGAAACTATAGTCTGCTGATACAGAGATCTTTTTGCAACTTTTTTTCTGGTTGTAAAAATTACATTATAGGATATTTGGAAAACAGAAAAGGCATACCCCAAATAAAATAATCCATAATTCCATTTCTTAAGATGATCACTGCTAAAATGTCTTTCCAGCTGCACTTTTTATTTTTATTTTATTTTTATTTTTTAATTTTTTTAAAGAACATTAAGGTTATTCTATGCACATGCCGTTTTGTAGCCTGTTCTTGTCACTTAATGTATGAGGCACAGTTGCTTTTGTTGTTAACATTTCTTTCATAACTGGATTTTTAATGTCTGCATAGTATTCCAGCATAAATGTACTCTAAAATTTAACCAACTTCCTATTGTTGAATATTTATTTTCTTCCTGAGTTTTCTTTATTGTGTGATTCAATAAAAATGCTTGTTCATCAGGTTTTTGTGTATACCTGATTGTTTCCCTTTGATAAATTTCTACAAGTAAAATTTTTGAATTAAAGGACATAAACATTTTAGGATTTTTGATACACATTTCCAAACTGTCTACCGGAAATGACTCAGCATACACTTTGAAGTGGTATTATGAGAGTCTTTTTGGTGAACCCTCCACCAGTCTGAATATTCGATGGATAGACTTTTTAAACCTTTTTCAGGATCTTTGATTTTAAAATGATCAATGATAAAAATACATTTTAAAACATATTTTTGATGTTATAATTTTTTATTTTATTTTCCAGATACACCATTGTATTTATCTATTATGCATTCTGCTTGGTATTAATGATGCTGCTCCGACCTCTTCTGGTAAAGAAGATTGCCTGTGGGTTAGGGAAATCTGATCGATTTAAAAGTATTTATGCTGCACTTTACTTCTTCCCAATTTTAACTGTGCTTCAGGCAGTTGGTGGAGGCCTTTTATGTAAGTTTGTTGGGTAAAGTCAATGAAATATATTTACTATATGTGATAAACAATATTTTCTCTGAGTATAATTTTGGACCTTTTTCTGTAGTTTGGTTTCTGTTTTTTATTCTTGAAAATAAACCATAGTATATATTTTTGCTAAAACATATCATCATTCTTTATCAAAACTGATTTCTGTTTAGAGAATACTTTGTATTTGAAGCTCACGTCAATAGGAAGATTTTTAAAACCTGAGTATAAATTAAAAAACATATAATAGATGGAAATTATTCTTGATATAATAGATGGTTTTTACATATAATAGATGGAAATGACTCGTGATAATATATACTGTTTACCATTAAGTCTTAGTTTTCTAAATTCCTTTATGAAAGACTTAGATATAGTAAAAAATCCTCAATATATTTTTTTAATATATCCATTCATTCATTCAGCAACCATTTAGACTGATCTGTGACTCGAAAGAAGAATGAGAGAAAGTTGGTGTTAAAGAGCTCATATATTACTAGGAAAGCTATAAGTAGCTGAGAGAACATAGTGAGGGACTTTTTGAACGTGTGACATTGAACATTGCAAGGATGTTGGATACCATCTTTATATGGAACCTGCATGGGTGCAGAGGGCAAGCTTCTGGCCTGAAGGAACTGGGCAAGATGGCATCACTGTGCAAGTAATGTAGCTTAGTAATGAATTTGATTCAAAGTTAGGAGGGTGGAGCTGAGGATAAGGCCACGGGAAGAAGAAATTGGAGACTAGTCAGGGGTCTGTTATCCCTCATATTCTGGTTTTACAGATGTATTGTTTCTTTTGGCCTGCATAGTATTTGAAAATCTATAGTTTTTCCTAGCTCCTACCATTTCCTATTTTCTTAGATTTGGCCCACTTCAGTCATTCTCCTGGATGACCTCTGTAGGCATTTGAGGTTGCTATTCTTGCTCTAGGGACTAGAGACCTGCTCTTAAAAGGATTTCAGGAGGAAGAGTGACATGACTAGATTTGCATTTTAGAAAGATAACTTGGTAGCAGTGTGGAAGATGGATTGGCAGGGAAGAGAACCTGGGGGATCAGTTAAGAGATGACAGCCATAGGCCAGGCCTGACTGTCTGACCTAAAGCAGAGAAACACTGGGAAAGAAGAACTATTTCAAAGACAGAATTAACTAAGCTAGGTAACTAATTAAATATAGGGGTTGAGGAAATGGGAGGAGAATACGATAAAGGAGCTTTCTGACTTAGTAACTAGTGAATGTATGAATAATGAATGTTAGAATAAGCAAATAGGGTGGTGAGAAGTGAATTCAGTTTTAGGTATTCATGGAATATTCAAAAGAGCACAGGTAGTCATTTATCCTAGACAAGCTTGGGAGAGCTGACTAGGCTTAAAGATTTAAGAATTGCCAGCCCTCAAATCCCTGTGTCCTAGACTGCCACTGGTGCTATTGTATAGAACCTCTTGGTTATGAAATGGGGAAAATGGAAAAGCTGTGGAAAGCAGGGAAAGGTTTGGAAAGTTAACCTAAGGAGACTGTCAGACAGTGTTACTTCCTATGTTGTAGCTGCCTATATGGAAAATGCCTTTTCCCACACTGAAAGTCTTTGGATCATTTTGTTAACAAGCCTCCACTCAAAACACATTCATAGGCGGATCAAGGAGTTATTGTTTATTTGCACTAAGTATAAACTTGTGCAATCTGCTGAGATTAGTCACAGAGGGTATCATACCAACTCATAATTTTATGGTGTTGAGAAAAGGCACCAGCAGATTTGGAGTCTGGTGAGGACTCATTTCTTGGTTCATTGATGGCTGTCTTCTTTCAGTGTCCTCACATAGCAGAAGAGGGAAGAGGTCTTTGAGGTCTCTTTTATAAGGGCACAAATCCCATTCATGAGGGCTCCACCCTCATGACCTAATCCACCCCAAAGGCCCCTACACCTACTAACAGCATCACATTGAGGGTTAGGATTTCAACATAAGAATTTGGGGAGTGGGGTCACAAACATTTAGTCCATGACAAGGGAATATAGCAAGTCTGAGCAAAGTAGAGCACCAAGAGGCTTCTGGTAGCTCAAGATACCAGGGTCTAGGGAGAGAGACACTGGGGTAATTAGGAAGATGTCAGTGACAAACTTTTACCTGTTTGGAAGTATTATTGAAGCCAGTTAAGTGTGATCTTCCTCTGAACCACCAGCAGAACTAAAATGAAGATTTCCAGGCACTACCCCCAGCCAGACCTAGTTGCTCAAAATATTACATCGTTTTAGACCCTAGAGTAAGAACCACTCTAAATCCTGCTTTGAGCCCAGAACCTCCCTCTACTCCCCATAAGTTTGGGGCTAGTTGGAAATTTCCTCTTTCTCCTTTTTACTACCATTTCTTTCTCTACCAGTTCTTACTATCATTAGCAACATTGTTTAGCTATTTATAAGTTAATTGGGATTCTTTTGAATGGCTGGTTAGGACCTAATCATTGTCAATTATTTAGTAATTGGAATCAGACCTGCATAGATAATTCAGAGATTCGGGCTGCCATATCCTTAATTAACATTTGAAAATGTTCCAGATGGGTTCCACTGCATTGTATTGTAGAATGATTAATAGTTTTAGTAACTGAAGTTAATCGTTTTAAAATAATTGTATAAAAATAATTCAAGGTATCTTTCTCAATTTGTCCATTTGTTTTAGTGAGCTATAAATTTAGAACATTTTAAGAGGTGGTATTTTTAAGAAAAAATTTCACTTAAAGTATTATTTTACTGTACTGTATTTGAAGTAGAACTGTCTAGAAATTTGACATTAAGAGCACTGAATGATCCATTTTGCCTTTGAGGTTTATTGGTATATGACCTTTTAATTAAAGCTGAATTACTCTTATATATAGCCTTTCTCAACTGAAGTTCCCCATCTGGACCACAAAACACAGAAAATTGAGTAATTATTTTGCCAATTCTCCCAAGTTTGATACATAACTAGTATCATGCGAGATGCATAGGAGAGAAGTTAATTCTTTACAGCAGTGGAAGCCTTCAGGCAGGGGTCTTCAAAGCTGGGCCAATGATAGTTTTACATTTTTTAACTGTTGGGAAAAAAAATCAAAAGAAGAGTAGTATTTCTTGACATGTGACAGTTATATGAAATTTGAATTTTATTGTCTGAATAACTTATAAATAAGTTATAACTTACAAACTTATAAAGTAAGTTTTACTGGAACACAGACACATCCATTTTCTGTATGATCTGGCTGCTTTCCCACTACAACTGCGGACTTAGGTGACTGAGACATAAACTGCGTGGCCCACGAAGCCAAAAGTACTCACTGTCTGGTCCTTTACAGAAAAAGTTTGCTGACCCCTGCCTTAGAGCATTAGGGCTTCACTCTCTCCCAAGACTGGTTGAGAAGGTTTTTGTCTGTGGAAAGAATTATACTGTTTGAATTTTTTGATGGTTTATTCAGAAAATTTAATTTTCAGCATAATACCAATGTTTGTCTTTCAGACTATGCCTTCCCATACATTATATTAGTATTATCTTTGGTTACTCTGGCTGTGTACATGTCGGCTTCCGAAATAGAGGTAGGACATCTTTTTTCCTTTGTTAAAGACTTTTTTTTTAATAGATTTGATAACTGAATAGGAGAATAGTGCATATGATATGATATGTTACAACTGATTGTTTTAGTAATCCTTGGCTAAACGATGCCACTCAGTGGCTTTTGGCTCATTAGTTCATGAAAAGTTGTATACTAGACAATATTTGCTTGGGAAATTAGTGAAGTAGTCAGGCTTAACTCCAGCATGTTAGAGAAAAAACTCATTTCACATCATTTATCCACATAGAAAATGTATAATTATTGAAATGTTGAACCCTATTAACACTATTTTGAAGGAAACATAAAAATGCTTTATTTTATATAGAACTGATTCTAGGCTTTTTTTTTGCAGTGAACACTAACAGTCATCAATAATTACAGTGTACATTCCATATCCTTCTATGTTTTGTCCCTAATTTTATTTTCTTGATTACGGATGTGTACTTTTGCCCTCTAATATCTGTAATACTTTGGTGATTTGGAAATATTATTAACACTCACATTAGTTCCGATGCTGTTCCTATCTTGAGATATCCTTTTTGTGCCTCTAACTTTTTAATATTTCAGTGGAAGGCCACTGTTAGAACTCTTAGAGAGTAAACTCTAAAGGAATAAAAGTGTAACATGTCTTAGTACTCTTCCATTCTATGCTTGCTAATCTAGTGCCTATGCACTGTTTTCAGCCGCCCACTACAGTTGATATGTGCTCTCTTATAATTCTTAACATAAAAAAGTTCACCCCAGAGAAAGTTGTTAACTATTTTGGAGTGGTTGCTCTTGAAACTCCTGTTTCTATTACATTAGTGAAAGAATGAGAGGGGGGAACAAACCACCTAGAAATCATAGTGACTTTTAGGTAGACTAGCAGTAGAGGAACTAGACAGTATTTTTATGGTGATTTTTCAGATGCTTCCGTTTGTATTCTACTCCCATTTCTCCTTGGTAATCTTTAATCAACTTTGCAGTATAATTAAAGATAAGCAAATTAGTTTTGGCACTTTTATCAACTCTAGGGAAATGGGGGGGAAAATGATTGGATATTTGAATAAAATGAAGTTTTTGAATTTTTGTTTATTATCCATAGTTACTATGGAAAGTTCGATTAGCTTGAATCATATTTGTTTCTCTGCTGCTGGGAATCCCCCATATATAAAACATTCATGTGCTTCAATTAGCACTCTATACATGAATCAGAAATAGGGATTCAAGTCAGGAAAAGACAGTCAAGCTCTAGGTGAGCTGATGAGCCATTTAATGAGGGATAGTTGCTAAGTAACCAGTTGCAAATTACATTTTAGTGTGTTCATTAGCACATTTAGATATTACTTTTATAATAATTTGTTCCTTCCAATTTCTGTATATTGTAGAGCAGTATTAAAGATACAAGGGAAATCAGAGTAGTCATATGTCATTTCTGCTCCCTTCTAAGTATCCAGGCAGCAGACTCTAGGAATGCTGGAGTTAAGGAAGTTGGGTGTATGTACCTCCTCCTTCGCACTGGTAGACTCAGCTGCTGTGGATCAGGGCAGGAAGAAGGCACATAATGTGGCGTTCCCCTTCCAGTTCAGCTCTTTCAGAAGAAGCGGTAGTGTTTCAGGGTCGAATGGTGGTGCAGACCAGAACTTAGAGACGTGGGCTCCCATCTTGGTGCTGCCGCTGAGTGCTGAATGTAGGAAGCCTCAGTTTCCTCATCTGTGAAGTGTAGTAGCAAGACTGGGTGATTTCTTAGGTCCCTGTGATTCTGAGGTTATGATTTTGTGTGACGATAATATGTTTTAAAGTAAAATGTAATAAATTATCTAGCCAATTCAGCCCAATAATCTGTATTTCTCTTCTTTTCTTTCTTTTATAAAATTATGTAGAACTGCTATGATCTTCTGGTCAGAAAGAAAAGACTCATTGTTCTCTTCAGCCACTGGTTACTTCATGCCTATGGAATAATCTCCATTTCCAGAGTGGATAAACTCGAGCAAGATTTACCCCTTTTGGCACTGGTACCCACACCAGCCCTTTTTTACTTGTTCACCGCAAAATTTACCGAACCTTCACGGATACTCTCAGAAGGAGCCAATGGACACTGAATGTAAAATGCCAAAAAACCCTAAGAAGTGTTCTTAATAAAAGGAAGTAAAGAAAAAAATGTATTAGTACTCTTCTGTCATACATGGGAATATGATTGTCAGTACACCTAATGTTATGGGGGGGGTTGTTGTTTGTTTTCTTTTTTTGACTTAACAGATTTTGTGGTTTGATGGAAAATACAAAATCCCATCATTCTCCATTATGTAGTATAACACACCATACACTTAGAGCACACGGTTATATTACCCTAGAAACCTATTAGGAAGCACTTGCCTCTCGCAATAATTTAGCTATTCTTTTGTGCAAAATCATGTTTCTGTGTACCTAGCAATGTGTTGTTCCCGCTTTTATTAAGAAAAACTGTAACAAGTATAATCTGGAATCCTTAGCATTGGCATAATTGTGCATGCCTGTTGTGTTTCAATGTTTCAAGTATACTGAATTATAAAGTCAGACGTACTTGTGGGGTCTGATAGCAAACATGGAAATCAAGTATGTTGTTTTTTGTTACCTATTTATTTTCACCAATACAGTATTTTGATCTATTACAAAAATAGAGCATAATTTATATAACAGGTCTTTTGTTTTAGATAGTTTGGTTGAAGACATCTTCAGGTTATTCCTGTTCCTGTAAAGAAAAATGATAATAAAACGCTTAACTACAAAAAAATCTCAAATATCTGGCATTTAATTGTATTTGCCACACTAATTGTGGAAATAATTCAAAATGTTAAGTAGTAAGATTAGTGTCTCTTTCCCAAATGAATAAATATACTTCCTTCCCCCATATCTCATTTTTGAAGGATATATGCACGTGCCATATTTTATGAATCCTGAGACACAATTTTTGTCACATTGTGATATCTCAGTTGGTGGCTTCCTAGATTTGACAAAATACAGAATATCTACAGTACATAAAGTTTTCCTGTGGTTGGTTGGTAATACGTGTGCTGTGATTTTTATGCTCTGAAGTCTTCAGGAGACTCATTATTGGGAGCAAAATAAGATTTTTGCACTTAATAATCTGACCATGTTTATCCATTTGTATTTTTAGAAGGTTATTTCCTTTTTCTGCTCCTTGGCGAGGGTTGCGTGAGTTTGTTAAATCTCAAACTTTTAAGACTTCCGTTGACAGTTGCAAAATATAAAAGAAAATGCACTCACTTTTTCTGTAGTTTTGTACCTTTTAAATTCACAACAGGTGTATCCTTTAAGTTATTTTGTTAGTTTTTCTTTGTTGATTTTTTTTCATAGTACATTCAACCGCTGGGAGACGGATTCTTTTGATAGGACTCTGTTTCTTCTTATTTTCTGTAGGAATAAATAAAATGTAAAAAGTCTATATGTATCTTATATAGGTTTATGTAGTTACAATTTTAAATTGCCCCAAGAATCCTCAACTGGACGATTGTATAATGGGCGGGGGTGGGGTGGGGGATGGTGCTGAGGGATCATGCATCTGATTACCAGGACTATCTTTTTGTCGCAGTACATTTGGAGTCATTTTAATAATTATTTTCCCCTCCAATGTCCTCTTCTAGCAGAAAAGTGCGTATGCAAAAGGAGAAATTGTGCAAGTAATATGATTACAAGTCCTCAAATGCAAAGAATTTCGGAAATAATACATATTTGCATTTTTAATTTGCTTCCTTAAGAACAAGACTAGAACAATTCATAGCAACTGTGGTTGCTAATGTTACTAAATAATTTGTTAAAATGGTCATTAAAAATACACAAAAAACAACCCTTTTTCTAGCTCGGCTTTGTTTTGTCTTAGATCCTTGTACTGTATTACTACTCTGGCTGCTACAGTGTATAGTAATTACTTTGCTAACTAGTACTGGATAGGTAATATAAAAGTTAAAATATTTTCTTAATTTGGGTCAACTGATAAAAATAACAATTACATTGTTATATATTTGTCTCAAACCGATAGTTTTCAAGACTTGGCTGCCCAATGGAGCCAGCTGGAGAGAGTTCTAAAAACACGCCGGGGTCTCACCCCCGGAGATTCAGGGTGAATTGGTCTGGCTGAGCAGAGGGATTTTTAAAACTTCCTCCAGGTGACTCTAATGTTTGAAAACCATGGTCTAAACTCTCTTCCTAGTTCAGATCTTAATTTTTCGAAGAGATCTTTTGAAAATTTCTGAGCAAATGATTTTTTTAAGTATTTCTTACTGAAATTTTGATTCTGCTTCAATAATTAGGCTCTTTTCCAGAATTAAATGATCAAAATAAATTATATCAAGTCCTTTTCATCACAATAACAAAAAGATAACTTTAACAGAGAGTTACACGAATTTTTTGATCTTTCTCTAAAAATATCTCTTGGCCTAAAAAAGTCTTCTGTAGAGCACATATCAAGTTAAAATATTTGATTAGCACACAAAGTGTTTATCTGTAACCTAAGTTATAGTACATGGTATAATACTCAGGGATTTTTGGAATTTTTAAACAAAATTATTTTTAATACTTCTTTACAAATAATCTGTACACAGTTACTATTTGGTTTAGGTATACACCAAGAATTAACTTATTTACCTTTAATTTACAAGAAAGAACGTTAAAGCAAAAAGTAACGATTTTAGTTTTCAGGGTGAAGTCTGGCATTTCACATTCGGCCAAGCCTATCCCCCACTCTTGCCAACTGGTACCCCCAGCAGATCTCCACTCAGCCACGCTATTACTGTTCCTGGCCAGCTTACGTCAGCTGCTCCTTCAGGAAGACATCCCTGTATATTCCCAACGCCCCAAAAGATTGAGAGGTGCCTCTTTACCCTCCATAGCCACTCACTAGAAGGAATCCACCATATTCTAATCATCTCTTCACTTGTCTGCTTCTCACAGTGTATGACCAGTTTCAGGGACTGGTCTTGTTCGACTCAGTAACTGGGCATGTGCTCTAGTACAGGGCTCAAAGGTATTCAATATGCTAATACAGATAGTGCAGTGACCCTGAAGGAGAGCACCAGGACCGGCAGGGCCACAGTGACACATTGTGGCCAGAAGAGGGCAGGAGAGGGCTGTTAAGCTGGAAGAGATCAAGGGCTTCTCTAGAAGTCCATCAGTGACAGAATACTTTCAACGCGAAATATCCAAGAGCTGAGAGGTGCCTCAGAGATGTTCAAGTAATTCAAGGAGCCAGGGTGACTATTATCTCCTCAGGAGGGCCGAAGATTTCAGGGATCTCAGTGCCTAATTTGTGTCTGAGGCATTATTTATTATTCCTGTTAGTTAGCATTCATATTTAACCAGGGCAACTGAAGAGTGGAAGTTAAATAACACGTAAGAAGCAGAGCTGAGATTCGACCCCAGGTCCACCTTCCTCCAAAGCCCATGTGGTGGTAGTGCTCCAGGAGCAGAAACAAGTGGAGTAAGGGAATCCAGAAATCCTCCTTTACATCTCAGCTCCATTTCCAGTTCTCCAGAGACCTCTCCCGATTCCTTAACTAGGTCAAGTCTCTCTCCCTCTAAGGTTCTCTCATAGGTCTCATACCCCACCTGTAAAATTCCTATGACAATAGGTTTTACATACATTTGCATAATACTTGGTTCTCCCACTGTGTCAGGGGTGGGCAAACTACAGGGGCAATTCTGCTACAATGGCAGACCTGAGTAGTTGCTACAGAGACCTTAGGGGTGACAAAGCCAAAAAATATTATGGCCCTTTAACATTTGCCGGCTTCTGTACTAGACTGTGAATTCCATTTGGGCAGGGATTATACCTGTTTTCATTCACCACTGTAACCCCAGAGCCTAACATGGTACTTGGCACAGAATAGGCATTCAGTAAATACTTGTGGAATTCAGTTTAGTGTTAATAGTGAAACATGGATGAAACCTTAAAAACAGGAGGAATTTCAAGTATCAGTATGCCCAGTTAGGAACATTTCAGTGGCTGCAAACAGTACTGACTTTTTGAATTGAAATTCCTCCAATCAGTAATCTATTGACTGAAAATATTTTCAGTAGAAATATGTGTTTTTTCTTATAAAATTAAGTGATATTCTTTTCATTTCCAACAACAAAAAGAATATTTTAATTTTTTCCGGAATTGGTCACTGTGTAACAGAGCATGTTCATCATTGCATGGCCTAGGATCCTTAGGGTTTGCCATGTTGCCAAAAAAAAATCTCACCCACTCCATGAGTGATCAAAGGAGAAGATGCAATACTCTAGCTCAGGGTTTGGCAAACCTTTTCCGTAATAGATAATTTAGGTGTGGCGAGCCACATGGTCCCTGTCAGTGTCTGCCACTGTAGCACAAAAGCAGCCATATGTAATGTGTGACTGTATGAGCATGGCTGGGGTTCAATAAAACTTTATCTACAAATATAGGAATTTGAATTTCATATAATTTTCTGGCACCAGGAAATATTATCCTTTTGATTTTTTCCCAACTATTTGAAAATATAACAACCATTCTTAGCTCTGAGCCCTATAAAAACAGGAGGGGGCAGCTTTACAGAAAACCCCGAACAAAATTTTTGGCCAAGCCAATACTTTCCATACTTGCAATACTTCATAATAAATATTAACTGGAACTTGTTCCAGTTGTCTAGAATAAGAACGGTTTAATTAAGAGTCGTATATACGGACTGCCTATCAAATGAACTTAAATTTTAATTAAATGATTGTACCATTTGGATGAAATAAAAATGAATGGCACATGCTGAACTGGCCTATTATTTATATTTTATTTGGGTTGTGTTTCACTCAAAGCAACTATTACTCTATTCTGAACATGATACTTTAAGTTGAAAATGGAAGTAAAAATTAAGATCCATGCTGAGACTGAATATACAAACCAACAATGGCCACACCATACATGACAATAGACCCATGCAATGACCATATATGTAATGAGCCCAGAACAGTCATAACTTGATCAATGACCACCAACTTCCCTCTTTTATGACCCTTCTTCTAACTTGGCACCAACCAGAGAAAAGCCAAGTATGCTTACTAATCAATCACATAGGCTGTCCTCCTTCTAGTCAGCCTGTTACCAGCCTCCCCATGCAAACAACCTCCAATCGGAACACACCTGAAACCTTCCTTTTTTTCCCCACACTAAACCTCTCTCACTCCCGCACCTGCCTCTGAATCTCTGGCAAAAACAAGCGATGGTGACTCTGACTCCCTTGTTCTACCAAGCTTTATGCCTCAGCTTGTTCTCGTTTGGGTGGCCTGCAATTTTTTCCATGCTGCAATCCTCCACTTTCCATAGGTTATCAATAAGACAGTACTCAAAATAAATGAAAAAGGGAATATGGTATTAGTTATTCCATGGGTTTAGCTTTTCAATATAGTCTATTTTTTTGCTCCAATGCAAAGATTCCATCAGGTTTCAGACAAAAATGGAAGATTTGCTCGTGTGAAAACAGTGCAATTGACACCTAGAGATGATTTGGCTCTTAAAATTCTGCTTGCTCTACAGTTGCTAGGGATGGCCTGACCTAGCAAAGAAAATGCAGAGTTAAGCAAGATTCACCAGGGACCCTTGTGCACTAAGACATAATAGGTATCACCAACCTGGAGCAGGACCACCAAGACAGCTTTGAGGTTGATAAGAAGGTTCACCCACAAAGTTCCTTATTGGCTGCTAAAACATTATTTCTTTTGTCAAGCAATACCCTCAGAATATTGGTTTTTACCAAATATTGAGATGTTTTTAGTTGTACCACTTTCTCTCATTTTACTTTTATTTCATCTTATTTGTAAATTTTCTACAACCCACCTTTAATATTGCTTATCTAATGATGATGCTTTTAAACCTTAATAACCTCTAACAGATCTGTACACTTGCCAGATGACATTATTTTCATTTCACCACTTCATCTCTCCCCTACGCTCTATTCTCCTTCCTTCTCACCAGCCCCTTCTACCTCCACCATCCCACCTTCCCAAGGGATTCCAGCCCTGGGACCTCTGGGCTGTACTGTGCGAGGATTCACCTTCACTTCTAGCTGCAGCCCTTATCTGGAAGGAGTTCTGTAGCCCTTGTGTCTAACATGACACTAGAGTAGGGATTGAGGATGATATTCCTCTGGAGAGCCCGGGTTGCTTGCTCATGAGTCACTCGTGTTGCATAGGATGTGTTATCATCTCAGAAGCCCCAGAAGGCATCACTAAAAAACAGCAACTATTGCTGTCTTTAATGTTGCTGCTGTTTTTAATGCTAAACTCAGCTCAGGAAGAAAAGGGAAAATGATGTTCAATATCTTCTGTTTAAGAAGACAAGGACGTATGTAAAAGAGTTTAAAAAGATTTTGGGAGGAAAATGTTTTAAAAAATCAGAAAGAAGTTGAGATTCAGTTATTTAGGAGATTCACTCAGATGGAAGGGAGACTTGCCCAACACCGCTGCATTACCATATTCAACCCCACAAATGAGAATCAACATTCATTGAACATATGTGACATTATTGAGAATGGATTACTGGGGATAACTAAATTTTTGATAGGCATTCTCTTTTTTTTTTTTTTGCTATTTTAGATGTCACCAGCTACAGTAGAATAGCAGAAAGGTCTTTGTTACCCAAAGCTCTTGAGGTGTTACTTACTGAGAAGGTCTGTCTGAGATTCCTGTTCCATAAGAAAACGCATCTCTTCAATTTTCTCTTGAAGCCAAATACTGATTTGCTCAATTTTTTCATCTCTTTCATGCAGCTTCCCTATCAGATTTTTTATTTCTTGCAAGGTCTCATTACCACTCTCTACCAATTCCTTTAAAAAGTAGCATTTGGGGGTATGTGAATATAAATTGCAACAAAATAAATAAAAACATATTTTGTATAAGTGAGTCATGCACAAGACAAAAATACATAGGCAAAATTGGTACTAGTCATGTAAAATAAGTGTCTGTAGACAGCAAATTCACAAGGTTCTGTAAAGGATCTCAGAAAAGTGGATTAGCAAATGAGAAGATTTAACAGAGTACTCACTGAACTCCAAATTTTAACTGGGTAGGGTAGTGGTGGTGGTATAAAAAAGCCAGCCCATCTTAAGAGCAGCACAGAATTGCAGAGGAGATTCAGCATGGCTTAAAGCTTAAGAACTTTGGAATCAGGCTGGATCTGAGCTTTAAATCCCCATAAGTTCATCAACTGTTTGGTCTTCGGCAAGTCACTTAAACTCTCTGAGCCTCTGTAGCTTCATCTAAAAAAGGCACTACTAACACTTCCCTTAGCCACTGTTTTAAGGGTTAAACAAGGATCACATGTAAACTTTAAATACTTAGAAAGTAGCAGAACCAGGATTTGAACTACAGCCTACCTCCCTCTAAAGGGGGGAGGGTTGGAGACGGTGAATGGCTGGTAAAACATGGAGGAGAGATGGAGTTCAGAATTGACAACTTTGTCCTAAAATGATCTGTGTTCAGTTTGTGCTTGAAAAAAAAAATTGTAATTCCCCCATTCCCACTTTAACTGAAGTGGTAGAGTGGGAAGACAGCTTCCCAAAGGATTAAGATTTCATAGTGATATTTGGTACTCTTAAAAATAAGACAACAGGCCCAAAATGGAGTCACTTACTCTAAACCCCATGTCACCAAACTGCGAGACTTAATTACAGTTTCAGTTCTCTCAGAAATGGAATCTTAAACCAGTCAATCAGGAATCTACCTGATCAGTACTAGTCAGGTAATTTGCCTAGTAGACCCCTGCCATCCCTGAGAGGAAAGTGACCTTGCAACAGCCAACCTGCCTTTTTTGCCTGGAATAACTTCCTTGTTCCTGATCCCTTCTGACTATAAAATCTTTCATTTGTACAGCTCCTCAGGGCTCCTTCCTGTCTGCTAGCTTGAATGATGCCTGATTCATGAAGTGTTGAATAAAGCCAATAAGATCTTTAAAATTTACTCAGTTGAAATTTGTTTTCTAACAGCACAAAGGATACATTTTAGGATATGATGATCACACCAGCTCTGTCACTCCCTGCAAATCCTGACCTCTTTCCTTACACACACACTTATTAGGTAGGTGAATATCTTAGAAGTATGATACTTATGGAGGCAACACAAAAAAGCTCACCTTAAGTGTAGTCCAAAATTCAGTCCACAAATCCGAATATTGTGCTAAATTAAAGATTTTTAAAATGCAAAAGTTAGTGAAATAATTTGAACATTTTTATTCAAGTAACGCTATTCGTTTTTCAAAAATTATTTTTATCTAAAAATTCCTACTTCCAGGGCTTCCCTGGTGGCGCAGTGGTTGAGAGTCCGCCTGCCGATGCAGGGGACACGGGTTCGTGCCCCGGTTCGGGAAGAACCCACATGCCGCGGAGCGGCTGGGCCCGTGAGCCATGGCCGCTGAGCCTGCGCGTCCGGAGCCTGTTGCTCCGCAACGGGAGAGGCCACAACAGTGAGAGGCCCGCGTACCGCAAATAAATAAATAAAATAAATAAAAATTCCTACTTCCAAAATGTCAGAACAACACTTGCCCTCCCACTTTAAACAAGGAGAAAATGGGACTAAATGTATAAAACAAGTATATTTGTTTCAATATCCAGTTTTCAGATACTGGAGAGTGCGCAGTACAGAACTGTGACACCTGAAAGAAGGGGGAGAAATGTGAGCGCTATGACCACTGGGCTCTCTGCTGGGGGTGTGAGCAGAGCAAGGCAGTCTCACACAGATAGAGAAATCTGCTCAAAGATTAGCAAATCAAATCCAGCAATATATGAAAACAATACTAGGTTTTGAACAAGTGGGTTTTATCCCTGGAGTGGAAGATTGGTTTGACATTCCAAAATCAATCAATGCAATTTCCCATACTAACGTCGTAAAGGAGAAATACCACCTGAGCATCTCGGTAGCTGCTTGAGTCACTGAGGTCATTCACACAGGCACTGCATGTTTATGTGACTGACCCCCTCCAATAAATACCCTGGACATCCAAGCCCCTGTGAGCTCCCCTGCCTAGCACCACTTTGCATGTGTCACACGTCATTGCTGGGGGAATTAAGTGCATCTTTGCAACTCCACTGGGAGAGGATGCCTGCAAGCTTGCACCTGGTTTCCTCCAAGCCCTTTTGCCCTTTGCTGATTTTACTCAGTACCCTTCACTGTAATAGACAATAACTATAAAGTATAACAACTTCTGAGTCCTGTGAATCCTTCCAGCTAATCACCAAGAATGGGGACTGTCTTGAGGACCTCTAAAACAATACGAAGAGCTGTAAAATCTTGCTGAGAAAAATTAAAGAAGTTCTAAATAAATGGAGATATATACTGTGTTCTTGGATTGGAAATCTTCATTTTGTTAAGATGTCAATTCTCCCCAAATAGATTTACAGATTCAACACAAACCCAATTAAGATCCCAGCAGGGGTATGTGTGTGTGGTGCGTATAGATTAATAAACTGATTCTAAAACTTATATGGAAATCAAAAGATCTAAAATAGCCAAAATAATTCTAACAGAGAAGCACAAATGTGGAGAACTTGCATTACATGATTTCCAGACTGAATATGAAGCTACAGTAACCAGGACAGTGTGACACTGGTATAAAGTTACATATTTAGAATAAAGGAACAGACTCATAAAACTGATTTTTTAAAAACATCGTTTGAGTGATACAGTGCTAAAAGGAGAGTCTTTTCAAAAATTGTGCTGGCACAATTGAATATGCATAAGAGAAAACCATGACATTTCAACCCTTACCTCGTATCATATGAAAAAGTTAACTTGAAATGAATCAGGGATCTAGACATAAAAGCTAAACTAAAAACTCAGAGATAATGTAGGAAAAAATCTTTGAGAACTTGGCTTAGGCAAAAATGTATTAGACATGAGCACATGTGATTCATTATTCTATGCACTACTTTTCAGTAAGTTTTAAATTTTTCTTAATAAAAAGTTGAAAAAAAATGTATTAGACAGGACACAGAAAATACTAACCCTAAAAGACAAACTAGATAAAGCAGTCTTTGTTCAAAAGAAAATTTTTAACTTCTTTTCTAAGACACCATTAAGAAAATGAAAAGTCAAGCCTCAGACTGAAAAAGGACTCATTTCCAGACTATATAACGATTTTAACTCAATAAGAAACACAAAGAACACAAAGCAATACGCAAAAGATTTGGACAGACATGTGGCAGATTGTATTTTCCAGAGATGGCTCCACGATATATTTCATCTCAAATGCTCTTCCCCCAACATGATGCTGACACTCTTCCCATTAGTAGTGATGTCTCTGTCCCCTCCCCTTTTGCCTGGTGACTGCCTCAACCATTAGGACATTGTGGAAGTGGTACTCTGACTACCAAGGTCAAGTCACAACAATGCCATGAACTTCCACTTTGTTTTCTTGGGATGCTAACTTTTGGAACACAGCAGGCCAAGCAGCTACATGCATGGAGTGGCCACATGGAGGTGTTCTGGTTAACAGTCTCCCCTGAATTCATCTGAGAGCCAGCATCGACACCAGAATTGTGAGTGAGTGGGTCTTCAGATGATTCCAGTCCCCAGCTGCTGAATTACCCCCCAGCCATCAAGTGGCCCCAACCGATGTCATGTAGAACAGACAGGAGTTGCCTCCACTAAGTTCTAACCAAATTGACAATTTGTGAGCAAAGTAATTTGTAACGTCATGCTGTAATAGACAATTTGTTCACGACACTTCACAAAAAATGATATATAAGTGGCCAAAAAGCATATGAAAAGATACTTAACAACCTTAGTCAACAGGAAAACTTAGTCAAGAGGAAATATCATGGGGCTTCCCTGGTGGCGCAGTGGTTGAGGGTCTGCCTGCCAATGCAGGGGATATGGGTTCGTGCCCCGGTCCAGGAGGATCCCACATGCCGCGGAGCGGCTGGGCCCGTGAGCCATGGCCGCTGAGCCTGCGCGTCCGGAGCCTGTGCTCCGCAACGGGAGAGGCCACAGCAGTGAGAGGCCCGCGTATCACAAAAAAAAAAAAAAAAAAAGAGGAAATATCATTACATGCCTAGTAAATGGCTAAAATGTTAACAATTTTAAGTGTTTTGACAATTTTAATTGTTGGTGAGGATGTGGAGTATCCCATTGATAGTGGGATGATAAATTTGTACAAGTACTTTGGCAAACTGGCCATTTCTTATAAAGTTAAACCTGTTACACTAACGGTGTAACCCAGCGATTCCCCTACTTTGTATATACCCAAGAGAAATGAAAACAAATATTCTCAAAAACACTTATAAACAAATAGCAACCCCAAACTGGAAACAATCCAAATGTCCTTCATCTAGAGAATGGATAAACAAAATATGGTATATCCATTGAATGGAACACTACTATACAGCTGTAAAAAAGAGCCAATGATGATATATGCAACAACATGGATGGATCTTAAAAAACACTTTGCTGAGTGAAAGGAGCCAGGTACAAAAGAGTGCATGCTCTATCATTCCATTTATATCTAATCCTTAGGGACAGAAGGCACCTCAATGGTTTCTAGGGACTGGAGGTAGGGTGGGAAATCAACCACAAAGGGACACAAGGGACGTTTTTCAATGATGAAAATGTTCTATATCTTTCTTGTGGTACTAGTCGTTCTAGTGGTACGTACATTTGTCAAAACACATTGAACTTAAGATGGGTGCATTTTATTATATGCAAACCAGTAAAACTGATTTAAACAAAACTTTATTTTTTATATGTAAAGGTCATTCATGACACATTACTTACTCTGAAGAGCTGTCAGCTGAGACGACAGGTCACCTGAGGTGCACATGAGGTCTTCTGCTCCCTTTCTGTGTTGCTCTGTGCTGTTCTTTATGTATGCAATATACTGGAAATTAAAGGCATGTGTTTGCTTTAAGTCGTTTAGTTAATTATCCATGCAGTCACTTAGCAAACATTTATTGATTCCTCCTCTGTGCGACCTACCATTCTAGGTACAAGGGTAACAGTGGTGAACATAGCCCTTGTTAAGCTTACATTCTGGTGAGGGAGGTAAAGGACATTACTTCCTGGTAAGCATTTCAACAGCCAAGTAAACATGGTATTCTGAATTTGCCACAAAAACGAATTAAAAGGTATTCTGCCTAAACACACTGTCTTCACAGGAAAAAAAAATGATTTTTTTTTTTGCAAAATGTGTGTTCAGTACATGTTACAAGGCAGCACTGATGCCTCACTGGAGGCGTTCATAAGACCTCACAGAGATCAAGTCAGGAGAGCCTATGGAATTGCTCACTCTAGTTGGATGTTTCATTGCATTAGGTGGCAGTGGTAGCAGTGGTTTGAGTGTTAAAGTCATGGCTTTCTGTTCTGACCACCCAATGCTCAGGACCTCTAAAGTCTCTGGGAACTCTGAAAGTATGGGCTTTGGGATATAATGTTGGCACTGGCCCAGTTTCAAGCGAGAATTAGTCAAATACTAGAAACTACTGATAAAAATCTTAGAAATAGTGTCTGGTACCGTTGGAGAAGTAGACATGGAACTGTTCCAGAGGACTGTGTTTATAAGCATGTTTCAGAGGGTCTCTCATGCAGCCTTGATCTTGTGGCAGTCTTTGCATGGCTTGCTGGAAGGTTTTGTAGTAAACCAAAGTGCAAGTCACCTTACGCCAAGTCCAAGTCATCATTCTCGCTCTCTTTGAACATGGATCACTATTCGTAGACTTGCCTAGCTCAGCAGGCCTCTCGTAACTCTCCAACTTTCCTCTCTTAGTCCCCCTTTTTGGTCTCCTCTTCTGTTGACTCTTTAAGAGCTGTCTTTCTCCAGAACTCTGTTCACACCTCACTGTTCTCATTCACTATCCCTGAGGAATTTCACCATCTCCCAGGTGTAAAGCCTACCTCTATGCTAATGACACCCTGTCAGACTTTTCCCTGGAGCTCCTCCCGTGGTGTGATTAGGTGCTCTTGCTCTGGGTGACTCTGTATATGCACCCTGTGTAGACTGTCACACTTAACAACCAAATTGTAATTCCATTTGTATACCCATCTCCCCAGTTAGACTGCGAGCTTTCTAAGGGCTTGGGACCGTGTCTTACTCATATTTGTATTCACTGTGCCTTCCCTAGAGTTTGGGACTCACTGATGCTTAAAATGTTTGTCGAATGAAGGGATGCGATCATTAAAACAGAGTGGTAAGTGAATAAGATAAACGAATAGGGTCATCCAGGGACTCGTAGGTGGACCTTGAATCCAAAAACAGAACTTTTAGAATCAGTCTTTAACATAGTCAGTCATCCATTTGCTCACCCATTGCCAAAACAGCAATGAAAATTCCAGTTAGATTAATAAATAATCTACATCATCTTGATAGAAGACAGCCTGGTGGAATATTTCACAGGTGGATGAAATTTCTTACAAGGTTGTTTCAAGGGCTAGAATGAAGATGTGTCAGATGTGTGCAGGTTCTTGCTGATGGTACCTGGGCTCTGCAGAGCACATCTACCTTTTCAAAGTACATTAGTACCTCTTATGCCATTTTAATTCTACCAAAAAACACATGATATTAGTGGGAAAATTGTTGCCACTTAACCAATGGAAAAAAATATTGCTCAAAGAGGTAAAGAGATTATCCCCTTACTTAGAGTCTTACCACTGTAGGACTGTTTTCATTTTTCCAGTTATTAAAAATTCAAAAAAAACCCCAAAGAGACTCAGTTTCCTAATCTATAAAAGGGACATAATGTAATATCCACATACATTATCCAGGTTATTGTGAGCATCAAATGGGACTGAATTCCTTTTACATGTGCGGCATTGTGCAAAACTCTTGAAATACATTGATACAGATCCTGATCTTTGAGGTCAATAAGGTTTACCAGAAAAAAATATTTTTTAAATTGCATTCCTTTTGCACTTTCAGTTTACAAAGAAGTCACCTTCACACTATGAATTTAGGAGTTATTCCCATTTTAAGGGGAGAAAAATGAAGCTCACAAGTTAAGTGATCTGCCCAAAGTCACACAGGGTTACCAGTGAGTGACAGATTCAAATAAGTAACTCAAGTATAAATAAGTAAAATTTAATCATTTGAGATTGAGACCTTAACTTTAGGGGTTGGATGAACAAATTCCTTTGCTTTAAAAAAAGCTGCAATCAATATGAAACAGACAACCTAACTTTTTAAACAGGCACAAGATCTGGACAGGTACTTCACAAAGAGGGCATCCAAGTGGCCAACAACCTATGAATAGATGCTTCATTAATCATCAGGAAAATGCAAATTAAAACCACCAAGGGACACCTCTATACACCCTCCAGAATGATTAAATTGACAAAGGCCGAGTTTCATAGAGAATGAGGAACAACTGTGCTCTCATACACTACTGCTGGCAGTGGCAGTGAGCGCAACGTCTTTGGGAGACTGGCACTGAGCACTAAAGTGGACCATATGCCTCCCTATGGCTCGAGAATTACACTTGAGATGTTTACCCAAAAGAAATATGTAATTTTATTCACTAAAAAACAGGTAGTAGAATGTTCATAGCAACACTCTTTGTAATAGTCCAAATTAGAAACTCTCTAAACCCCCATCAACAGTAGGCTGTATAAATAAACTGTAGTATTAGTTATACAATGGAATACAATACATACATACAATACAATACAATACAGAACTAAGGAATGAATGAATCATACCTTCACTCAGTAATAAGAATGAACCTCAAAAACATAATGTTGGGCAACAGAGTGCATATTGTATCATTTCATACATATAATGTTCAAAAACAGGCAAAACTCGCCTATGGTATTAGAAGTCAGTATAGCATTACCCTTGTTAGGAGGTTAGTGACAGGAAGGCACAATGGAAGATATCTGGATTCTGTTGATGCTTTGTTTCTTCATCTAAGTGTTGGTTACCCAGTGTATTCATTAAGCTGTGCACTTATGATTTGGGCACTTTTCTGTGTGTACTTTAAGTTTCACTTAAAAAGTTTTAAGAGTTATTCTCTCTTCTCTTGTAACTAGTGCAGGTGTAGACAATCAACCAAGACCATTGTGCAAAGTGAAGTGCACTTGAACTTACCTCTTTTAATCTTTTATTTGCCAGAAGCAAATCATCTGTTTTTAGGTCATGTACATAGATTTCATTTTCTAAGTGCTTTAGAACTTCAAAATGAGCTTTGATTTTACGGCTTTCGTGATCTCTTAATTGTTTTAATTCTTGCTTCACTTTATTCTGCTCAAACATAAAACCCACAGTTATTGCATAGAGTTCAACTAGCAGGGCCCCAGTGTATTAGTTCGCCTGGACCACATTCAGAGAGGGGTTCTAATTACAACTGACCCTTGAACAATGCAGGGGTGAGGGGCACAAACCCCCTCCACTCAAAAATCTGCGTGTAACTTTACAGTTGGTCCTCTGTATCCCCAGTTTCACATCCGCTGATTGAACCAACCACAGACCGCGTAGTACTGTGGTACTCATTCACTGAAAAAAATCTGCATATAAATGCACCCACAGAATTCAAACCTATGTTGTTAAAGGGTCAACTGTAACTCCTTGACCATCAGCAGAGGTTATGGACACCTTCCCTTGAAAAACTTTATATAAACTCCAAAGCGAATGGACTCTGGGAAACGAGTCTATGGATCCCAAGTTAAGAGCCAAAGTTAAGTTGTTGAGATAATTTCACAAAATAGAATATACTTTGACATATGAACAATTACCTGGCAAAAGTGGGGAAGCAGGGAGCGGAATTTATTGAGGCTCTTTCAGTGAGGACTTAATATTTCTCAAAAGAAGAAGAATATTACTTTATGGATTTTTCAGAGTTCTCTACAGTTTTCTCTACTGAATTCTCTAAGCAGTTTTCTATTATTATACTGCTATAAATCACATAATCTTTGTACATTGTATAATCATCCCTAGCAGCATCTTATAAAGAATATAGAATCATATATATAGTATACTTACTTGTAATTTTCCCCTTCATATGTTTCTATTTCCATAATGCACTGAAAGTTACTTTTGAGATCAGTGACTCTCAAAGAATACATTTTATTTTTAATTAACCAACTCCACATACATATGTTTATCATTAAGTATTGATTATAAAATTTGAAAAGGTAGTAAGCATCTATTCACCTGCTCCCATCTCATTCACCCCCTCCACACCCACAACTTTGGCCCACTTATCCTTGTCTTCTTAGGAATTTACCAGAATAACAGATCTGAAAAGAACCTTAGGAAGCATACTCTGATCTCTACCTTTTAAATAAGGAAACTGAATCCTCCCCAGTGATTTTCCAGTTTTTTGTTTCGTTTTGTTTTTTGAAATTTCGGCCACGTGGCACGGCACTTGGGATCTTATTCCCTGACCAGGGATCAAACCTGTGCCCCTGGCATTGGAAGGTGGATTCTTAACCACTGGACCACTGGGGAAGTCCCAGGTTACATGTTCATTGCTTCTGAAGTTGCTCTCTCTCTACATACAAACACACACACACGTATATATATGTGTGTATATGTATATATCTATATACATATGTGTATGTTGTGACTAAAAATTTCAAAACATTGATATTAACAGAGTAAGTTTAAAAAATGTGAATTTCTTGAAAACTCTAATGTGCTAGGTAAGTATCACTGTCTGTATATACCAATATTCTAATAAAAGAAAAAAGAATGAATACATTGACTCTTTACCGTCTTGTTAAGGTATCTTAAAAAGTCTCTTGACAATTGAGAAATGTCATAATTCAGTAAATTCTGCTCCTGCTTTTGTGCTATAAAAAAGAGAGAGAGGAAAAAATAACCACCTACAATGTTCTTTGATTAAAAGACAATAATCAAAACAAGACATATGCCTGGTTTTAGAAGCCATACACTATGATAAGGCTTATAACAAACACTGGAAGTCAGGCACTCCCCAATGCTGCATCCACCCCTGTGTTTGACTCCTCAGAATCAACCATTTTAAACTCATTTTAACTTTTTCCTCTTACATTTTCTTAAAAATCTTTTTCTTAAAATTTTTTCTTTAAGAAACTTTTTTCTTTCTTAACTTCTTCTGCTCGCTTCCTAACATAGTAGAGGACACAGCCCACTTACCCCCATCCCTGCACCTCCCGCCCACACCCGCAGCTCCATGTTCCCTCCCTCAACCTCCTCGTGAAGTTGTGGATTTTGTTTAAATGAATTTTAACTGTTTGGATCATTATGACAATGTAAATATTATTCACTGATGAGACAGTGTAGTATGATTACACTTCCTTTCTTATATAGTTTCTTGTTTTTCCTGGAGGTAAAAATTACCTCACTTTTTGAAAGAATTGCTTAGTTTTCCATGTACATGTCATTAATTCATATCAAAATCTATAACAGAATTGTAAAATCTTTCTGAACATTACTTCCCACGTGGTCAAACACGTTACGTAATCCATCAGTTCCCCTTCTCTACCCTCTCCCACTACCTTCTGTACATTTTTCTTTAGTCCTGCCGCAAAGGTGACCTCCTGGGACTTTCCTCTGCATCTCTCTCATGTTGGACCTCCTGCTTTCTGAATCTCATACCTTTTTTTTCTCTTGATTTATTTCCTCTGTTTATTGAAGCAAATTTTATGTAGCTTCCTGAGACAGAGTAAATGAGATCTTGTATATCTAAATATATCTCTATTCTAAATCTATACTTGACTGGTAGTTTGGATGGGTATCTAATGTTGGAAATTATTTTCTCTCAAAATTTTGAGGCGATGTCTTCTAAATTCTATTATGATATTGATGTAAAGAAGTCTGAGACCATTCTCAGACTTGTGTGAGATCTGCTTTTTCTCTCTAGAAGCTTTTAGGATCTTCTCTTTTTTTTTTTTCTCCTGAAATCCAACAGTGATGTAGCTTAATGTCTTTTCTTTCATATATTGTACTGGGGATTGACAGGCCCTTTAAAATAGGAAGTTCATATTCTCCAGTTCTGAGAAATATGTTTGTAATATTTCATTGATAACTTTATACTTCCCACTTTTTTTCTGGCCTCTTTTTCTGGCCTTCCTGTTAGTCAGATATTTGACACCTCAGAACAGTTTTATAATTTCCTTACCATTTTATCCTGTTATCTCCTTATTTTTTGTTCTATTTTTGGAGAGATTTCCTTAACTTTTCTTATAATCCTATTGAATTCTAAAATTTTAGTTGCTATATTTTTTATTTTTAAGAGCTCTTTTTTGTTCTTTGTTCTTTCTTTTAAGCATCTTGTTCTTTTTCATAAATGCAATATCTTATTTCTCTAAGAATATACTTTAAGATATATTCTCTATACTAGAGAGAACATATATTCTGAGCAATATACAGAGAATATATATGTATTATATATAATAATATACAGAGAATATATACTGAGAATTTATCTTTAAAAGTATTCTTATGTTATTTGTGTTTATGTTTCCACCAAGTTCTATTTTTCTATCTGCTTTAGTTTATGTCATTCATGCTGGAGTTTTTCCTGAGATGTCTGGTGATCTTTGACTATCTAATCCTACTTAAGGGTGAGGGACTAAAAGGTTTGGTTCCTGGGTGGACTTCACTGTACAGTGATCAGGAAGTGATCACCCATTTTGTTGGGGGGCTCTCTAATGTTAGATTCTGTGGAGCTCTTTGAAACTGTTCAGTGTCCTTGGGGAAGAATCCAACCATCTTCAGGGTGGGGAAGGGATCACAGAAGAGTTATAACACAACTGGCTGGCAGCCTTCATCAAGCTGAGCAGTGGAAGGGGGTCTCAGAACAGCACCTGTTTTCTGTGCTCAGCCATATCTGATATCCTGAAGTTTAGAACCCTCTTGCCCAATTTCTCTGCTGGCATTGTGGAGGAATAGTCAGTCAGTGGCACAGAAGAGGACATTTGACCTGGGGGTCTAACTGCTTGCTATAAAGACTTCCAGCAAATCTTCAGCCCCATGACTCATCTCAGGCTTCACAGTATCCCTGTCCTCCAATGTCCAAGACTTCCCTGGTCCTGAGGAGAGAACTTCTTGTCCTCATGCTATGCTTCTCCGTGAGCACTTGCTAGTTAAACTTCTTTTTCTGCTAATACCTCTATCCAATTACACCTTCCAACAATTTGCTGTTAGTTATTATCTGTTGATGTCTTCTCTGCCAGTCTCTTTGTACTTGTGGGTTTATATCTTTAAATAAATCTTTTGCACATATTTTATGAAGTTTTATTAGGGAGCAAAGATAGATGCATGTGTTTTATCCATCATATTTAATCACAAGTCACAACATTATTCTTTATGTGTACTGAGCCTTTATATTCTACCCTCTATAAGTCTCACTCCTGGCAGGTGAAGTATACTTTCCTACTCTCTGAAGCACATTGCTCTTATGTCCCCTTTCCTTCTTTTCTCCTGCCTTCCTCTCTTTTCTCTACTTTCTTCAGTATTTTATCCCTTTTCTTTGACTTAAGAGAATCAGTTCTTGCAATATACTGCAATATATTGCCTATTTTTATACTCATTGTGTTTCTTATATCCTCCAGCCAGTGCAAGAAGGGATGAAGGAAGGGTGGGGGAGTAGAAAATTGGGAACGGAGTACATATATGATGCAAGTCTTGGTAAAAGTGGTAAAAAAACAAGAAAACCTAACTGAGTTGACTAAATGAAAATGTGGCAAAAGTGGAAAATCAACTGAGGAATGGGAACCAGACCCAGGTACTTTTTCTTATAATATTCTTATATTCTTAAAAATCCACCTTCCTTGAAAATTACCACTATTCACTTTGAATATCTGTTTATTTCACACTTGACCATATTGGGTTTCCACATGACTACCCTGTTTTGACACACTGCTTTAATTCCTATCCCCATATTCATCTTTGCCAGCTGGTCAGTCCCACCACAATGCACATTTTTTACTCCCATTCTAGTAAAAAATGTGCAAATTTTCTGTAATTTTGGTCCTGACCTGATTCCAATGGCACTCCTTCCATCATCTAGAAGATAGAAGTTCTAGAAGTTGTCCTTCTTAATAACCTAAATCCTTGGATAATGATCCTTTACTCCCCAAATTCAAAACAAGACTCTAGGGATGGTTCTGGATCTGTGAAATTTGGGGTTCAGGGTTAGCTGACCACATCCAATTTTTGTGGAGAAAATAATTATCTTCTATATTAAACACACACATGGTGTGCCATGTAATAAAATGCAAAATATGCATACTTTCAGACACATTTCATCTTCTCTATGAAGCCCCCAGATCTGAGACAAGCTCTTATCTATCTCTGCCTTAGGGGCAGATTAGTGAAAAAAGTGTAAGGAGTACATACCTTATAAATGATTAAAGTCATAGCTAGAAAATGATTAAAGTCAAGCTGTAAATTCATGTTAAGAAACAAAAAATTTTCCACATGGCAGGAGATAAAGGAGTTGGTTCTACCTTTAGCAAGTACAGAGAGAAACCATATAATACAGTTGCTACTAATTCTTAATTTTAAACAGTTTTAAAAGAGAAAAGGAGGAATTTGACAAGAGTTAACAGTAAGATTGTGGTGCAGAGAAGAGGAAATTAATAGAAGAGGCAAAAACTAGAGAACAGAGAGTTAAAGGTGATGGGAGAAGTTGGGAGAATTTCACCACTGGCTTGTGATGAATGATCCACTTTGTGTTAGCAGACAACAGTGAAATCCTTACCTGGGCTTGAGTTCAATTACTAAGTGCTTCATATGTACCTGTAAGAGTATCAGTGAGATTTTCAAACTGTCTGTTTTTGTCCATGTATTCTTCTTCTGCCACCTGAAGCTGTGGAAGACACTCGACTAGTTCACTTTCCTTTTCTTTGTTACTTTGTGTTTCCTCAGCGAATCTTTGCTTTAAAGACAGTAAAGCTGATTGTGAGTATGATTTTGGAGAATTCACACAGTATTCTAGAGCAGAAGGTAAGTTCTTTGGCGGGGAAAGTTCTGTCTGTCCTGGACTCCTCTTATCCTAAGGTGCATAGAAAGGTATCTGGCACATACTAGATATTTAATAAATATTTGTTGGCTGACTCACTGACTCTCTGGCAATCTATACTGTTAGGAGATTAAATTCACTGGGCTCTCCAAAGATCCTTTCAGTTCTATAGCTGTACTGCTATGGTTCTATTACTGCTACCTAATGTGTACCTCAAAAACGTATTTGAGAGACTTTCTCTCGATTGATCATATTTTATGAAAAAGAACAAAACAAAACCAGGCAGAAAAACAAAGTATATACCAGCTCTAAGAAATGTGGATGTTAGTAAGAAAGGGAAGGGGGTAGAAATAAATGGATATGATACTACAATAAATGGGTTAAAAGTGCCGAAAGTAAAACATGAAAATGCCTGCGTATTTATTCAAACTCAGGTTTTATTTAGTTTCAAGTGGAATATGGTTGAATCTCTCTTAGAAAGTCAGGGTGGATTTAAAATAGCGACTAAGGCAAAGACAGCCAACTGACATTTACTATCCACTCTCCTGCCCTTCGATATCAGGACTCTTTGAGTTTTAGCTGAGCATATGGCTGCCAACTAGAGTGAGTTCTCAGCTTCCCTTGCAGGTGGGTGTGACCAATGAGTTTGTGAGCGGAAGTGGAGTGTGCCATTTCTGGGTCCTGCCCCTCAACAGGAAGGGGTATATGCCCCCTGGGTCCTTCCTCCTTCCCCTGGCTGGAAGAGGATGAGAATGGAAGCTGCCACTTGGACCCACAGATGTTAGTCTCATGCCGAGGGTGGCAGAGCTACCCTTCCAGCCCGCCACCCCTTCCCTTCAGCCTATACCGGGAAAGAGAAATAAATATCTCTCTTCTGTAATGACCATGTCAGAAGTATCTGAGTATCTGTCTTAAATAGATACTCAGACTCAAAGATTTAAACTGGCCATAATTGACCCAGTTTACTCTTAAAAACTTTTTTTATTTTTATCTAAGTTGCATACACACATAATTTAAAGGAAACCCTGAGGACCAGCAGAGCAATGCCAGACATGCTTCCCCAGTGGGAGATGCCCTCACAACATAGCCTACCAGAGGCTAGTTTCCATTGACCCCACCAAAGTGGTAAGTTAGTGCAAGAGAAGGAGATCCACAGGGGTAGATGTGAAGGACTCCCTGGCCTAGAAGCCCCATGTTTAAATTGGAACCAACATCTCTTGGGCATACCTTCTAGGTCTATACAAGGGACATGCCCATTTAAAAGAGGCACCAAATCCAGGAAAGCCCAATGCTCTGGTTTCCCGCTAGTTATTCTCCTGGTCAAGATGCAGCATACTAATAAAGGGTTGTTCTATATAAGCAATGTTGCCTGATAATACAACTGATAATCCACCTTTATCAGGCTACGAGGGGAAGAGCCAGAAAGTTAAGCCAAGGTCGATTTCCTAGTAAAGGTAGAGGATTGTTAACCCTTTAGTACACATCTTGCTTATGTTCACCGCATTCTGGCATCTCTTTGATAGAGCACCTTGCTCGCACCCTATTTTATACAGTGATATGCTGTCCCATTCCAAATTACCATTAGAATCCTTATGAATAATACAGAAAGACAAAAACATACATAAAACACCGTAATATAAAAATATTACTATGCAGAATCAGGAGTAAATTCTCCAGACTGCAGTATTAAGAAACGCATATCTATACTATATTCTGTAAAAAAGAATGGCCTGGGGGGATAAGGAGGCATGTGAATGCATTAATTCATTCCCATTGCCTGCACAAGGCTGAAGCTGCCAGCAGCACCCTGACAAGAAACCACGCTCTTCTTTATGCTAGGAGTGAGGGTTTGGGTATCAGCTGCTGCTGCAGCTCAGGCAAGGTGGTGTTTGCTGGCTCAGCTTCTTGGAGTTGGGTGACCTGTCAGGCCCACAGCTTCTTCAGATCATTCAAATCTCCCCTCAGCTTCCCTGAGTCCTGAGCCACGTGCATACGTAGCCCAGTGATGAAAGGCTCCGGCTTCTGCTGCAATTTTTGGGCGTTGAAGCCTTGGAAAGGAGAGTGGCCAATGCAGGTACCAGTCCAAGCTCATGAGTTCCACTCATCCTGCGACTTCCAGTTTGACCTTGCTTTCTCCACTTCCTGTCCATCTTTCCTTCCGAACTGCCTACCCTGCTGCCTTTGGGCCCCGGCTCCAGATGTAAAGCTAAAAGACTCACTAGACTACATAACGAGCTCCCACAATGGCAGAAGGTCAAATCCTCTAATAAACCCCTTTCCTGGTAGCTCTGTTTCTCTGACTGAACCTTGCCAGACACAGGGCTGAAGGACCCAGCAGATCCAACCGTGATCAATGTGTCAGTGCTAGATCAGAGTGATGCAGAAGGCTTTGCAAGCTCTGACAGGAACATTGTAGTGGAGGCCCCTGGGTATCGGAGCCAAGTCTACAGAAGAATTAGTCACAGCACCACCTAGAAGAAAACACCTCTCAAGATTTGGAAGTTTACATTCTGAACCAGTGACTAATATTCAGGGCTCTTTTCCTTGGGAATGCAGTGGGCCTTCTCACTATTAAACCTAATGATTTTGCTCCCCCTCCCTGTGAATTTGGCTCTGTCAGTCCAGAGATCTTACTACTGGTGAGAAGAATGATTCTATCAAGGGTACAATAATGGTTCCATAAACCAAAATCTGAGGGTGGTTCCTCTCCAATTTGGGCTCCTCATGCCACTGAACTAAAGGCAGAAATGGGATTCCAATGTGCCCAGGGTTGCTGATGATGATTTTCAAGGGGAAAAGGGATTTATAATAATGGCGCACAGGCTGCCATCTGTCTATGACTTCGTGTAAATGAGGCAGAGGTGGACAGAGTCCTGCAGGGAGCACACAGCCTGGCAAGCAGACTGTCTGCAGAAATTTTCTCATCTGCAGCCTTATTCTTCTAATTTACTTACTTTGCCTAATTTCATTGTATAAGCTTGAATGCAATGTTAAATGGTGTCCTTGTCTTATTCCTGACTCTAAGAGGATTGCCTTCATTCGTTTACCATTAAGTACGACTGGTAACCTCCGTCAGCTCTATTTCAAAAAACGTCTGAGATGCTGACTACTTCCAACCACCTCCTCAGTTATCATTCTGGTTCAAGCTACTTGAACCACCTGGTGTATTGCTCTAGCTTGCTAATTGGTCTTCCTGCATCCACCAGTGCTTTCCTAAATTCTGCTCAACATAGCAGCTAGAGTGATCCTATTTAAATGAAAATCAGATTATTTCAGAATAAATAATCTTCACTCAGAACCTACTACTGGCTTCCCAGCCCATGCAGAGTGAAAAACAAAGTTCTCACAAGGTGTGGCAAGCCTGGGGATGCCCCTTTTAGATCTACCCTCAAGGAAGAATTCACTGTCCTGTGGCAAGGAGTGTGGTTAGCTGACAGCCTCCAGTGTGGTTGGCTCCTTCAGAGTGGCCTTGGCTATCTAGCCAAGACCATGTTCTTTGAGGGGTGGCTTCCAACTAACTGTGTGAGCGAAGAGATGGTACAAGGGTATAGCCATTTCTGCCCAAGGCAGGCCTCTTCTAATGGACGATCCTTGCTCTGGAGTTCCCCAGAGAGTTTGCAGTTTACATAATGGTCCCTGCCCAGTCCTTTCATAGGCATTACACCCTAATAAACCTTTGCACTCCTAATTCCATGTCAGCATCTGCTTCTGGAAGATGAGTCCCTAGAACCTCCAGCACTCTCCCCCATCTCTGCTGCAGCCACACTGCCTCCTTGTCAGTCCACAAATAGGACAGTCCTGTGTCAGAACCTGCATGCTCAGCATGTCCTCTGCTTGCAGCCACCTTCGCCAGATATCTGCACATCACACTTCCTCATAGCCTTTGGGGCTATACCCTTCCCTGATTCCCTGTTTAAAATGGCACACAGACCGCATCACACACACTCACCCTATCCCACTTCCCTGTTTTATTTTCTCTAGAGCATTCATCACCACTGAATATATTACATGTTCTACTGTTTATCTTGTTATTTTCAATCTCCCCCACCCCACTAGAATGTAAGCTTCATAAGGCTTCTGTTTCTTTCCCCCTTTTTAAAAATTTCTGTTTTTCAGAATCTAGAAAAATACTGGGTACCCACACATGCTACAACCAATGGAGAAATGCTTTCCGCCTTGCTTCTTCCTTCTGTTCCTTCTAATTTTGTATAGGTTTGTGCAATGCTTTCTTTCCCTGGTTTGTTCCCTGAGTTGTGCCAGTTCCCATTTCCCCTCTTCCTATTTCTGGCCATCCCTTTCTGACGTCTCTTCCCTGAGTTCCTGTATTTCCATATTGCTAATCTTCCTTGGCACTTCTATGAAATTATTTTTTTCTGAACTCATGGAGGGATGTCGAGTCACAGTTTTCAACACCATTTCCAGCACCATTTTTCTGAGTGCTCTTCATTTGATGGAAAGTTTCATTGCCCCTTCACTTGTTTTTCTCATAGTATTTTTGTGTGGAAGACATATCTGCTTCTTTTTTGCTATTTACATCAGAAAGAATTGGCTTTTTCTGGGACCAGTTATCTGCAGAGGGTTTCTGCAGGATGTGGCAGGGTGTGTGTGGTGGGAGGAAGAGTGGGCTTGGACCAGGGTAAGATCTAAACTTTGAAGTGTAAGGACTCCCTACTCCCTTGCCTTCAAATAAAGCTTCTCTTTGGGGTAGTCAGGCCTTCTTTTCCCTCTTCAAACTGAATCAAGTTGAGGAAGTCTTCTGCTACCATCTCTTTTCTCCTCAGCTACTCTTCCAATGGTGGTCTCCAAGAAACATGGCCTTGTCTATCAAGGTAACACCATCACCTTGAAAAGGTTTGTTTTCTGCTGTGTTTCCAGAGACCTAGCCACTCTGGGCCCCTTGGGTCCTTGCAGTGACTTTTCTCTCCACTTCCCCCATCATCCATGCTCTATTCTACCTCAGGTCAGCCCTTGGCAGTTCCCAGGTCAGTGCCATGCCCTGTCTTTAAGGAGGACTTCTGAGATTGGCCTCCTTGGTCTCCCTCACCCTTCATTACTCTCTCCAGCCTCTCCTGTTCCAGCTCTTCATGGTTTTATCCAACACTCTACCTGTCTCCATGGATTTTGCCAGCACTTCCACAAAACTTGGAGTGTGTGATTTTTTTTTTAACTGAAAACATATTTCTTGTTGTTCTATTTCTTTTTTAGAAAAAGAAGAAAGATTCATAATTTAATTGTAGCCTTGTTTATACTAGAAGATTTACTTTACTTCTAACTGATTAAAATAGCATGAAATACACCCTCCCCTGCATATCACCATCTAAAATTATTCTTAGAAGTAAAATAAAATTTACCTCATACTCGCTCAACTCTTGAATTAACTCTTTTTCTTTGGCAACAAATTCCTCTTCCTCTTGTTTTAATTCTAATGTAAGTTGTTCGATCTGTGCCAAAAACTCATTGACCTCATTTTCTCTAAAACTGGTCTAATTAGGGGAAATAAATGAGGATTTATCATTTGTTTTGTAGCAGTCAGCATTAAATTTTCAAACAGCCAGGTAAATTAATATTTCTGTGCATGAGACTTGGCTCTGATTTCAGGTTATATTATGTCTCAGTAGCCACTGAGGAGGATCTTTTTTTCCCTCCAGAGATTAATTTCTTCACCAAACAATAGCTATAAATGACTTGAGGAAATGGGGAATGGGAATAGTAGGGGATGGAGGGTAGGCACAGGATGAATATAGGAGCTAAATAAATGATGTTTAGTCTCCTTATTTTTAGATAGTTTCCCTAAACACTATCTTCAAGTTTCAGTTACATGCTTCAAAAGCATATTCTGGACAGAACTGCTACTTTGCTAAATTCCTATAGTTAATACAGAGCAATTGTCTACATTTCTCAAGGAAGTTACATAATTCACTCTAAACATGAAATCAGCAGAAAGCAAAATACCTTTTAATAAGGTAAGGTTTAATGAAATATTGAAGAATTACTGACATGCAATATAGGGAGTAAATACTAAGTTCCTTTACCTCTTGTAATAATTTACTGCGTCTAAGTTCAGCATCCTGCATTTTCTCTAAAATTTCTTGTATTTCAGCCCTTATCTTGTTGGTCCAACGTGCATGTTTTTTTACCAAACAAGCTATTTTCCACTGAGTTATAATACTAGAGATTAGAACAAAAAGAATTATCATCAGACTGACATCACAGTTTACTGAAAAGATGAAGGAATTCAAAACAAAACAAATCCTACTATGATTACATAAAATTGTTCGTGCTATTGATGTTGTAGACTAGACATATTAGCTGAAAAAATAAGACAAAACATTAACTGCCTCAATGCCATCTCTGCAAGTTGCTTCACATTAAGTTGTGTCAGTACATCTAACAGGACAGTGGACAAACCACACTTTACCTAGAGCTTGCCTCCTCTAGGTAAAGGATAGAAATGGGGAAGGCTCAGGGGTGTTGGAAAAAGAAGAGTCCCAGACAGAAATAGTAAAAGAATTACCTAAACTACTCAAAGTGCTAGTAAGAAATTTCAAGCTTCTAGGTTCTCAAATTTTTCTCTCCACTCTAACATAAAAAAGCTATATAACCAGAGAAGAGTAAAAATGTGCAACTGGAGTCTTAAAAATAATATTATAATAATGACAACAATAATAAAATATAGCTATGTTTCTGCAAGTGCTTTCTAGGTGTCAGGCACTGAGCTACATACTGTACATCGATCATCTCATTTACCATTCACAACAACCTTATAAGGCGGGTGCTACTATCATTCCTCACTTTATAGGGATGGGAGCAGAGAGATTATTAAATAACTTAGCCCTGGTCACAGAGCCAATAAGAGGCAGAGCAAACAAAGTAGTCCATCTGTAGAGCCTGTGTCCTTAACCACTCTCCTCTGTCCCTGCACATCACCTTCCTTACTGGTGCAAAGAGGCATTGCACATCTTGGCAATTTTACTCTTTGGTGACTTGCCATGATTAGAATGAAAAACTCTGTTTCTGTTTAATGCCAAAAAAATAAAACTAACAAACACATCTAGATCCAAGAAAACTCACAATTTAATTTGGGAAAATAATTTCCTTGGACTCTAGCAAGCACTCTGACATCCTTCCAACTTTGGGGCACTGTTAATTAAGATAACATATACTGAGATTGGTTCAAGATGGCAGAGTAGAAGGACATGCACTCACTCCCTCTTGTGAGAGCACCGGAATCACAATTAACTGCTGAACAATCATCAGCAGGAAGACACTGGAACTCACCAAAAAAGATACCCCACATCAAAGACAAAGGAGAAGCCACAATGAGACAGTAGGAGGGGCGCAATCAAATAAAATCAAATCCCATAACCATTGGGTGGGTGATTCACAAACTGGAGAACAATTACACTACAGAAGTCCACCCACTGGAGTGAAGGTTCTGAGCCCCACGTCAGGCTTCCCAACCTGGGGATATGGCAATGGGAGGAGGAATTCCTAGAGAATCCAACTTTGAAGGCGAGTGGGATTTGATTACAGGACTTCAACAGGACTGGAGGAAACAGAGACTGCACTGTTGAAGGGCACACACAAACAAGTGTGCACATCAGGACTCAGGGGAAAGAAGCAGTGACCCCATAGGAGACTGAATCAGACCCACCTGCTAGTGTTGGCGGGTCTCCTCCAGAGATGGGGGAGGGATGTGGCTCACTGCAGGGACAAGGACAATGGCAGCAGAAGTTCTAGGAAGTACTCCTTGGTGTGAGCCCTCCCAGAGTCCACCATTAGCCCAACCAAAGAGCCTGCAGGCTCAGGTGCTGGGTCACCTCAGGCCAAACAACCAACAGGGAGGGAACTCAGCCCCACCATCAGCAGACAAGGGGATTAAAGTTTTACTGAGCTCTGCCCACCAGAGCAACAGCCAGCTCTACCCACCACCAGTCCCTCCCATCAGGAAGTTTGCACAAGCCTCTTAGATAGCCTCTCCACCAGAGGACAGACAGCAGAAACAAGAAGAACTACAATCCTGAAGCCTGTGGAAAGAAAACCACATTCACAGAAAGACAGACAAAATGAAAAGGCAGGGCTTCCCTGGTGGCGCAGTGGTTGAGAGTCCACCTGCCAATGCAGGGTACATGGGTTCATGCCCCGGTCTGGGAGGATCCCATATGCTGCGGAACGGCTGGGCCTGAGAGCCATGGCCACTGAGCCTGCGCGTCCAGAGCCTGTGCTCTGCAATGGGAGAGGCCACAACAGTGAGAGGCCCACGTACCGCAAAAAAAAAAAAAAAAGAAAAGGCAGAGGACTATGCACCAGATGAAGGAACAAGATAAAACCCCAGAAAAACAACTAAACAAAGTGGATATAGGCAACCTTCCAAAAAAGAATTCAGAATAATGATAGTGAAGATGATCCAGAACCTTGGAAAAAGAATGGAGGCAAAGATCGAGAAGATGTAAGAAATGTTTAACAAAGACTTAGAAGAATTAAACAAAAACACCTAGAAGAATTAAAGAACAAACAAACAGAGATGAACAATACAATAACTGAAATGAAAAATACACTAAAAGGAATCAATAGCAGAATAACTGAGACAGAAGAACAGACAAGTGACCTGGACGACAGAATGGTGGAATTCACTGCCACGGAACAGAATAGAGAAAGAAGAATGAAAAGAAATAAAGACAGCCTAAGAGACCTCTGGGACAACATTAAATGCAACATTCACATTACAGGGGTCCCAGAACGAGAAGAGAGAGAGAAAGGACCTGAGAAAATATTTGAAGAGATTATAGTTGAAAACTTCCCTAACATGGGAAAGGAAATAGCCACCCAAGTACAGGAAGCACAGAGTCCCAGGCAGGATAAACCCAAGTGAAACACACTGAGACACATAGTAATCAAATTGACAGAAATTAAAGACAAAGAAAAACTATTAAAAGCAACAAGGGAAAAAGGACAAATAACATATAAGGGAAGTCCCATAAGGTTAACAGCTGATTTCTCAGAAGAAACTCTACAAGCCAGAAGGGAGTGGCATGATATACTTAAAGTGATGAAAGGGAAGAACGTACAACCAAGATTAATCTACCTGGCAAGGATCTCATTCAGATTCGATGGAGAAATCAAAAGCTTTACAGACAAGCAAAAGCTAAGAGAATTCAGCACCACCAAACCAGCTCTACAACAAATGCTAAAGGAACTTCTCTAAGTGGGAGAAGAAAAAGACCTACAAAAATAAACCCAAAACAATTAAGAAAATGGTAATAGGAACATACATATCAATAATTACCTTAAATGTGAATGGATTAAATGCTCCAACCAAAAGACACAGGCTCACTGAATGGACACAAAAACAAGACCCATATATATGCTGTCTACAAGAGGCCCACTTCAGACCTAGGGACACATACAGACTGAAAGTGAGGGGATAGAAAAAGATATTCCATGCAAATGGAAATCAAAAGAAAGCTGGAGAAACAATACTCATATCAGATAAAACAGACTTTAAAATAAAGAATGTTACAAGAGACAAGGAAGGACACTACATAATGATCAAGTGATCCATCCAAGAAAACATAATCATTATAAATATATATGCACCAACATAGAAGCACCTCAATACATAAGGCCATTCTAAGAGCTATAAAAGAGGAAATTGACAATAACACAGTAATAGTGGGGGAATTTAACACCTCACTTACACCAATGGACACAACATGGACACATCATCCAGACAGAAAATTAATAAGGAAACAGAAGCTTTAAATGACACAACAGACCAGAGAGATTTCATTGATATTTATAGGACATTCCATCCAAAAACAGCAGATTACACTTTCTTTTCAAGTGCACAAAGAACATTCTCCAGGATAGATCACATCTTGGATCACAAATCAAGCCTCAGTAAACATAAGAAAATTGAAATCATATCAAGCATCTTTTCTGACCACAATGTTATGAGATTAAAATCAATTACAGGGAAAAAAACATAAAGAACACAAACACATGGAGGCTAAATAATACGTTACTAAATAACCAAGGGATCACTGAAGAAATCAAAGAGGAAATCAAAAAATACCTAGAGATAAATGACAACAAAAACACAATGATCCAAAACCTATGGGATGCAGAAAAATCAGTTCTAAGAGGGAAGTTTATAGCAACACAATCCTACCTCAAGAAACAAGAAACATCTCAAATAAACAAACTAACCTTACACCTAAAGGAACTAGAGAACGCAGAACAAACAAAACCCAAAGTTAGTAGAAGGAAAGAAATCATAAAGATGAGAGCAGAAATAAATGAAATAGAGACAAAGAAAACAATAGCAAAGATCAATAAAACTAAAAGCTGGTTCTTTGAGAAGATACACAAAATTGATAAACCTTTAGCCAGACTCATCAAGAAAAAGAAGGAGAGGACTCAAATCAATAAAATTAGAAATGAAAAAAGAGAAGTTACAATGGATATCGCAGAAATACAAAGCATCCTAAGAGACTACTACAAGCAACTCTATGCCAATAAAATGGATGACCTGGAAGAAATTCTTAGAAAGGTATAACCTTCCAAGACTGAATCAGGAAGAGATAGAAAATATGAACAGACCAAGTAATGAAATTGAAACTGTGATTTAAAATCTTACAACAAACAAAAGCCCAGGACCAGATGGCTTCACAGGTGAATTCTATAAAGCATTTAGACAAGAGCTAACACCCATCTGTCTCAAACTCTTCCAAAAAGCTGCAGAGGAAGGAACACTCTCAAATTCATTCTACAAGGCCACTATCACCCTGATACCAAAACCAGACAAAGATACTACAAAAAGAGAAAATTACAGACCAATATCACTGATGAATATAGATGCAAAAATCCTCAAGAAAATACTAGCAAACAGAATCCAACAACACATTAAAAGGATCATACACCATGATCAAGTGGGAATTATCCCAGGGATGCAAGGATTCTTCAATATAGGCAAATCAATCAATGTGATACACCATATTAGCAAATTGAAGAAAAACCATATGACCATCTCAAAAGATGCAGAAAAAGCTTTTGACAAAATGCATCACCCATTTATGATAAGAACTCCCCAGAAAGTGGGCATAGAGGGAAGCTACCTCAACATAATAAAGGCCATATACAACAAACCCACAGCAAACATCATTCTCATTGGTGAAAAACTGAAAGCATTTCCTCTAAGATCAGGGACAAGACAAGGATGTCCACTGTCATCACTATTATTCAACATAGTTTTGGAAGTCCTAGCCACAGCAATCAGAGAAGAAAAAGAAATAAAAGGAATACAAATTGGAAAAGAAGAAGTAAAATTGTCACTGTTTGCAGATGCCATGGTACTATACATAGAGAATCCTAAAGATGTCACGAGAAAACTACTAGAGCTAATCAATGGATTTGGTAAAGTTCCAGGACGCAGAATTAATGCACAGAAATCTCTTGCATTCCTATATGCTAACAACAAGGTATCAGAAAGAGAAAGTAAGGAAACAATACCATTCACCATTGCAACAAAAAGAATAAAATACTTAGGAATGAACCTATCTAAGGAAGTAAAATACCTGTACTCAGAAAACTATAAGATACTGATGAAAGAAATCAAAGATGACACAAACAGATGGAGAGATATACCATGTTCTTGGATTGGAAGAATCAATATTGTGAAAATGACTATACTACCCAAAGCAATCTACAGATTCAATGCAATCCCTAGCAAACTAGCAATGGCATTTTTTTACAGAACTAGAATAAAAAATCTTAAAATTTGTATGGCGACACAAAAGACCCTGAATAGCCAAAGCGATCCTGAGGGAAAAAAACGGAGCTGGAGGAACCAGACTCCCTGTCTTCAGACTATACTACAAAGCTACAGTAATCAAGACAATATTGTACTGGCACAAAAACAGAAATACAGATCAATGGAACCGGATAGAAAACCCAGAGATAAATCCAAATACCTGGTCAGCTAATCTATGACAAAGGAGGCAAGGATATACAATGGAGAAAAGACAGTCTCTTAAATAAGTGGTGCTGGGAAAACTGGACAGCTACATGTGAAAGAATGAAATTATAACACTCCCTAACACCATACACAATAATAAACTCAAAATGGCTTAAAGACCTAAATGGAAGACCGGACACTATAAAACTCTTAGTGGAAAACAGGAAGAACACTCTTTTTTTTTTTTTGCGGTACGCGGGCCTCTCACTGTTGCGGCCTCTCCCGTTGTAGAGCACAGGCTCCAGGCGCGCAGGTTCAGCGGCCATGGCTCACGGGCCTAGCCGCTCCATGGCATGTGGGATCTTCCCGGACCGGGGCACGAACCCGTGTCCCCTGCATCGGCAGGCAGACTCTCAACCACTGCACCACGAGGGAAGCCCCAGGAAGAACACTCTTTGACATAAATCACAGCAAGATCTTTTTTGATCCACCTCCTAGAGTAATGGAAATAAAAACAAGAATAAACAAATGGGACCTAATGAAACTTCAAAGCTTTTGCACAGCAAAGGAAACTATAAACAAGAAAAGAAGGCAACTCTCAGAATGGGAAAAAATATTTGCAAATGAATCAATGGACAAAAGATTAATCTCCAAACTATATAAACAGCTCATGCAGCTCAATATTAAAGAAACACACAACCCAATCCAAAAATGGGCAGAAGACCTAAATAGACATTTCTCCCAAGAAGACATACAGATGGCCAAGAAGCACATGAAAAGCTGCTCAACGTCACTAATTATTAGAGAAATGCAAATCAAAACTACAATGAGGTATCACCTCACACCAGTTAGAATGGGCATCATCAGAAAATCTACAAACAACAAATGCTGGAGAGGGTGTGGAGAAAAGGGAACCCTCTTGGTCTGTTGGTGGGAATGTAAATTGATACAGCCACTATGGAGAACAGTATGGAGGTTCCTTAAAAAACTGAAAATAGAATTACCATATGACCCAGTAATCCCACTACTGGGCATATACCGACAGAAAACCATAATTCAAAAAGACACATGCACCCCAATGTTCATTGAAGCACTATTTACAATAGCCAGGTCATGGAAGCAACCTAAATGCCCATCAACAGACGAATGGATAAAGAAGATGTGGTACATATGTACAATGGACAGACAAATGGATAAAGAAGATATGGAACATATACACAGTGGAACATTACTTAGTCATAAAAAGGAATGAAACTGGGTCATTTGTAGAGATGTGGATGGACCTAGAGACTGTCATACAGAGTGAAGTCAGAAAGAGAAAAACAAATATTGAATATTAACATATATATGTGAAATCTAGAAAAACGGTACAGATGAACTGGTTTGCAAGGCAGAAATAGAGACACAAATGTAAAGAATAAACATATGGACACCAAGGGGGGAAAGCTGAGGGGGTGTGCGGGGGGTGGGATGAATTTGGAGATTGGGATTGAAATAAATACAGTAATATGTATAAAATACATAACTAATAAGGACCTGCTGTATAAAAATATAAATAAATAAAATTAAATTTTAAAAAGATAACATATACTACTTATAATATAAATGAGTTTTCTTTTTTTACCATCTCTGAAGTTTTCTTTCCAGGTTATCGTTCAGGACTTTTATTTGTTTCCGATATGCTTCCTTTGTTGCTCTAAAAACAAGAAAAATATATTGGATTTTGCATTTGTGGGAGCTGTTAAAATGTATAGTAGACTGTATGTATAATTCACATGCACAATAAGGCTACCATCTAATTGGGAGACAAAACAAACCTTGTGAAACAACAGATTTTATTGGCAGACTAATGGAAAGACAATTACAATTTTTGCAAGTGTAAACTGATTTTGCAAGTATTCCAGCCAAGGATAGAGAAGAATGGATTTTGGCGAGGCAGTTGAGGAAAGGTTATTAGAGGATAATGTTTAATAGAGGGAGGAACATGGATTGCCAGAATGGAGGTGCAATCTCACCAAGGAAAGGACATCATCCTATGCAAAGAAACAGAGGAAAGGAGCAGCAAGTCAGGACTCTTGTGACTAAGGCAAACTTGCTGCATACAGAGGACATGAAGGGAAATAACACTGACATAGGAAGGGTTAAGGTCAACAAATTGGTGAGGAACTCTGGGTTCTAGACTGAGTTCTGATTTACTGCCATGTATAATTTAGAAAGCCAATAAATATTCTTGAATTAGGGATAAGTGGTAACTAAGGGTAGAAGATGTGCTTGTGAATCTGGGATGAAGGGGAATGTGAAGGCTGTAACAGAGGTATTAGACACAGCTTATGTACAACTCAGTGCCTGTCTATCCTTTCAGTGAAAGATTCGATGATAATGACTTTTCTGGACTGTAAAAGAGAGTCAATTATGAACCTCCTTTTCTATAGTATATTAGAAATTGGCATAGATTTGTTGCTACCATTTATTAAAAAGATAAATGTAGAGGAATGAAGATTAAAATTTTCAAAGGCAACAAACATACCGATGAAGCTCATTGAGTCTGATAAGTCCTTCTTCCATATTTCTGATGTCTACTTTTCTTTTTGATAGGAAGTTTTCTTTCTGAGATATAAATGCCAGTTGTTTCTGATTTCTACCACGAAAAAACAGAGTAATCATATATTTAAGGTTGAAATAATCATTTTTAACTCCTCAGCATAAGAAAATATGCAACCACAAACAAGAATTTAAAAAGTAGTTTGGAAAGTTTAGTTCATGAACTGTTTATCAAATAAATTAGTAAAAATAGAAACAAAGTCTTTTTGCTAGTGGTGGCTAAATTTATGAAAATCTCTAAGCCATGAAAGGAACATTAACTGCAATAGTAACCATAAAAGCACAAGAACAATTCTATAGTATTTTATCATGCTGAGTGGGTGTGTCTCTTTTAATGAATTTATCAGTTCTGTTATGTTATTTTGTAAAAGGTGAAGGAATCAATCAGACCGACTTTGGATAGTGGTCTACCTCTTCCTAGTAGTGTGACCTTGAAAAGAGACTTCACCTGTGGATGAGTCTCAGTTTCCCCATCCATAAAGTGGGGATCACAATACCTATCTCACTGGTTTTAAGGATTAACCGAGATGTGAAGTGACAACGCCAGTGGGTGGCACTCATGAGGCATTTTGTAAAGAGTGGTTATTTTTCATCTCTAACTTACAGAGAAAATAATGGGAAGTTTATGATTTTGTTCAAATTTCTAGACATTGATAGGAATGTGCTTGTAACAGGAAGTACTTTATCTAAGTGTCTCATCTTCTTCAAAACTGCTATGGACTGAATTGTGTCCCCCCACAAATTCATATGCTGAAGCCCTAGGCCCCAGTGAGATAGTATTTGAAGATGGGGCCTTTGGGAGGTGATTAGATTTATATGAGGTCATGAGGATGGAGTCCTCATGGTGAGATTAGTGCCCTCATAAGCAGAGACACCAGACAGCTCTCTCTCTTTTGCGCTCTCTCTCTCTCTCTCTCTCTCTTTCCCCTCTATGAGGACATAGCAAGAAGGTGGTTGGCCATCTGCAAGTCAGGAAGAGAGCTCTCACCAGAACCTGACCATGCTGGCACCCTGATTTCAGATGTCCAGCCTCCAGAACTATGAGAAATCAATTTCTGTTGTTTAAGCCTCCTGGTCCATGGTAATTTGTTATGGTAGCCCAAGCTGAAGAAGACACAAACCAACAACAGTAGTAAATGTTTTATTGTTACAATTATTTGTCATCAGCACATTTTATGATTCAAACTGATAACTTAGTATGATCTGAGGAAAGTTTTTGCCTGAAGAATACTATTAGTAGGCTATTCAATTGGATGATACAAAATGATTGCAATAACTCTCTGCATCCTAAATGCTGCAACAGTGACCATAAATTCAGCTTCACATAAGTGGGCCTGGACACCATAATTACACTTCCATGTGATTTAACTTTGAGTGTAGTAATGTATTACTACTTACATAACTCATACTTGCAAGATGTTATTCTGTAATACTCATCAGGAAAACACTGGTGAAAGCCCACTACCTGCTAAGCAATGGACAAGATCCTGAAGATACAGTGCTGAGTAAGACAGAGCAACTGCTCTGATCTGTTCATAGTTCAGTGGGACAAAGGGATTTGTACCCAGCTGACAACAATGCAGTGACTGATAAAAAGGAATGACCTCAGAGGGACGTTCCAGAGGATCATTGTGGTGAGAGGGAGGTGGATAAGTTAGGAGTGGTAAAACAGAAAGTGGGAAGAACTTATGAGAGGCAAGCCAAACCAAAGAAGCTAAAAGGGGTGAAAAGAGTGGAGTTGGAGAGGAGGATAGGATATTTTTGAGAAATATTTGGGAGGTGAAATTGACAAGCCTTGGTGCTTGAATGGAGTCCTAGTAAAAGATAGGGGTTTCCTTGAATAATTTCCCAGTCTCTGGGTTAGGGGATTGTGTCAATGACAAAACCTTTTTCTGAGAAAGGAAATGTAGGTGCAAAGCCAGTTTCTGATGAAGGTAGATCTCATAGTTTCTCTAGGCAGTCTCATGGGGTAAAAGCATGATTATTCTTTCAAGAGTCTGATTTAGAAGTAAAAATAATAGATTTGGCGTTTATGGATTTGATCTGACCCATATGAGGAAAGCATTATTCAGTATATATAGAGGCGCATTAGGAGTGTATTTACAATTGGGTAAAGAACATTTCATTGTTATCAATAGATTTTAAACTAGGATAAGCTTAAGTGGAGAAGTAACCCATAACTAAAGCATGTTGAGTCATGTATGGATTATGGATAGAAACATACTCAGAATAAATTTTCTGTTTCTGCATAAAAACTTTATCCTCCTCATTTAGGACAATCTTATATTGTCTCGAAACAGTATGCAGTTTCTCTCGTAGATCTTTGTTCTTGAAATGACATTTGTGTAGCTTTTCAGCCATCTAGAAAAAAAAGGAATTGAAGTAGAGGATTTGTTTCACGGCTCTTTCGGTGGGCAACTCTCTAGAGCACTGGGTATATTATTTAACATACAATGACTATGCCTTAAATGTTGAGTGATCTAATTCTATATCAAATATGTAACTGTACGTTTTGGGGCCTCTTCCATAAATTATGACAAATGTGTAGAAAGGTAGTAAACACTGATGCCATAAAGTAAAGTAATAAACCATAGTAAAGTAGTAAACCATAAAGTAATAATTGATATTAAAATAAGAATTGGGATTAATAAACTGGGATCATTCAACAAGATCTGTATGTCCTTTTCCCAGAAAATAAACTACACCAGGGAAAAGAAAATGTAACATCCATAGGAACTCTTGTTCAAAATCTCTTTGACTGGATATCATGCTTAACTTTTGTTAAATATTTCTATTCAAGGACAAAAGATAGTACCCATTAGTGTTCTGAATGAGGTGAGAACTTTGTGCTTGGATGTCTCTACTGAATTGCTTCAAATGAGGTAAGAAAATTAGGTTAGGTAGGAATGGTGGGCTAAGGATCACTAAAATAGATGGATGAAAAGAGTTCTTAAAAGTGTTGCAGAGGGGCTTCCCTGGTGGCGCAATGGTTAAGAATCTGCCTGCCAATGCAGGGAACATGGGTTTGAGCCCTGGTCCGGGAAGATCCCACACGCCGCAGAGCAACCAAGCCCTTGCGCCACAACTACTGAGCCTGCACTCTAGAGCCTACAAGCCACAACTACTTCCACAACTACTTCCACAACTTCTACAACTACTGAAGCCCGTGCGCCTAAAGCCCGTGCTCCGCAACAAGAGAAGCCACTGCAATGAGAAGCCTGCGCACCACAATGATGAGTAGCCCTCACTCGCCACAACTAGAGAAAGCCCGCGCATAGCAACAAAGACCCAACGTAGCCAAAAATAAATAAAATAAATAAATTTATTAAAAAAAATTGTTGCAGAACTAACAAGATAATGAGGAATTAGTAAGCCTAATTCTACAAGAAAGTAAGAATCCAGACTGGTAAACCTAGCACTGAAAACTCCTTTTACTCTGAGGACATTTACTGATATAGAAGAAGCCACTTGGAATCTGAGATTTGGTTCTTTTACATGACAAGGGGGACAAAAGTCAACACTTAGAGCTTATCCAGGTGTTATGCCTGATAAACCTCCTGCCACATTAGTCTGGGATTCCAGAGAGCTTCACCCTCTGAAGAAGAGTGAATTAGAAGCTAACAAGCTATGGTCCAGCCTGACTTAGATCACCAGGGAACCTAAAGGTGGATTAAGGAGGTTTGGGACTGTTAACATCCCAGGTATCTGACAGAAGTGAATGAAATCTGTTCCTGAGAAATACACTGTCATCCTAGACCTCAAATTGTTTCTACAAACACCTTTTTTGAAATACAATGTCCAGTGTACAGTTTTCCAATAGAAGGAAACAAGACAGCATGAACAAAAATTGGCAGAAACAATAGATGACAGAACCAGTCCTACAAAAATACCAGGTATTGGAAATAGACACTGAAATATAAAAATACTGTATTTATTATGATCAAAGAATACTAGACATGCTTGAAAAATATGGCAAGGAATTGGAAAAAATAAAGAGCAACAAAGCAGATTTGAAAATTACCAGTTGAAAAATACAACAACCAAAATTAAGAATTGAAATAAGACCATTCTGCCCAGAATGCAGCAGGGGTAGACAAAAAGTAGAAAATAGAGAAGAGCGAGTAAGATACAGACAGGATATTTTATTAGTACAAATAAGTGTGTTCATATAACTGGAGTCTCAGAAAAACAAGAAAAAGCATGGGACAAAAGAAATATGTGAACAGATAATGGCTAAGAATTTTGCAGAACTTACAAAATACAGCAACTCACGGATTTAAGATGCCCAATAAATCCCAAGCAGGATAAATAAAAAGAAAAACTTGGACATATCATAGTGAAATTGAATAACTAGGTCAAAGGGAACAAAAAAGACCTAAGATAAATGAAAGACATGCTGTGTTCATGGATTGGAAACTTCAATATTGTTAAAACATAAAATCCTCCCCAAATTGATCTATAGATTTAATTCAACCCCAATCAAAATCCAAACAGGCTTTTGGGCAGGACTTGACAGACTGAAATTCAAAGGGCCAAGAATAATGGAAGCAATCTTGTAGAAGAACAAAGTTAAAGGATTTTTACTACTAACTATAAAGGCTTATTTTAAAGCTACTAATTAAGAGTGCATGGTTTTAATGTGAGAAGAGATTAAGTCCAAATGAATAAAATAGATGCTACAGATTCACACATATACTTATAATATATTTATGATCCACAGTTGATTTATGACAAAAGTGCCACTGAAATATAGTGGAGGAAAGTACTATCTTTCCATTTAACAGTGCTAGTTAATTGGACAATCTTATGTGAAAGTATGAATCTGGACTACCATTTCACAGAACACACACACACACACACACACACACACACACACACACACACATTCCAGACAGCTTGCAGTACTTAACGTGAAAAAGCAAACACTAAAGCTTCTACAAGATCACGTAGGAGAATATCCTCAAGACATAGGACATGAAAAGCATAAGCCAAAAAGGAAAAGATTGATAAACTATACTTCATTAAAATTAATAAACTACATTTATCAAAAGATAGATATGTACACGAAGACTGTACACTTACAGTAAATATTCTGTTCTGTATATGTGTAATATTTCATAATAAAAGTTAAAGTTAGAATAGAATTTTGTGTCATTATTGAACTTGCCTCCTATAACTCACGAGAATTAAGATTGGATGTCAGGAAGAGTTCAGTTTTTATCCAACACTTATTTGTGGTCTTTTTGACGATAGCCATTCTGACAGGTGTGAGGTGATATCTCATTGTGGATTTGATTTGCATTTCCTTGATGATTGGTGATGTTGAGAATCTTTTCATGTGCTTGTTTGCCATCTGTATGTCTTTGGAAATATGTGTATTCAGATCCTCTGCCCATTGTTTAATCAGGTTGTTTTTTAGATGTTGAGTTGTATGAGTTCTTTGCATATTTTGAATATTAACCCCATGTCAGATATATTGTTTGCCAATATTTTCTCCCATTCAGTAGGCTGTCTTTTCGTTTTGTTAATAGTTTTCTTTGCTGTGCAAAAGCCTTTTAGTTTGATGTAGTCCCATTTGTTTATTTTTGCTTTTGTTGCTATTGCCTGAGGAGACATACTCAATAAAAATAAGTAAGACTGTTGTCAAAGAGTGTACTGCCTATGTTTTCTTCTATGAGTTTTATGATTTCACGTTTTACATCTAAGTCTTTAACCCATTTTGAGTTGATTTTTGTATATGATGTGAGGAAGTAGTCCAATTTGATTCTTTTGCATGTTGCTATCCAGTTTTCCCAAAATTATTTATTAGAAAGGCTATCTTTTCCCCATTGTATATTCTTGCCTTCTTTGTCATAGATTAATAAACTATATATGCAGGTTTAGTTCTGTGCTCTCTATTCTGTTTCATGATCTATGTGTCTGTTTCTGTGCCAGTACCATACCATTTTCATTACTGTAGCTTTGTAGTATAGTTTGAAATCAGAACGTGTAATACCTCCAGCTTTGTTCTTCTTCCTCAAGATTGTTTTGGCTATTCAGGGTATTTTGTGTTTTGGTAAAAATTTTAGAATTATTTGTTCCAATTTTGTGAAAAATATCACTGGAATTTTAATAGGGATTGGATTGAATCTGTAGATTGTCTTGGGGTATATGGTTATTTTAACAATTTTAATTCTCCCAATGGTAAAATATATATCTTTCCATTTGTGTCATATTCAATTTTTTCATTACTGTCTTATAGTTTTCCAAGTACAGGTCTTTTACCTCCTTAGTTAGATTTACTCTTAGATATTTTATTCTTTTGAATCAATTATAAATGGAATTGTTTCCTTAATTCCTCTTTCTGATAGTTTGTCATTAGTGTATAGAAATGCAACAGATTTCTGTATATTAATTTTGTATGCTGCAACTTTACTGAATTCACTGATGAGCTCTAGTGGTTTTTTGTTTTGGTGGTGGCTCTGGTATTTTCTATGTATAGTATCATGTCATCTGTAAACATTGACAGTTTTACTTCTTCCTTTTCCACTTGGATTCTTTTTCTTGTCTGAAAAAGACTGTGGCTAGGATTTCTAATACTATGTTGAATAAAAGGGGTGACAGTGGGCAGCCTTATCCTGTTCTTGATTGTAGAAGAAATACTTTCAACTTTTGACCTTTGAGTATGATTTTAGCTATAAGCTTGTTGTATATGGCCTCTATTATGTTGAGGTATGTTCCCTCTACACCCACTTTATTGAGTTTTTTTTCATAAATGGGTGCTGAATTTTGTCAAAAGCTTTTTCTGATCTATCAAAATAATCATATGATTTTTTAAAATTTTTATTTATTTATTTATTGTTTATTTATTTTTGGCTGCACTGGGTTGCTGTGTGTGGAGCACAGCAACTTTCTCTGGTTGTGGCAAGCAGGGGCTACTCTTCATTGCAGTGACAGGCTTCTCACTGCACTGGCTTCTCTTGTTGTGGAGCACAGGCTCTAGGCACTCAGGCTTCAGTAGTTGTGGCACATGGCCTCAGTAGTTGTGGCTCGTGGGCTCTAGAGCGCAGGCTCAGTAATTGTGGCACATTGGCTTAGTTGCTCTGTGGCATGTGGGATTTTCCCAGACCAGGCCTTGCACCCATGTCCCCTGCACTGGCAGGCGGATTCTTAACCACTGCACCACCCGGGAAGTCCCAATCATATGATTTTTATTTTCAATTTATTAAAGTGGTATATCACACTGATTGATTTGCAGATACTGAACTATCCTTGCATCCCTGGGATAAATCTTGCTTGAGCATAGTGTATGATCCTGTTAGTGTATTATTGAATTCAGTGTGCTAATATATATATTTTTTTTTTGCGGTACGTGGGCCTCTCACTGTGGCGGCCTCTCCCGTTACGAAGCACAGGCTCCGGATGCGCAGGCTCAGTGGCCATGGCGCATGGGCCCAGCCGCTCCGCGGCATGTTGGATCCTCCCGGACCAGGGCACGAACCCCTGCCCCCTGCATCGGCAGGCAGACTCTCAACCACTGTGCCACCAGGGAAGCCCCAGTATGTTAATATTTGTTGAGGATTTTTGCAACTATGCTCATCAGTAATTTTGGCCTGTAATATTCTCTTTTTTGTGGTGTCTTTGTCCGGTTTTGGTATCAGGGTGATGCTGGACTCATAAAACGGGTTCTTAAATTTTGGGGGAAGAGTTTAAGAAGGATAGGCATTAACTCTTCTTTAAATGTTTGGTAGAATTTACCTGTGAACCTGTCCAATCCTGGACTTTCTTCATTGACAGTTTTTTTTTTTTTCTGATTCATTTTCATTACTGGTAATTGGTCTGTTCATATTTTATATTTCTTCCTGATTCAGTCTTGGGAAATTGTACATTTCTAGGAATTTATTCACTTCTTCTAGGTTTTCCATTTTATTGACATATTATTGTTTGTAGTAATCTCTTACGATCCTTTGTATTCCTGTGGTGTAGGTTGGAATTTCACTTCTGATTTTATTGATTTGGGCCCTCTCTCTTTTCTTCTTGATTAGTCTAAATAAAATTTATCAATTTTGCTTATCTTTTCAAAGAACAATCTCTTAGTTTCATTGATCTTTTCTATTGTTTTATTTTTAAGTCTCTATTTCATTTATTTCTGCTCTGGTCCTTATTATTTTTTTCCTCTTACTTTGTTTTGTTTGTTCTTATTTTTCTAGTTCCTTTAGATGTAAGGTTAGGTTGTTTGTTTGAGATCTTCCTTCTTTCTGAAGTAGGCCTGTATCACTATAAACTTCCCTCTTAGAACTGTTTTTGCTGTGTCCCATATATTTTGAATCATTGTGTTTCCATTTTCATTTGTCTCCAGGTATTTTTAAATTTCCTCTCTGATTTCTTCAGTGACCCATTGGTTGTTTAGTAGCATATTGTTTAGCTTCCATGTGTTTGTGGTTTTTGTAGGGTTTTGTTTTGGTTTGGTTTTGGTAGTTGATTTCTAGTCTTATACACTGTGGTCAGAAAAGATGCTTGATATGATTTCAATTTCTTAAACTTGTAGACTCTTGTTTGTGTCCTAGCATATGATCTACCTTACAGAATGTTCCATGTGCACTTGAAAATAATGTGTATTCTGCTGCTTTCGGAAGGAAAGCTCTCTCTATATATATCTGTTGATTCCATTGGTCTAATGTGTCACTTAAAGCCATTGTTTCCTTATTGGTATTCTGTCTGGATGATCTGTCCATTGATGTAAGTGAGGTGTTAAAATCCTCTACTATTATTATGTTATCATCAATTTCACCCTTTATATTTGTTAATATTTGCTTTATGTATTTAGGTGTTTCTATGTTGGGTGCATATATGTTTACAATTGTTATTTCTTGTTGGATTGATCCATTTCTCAGTCTATAATATCCTTCTTTGTCTCTCGTTACAGTCTTTGCTCTAAAGTCTATTTGTCTGATATAAGCATTGCTATCCCAGCTTTCTTTTTGTTTCCATTTGCACTGAACACCTGTTTCATGCCCTTTCAGTCTGTGTGTGTCTTAGATCTGAAGCTAGTCCCTTATAGACAGCAAATATAGAGAGTTTTTCTTTTTTTAAATCTGTCAGCCACTCTATGTCTTTTGATTGCAGTATTTAGCCCATTTACATTTAAAGCAATTATTAATAGATATGTACTTATTAACATTTTGTTGGCTGTTTTCTGGTTGTTTTGGTAGTTCTTTTTTGTTCATTTCTTCTTCTTTTGTTCTCTTCCTTTGTGATTTGATTACTGTCTTTACTGTTATGTTTGGATTCATTTCTCTCTTATTTGTGTGCATCTATTATAAATTTTTGGTCTGTAGTTACCATGAAGTATATATATAACAACTTTTTTATATATGTGATTAAGTTGATGATCTTAAGTTTGAACACATTCTAACAACCCTGCATTTTTATGCGCCCCCACCACATTTAATGTTTTTGATATCACATTGTCCATCTTTTTGTTTTTTGTATCCCTTAACTACTTATTGTGGATATAGATGATTTTACTACTTTTGTCTTTTGACATTCCCACTAGCTTTTATAAGTAGTTGACCTTTACTCTATGTTTGCCTTTACCAATGAGATTTTTCCTTTCATAATTTTCATATTTCTAGCTGTGGTCTTTTCTTTTCCATTTAGAGAAGTCCCTTTTATGTTTCTTGTAAAGTAGGTTTAGTACTACTGAACTCTTTTAGCTTTTGTTTGTCTGTAAAACTCTTTATCTCTCATTGAAATCTGAATGATAGCCTTGCCAGGTAGAGTATTGGTTGTAGGTTTTTTTCTTTTCATCACTTTAAATATATCATGCCACTTTTTTCTGACCTAAAAAGTTTCTGCTAAAAAGTCAGCTGATAGTTTTATTGGAGTTCCCTTGTACACAGCCAGTCACCTTTCCTTTGCTGCTTTTAAGATTCTTTATCTTTAATTTTTTCCATTTTAATTACAATGTGCCTTGGTGTGGTCCTCTTTGGGTTCATCTTGTTTGGGAATCTCTATGCTTCTTGGACTTAGATCTGTTTTCTTTCTCAGGTTAGGGAAGTTTTCAGCTACTATTTCTTCAATTATGTTCTCTGCCCCTTTCTCTCTCTCTTCTTTCTGGGACCCCTATAATGTGAATATTAATACACTGATATTGTCCCAGAGGTCTCTTAAACTATCCTCATTTTTTAAAAATTCTTTTTTCTGCTCAGCTTAGGTGATTTTCACTATTCTCTTCCAGTTTTCTGATCAAATCTTTAAATCAATTACTGTGAATGATCATGATTATTATTAGTTAATGAAAATGCTACTTTTGGAAAATTTCACATTTTTCACATATACTTAAAATGTTAACTAAAAATTAATTATAATCTTAAAGCCATCATTTCTGTCTTCCTACCTGTTTTATCTTCAGCAATAATTCTTTTTTTTCATAATTAGATTCATCATCCAGTTTTTCCTTGTTATTCCTAAAGAAAAGCCTATGAACAAAGGAAGCCAAATAAATTCCTATTAGGACATGTTTTCCAGCAAAGCCACATTTACTTATGACATCAGAAACTTCCAGTCTCCATCTCCCTATACAATATATTTATTTACAATTCATTAAAATAAACAAAATTTTTACTCTTTTGAATTGATGTATTAATATTTCATTTATTTATATATTAATTTAAGAAGCAATTTTTGAACACCTACACTCTGGGAGATACAGCACAAAGTCTCTACCCTCATGGAAATTACACTCTAGTCGAGTAGACAGACTATAAGAAAGTTATCAAAAAATATATATATATTTCAGATAGTGTTAAATGCTCCAAAGATCACAAAGTAGGGTAAAGGATAGAGAAATCCTGAGAGTGAGGATGGTACTGTAGACAGGTGATTAGGGAACATCTCTTGGGATAACTTGTGAAAGACCTGAAGGATGAGAAGGAGCCAGATATTTGAAGATCTTAAGGAACAGCTTTTCATATAGAAGGAACAGCAGGTGATAATATCCTGAGATAGGAACAAGCTTGGTGTATTGAATATTTGATGAAGACAGGAGTGTGAGAAGGCTGGAGAGTTAGACACAGCCCAGATCATATAGGGTCTTGAGGACAAGGTAGAAGTTCAGATTTTATTTTGAAGGGAACCAGGGGAGGATTTTTTAAGGAAAGGAGTGACATGAACTGATTCACATCTTGTAAAAATGACTCTGGCTACTTAGTAGAGAAAGACAATAGTATAGGAAGATAGACTACGTAGAAGTCTATGGCAGTGGTCCAGAAGAGATAATGGTGGCTCAGATTAAGGTTGTAGTGGTGAAGCTGGTGAGAAACAGCTGGACTCAGGATATATTTTAAAGATGAAGGCAACAGGACATACTTTGGATTTGGCTGGAGTTAGAGTTGGGTTAGGGTTAGGTTAGTTGATTAGCTGGGTTAGGGTTAGGTAGCAAGGAAAACAGGAATGGTGGATGACTCCTAGTGTTTTGGCTGGAGTAACTAGGTAAATAGTGATATGGAAGATTAAAGAAAGAGCTATTTCAAGGAGATGGGAAATTAAGAATTCTGTTTAGGACATGTATATTTGAGATATCCTCCAAGTGGAAAGGTCAAATAAGCTGTAGACTATATGCAGTTAGAGGTCAGGGTTGGATATATAGATATGGAAGTCACTGGGGTACAGAAAGTATGAGACTGAATGAAGTCACATATGGAGAGTATGAGTAGAGAATAGAGAACAGTGAAGGGCTGATAACTCCTAAATTTAGAGACAAAAAGAAGAACTGGAACAAGTAAAGGGTCCTGAGAAGAAGCAGTGTAGTAAATGAAATAAGAGAATGTGAAGTTTGGGAAGCCAAGTGAAGAAAGTATATCAAGAAGATGGAAGTGAACATCTGTGTCAAATTCTATAAAGAATTTAAAAACTTTGAGGAATAGATCAGATTACTAAAATTTGGCAGGATGAAAATCTTTGGTAACCTTGACAATTTTGAAACCATGTCAGTCCTTTTTAAAAAGCATCTATAATTTTTATAGCCTCTTGCACTATAATGGTAAGTATATACTTTGGGTCACAAATTGGATGTCATTTATACACAATATTTAGCTTCCAATTCCCCACTTCCCACATGTTGATAACCAGCTGAATGACGAAAAATGTCATAGCAATTTAGAAAGATAGGCACTGATTTGCCTTTATTATGCAAATACATCATGCTGGATATCAATAATAGCAAAGAAGAAGGATTAAACTAGCAATGCCTCCTGTGGATCTGTGAAGAATTTGAGGTACCCTTAACTGTCCACATATAGAATTTAAACTTGGAGTTGAGTAATTTTTGCTTTCCCTCAATATTTTGACCTCAAAATAGATAATGAGCTTGCAAGTTAACGATTTCATGGTGGGTGGGATGGGGGAAATTAAGACTAATAGATTAATAGGAAGTTGAGTTATATAAATTATTTGTTTCTTGTATAATTTATTCTTAAAGAATCTTATAGAATATTATAAAACAACACTGTTTGATTCTTCAAATCCACCAAACAAGAACTGAGCTGCCTCTCCCTACCTCCAAAGATAGAGAAAAGGAACTAAGTGACAAAATAAAAATACAGAGAATTTTCTTTTAATTTGCCAAGTTATAAAGAAGAAAAAGTAAAGTTTTATTAATAAAAGGGGGGGAAACTTATATCCTCAATCACCAAATTAATCAAAAGCACTTTTCCTCAGTGAGATTCCACATGAAAACCCTTGAAAGGCTGGGACTGAAAACAAAAAGATGAGCCATTCAAAATGAAAGATCAATGAATCCCCATTTTTATCTTGGACATACATTTAAAACCAGTTAGCTAACATGAAGTCTGCTTATAAATAAAACTTTATCAGTGTTTCAAGGCTTTTAATCATAATTCCTAGAAATAAGTTAAGAGCTAATCTATATTTTCCACTATGATTCTTTGCCTAGTTTTTAAGAAATAGATATCAACTAAAATTATCGAATCACTTTCAAAGAAAAAGATTTTTTATTCTGATTTTTAATTGTTGTATTACTTGAGCTTTCCAATTTTAAATCTGGTACTGAGTATAAGGATTATTGCATATTTTATGGACTGTTGATGATAGAGTAGAATAGTACTGTGCAGTTGTTATTTTAGAAGACATAATTTTAATCCCAATACATTCAAATCTATGTAGAAATGAGCCACATTGTAACAGGATCCCACATGTGGAATTACTTATCTTTTGCGGAATCTGCTCAGACCATAATTTGTCTTTTAAACTGTCAGTAAACCCTGGGGGTAAGCCCAGAAGCCATGTTTATATTAAAAGACCCCACCTTCCTATCCAGAGCTGAGCCAAACAGCTTTTGATGGGAAATCTGGGAATTCTCCTGGGAGAGAATCTGTTGGTCAGTCTCTAAAGATAGATGGATCTGTGACAGGTAAACTCAGAGGGTTTGGAATGGCCATGCTTAGCCACGGACTCACCAGGAAGAGAACACAGCATGTAGATAAAGAGAGAATCGCAGAAGGAAGCAAACACTAGGCCTTGAGACAGATGGAATATTTCCTTATGTTTCTGGTTTCAGTTCCATGGTAAAAGTTTTTGCCTTGAGGCTTCCCTGTATTTTCTCAATAAGTGCTGCAAGTCCCCCTTGACTAAGAACAACAACTGTAGCAGCATGGTTAGGTGAGTTGTAGCCCTATGGCAGTGCCTTCCTCCAGGCGCGTATTTGTAGGGAGTAAGGAACTGAAATAAGGATAGTACACACCCCAAATTCCCTCCCTTTTCCTAAACTAACCACATCATCCTCAATTTTTTTCTCTTGATCATCTGAAAGACTGTTTAATTTCAAAATGAAGAGGTGATTCTATAAAGCTGACAATCACACAACTTTTAGTAAAATAAGAGAATAATTTTCATCTACTATTAAATAAATTTTTTTTAATGAAAGGAACATAACATCTAGAAGTGCTTCTGTAAAGATAAAGTATTATACTTACATTTTATCCTCCAGGATCTTACAGGATTTCTTCATGTCTTCAACCTGTTGTTCCCAATGTCTTATTGATTCTTGTAGTTGTGATATCTCTAAATTGTGATCACTAAGAACCTGTTGAAAATTCAGTAAAATTGGGGCATTCAATCATCATCAAATGATTCATGACAGAAGTCCAATTCACTAAATATTCATGTATCATCCATTCAACTTTTACACTGGGGGTGTCCTTTAGTTAAAATAAAAAGCAATCAGGGGCTTCACTGGTGGCGCAGTGGTTGAGAATCTGCCTGCCGATGCAAGGGACATGGGTTTGAGCCCTGGTCTGGGAAGATCCCACGTGCCGCGGAGCGGCTGGGCCCGTGAGCCACAACTACTGAGCCTGCGCGTCTGGAGCCTGTGTTCCGCAACAAGAGGCCGCGATAGTCAGAGGCCCGCGCACCACGATGAAGAGTGGCCCCTGCTCACCGCACTGGAGAAAGCCCTCGCACAGAAACGAGGACCCAACGCAGCCAAAAATAAATAAATTAATTAATTAATTAAAAAATATATATATATATAAAGCAATCATTATACTGCTTGTTTCTTTATAAAACAAACTGAGACAGAAATAATCCTGAATTCATCAGAAAAGAAAACAAAATTTGGGAGGGAGAGAAACCAATTATAGCAATGTGAAAACTATAAAAACAGTTTTCAAGACATGAATTCATCTTGACTACCATTTAAAAAAATTAAATATACATTTTCATAATTATTTTCAACATGTTATTCCAGGATACTAGAATGAGTATTATAAAAAGAAAAGTCAAAACAAATTGGGTCTTTCACCTTAGTTGATAGCTATGTCCATGTTGCAAAGATTTTTTTCTTAATATTTAATCAGTAATTTAGAAATGGAAAAATTGGGTACTATGAAAAAATATTAGCATGATTAAAAAGGAAATACGGATGGAGAAAATTCATAGTGAACATATTTTTACAACACAGTTTTGGAATAAAGAAAAGGGAAAGCAAACTTATCAGAGCTTGGGTCTGCATTTCAGCTTGTGAGGGAAAGTGGAGCTGAGAGAAAAGCTGATCAAACAAATTCCTTTGCTCTCTGGCATAGAGCTACCATGGACAGATTATTTAGAGCCACCTAACCCTGCACATCAGTGTGGGGTCAGAAAAACACCTGTTGGGGGTATAGAGGTTCTTTCAGTCATGCCAGGTGAGACAGGTGGGTGAAAGCTCCCCAAACTATTTTTTTTTTCCTCTAAATCACTCATATGACTGAACTTGTGGGCTATAAGTAGTTCCAGAGTTAACATGAGTCTGAAATCCTAGATATGCCATCAAAAATTAGCAGAATGTCCAAAGAACTCTGACCAATAATCAGGATTAGTGACTATACACTGAAGGCCCGTCCTGCCTGACATCCATAACCTCTAGCCCTCGATCCTCCCCGCCCTGGACATGTAGGGCACCTTGAGAATCACACATCATTATTCTTTTCTGCCAGCATCACACCAGTTTGACCTGGCTGCAGAGTTTTCTAAACTAAAAGCACCACATGAAGATGAACCTGAAATTCCCTGTAGTCTCAAGTCCATAGCCAAAATGTTGTTTTCTAATCTCAGGCAATAACAACAACAAACTTTACCAAATACAAAACACTCAGCTAAAAGCCTTATAGGCATGACCTCATTCTATCTCCACAAAAGCCCTTTGAAATAGGTAATATTATTACCACCATATTATAGGTGAGGAAACTTCGGGTTGGTAAAGCCAAGACTTGAACCCAGGTCTCTGTGATACTGAAGTTCGTGCTTTAAACACAATTCTCCACTGGTAAGGTGGGGTGGGGCGCTGGATTGGGGGGAGGAAGAGAATGACACTGGAGCTGAGTTTACCCCTGCCACCTCAAGCCTTGACTTATCTGTCTTTAGAGATCTTTGAAGAACAGGTTAAGGAACATATACTTCATTTTTCCAAACCAGGTGGTGTGCTTGGCATAATTTATGAGGCCCCAACTGGGGATATGAGCTTAGGCGTGCCGATAAGATCTGTTTTATACAATCCCCGTGTTCTCCTTTGAGCCTAGCCTGACTCATGCTTCCTTACTATGTTGATATATGAAGAAACAGATAATCACCTTTTTAAACGCACATATCTGGGGGAACTTTTTGATTTTACTAATGTTTTGTAATTGGATGTCATAATAGATATATTGAAACTATAATGGTCAAAATCACACTATAAATAGTATTGATATAATGGAATTAACTGAAGACTCTGATAAGCAATGCGATGTTTTAGTATTACTGTTGCCCCACATAGTTTTACATGTAATTCTGAACACAAATAGAAGAAATACGCTAGACTCATTAATTCAACTGTGATAGATTAACAGGTGTTTCTGTTTTAATTAACGTAGAAGTAGTATTAATATTAACCTCTTCAATTATAGTCACTGCATAAGCTTCAGTTTTCTTATCTTTAAAATGAGGGTAATCCTCACAAAATATTTATCACAATACTGGCTTTCACTCGATGTTGTTAATTTTTTTTTTTTTTTTTTTTTTTTTTTTGTGGTACACGGGCCTCTCACTGTTGTGGCCTCTCCCGTTGCGGAGCACAGGCTCCGGACGCACAGGCTCAGCGGCCATGGCTCACGGGCCCAGCCGCTCCGCGGCATGTGGGATCTTCCCGGACCGGGGCACGAACCCGTGTCCCCTGCATTGGCAGGCGGACTCTCAACCACTGCGCCACCAGGGAAGCCCAATGTTGTTAATTTTTAAAAATAGAAGTACACACATCTACACGTGGAACAACTCCTACAGAACACCTACTGAACGCTGGCAGAAGACCTCAGACCTCCCAAAAGGCAAGAAACCCCCCACGTACCGGGGTAGGGCAAAAGAAAAAAATAGAGACAAAAGGATAGGGACGGGTCCTGCACCAGTGGGAGGGAGCTGTGAAGGAAGAAAAGTGTCCACACACTAGGAAGCCCCTTCGCGGGCGGAGACTGCGGGTGGCGGAGGGGGGGAGCTTCGGGGCCGCGGAGGAGAGCACAGCAACAGGGGTGCGGAGGGCAAAGCGGTGAGATTCCAGCACAGAGGATCGGGGCCAACTGCCACTCACCAGCCGAGAGGCTTGTCTGCTCACCCGCCGGGGCGGGCGGGGCTGGCAGCTGAGGCTCGGGCTTCAGTCGGAGCGCAGGGAGAGGACTGGGGTTGGCAGCGTGAACATAGCCTGCAGGGCGTTAGTGCACCGCGCGGCTAGCCGGGAGGGAGTCCGGGGAAAAGTCTGGACCTGCCGAAGAGGCAAGAGACTTTTTCTTCCCTCTTTATTTCCTGGTGCACGAGGAGAGGGGATTAAGAACGCTGCTTAAAGGAGCTCCAGAGACGGGCGGGAGCCGCGGCTAAAAGTGCGGACCCCAGAGACAGACATGAGACGCTAAGGCCGCTGCTGCCGCCAGCAAGAAGCCTGTGTGCGTCCTGCACTCCGTGACCCTCCCTACCCCCCCGGCCTGAGTGAGCCAGAGCCTCCGAATCAGCGGCTCCTTTAACCCCGTCCTGTCTGAGCAAAGAACAGACGCCCTCCGGCGACCTACACGCACAGGCGGGGCCAAATCCAAAGCTAAGCCCCTGGAAGCTGTGAGAACAAAGAAGAGAAAGGGAAATCTCTCCCGGCAGCCTCAGAAGCAGCGGATTAAAGCTCCACAATCAACTTGATGTACCCTGCATCTGTGGAATACATGAATAGACAACGAATCATCCCAAATTAAGGAGCCGTGTGGATGAAAGGCTCTTGGTGCTGCAGCCAGGACTTAGTGCTGTGCCTCTGAGGTGGGAGAGCCAACTTCAGGACACTGGTCCACAAGACGCCTCCCAGCTGCACATAATAGCAAACGGCTAAAATCTCCCAGAGATCTCCATCTCAACGCCAGCACCCAGCTTCACTCAACGACCAGCAAGCTACAATGCTGGACATCCTATGCCAAACAACTAGCAAGACAGGAACACGACCCCACCCATTAGCAGGGAGGCTGCCCAAAATAATAATAAGTCTACAGACACCCCAAAACACACCACCAGACGTGGACCTGCCCACCAGAAAGACAAGATCCAGCCTCATCCACCAAAACACAGGCACTAGTACCCTCCACCAGGAAGCCTACACAACCCACTGAACCAACCTTAGCCACTGGGGACAGACACTAAAAACAACAGGAACTACGAACCTTCAGCCTGCAAAAAGGAGACCCCAAACACAGTAAGATAAGCAAAATGAAAAGACAGAAAAACACACAGCAGATGAAGGAGCAAGATGAAAACCCACCAGACCTAACAAATGAAGAGGAAATAGGCAGTCTACCTGAAAAAGAATTCAGAATAATGATAGTAAAGATGATCCAAAATCTTGGAAATAGAATAGACAAAATGCAAGAAACATTTAACAAGGACCTAGAAGAACTAAAGATGAAACAAACAATGATGAACAACACAATAAATGAAATGAAAAATACTCTAGATGGGATCAATAGCAGAATAACTGAGGCAGAAGAACAGATAAGTGACCTGGAAGATAAAATAGGGGAAATAACTAATGCAGAGCAGAATAAAGAAAAAAGAATGAGAAGAACTGAGGACAGTCTCAGAGACCTCTGGAACAACATTAAACGCACCAACATTCGAATTATAGGGGTTCCAGAAGAAGAAGAGAAAAAGAAAGGGACTGAGAAAATATTTGAAGAGATTATAGTTGAAAACTTCCCTAATATGGGAAAGGAAATACTTAATCAAGTCCAGGAAGCACAGAGAGTCCCATACAGGATAAATCCAAGGAGAAATACGCCAAGACACATATTAATCAAACTGTCAAAAACTAATACAAAGAAAGCATATTAAAAGCAGCAAGGGAAAAACAACAAATAACACACAAGGGAATCCCCATAAGGTTAACAGCTGATCTTTCAGCAGAAACTCTGCAAGCCAGAAGGGAGTGGCAGGACATATTGAAAGTGTTGAAGGAGAAAAACCTGCAACCAAGATTACTCTACCCAGCAAGGATCTCATTCAGATTTGATGGAGAAATGAAAGCCTTTACAGAAAAGCAAAAGCTGAGAGAGTTCAGCACCACCAAACCAGCTCTACAACAACTGCTAAAGGAACTTCTCTAGGCAAGAAACACAAGAGAAGGAAAAGACCTACAATAACGAACCCAAAACAATTAAGAAAATGGGAATGGAAACATATATATCGATAATTACCTTAAATGAAAATGGACTAAATGCTCCCACCAAAAGACACAGATTGGCTGAATGGATACAAAAACAAGACACATATAGTTGCTGTCTACAAGAGACCCACTTCAGACCTAGAGACACATACAGACTGAAAGTAAAGGGATAGAAAAAGGTATTTCATGCAAATGGAAACCAAAAGAAAGCTGGAGTAGCAATTCTCATATCAGACAAAATAGACTTTAAAATAAAGCCTATTAGAAGAGACAAAGAAGGACACTACATAATGATCAAGGGATCAATCCAAGAAGAAGATATAACAATTGTAAATATTTATGCACCCAACATAGGAGGACCTCAATACATAAGGCAAATACTAAGAGCCATAAAAGGGGAAATCGACAGTACCACATTCATAGTAGGGGACTTTAACACCCCACTTTCACCAACGGACAGATCATCCAAAATGAAAATAAATAAGGAAACACAAGCTTTAAATGATACATTAAACAAGATGGACTTAATTGATATTTATAGGACATTCCACCCAAAAACAACAGAATACACATTTTTCTCAAGTGCTCATGGAACATTCTCCACGATAGATCATACCTTGGGTCACAAATCAAGCCTTGGTATATTTAAGAAAATTGAAATTGTATCAAGTATCTTTTCCGACCACAACGCTATGAGACTAGATGTGAATTACATGAAAAGATCTGTAAAAAATACAAACACATGGAGGCTAAACAATACACTACTTAATAATGAAGTGATCACTGAAGAAATCAAAGAGAAAATCAAAAAATACCTAGAGACAAATGACAATGGAGACATGACAACTCAAAATAAATGGGATGCAGCAAAAGCAGTTCTAAGAGGGAAGTTTATAGCAATACAATCCTACCTTAAGAAACAGGAAACATCTCGAATAAACAACCTAACCTTGCACCTAAAGCAATTAGAGAAAGAAGAACCAAAAAACCCCAAAGTTAGCAAAAGGAAAGAAATCATAAAAATCAGATCAGAAATAAATGAAAAAGAAATGAAAGGAAAGAAATCATAAAAATCAGATCAGAAATAAATGAAAAAGAAATGAAGGAAACGATAGCAAAGATCAATAAAACTAAAAGCTGGTTCTTTGAAAGGATAAACAAAATTGATAAACCATTAGCCAGACTCATCAAGAAAAAAAGGGAGAAGACTCAAATCAATAGAATTAGAAATGAAAAAGGAGAAGTAACAACTGACACTGCAGAAATACAAAAGATCATGAGAGATTACTACAAGCAACTCTATGCCAATAAAATGGACAACCTGGAAGAAATGGACAAATTCTTAGAAAGGCACAACCTGCCAAGACTGAATCAGGAAGAAATAGAAAATATGAACAGACCAATCACAAGCACTGAAATTGAAACTGTGATTAAAAATCTTCCAACAAGCAAAAGCCCAGGACCAGATGGCTTCACAGGTGAATTCTATCAAACATTTACAGAAGAGCTATCACCTATCCTTCCCAAACTCTTCCAAAATATAGCAGAGGGAGGAACACTCCCCAACTCATTCTGCGAGGCCACCATCACCCTGATACCAAAACCAGACAAGGATGTCACAAAGAAAGAAAACTACAGGCCAATATCACTGATGAACACAGATGCAAAAATCCTCAACAAAATACTAGCAAATAGAATCCAACAGCACATTAAAAGGATCATACACCATGATCAAGTGGGGTTTATTCCAGGAATGCAAGGATTCTTCAATATACGTAAATCAATCAATGTGATACACCATATTAACCAACTGAAGGAGAAAAACCATATGATCATCTCAATAGATGCAGAGAAAGCTTCTGACAAAATTCAACACCCATTTATGATAAAAACCCTGCAGAAAGTAGGCATAGAGGGAACTTTCCTCAACATAACAAAGGCCATATATGACCAACCCACAGCCAACATCATCCTCAATGGTGAAAAACTGAAAGCATTTCCACTAAGATCAGGAACAAGACAAGGTTGCCCACTCTCACCACTCTTATTCAACATAGTTCTGGAAGTTTTAGCCACAACAATCAGAGAAGAAAAGGAAATAAAAGGAATCCAAATCGGAAAAGAAGAAGTAAAGCTGTCACTATTTGCGGATGACATGATACTATACATAGAGAATCCTAAAGATGCTACCAGAAAACTACTAGAGCTAATCAATGAATTTGGTAAAGTAGCAGGATACGAAACTAATGCACAGAAATCTCTGGCATACCTATACACTAAGGATGAAAAATCTGAAAGTGAAATCAAGAAAACACTCCCATTAACCATTGCAACAAAAAGAATAAAATATCTAGGAATAAACCTACCTAAGGAGACAAAAGACCTGTATGCAGAAAATTATAAAACAGTGATGAAAGAAATTAAAGATGATACATAGATGGAGAGATATACCATGTTCTTGGATTGGGAGAATCAGCATTGTGAAAATGATTCTACTACCCAAAGCAATCTATAGATTCAATGCAATCCCTATCAAACTACCACTGGCATTTTTCACAGAACTAGAACAAAAAATTTCACAATTTGTATGGAAACACAAAAGAGCCCGAATAGCCAAAGCAGTCTTGAGAACGAAAAACGGAGCTGGAGGAATCAGGCTTCCTGACTTCAGACTATACTACAAAGCTACAGTAATAAAGACAGTATGGTACTGGCACAAAAACAGAAATATAGATCAATGGAACAGGATAGAAAGCCCAGCGATAAACCCATGCACATATGGTCACCTTATCTTTGATAAAGGAGGCAGGAATGTACAGTGGAGGAAGGACAGCCTCTTCAATAAGTGGTGCTGGGAAAACTGGACAGCTACATGTAAAAGTATGAGATTAGATCACTCCCTAACACCATACACAAAAATAAGCTCAAAATGGATTAAAGACCTAAATGTAAGGCCAGAAACTATCAAACTCTTAGAGGAAAACATAGGCAGGCAGGACACTCTATGACATAAATCACAGCAAGATCCTTTTTGACCCACCTCCTAGAGAAATGGAAACAAAAACAAACATAAACAAATGGGACCTCATGAAACTTAAAAGCTTTTGCGCAGCAAAGGAAACCATAAACAAGATCAAAAGACAACCCTCAGAATGGGAGAAAATATTTGCAAATGAAGCAACTGACAAAGGATTAATCTCCAAAATTTATAAGCAGCTCATGCAGCTTAATAACAAAAGAACAAACAACCCAATCCAAAAATGGGCAGAAGACCTATGTAGACATTTCTCCAAAGAAGATATACAGACTGCCAACAAACACATGAAAGAATGCTCAACATCACTAATCATTAGAGAAATGCAAATCAAAACTACAATGAGATATCATCTCACACCAGTCAGAATGGCCATCATCAAAAAATCTAGAAACAATAAATGCTGGAGAGGGTGTGGAGAAAAGGGAACCCTCTTACACTGTTGGTGGGAATGTAAATTGATACAGCCACTGTGGAGAACAGTATGGAGGTTCCTTAAAAAACTACAAATAGAACTACCATATGACCCAGCAATCCCACTACTGGGCATATACCCTGAGAAAACCATAATTCAAAGAGAGTCATGTACCAAAATGTTCATTGCAGCACTATTTACAATAGCCCGGAGATGGAAACAACCTAAGTGTCCATCATCGTAGGAATGGATAAAGAAGATGTGGCACATATATACAATGGAATATTACTCAGCCATAAAACAAAACGAAATTGAGCTATTTGTAATGAGGTGGATAGACCTAGAGTCTGTCATACAGAGTGAAGTAAGTCAGAAAGAGAGAGACAAATACCGTATGCTAACACATATATATGGAATTTAAGAAAAAAAAATGTCATGAAAAACCTAGGGGTGAAACAGGAATAAAGACACAGACTTACTAGAGAATGGACTTGAGGATATGGGGAGGGGGAAGGGTAAACTGTGACAAAGCGAGAGAGAGGCATGGACATATACACACTACCAAACGTAAGGTAGATAGCTAGTGGGAAGCAGCCGCATAGCACAGGGAGATCAGCTCGGTGCTTTGTGACCGCCTGGAGGGGTGCGATAGGGAGGGTGGGAGGGAGGGAGAAAAAGAAAAATAAAATAAAATAAAAATTAGCAACAACAATAACAAAAGAAAAATAGAAGTACAGAGCTCTGAAGTATTTTCTAACTCAAAGAGACAAACAGTCTCCTTTCCATATTAGTGTACTCAATATAAATGGAGAGCCTAAATTCTGTTTTATTATCACACATTCAGAATTAAGGAATCTGCCCATGTTTATTCACTTTGTTATGTAAAATAAAGCAATCTCACACAAACATTACATATGATTCTATATCCATTTGGTCAGTTCTGTATGTATTTTTTAAAAAACATTTTTACAGTATTTTGGCCCATCAAATGCAATGTGTACCTAAGCATTCCAAACTTCCTTCTTTCCATCATATTCCTAAAGAAGAAAACACAATTGCCCTATAACACTTTAAATGTCAGAAAAGATTAACATGCCGAAAACATTCTCCCCCGATGGCATGAAGATTAATTAATATCAGCTCCTTTTTTAAACCACCTGCTATTAGTTGTATTCAAGGCAGTGTATATTGAGGTGCTTGGGGTCGGGCTTGAAGAAACATAGTTTATTCTTTCTTACCACTCTGCTGGCAGCAAGGGTTTCTCTCATTTTTGTCATTTTAAGCCTTAATGTATCCAATTCTTTCTTCTTTTTGTAAGTCTCCTTTCTCTTTAGTTCACAGAGTTTTTTATATTCATCAATCTGTAGTGACAAACATAATAAACAAATCAAAAAGCTTAAGAGGACAACACAGTTTAGGAAATCTTTTTTTAAATTTTGTCAACCTAATTCATATTTAAGTATACCATATTCAATCTAAGTATATTATCAAATTAAAAAAAACAGGTTTGCTTAGTTTGAAGCATCAGAGGAAAAATAATAAATCACAAGGATCAAACTGTAATTATAAAATGTTGAACTAGTAAATTTAGAGGAACAATGAAACAATGATCATTAACAGCAAATTATAAAGGCAACTGCCACTGTAAAATTTACTAGTAAAACATCATAGCAATTGTTACCAGATTTACTGTGCGCTAAGCACATCAGAAGAGTCAAAGGAAGGAATTAAGAATTGTTTGGAAATCTAAATTCACGTTATTTCATGAGAAGTAAAACAGACCAAAAACAAAATCACTGAAGATAGGGCAGCTCACAATCCTAAACAACTTACCATTTTGTCATCCATACCAGCCCCTGAGAGCTAAAGGATCCTTATCTCCATTTACCTGGGCTTGTTTCAAAAGCGCCCAGTATTTGGTAGAAATGTTTTGCAGCTGTGTCTTAAGAGATATTCAGTGGTCAAATGCCCTGAACTGACTGTGACTTGACCACAGGAGTGCTCTGCCTGCGCAGATGAGGCCTAGAGGTGTCAGAAAGTTACCTTTGCTTCATTACCATGTTAAGATCTCTGCCCAAAGGGGGCATTTATACTCTGCTAGGCACAATTCATGCCCTGTGCGAGGAAGCATGGAAGACTGTGCATGCCCTAGCTGCTCTGGCTGCCTCTGTAAATCTCTGCCCCCTTCCTAGAGCCCTGATGACCACCGCCTCCTAATCCTTAAAATTCCCTTATTCCCCTCCCTTCAGGGAGATGGTGCTTTTAGAGCACAAGCTCTCCCTTCTCCACTCCTTGATCAATGATTCGAGTTTCTGATCTTGAACCCGGTCTCGTTTGATTGGCATTTGCAACACTGGGCAAAGGACCCATTGAGGGGGTCACTGATCTGTTGGGGATTGATAAAAGAAATTTTCACATATTGAGATATAGGAACGCGGAGCGACTAGGCCCGTGAGCCATGGCCGCTGAGCCTTTGTGTCCAGAGCCTGTGCTCTGCAACGGGAGAGGCCACAACAGTGAGAGGCCCGTGTACCGCAAAAAAAAAAAAAAACTATACTGAAAACCATGCTTCTCTGGAGCAGCTTCTCAGAGTAATCTGGGAAGATGGCTTCTGAGCTAGTCCTTAGTTTGGCTCAAATAAAAAACTCTTCTATTCTTGTTACAGATTGATTATTGATTATTTTCACTAACAGATTAAATAACAGTTTTCCTATGATTAAACATATTGTGATTACCTGTCAGATCCTATTGAAATGAGTCACCTTATCAAAATCAGACACATCATGGATTTGTCTGGCAAAATGAATTATGAAGAAAAAGGTAACTGAATAGTAAGGCCAGAGAAAGTATATTTAACTCTGTATTAAAGAGTTATGAAAACATGTTTGTGTGGCTTTCCATCAAAGCCACCAGCCAATTCACCCAAAGTGGTTACTCTGAATGAATGTGATCATTATCAGTTATCTCTGCACTAGGGCACAGGTGCATTAAAATGAAACTTGGTGATAATAAATTTTGTTGAAAATTGAAATTCTGTGCTCATACTTTGGCCTAAGCCTTCTCCCAAGGTCTTGGGTCTTGCAATTATAGAAGTAATATTAGCAAAAACTCTTTTGTGTTAGAAGAGAACTTACGGTTTGAAGACTCTGACAGCTGTAAACAGCTTTTCCTTTCTCATTGGAAACAAAGGGAATTAACAGGCTGTTACAATGGCATATGATGTGCATTTAGTGAGCATTAGTGGTTGAGTCCTTAATATCCACTCCCAGTTGGTCTAGCCCACTAGTACACGTTTTCCCTTAGGATCCACTATTGTTCTGGGGTGGGCACTGTCTTAACCTGGCCGGATCAGACATAGCAAGAAACTTATGTCCTTGGTTGGGAAAGGTTTTCTTCTTTCTACTTGAGAAAGGAAACATAGTCCAGTTGTCACTGGCAGCCGTCTTGTGATGAAGAGGGAAACCAGCCTTAAGATGAAAGATGGAGGAGGGATGAGCTACTGAATTAGCTAGTCCTGCAGTCTGCCCAACCTTGGGAATTCCTACTGTGTAAGATAATAAACGTCCTTACTATTTAAGTCAGTTTGAGTCAGGGCTTCTGCTATTTGCATCTGAAAGTATCCTAACCCTTTTCCAGGGAGATAGACCAGGGGTAGGCAAACTACTACCTGTAGGCCAAATCCAGCCTCCACCTGTTTTTGTGAAGCCACATTCATTTATTTAGGTAGTGCTCTTGGCTTCTCTGTGCTAAAACGGCAGAGTTGAGTAGTTGTGACAGAGACTGTATATGGTCCACAAAGCCCTATTACTCTCTGGCCCCTTTCAGAAAAAGTTTGTGGATCCCTGAGAAACACTATTCACAAAAGGAAGGAGAAACTATCATGTTCTCAAATTCTCAATTTGAAGCCCCTCTGGGCTTCCTTCCTTTTAACATTTATATTAAAGAATAGGAAGGGGTTGGGGAGGGTAGAAACTTCCCTTTAGAGCTTAAAATGAAGTTAGAAACTCAATCATTCAATACAGTGATATTATAGAGTGCCTACAACATGCGAGAGGCACTGATCCTGATGCTAGAATTTAGCAATGAAAAAAGCCAGACAAAATCCCTGCCTGGTGGAGCCTTCCTTTTGGTGGGCAAAGCTCAGATCCCATGCCACTACTGACCATTGTTTCAGCCCCTGGGGAAGTAAAGAAAAGGGACAAGGCTCTCCCCACTCCTAACCTATACTGCCCTGCACATTGTCCCTCCCCTGTGTCCATGCAGACACATCCCACTTTCTGCCCCTATAACTTCAGTGAATCCCTCCAGTGTGGGGCTTCCAGACTGCTCATAGAGAAAGTCCAGCAGAGGGCTGGAAACAGTGGGTGAAATGAAGTCCTCTCATCATTGTTGTGGGTAGAGAATGAAAACAGGAAAACCCCTTTAGGTCCTTGTTGTCCTGACTATTTCATTGCAATAACAAAAAATCCAAGCAAGGTCTAGTCCAATGATAAGAGTCAGGAATTTCAGTTGACTCCACTACTGCAATGCAGGCTAACAGCTGCCTTCATCCCGGGAAAAGGTCCAGGGAACTCAACTTTTACAAATTCTGTTTAGTGGCTGCAGACTGCCCAAGGGACTCTTTGCCAGCGGCTTTACAAAGTGCCTGTTCTGAGGATGACTAGGGCTGAACTGTCTATACTTAAGAAAAATAATCCATGGTTTTAGTGTAAAACTGTTTCTGAAGCCAGGGGCACTTTAAAGGATAGAGACTCTCAGACCTGACTGGAACTTATGAATAGTCTTATCATGAAACCAATCATCCCAAGAACCAAATTGAGACGAAGGGAGAGGGCAGGGCAAAACCATTAAAAGAATGAGGAAGGGGACAAAGCCATTGGAGAAAAACAGGATACTCTAAAAACTGGTTAGGGGCTTTCCCTGCCAACGCAGGGGACACCGGTTTGAGCCCTGGTCCGGGAAGATCCCACATGCCGCGGAGCAACTAAATCCGTGCACCAGAACTACTGAGCCCACATGCCACAACTACTGAAACCCGAGCGCTTAGAGCCCGTGCTCCACAACAAGAGAAACCACGGCAATGAGAAGCACACACACTGCAATGAAGAGTAGCCCCTGCTCACCACAACTAGAGAAAGCCCCGAGCGTAGCAACGAAGACCCAGTGCAGCCAAAAAAAAAAAAAAAAAAAAAAAACTTGTTAGAATCAATAGGCCCAGGATGGTGGAAGACTTCCAGTAGACCTTAAGCCTCATTATACACTCATTGTAATACATTAGCATATGCTAAATGACATACCCACAGGCACCGTGACAGTTCCCAGGCTGACCATAAAAGGCCAGAAAGAGGGAAGTGGCCCAATTCCTGGAAATCCTCACCCCCTTCCCCAAAATATTGCAATAGAATATTCCTCCCACTTGTGATCGTATAAAATTACTCAGCCCATAAAAACTAACCACCCGCACACCCTGAGGCCACTCTCGCTTTCTGAGACAGGTCGGCATTCTGCCTAAGGAATGTGTATCTCGCTAAATAAACTTGCTTTCCCTTTACTTTGTCTCACTCTTGAATTCTTTTCTTTGCGAAGCCAAGCACCCTCACTTGGCAGTCTGTCCCAGGGGCCTGCACTTCCCAGGGAGTGATATTTCTCTCTCTTGCATCAAAATGTTGATCACTGCCAGATTGTATTCTACTAAATTTTAATTAAGACTCAAGAAGTGCAATTTAATAAATGTTCTTTTCTTTCTTTCTTTATACATATATATATATCTTTATGCATATTTAATATGGCAGGGTTGCAAGCCCAGGTCCAGTTTCCTGCATTATAGTTATGCCAGTTCCCATGATGCAGAGGGCAGCACCAGGAGCTCAACAGCAATTTCCATCCTGGGCTAGGCCCTCACTGCATGGAGGAAAAGAAGGCTGCTGCTAGGAACACCTAGCACGGAGATAGCCCTGCTTCCCCTGGGGCAACTGGAAGCAGAACAAAGAGGAATCAATCAGAAGCCATTCTGAGGGTGAATTATTTAGAATTCAGGATGCAGTAGCTATCTCCACTGACCCTCACAAAATTGCTGGTCTCAAAATACCCTTCTCTGTTGGGGCTGTGGACAAAAAAATGTAGCCTGCCATTTCAGTAAACAACGAATGTTACTCACCATCAAGCCATCAGCCACTGCGCAGCCTCAGCCTGATGGTGTGCCCTGAGGGGCTTCAGGATGGAGAAAAATAGGATACTGACCCTAGGTAGTTAAGACGGTATCAAAGGAATGATTTCAATGAGCCCAGACTCTTGCATCTTCCCATACAGAGAAAAGCACTAAAATCATTACCTTGAGATGCCTGTCTTTTTGTGATTAGCAATAATCTTTTGATGTTGGACTATCTGTTTTTTCCCCCGGCAAAAACTTCTACATATCCTGGCTCCTCCATTACCTCTTTGGAACAATTCCTCAGAACTATCTGAGAGGCTGCCTTCCCAGGCTACAGTCCTCAGTAAGGTCCTAAAATACAACATAATTCACAACTTCTAGGTTGCACTTTTTTTTTTTTTTTTTCAGTCGACAGGGCCCTTGGCTCTGCCTAGACCCTCTGCAGGCCTCTCCTCTTGGATTCATTCAGTAAGAGGCACAAGTTCTGAAACCAAGCAGTACACTCTGGGGCTCCCGGGCACAAAAGTCTTTCCCTGTCCCCTGTTTCTTGTTTGTAGGAAATACACTTTAGTCAGCCTCCATGACCTTCCCTGAGTTCCAAAGAGCAGGTTTAAACAGTTGCTAATCAGGGAAGGGAGGGGATCCAGAGACAAGGGAGGAGCAGTGAGGAAACAATAGTGTAGCCTAGGGGCAGGGTCCTGGCTCCTCCTCAAGGGACACACATAACAATATCTCTGAGCTCTTCTACAGCATTAAAACCCACACCAAATGGAAGATGCTAACTACCTGTCGAAGCGCTCTTCATTCCAGAGAGAAGGTCACAGTTCGATAACCTTGAGAACCGCAGAAGCCATCACCAGACCACCAGACTCCAGATGATCTCTGGGTTGAAGGGATGCAGGCCCCACATGCGCCCTGATCCTTATCAGCAACCCTTCCCCTCACAACCCACCCACCCACCCAGGCTGGGAACACACAGTTTTGAGAGCATTAACCCGCTGTGGCCCCCCTTTCTCGGCAAAGCAATAAAGCTATTCTTTTCTACTTCACCCAAAACTCTGAGACTCAATGTGGTGACGGTGCACAGAGTTCGGGTTTTGGCATCAGTTCCGGCAGAGCTGAACTGGCTCATCCTGTCTGCAGAGACAACCAAGTGACACAGAAGCAAATTCCTAGTACCTACAGTGCTGCATATAAGCAAGGGGCCACCCCAGTGTTACCACTCCTGTCATTCATATTCTTTCCCATGAACTCAGATGCCGCTACACAATCAAACATCTTCCCCACGGGCTCCAGTGTCCTTGAGCCTCTGCTCTATTCCTGCAGAAGATACCACGGGAATGCTTGCTAGCTTCAAGGACAAATAAGTTATTTCTCATTTCCTGCCCTCAATTCTGTATTTTTTTAAAAAATAAATCATGCCACTTACCTCTTGACTCAATTTTTGTTTTTTTTCCAAATATTCTGCTTTTTCTCTTTCCATTTGCTCCTCTACTTCTTGAATATATCGTTTTTGCAATTCTAGTTCTTTCTTCTCTGAGTTAACTTTGGTATAAATCTCATTGATGTTAACAGTGATAGTGGCTTTTTCTTTCATCGCATGGTTGAGTGACAGGACAAAATTTTCATAACGCCTCGCTAGTTCCTCTTGCTGTTCACTAGGAGAAAAAGAATCGTTCTTGGCATGAAAAGGATGGCTTTCCAGGAAGAAATTTAAAGTCGGCTTGATGAGATGAACCACCATAAAGAGGGAAATTTAACGAATACTTATTTTAGAGTTGAATTTGTGATTGTCTGAAGTTGGTTGCGATGAAGGACAGAAGGAAACACAAGTGTCAACCTTGTAACTCTTTATCACTGCAAAAGTGTCTTGTGGTCCTGCCTCACCCCACCCATTCTCACACACCAGGTAGTAACTATGGGATATTTTAGTTTAAAACATACAATGATTCAAAACCAGTTTTGAACAGGTGAATGGAATCTGGCCGGACAAATGGTTTGATACGTAGCATTGCCATAGCTACCTTATCATCCTGAGATATGCAGTTTAAGCCAAGGAAAGCTAAACATCCCACCACTCTTCTAGCCACCTTCTGATGCCATTGCCCTGCAGAGAAGGCCCAGGAGAAGAAAGCTAACCCTCCTCTGATGGAAAGGAGTTGGCGAGGAGGGATCTGAGTCTGTCTTCACTGCTCAGAGGGTGTTTGAAATCTAATTTGAACCCACTTATCTTCTCACAGCTGTAGCCAAATCTGAGTTCAAGAGGAGACATTAACCTCACATATCCATTGCTGGCCACACCCACCTTAAGACTGTGAGAAACATCTACCCCAGGGCTAACAATAAAAGATTTGGAGGAAGGACAATTGGTGACATTTCTCTATTTTCCTTTTTTCAAAGCTCCTGCAATGTAATGACTTTTTTCTTTTTCTAATCTCCAAGGCTAAACACTCTAGTTCAGGCGGACTGTGTGAAAGGCTCAGGAAAGTGGAAACAGGTTGTTGGTAAGTTTATTTTCCAGAAGTCAACTCTACCACAGAAAGGCAATTAAGAGAAGCTCAGGCTACATGAGGCCAGATAATGGGTGCCTTGTAGGTTTAGTAGAGGAAGGCTTCTAAGAATGAAGCAAACTAAGGATTGAGTGGCCTTAATGAAGCAAAGCAAAACAAAACAAGTCAAATCAATACACCTGACTAGGTGTATTGTGCTGGGTTGGGAAAGCTCTCAGAAACGGAATGTAGGACCCAAGGAAATCCCCATCCCCAGTTTCTAAGGACTGTGTCCAGTTTTTGAAGAGTGTCCAGGAGAGGATCACTTGTCAGAGAGTGTGGGCACCTTGATATACATCTTTCTTTGAAAAATGGATGCAATAAGTGATTGTAGCTTGATGATGCTAGCTCATCAGGCAACCCACATTATGTTCATTTGTAATTTGACTTTCCATAAAGATTTCTCTAGAGCAGTGATTCTCAAAGTGTGGTCAGGACCAGCAGCAACAGCAGCATCTAGGAACTTGTTAGAAATTCAAATTCTTACCCCCATTCCCCAGACCTACTAAATCAGAAATCTGGGGTGGAGGTCCCAGTAATTTAACAAGAGTTCCAGGTGATTCTGATGTACACTCAAGTTTAAGAATCACTGGTCTACAGGGGTGTGATGGTGCTGGTCAGTTGATATGAGTATTCCAGCCTGGATGTTATCTTCCTTGTTATTAGTTTAGAAATTGATAGTCTAGTTGTGATCGTGGCTAGCATGCACCATGCACAAATCTGCACGTGAATCCCTAAGAGGAGTTAGAGTACGCAGTCTTTCTCAAACTTACGTGGTCATGAACTTTCTTTTTCATGGAGCATCTCCCAGAATAGGTGTTCTGAGGACCTACTTTGGGAACCTGTCCCTGGGCCTTGAGGTCCCCACCTAACTCCTGATGCTTTGATACCTTGTGCACCAAGCAACCTTCTGATTCTTTTAGCTTCCCAAGAAGATTTTTTCACTATGATGAGGGCTCTTTGAGTATTTCTTACTCCAACAAACTGAAAGTCTGACATTTATACATTACTTTTGAGAATTTACTTGTAGTACTGAGTTATTCTTCAGGGTTTTATTGTTTTTTTTCTTTCAGAGTATCTCTTCTCCCGTGGGCTAAGACCAGATTTGTAATCTCCATTTTATAGATGGAGAAAAGCACTTCTTCCACAGAGGGGGAAGTGCTAACAACACAGCTGAGGAATAAAGAAAAGAAACTAACAGGTGTCAGCTCTCATTTAATTGAAGATAAAATCTAGGGCCAATCCCATTTTCAACCCTCCAGTAGATTATAACTGAATGTCTTTAAGGAACTAAGCTAGCTACCATATATCAGGTTTGATATTATATTTGCAACACAATACCCAGAAAAATTTCTTGCTTTGGTGGTTGAGGTTTGTAAACTTAATTTTACTAAAAATGAAATGAAAACCACTGTGTGTTTCTACCTTTGGAGGTGGGGTGCAAGGCACTGTGTGATTGACACAGAGTAGTTGCTGCTGGGAAGCTGAGTTCCCTCTTAAATTTTACAGGTCTCCTGGCTGTGGTGGTAGAAGAGTTTCTGCTCTCTTCCCAGCTCTCTGCAGCCATCGCACACCCCTCATCAGCCCAGTCATCTTCTATAAGTGATCTCCACCTCTTAACTTGCCCTGCACCAGTTCGGACCAGAGGACAATCCCTTAGGAAAGATTTCCCACTTTAGCCCCAGCCCCTGACTCCCTCAAATACTAAAAAAAAAAAAAAAACCCAACAAAAAAACCCCTGAAAAAACCTACCCCAGAGCTTTATTAATTTTTTTCAGATCAAGTATTTTCTTCTTCAGAAACTCTATTTCATCATTTATCTTCGTAATTTTCATGTGTAATTGATTTATCTCAACAAGATTTAATCTTCGGGCATCCCTGACACATTCTTAAAAGTAAGTGGAAGAAATGTTATTCAGTTACTTGAGAAACTGCACAATTGTAGATACTGACTTTTCAAATAATAAACAAATTATGTCTTTCTTTGAAATATTCTTCTAATTATGTTCCTGGATCAGACACCTCTTAATCATCCCTTTGGACCCTCTCAATCTTACCTATCAATTATTTCCCTTATTTCAGCTGCTGCTATGGTCGGTGACCAGCTTTCTATGAGCTCTGCACAATTTCAGGCGGTACAGTCTGATAGCACCTGATTCCTGCCTGTCCTATCCACTTCTTACCTGTCTAGGACGTCCTTGTCACCTCTACCATGGGACTTCTTTAGACACTCACACCCCTCATGCATGTGTAACTGAAAGTTTGGGAGGTGTGGCAAGCATTGGACCAATCGTAGACAGGAGTCACTGCTTAGGTGTTCCTGAGAAGAGGTAACACTGTGTCTTGAGGGTGTATTCTCATACTCAACTACCTGCCGTCAGCGGCAGTCAACATCATATTGCACGCCATATTAGCTTTCCATTCTCCCTGCTTTGGTTCCTTATCCCACCCTCCTCCTCTTTGGATTGTATGTCCTAATAAAATAATAGTGCAAAAGCCATTGCTTCTGGCTGTGCTTTCAAGGGAACCCAGTGTGTTAAAGAACTAATTACTCATTAATAAATAACAAATCAGTGTAATCACATAAGACTTCAAAGGATTACCTCAGCGCTTGATAGATACATGGTTAAAATGCATGAATTTTTGAACACTGCTGTTTAGAAATGGATACTGGGCCGTCCATTTCTATGCAACGAATTCCCTAGAAACTGGCTGGTAGCTCCCCTGAGAGAGTTGGATCCTTTTTTTGGAGGCTACAGTTAAATTGCTCACTGTAGCAGGGCTTTTCAAACTTTATGTCTTGAATATGCATGTGTATCACCTGGGGATATTGTTGAAATACAGATTTTGATGTAGTAGGTCAGAGGTGGACCTAGAGATTCTGCATTTTGTAACAAGCTCCCAGGTGATGCTGATGCTACTGACCCAAGGACCATACTTCAAGCTGAGAAGCTTTAAAACACAAGGTCAATTAAATTTACTTGGCTAAGTATTCAGTGTGTATCAAGGACCTTACAAGCTAGCATGGTATTTCTTTTTCCTTCTAAAATATTTTTCCTGCTTATAAAAGTAACCCAATCTGGACAGTAAAAAAAAAAAAAAAAAAGGCAACCAAAGAAAATAAAATGAAAACATTCTTAATTCTGCCTTGAGCACAGATTAAGTCTTATTGTTTATCTGCATGTAGGAGTTTGTTGTATTTTCCCTGCCAAACTAGACTAACATTGTGCAAATTCTTTTATAACTAACTATGTCACTCAGGGTCTAATCGGGAGATAGAAATCTTATATTGAATAGGGAAATTTTAATATAAAGAATTATTAACTGTAGCAGAGAAGTAGAGTAATGAGGGAACGAATACTAAGAAAATAAAGAGAACTCTGAAGACTTTAGGAATACTAGGTACAAGGAGCAGCCCTACAGGGGCTGTAGGAAGCAGCACCTCCAGACCTGAGATCTAGACCTCATTGAAGAGGTCAGTGGCTCATTGGATGGCAAAGAAGTTCGTGAAATGTTCCGCTGGCAGAACTTACTAGAAATATGGCTTCTGGGGGCACTGGGGGGACTGGTCCACAGGGAATTGCTGTACTTCAGAACTCACTGCAAAACCACCTAAACGGTGCCAGGGTACCTGCCTCACAGGGAGCAATCTACCATGAAGCCACTCAGGGGATACTGGAGGGAGCTTCTGGGCACCAAGGACTGTTGCATGCCACTGGCAGAAGCTATCTGCACTGCAAGAGTCGGCCAAGCTGAGCACACTAGAACAGGAAGACAACCCCTTTTTCCTCCAGTAACCCTTCAGTGCTCTGTACTGACAAAGCTTAACATTGCACCAGCTGGCAAAAGGGGAAATTTACAGCACCCCAGCTCCCTTATGACAGAGCAGACAATGAACGTAGACTTGGGGCTGCAAGGGAACATCTACTTTAAAAATCTTTTTTTTTTTTTTTTAAATTTAGACAACTGTTTTAGGTTGGGCTCCCTGGAAAACAAATCTTAAAATTTGTGTGTAAAGCTCTGAGGAACATCTCCTCTGAGGACATAAGGGTTGGGCAAGGGTGGAGCGTTTAAATGATGATGAGCTGGAGCTGTGATGACACTTCAGAGTTATTCCACATGGAACGAGGGAGGCAGACCTTTGTACTCTCTTGGTGACCAATCACTGAATGTGAGCAGCAGTTGGGGAGGGAGTCTAACTTGAAGTGAAGCTTTTCTCTTTTGTCTAGGGCAATTCCTGTAGAGGAACTGAGCTGTGAGCCTCAGCCAACACTCCTGGCAGCTGGAAAAATAAACTTGGAGCCTGACCTTACACCAAATACAAAATTTAACTCAAAATGGATCAAAGACCTAAATGTCAGAGCTAAAACTATAAAACTCTTAGAAGAAAACATACGGGAAACCTTCATAATGTTGGATTTAGCCATAATTTCTTGGATATGACACAAAAAGCACAGACAACAAATGAAAATATAGATAAACTGGACTATGTCAAAATTAAAAACTTCTGTGCAACAAAAGTCATTATTAACAAGAGTGATAAGGTAACCCATGGAATGGGAAAAAATACTTGCAAATCATATATCTGATAAGGGGTTAACATCCAGAATATATAAAGAATTCCCACAATGAAACAAACAACCTGATTAAAAGATGGGCAAATGGTCTGAACAGACATTCATCCAAAGAAGATATACCAATGGCCAATAAGCACATGAAAAACGCTCAACATCACTAATTATTAGGGAAGTGCAAACCACAATGAGATACCAATTCTTATCCATTAGGATGGCTGTTATTTAAAACAAAACAAAAACAGAAAATATCAAGTGCTGGCAAGAATGTAGAGAAATTGGAATGCTTGTGCATTGTGCAAGGGACGGTAAAATGGTGAAGCCACTGTGGAAAACAGTATGGGAGCTTCTCAAAAAATTAAACATAAAATTACTATATTACCATACAATCCAGCAATTCCCTTCTGCATTTATACCCAAAAGAATTGGAAGCAGAGCCTTGAATAGATATTTCCACACCCATGTTTGTAATAGCATTATTATTTACTATTTCATTGTTATTATTATTATTTTGTAACAGCATTATTTACAACAGCCAAAAGGTGGAAACAATGCAAGGGTCCATTGATGGATGAATGGATAAACAAAACATGGTATATACATACAATGGAATATTGTTCAGCCTTAAAAGGAAAGGAAATTCTGGCACATGCTACAACATGGATTAACCCCAAAGACATGCCAGGTGAAATAAGCCAGTCACAAAAGGACCAATATTGTCTTTAGTCTATTTACAATAATTATATAAATTCAAGTCATATATATTATTTCCACTTAAAAAGTAAGGGAAACTTATTATGGATCTCACTATATTTGTGTTGTATACTCTTTCTGGCTATTTTTTGATATGAAACAACTATTAAACTCATCTTGTTACAAGTACTAGGCTCTATTTTCTTATAAGATAAACTAAATTTCTACAGTTGATAACCTCACAGTACCTTCGAATTCTCTGCTAACACTAGCGGGAAGAGTTTCCAGTAGAAAATATAGTCTGCTGAGTTCCATGCTTTCAATTTCCAGAAGATCAATTGTGGATTTTCTCATTTCTTCCTGAAAATGTAAATTACATAGTTAAAAAGTTAAGACATTAAAATAATAAGATTGATTTCCTAAACAAGGCCCTGTAAATGTTTTCAGAGATCAAAATTTGCTTTTCAGTAAGTACCTTTTGCCATTATTTTTATTTGGAATAGCAAGTGGGAAAAATAACTGTTCTTCAATGAGTTTTTAATGTGTCATTGTTAATTTATCTTTTAATTTCTGCTGATTTTCTTCTACTCAGAAATTATCTTTCGCTATGTGTGTGTGTCCCTTGTATGCAGTTTCAATAAATTTAAAAGGAAAGACTCCAACAAAAGGGTGACATTGAGAAAGGAAGCTTCTTGGGACTTCCCTGGTGATCCAGTGGTTAAGATACTGTGCTTCCAGTGCGGGTTTGATCCCCGGTCAGGGAACTAAGATCCCACATGCCAAGAGGCAAAAAAAAAAAAAAAAAAAAGAGAGAAGGAAAGGAAGCTACTTAATTTAAAAATGGAAAATGCCTAAAAAACTATGCTTAGGTATAAAAAGAACAGTGGTTTTCTTATACCTACCTAAAAATATCTCCCTGCCTATTTGTTTGGAGATATATATATATATATATATATATATGGGGCTAGTTTCAAAAAGGGAAAAACATTCAAAAATCTGCTAGTGGAAAGAACAGATAAATCACCTCTTAAATAAACGGTCATAATGGCTATAGTTACTTTATGACCTGAGAAACTGCCATTGTATTTTAGGAATAATAAAAAAGCAGGTTGCATAATTGTATATTTAGTAAGACCACTTTTCTGTAAAAAATAAAATTCAATACAGGAATCATCTATATCCTGAAAGTAGTCAAGACATTCAACAAAGAGTCAATCGTGATTGTTTTAGGGTGGGATCATGTTGGTTTTTACATTCTTCCTTTTGCTTGTCTATTTTTTTCTAAATTTTCCAGAATAAAAACGCAATGCTTCTATAATAGTGAAAATGTGTTACTTTAAAAAATGGGAGGATTTATCTCTATTTAAGAGATTTCACAGCTCAGATATTAAATGGAGACATACTAGATACTTTAATAAGCCACAATAATTATTTTGAACACTTCAAATCCTGGAGAAAGACATAACTAAAAGAACGAAACAGAGGAAAGGGTTTCCACAGGACCACAGTGCAGTACAACACACACAAACTCTCAGTGTTTACATATATGTACTTAACTGGGATTATAAACTATAATTCTGTAGTATACCTACAGAACTATATATAATTACATAAAAATATAATTATAAATAAGATTAACTTTTCTCAGCAGTCTGTAGACTCAAGCTCATTAACTTTATAGCCATATTTCTACATTTTTAGATATTTGATAGGTAGTAGATTCTTATTCAATATTTTTAAATCAAATGAGGAGACATTGCCATTCTGAAACATCACTCAGGACCAGGGCCAAACAGAGACACTTTTGTGACACTTCAAGAGGAAATTCTTTAAATATTTCTTTGATGGGGCCAAGTTAGTATAACTGAAAGAGAACCTATTTCTTTTCACTGAAAATCACTGTGTGTCAGTGGAGTAGGTGCCAAATAAGCTTTCACCAGTTTTGTGAGGAATTGCTTACAGAGACCTGAGAAAATTGGCACTATGCGTGCAGTTTATCCCAGAGGTTGTTTGCTGGTTTTAAGCAATGCTCACATATTGATGTCACAAGCATTTGCCCATGTGGCCCACCCCTTAACTGAGCTCTGTTATCAGCAGGGTCTCTTCTCTTGAGCCGTCTTGCCCTCATCCATAGCACAGGTCCTTAATTCAGTGCTCTGCATGGGAAATCGGGCACCAATCCACTACTGATCCATACTGGTGCAAATGCTTAGCAAACTGAGAGAAATTTTCATTCAGGGCAAATATTTTCCCTATTCATCTATTGAAGTATGTTGAACAGAGCTGGTGCTAAATTAAAGTTTGATGAAGAAGTAAGTGAAAGATTGAAAAAGTAGCTCTTATAGATAATACAATACCAATTTCTTAACAGCAATAGCAACGTCCTTAAGAAAGGTCTTAGCTTCTTCATTGCATTTAAAGTAGTCACTTTGCAGTGATTGTTCTAAAAAAAAATTAGAAAATTAAGATCTCTTATTTATCTACCAAATCCTGTTTAACCTTTAAGATCCAACTCAAATGCTTAGCTGAAAATTACAACTTCTATCTTTGAATTTCTATAGTACATCATATGAATCTCTTTTGTACTTGTTATTTCTTATTTTACAGTGTACTAATTTAGGTATATACTTTATGTTTCTTGAGGACAAACTCCTCTTAAGATTCTATTTTTGTATCACTCATGGTAGAAAGAAGGAATCTGTATAGGACAAGACAAAAAAATCCACATATATTTATAAAAGGGATAAATATAACACGCCCATAGTGTAGGTTTAAGAATGTCTTCATATAAATTTGTATACGTATATCCTAAACGTAATATTTTACAAAACAACACTTACTTAATTCTTCAAAAATTCATTATGTCATTTTCACTTCCATGCCAATATTTTAATCATGGGATGAGAGTAAGTATTTGTAAAACTGGTAGGTGTGAGGTAGATAGAGTTTCTAACCCTTTTCATTCATTGACATATGAAAGATAGCGCCTTTTCTCTCACACACTGTAAGTTGAAATCACATGGGAAAAGAGGCTTGGAAAATGTTGGCAGGCAAAGGAAGACAAGATACATGCAGAATGGGAAGAAGGAAGGAAAAATAAAATATAAAAGGAAGAGGAGAGAGAACAGAGGAAGCTCTACTCACCTTGGCTCTGTCACCATTCCATTATACAGATTCTGTCTAAATGGATTCCAGGCCCGTATCCACATGTGTGGGATGAGTTTGATGTGTTTAATGTTTCACATGTATGTATAATCTAAGTTGATTCTTATAACTTCATGATGATTCCCATCTCAGAGGTGAGAAATCTAAGACTTTTGAGGTCATGTCATGTGCGCAAGGTCACAGAGCCCATCACTTATAAGAGGTCTGGATTCAGACACAAATGGTGTGACTCCAGAGTCCATGCCCTGAGTGGCCATCCTCGACTCTCAGAAGAGTAAACAGCAATTTCTGCCCTCAGTTCCTGAAAACCTGGATTCTCTTAATGAACTAAGCTCTCAAACCAAGTGAAAAATCAGTTACTGAGTTTCCAAGCAAGTGTGTGTTAGGGAGGAACAGGTATTGCCTGCTGTCTCTTTTCCTTTTTTCTATGGAATGAATAAGCACAAGCGTACTCCCACTTGCAAATGGGCTGGAGAGCCACAAACTTTATAACTCACACTCAGGGCAAGAAAGCATAATGAATTTTTTTCCTATGACAAACTTTCTGAGCATCAAGAAATTATTAGCAGAAAAAGTATTTGTGCCTAATGCACAATTCCTTGCCTAATGCAACAGGTGTTTCTTCCTTTCTTATTTACCTGTTAAATCCTCCAGTTTGCCATGCCAAAGTGTTGGAGGAAATTAACTTGCAAAGAAAAGGCAAGAAGGGACAAGATGAAATTAAATACATAATCTAAATGCAGGTGGGCACTCCAATCACAGGCAAATAGCAGTGGCCTGGGAGTCCAGGGATTTGTCCGCCATTTGTCACCAGCTACTAGTGTGAGTTGGGCCAAGCCACAGAGCTGAGCCCTGGGTCCCACTCTTTCGCCCCCCTCTCCCCCAAGGAGCTGGAGAAGGTTCTGCCCTACCAGGGATGCCCTGAGTTCTGGGAGGAGGGTCCCCACGAAGGTTCCCGCTTAATGCCGCCTAGGCGCCACCTCCGAGATGACGTCCCTCCGGGAGCCCACGGGCCTCTCACCGACAACAAAGAGCTGCTCCAGGGCGGCAGCCGCGACCGAGGAGCACAGGGTGGAGGGGAAGGTGCGTAATTCCAGAGAGGGGCCAGTGGAGACAGCGGCCGCCTGCAGCGCCTTCTCGCTGCCGAACCCCAGCTTTGAGGACCAGGAGCTCACAGCCATCTTGCTGCCCCTGCGCAGCGCCTACCGGGCCAGAGGTATGGACTGCCGGTTGCCACGGGCAACGAGGACGCCGAGGCAGAGCGCCAGCGCGCCACCTGGGGTGGGTGCCTCGCCAGTTTCTCTAACTTTATACACAATAATCAAGCGATCCTATAAGGATGAGTCCCTCTTTATCCGCCCTTTCCTCCTTCCATTTCCATTTCTTTAGTTCAGGACTTGTGCCTGAACCCTTGTACACTTCTCGTGGACCGTGGGAATCATAATAATGATCACTTTTGATCGCATTTCTGTGCTAGGTACTACAGCTGTATGCACAGCTCCCTTAATGTTCACAATGGCTTAGTGAGGGAAGCTCTTTCATTATCTCCACTTTTACAGACAAGGAAACTGAGGCAGGGATGACTAACTGAATTGCCCAGCGTCACAAGAGAATAATTTTGGGTTTAAAGTGGAGTCTGTATAAATCTTTCCATTATGCTACAATACCCATCTCTGTACTCTTCTAGACCTTTCCCTGTATACATTCTACCACTGTGCACATTTTAACTTGAATCAGTGATTTTCTTCTGCCTTCTCATCAAACAGTGAGCTCTTTGAAGGCAGAGATATTATTTTTCTCTGCGTCTCCAAACTCCAGCCCTGCATCAGGATCAGATTGAGTGTAACTATTAGTTCCCCTTTCCTCTGGTTGGTTAGAGAGCAGCGAAGATGATTTAACCCCCTCCTTCTTAAGTTTTCTTTACAGATGGCAAAATTGAAATCAGAGTGAAAGTAACATGACAATAGTTATCCTTTACTGAATGGAACTATACTCCAGGCACTGTCCTAAATACTTTACCTACAGTAACCTATTTAACCCTCATAACAATCCTTTGAGGTAGGTGTTATTTCCCACTTTGCATATGAGGACACAAAGTTTATGCCCTGAATCACTATGCTATACTGCCTTGGAGAGGACACAATACAACAACAGCCTCCTTCCTCCAGGGAGAACCATATCCTGGCTTTTAACACACTCCTGGGTCCCCTCTTTTGCAAGATTTGGCATTCAGATCCATCCGTGTCCTTCCGTGCTTTTCTCTGTGAGGCAGGGGGAGGATGCCTAGAAACCACATTCCTCAAACACACTCGTCAGCTGGTTGGAGACACTGGTGGGAGATTAGCTGGCAAAGAAGCCACTCTGTTTGTCTCCTGGAACGGCAGTTTCAGGCCACCACAGTTGACTGCATCCCAGCAGTTTGGGTGGCTCCAGAGGTGGCAGGAGTGGGAATTGGTGTCTCCAGCTGCTTATCAGTGAGTGCAGGCATGTGGGCACCGTACAGGTTTGTGGCAGCTTCCTGGTGTCTGGGATCTTCTTTACGTTACTTCCCTTTGGTTTCTATAGCCCTTGCAGCATACTTCCTCTGATAAATTCCTCTCTTCTTGAACTACCTGGACTGGACTGCCCTAAGCCAACCTTTATGCTGCCACCAGAATATTATTCCTACTCATCACCTCATCTGGATCACGTTGCTCTCCATTGTCTATGAGTGAGGCCAATCCCTGAGGGGACATTGCATGTATAACTTTGTAATTAGAAAAGAAAGTAAAGCTTTTTTTTTTTTAATTTTAAAAAAGATACAGAAGATAAACAAAATAGTTGAGAGTATAAAAAAAGCTTTCTGATCCTTCAGTAGCCATAGATGGTGTTCAGTGAGCCAAAAGTCACGTCCTACTTCTCTCATGTTTCCTTTTTACTCTGGTAACATAACAGATACTTTCTCTTCCAGTCAATATTTTTCAGGCAGACTTTTGCTCAGCAGCAGAACAGCATATTAGAATACGCCAGTCCCACGCTGACACTGATTTTTAAGTTATGGTAAGCAAGTTTGCTTCTGTTTCCCCTGCTGCTGACAGGGCCAGGAGAATCCAACTGCTGCATAAGTTTGACCCCCTACTTGCAAAGGAACGTATTCAACATTGTATTCAGGCATATTTGCAGTTTCTACAGTATTCGAGGTGTATATGGTATTTGACGATGACATTGCTCTTGTTCCTGCCTCTGCATAAATCTAGTACCTCTAGAGAAAGCATCAACTTCTTGGTTGTGTTTCTAGACCCTGGGTTAGACCAAGCCAAGGTCCCAGTCTCTGTGATGTGTTAAACATCTCACATATAGGAAGTAGTTGCACGCTTCAGTGCTTTGTGCTCAGCATTTCAGCATCTCTGACGGTTCAGTATTGGACCATGCTCAAATCCTCCTGAGAAGTAAGAATTCAAGAAAATAGAGTCTCTGTCTTCCTCACTCTGATCCTACCAGTACCAAGCATAGGGCCTAATATGGGCACATGGCCCTGCCTCCCCATCATGGTTGTCAGTAGGATTTTCTTATCTTAATGCCTTGCCATCTTTTGCATGTTGTGTTTCATCTTCAGGCTTGTTGCTTCATGGTCACAAATGGCTACTGTAGTGCCAGACCTCATGCCCTTGTACAAAGTGGAAAGGAGTAGAAAGGGTCCACCTGTGGAAGCCCTTCTTCCCTTTCATCAGGGAAGGAAATCTGTCTACTTCCTTTTATGTCTCAATGGCTAGTACTAGATCACAAGGTCACCCATGAAAGGGAGGTTAGGCCAAGGGGTATCCGCATTTCCAGCTTCTGTGGAGGTTACAGGAGAGAAGAGGCTTCAGAACAGTTGGACAGTTACCCATGGAATGTCAGACACACATTCATTCTCTGAACTAATATTTGTCAGCCCCAACATTAGGTCTAAACCAGCTGGCTGGGTGGGCCTTTCCTAGGTAAAGGAATCAGTGACACTTTTAGCATTGAATAGAAAGGCATTCTTGATCCTTGCCCATTGGGTACCTTTTAAGCCTTCATATTGGCTTTATGCCTATGTCTGCAAGATGGTTATACATTAGACAAAGATTCCATACCCCTTGGGCTTCTCACAGCTTCTAAAGTACCTGTCCTGTGATGAGTCTGCGATTCTTAGTTCCTGCGACTCCATCACACAGTCATTTGTGGTAAAATGGCAGGAAAAGCATGTCCCCTAGGTAATGCCAGATGGTTAGAGAAGCAAACAGATGGATTAGTGTCCCTGATGGAGCTACGCCAAACAAGGATAGGGCGGTGTCTCCAAGAAAGGGCAGGCCATATCCTTGTTTGTAACAACACCTGATAAGGAGCCTCCTTTTCAACTTTGTCTCTGGACTAGTTTTTATCTGTAATCAGCAATTGCTTGGGGCTAAACAGATTTGAGTCAAATGCCCATTGCATCATTTGCTGGTGGTTTTTGATTGGCTCAGGTAGTTAACCTCAATCTCCATTCTTCATCTGTAAAATTGGATTTTACATCCTGGGATTATGAAGCTTATGTAGAATAATGATGTACTTACCACAGAGTACATGCTATTTCCCATCTTTTATTTCTATTAAATGGAAAACAAGAAACATTTCTTCGGAAATACAGATGTTAATGTCCTTTCTGCATCCCTTGCCTTCCTTAAACCTCTTGGTCATTCAACCCTTAGTGACAATTACTGCAATTAAATCAACAGTTGCTGTCCCAGAGATGGGAAATTGGTTTTATTTCCATGTTATTTCTGCTGGATAGCAGTGACTGCCTGGAGTGCTCAGTTAGGGAGGTTCTGAGGGCCGAGTCTCTGCAGAGAAAGATGCCTGCCAGGTTACCAGAGAAAGGCACGGCCTCACGTGTGTCGGCATTGGACTCATTGGTTTACGTGTTTGGGTTGTGCCTTCTGTGTGCTGGGCACTGTGCTGGGCACTGAGCTTATAAAAATGAGACCCATAGGTGGCACCAGTGAAGGCCTCTCTGAGAAAGGGGGACATAGTGGTGAGGAGTCAGCCTTCTTTTATCATTCTCTTAGTGGAGGAGAGAAAGAGGTCAGAGAGACAAGGCAAAAAGAGGAAAGAGAAATAAGAGGAGAAAGGGGAGACAGAAGGGGTAAGAATCTGGAGAAGTCAGCTGTCTACTCTCATGAGAGCCTCCTTTCCTCTTGTTTCCCCTAGAAGTTCACTTTCTCTAATGAATCCACTCAGCATGTATTGAGCTTTATTACATACCAGACACTCTTATCAGTGCTTTGACTAAACACATGGACAAGATTTGGCCCCGTTTTCAAGAAAATGGCCTTGAAGGTGAAAAAGAAGGGTCGGTTTTGAAGCACACCTGCAAAGCAGTTTGTGGTTTTAGAAAATGTACATTTTGTAACTGTTTCCATGCCTTACTTAATCTTTATCATAACTCTCTGGGGTGAATTATGATGATTACCCTATTTTTCAGAAAATCACCCCAAGATGAGAGCTTCAATGACCTTGGGGATAACCTCGGGTCAGGCCCTTAAAGTTGGACAATGGCAGAGCAGTCCTTCTGACTCCAGGACTGGGGCACTGTCTGCTATGCTAGAGCTGCATTGTGGCTTTGTGACCACGGCAGGGGATTGGGGCTCAGGTAAGGAGTGCTCTGGACTACACAGGACGTCAGCAGAGCCATGGAGGTGTGCCAATGGGCATGGGGTGAATGGAGAGGAAAAGCAGGAGCCCAATCAGAAATTTAGGTTGTGATTTCACTACAAAGATCCTTGAATTCCAAGCTCAGGAGTTTGGGTTTTATGCTGCGGGCAATGCTGCTGAGAGCAGAGATTAAGCTGTCCCTGCTGGCAGCTGCATGGTAATTCAGTTTATTTTTGCCTAAGGTAACATTTTATCACAGGACAGAATATCATTAACGGCATTCTGATTTTTTCAAGTGAGAATCTGCAGAGTAATCAGAAATTAAATTGGGCCTGAAACAACCCATACCATATTTAGCAAGAATGTCTTTTACTATTATTAACTTAAGTCACTGAAATTTCAAAGGGTATCCTCTTTTAGAAAGGTAGCTGGGGATAATTGTTAAGGCTGACTTAGCATTTTTAGACTTTTCTAACATTCACGATCTTTCAGGAGCAGTATTCTTGTTTTCCTTATTTTTTCTCATTTTAGTTAACTCTTATTTTTGAAGAATAGATAAGGTAATTCATATGAAGACAATTTGGTAAAGATAATTGGAGTAAGTACTCTCCATTTGATTTAAAAATCTTTCTCTTTTTTTCTTCCTTTAACAAATTTAGAAAATGTCAGATTAACGCTGGCTGACCATTCCCTGCATATATGATTGCAGTTGAGAATTTCCAGAGCTTATTTGGGAAAGTAAAAATACAAGCCATGGCAATTCTGAATCCCATTCCTTCCCACCTCCTCAAGGACCTTCCTCAATTAGCTCCTCCCTCACCTGTGTCTTCCTCTGACCTCATGCCCAGTCATCACTTCCTAAATTCATGCCTTTCCTCAACCCTTCGGCCACCCTACCTCTCAATTACCAAACGTCTTGAAAGTGTGGTCTACATCTTGGCTATAATGCATCCCTTCACCCTGAATTCTAAATTACCTCTTCCTCATCTTCTAATGGCCTTTTCTCAAGCCCCGATCCCACACATCCCCTTTCCTGCAGTATTTGACACAACTACCCAGCTCTCACCAACCCTTCTTTAGAAACTCACCTCCTAATTGGTTCTTGCTTTTCCTTCTTCACTTCTTTCACTGCCTTCCTTGGGCATGCTGCCTGGGCTCCGTCCTTGGTCTTCTCTTCAGGCTCTCTCAACCTTTCCCTTGAATAGAGTTGAATCTACACAAATAACTCTCAGGTTGTACCTCCTGCCCGACCTCTCCTCTAAGAATTAATCTTGTAGATGAGACTAAACATTCTCATCAGCCTATGCTGCCAGCATGTCAAATTCAACCAGTTCAGAATCAAAATCTGCATTGCAGGTGGTTTTTCTGCCTATTGAAAACATACTTGTATTGTCAGCCCATCTGAAAAGCTGTATCATCCACAAGTTTTTTTCTGGATCCCAATAATCTCAGTGCTTCCAGAGCACTTTATTCAAATTTTTTTATGGTTAGTCATTGTAGGCTGAGTGGTCTAATAGTTTTCTGTGTGATAGTCTTATTACTAAATAGCTGTGTAGCATTTACACCTCAGTTTTCTCATCTGTAAATGAGGCCTTAATTTAGGGTAGTCTTGAGAATTAAATAAATTAATAGACACTTTAAAGTGTTTAAAACAATGCCTGGAACAAAACAAACAACTCCATATATTTATTGTTTTCATCGCTATACTATGAACTTCTTAAAAGTGGGAACTGTGTTTTACTCATTTTTTAATCTCCTGTAGCACTTAGCATAGCAATTTTCACGTAATAGATGCTTAAGATATTGTTGAAATGGATAACAGGAGAGATTCATGTGCTCAGAAGTTTTTTAAAATATAGAGCTCAAAATCTCCTGCAGTTTAGGTTTTAGTAGAAAAAAGAATAATACTGGAGAAAAAGGCAACTTCCTCAGGGTCTAACACCCCTTTTACATGTAGGCTGGTACAGCAAGAACTGACATTCATAAAAGTCTTACTGATCATTACCATTACAAGACCCTGAAGAACATTGTGAACCACCAGATTAAGCTGCACTTAACGTTTGCTTCTAAGTGAATTTTATTACATCAGAATTATTCCTTAATAATTAGTTTTAAATAACTCTTATTTAACCATGATTTCAGTTAATGAGAACTTTGGATTCCCAGCTCTGCAAGATCAATGAGCTTCTGGAGTTGAAAAACGAATTGTCACCGTGGCTCCAACATAACAGTTTTTTTTCTTGTTCCACTGTGAATTCATTCTGGTTCAGGATGAATTTGTATATAAAATTAAGCCATGATATCTTGAAGATTTGCGCACTCTTCTTTACTGCCTCTATTCACGGCAGGGTTGTTAGGTAATACCTGGATTTAAGCACTTTTGTCTTTAACTACAAAGGTCAAAGCAGCAAAATTGTATGTTTGGAAAAATACTCAACCTCCTGTAGTTAAGTCCTTGGACTCCCTTGTGTTATGCCTGTTTATAATTAATATACTTTAGTTGAGTTTTTATTACTAGCAATCAAATAGTCTTGCTGAGGCAGCATTGCTCCTGAGTTAGAGATTGTAGGGAGGGAGCAGAGAAACACAGGAAAGGCGATGTTCTCAGTGGAAAGAGCCCGGGCCTCAAAATCAGACAAATAGTGATCCAAGTCCTTGTTTCATGACTTACTAGTTATGTAAACTTGTGCCAGTTATTTAAACATCTTGACATTCAGTTTCCTCATTTGGACAATAAAAATAAAAATATTAATCATGCAGGATTTTGAAATTCTGAGGATTAGAAGTAATGTTTGTAAAAAGCCCACCAGGCACAATGTCTGGTTCAATGGTGCTATATTATTGTTAACAAGTTTCATTTTAATAGCTTCAGAGTAACCTTATTGACTAATAAATCATGCAGCTAAATTATAAAATAGTTAATTGGCTAAATACATTTAATATAATAACCAATTTAGGAATTAAGGAATAAAATTTTAAATAGGATACATTTTTATATAAAAGAAAATAAATAAATGCACTTTACTTGTTAAGAAGAAACTCTATAAAGGCCAGGAAAAAATTGCTCTTGGTTTAGCACTATTCTTCCCAATGGAGATTAAAAATTCTACCATGAACTGGGCACCCAAATGAGTTAATGTGGATAACCTAAAATGTAATAGAGTGAAGAAAGTTCCACTTATTCTGTTGGAAATACATTTTTTGGTAGCAAACATCTGGCTTTTCTCTCCCACTTAGAGGAAGCAAAGACATGAGCTAGATTCTACTGTTGAAAATTGGTTGACCAAATATGCATGGATTTACTTCTGGGCTCTCTATCTATTCTGTTCCGTTGGTCTATATGTCTGTTTTTATGCCAGTATCATACTGTTTTAACTACCATAGCTTTCTAGTATAGTTTGAAATTAGGGCGCATGATACCTCCAACTCTGTTCTTCTTTCTCAAGATTGCTTAAGCTATTCAGGGTTTGTGATTCCATTGCATTTTCTATTTCTGTGAAAAATGCCACTGGAATTTTGATAGGGATTGCACTAAATCTGTATATCACTTTGGGTATTATGTACATTTTAACAATATCAATTCTTCTAATCCATGAACACGAGTATCCATTTATTTGGGTCTTCATCAATTTCTTTCATCAATGTCTTATAGTATTCTGTGCACAGACATTTCACCTCCTTAGTTAAATTTATTCCTAGGTATTTTATTCTTTTTGATGCTATTGTAAATGGGATTGTTTTCTTGACTTCCTTTTTGGATAGATCAATGTTGATGTAAAGAAATGCAACTAATTTTTGGATGTTGACTTTGTATCCTGCAACTTTACTGTATTTGTTTTTTAGTTCTAACAATGTGTGTGTGTGTGTGTGTGTGTCTGTGTGTGTGTGTAATCTTTAGGGTTTTCTAAATACAGGATCATGTCATCTGCAAATAGAGACAATTTTACTTCTTCTATTTTGCTTTGGATGTCTTTTATTTCTTTTCCTTGTGTGATTGCTCTTGCTAGTACTTCCAGTACTATGTTAAATAGAAGTGGTGAGGGTGGGCATCAGATCTTAGAGGAAGAGGTTTCAGTTTTTGCCATTGATTATGATGTTAGCAGTGGGCTTTTCATAAACGGCCTTTATTATGTTGAAGAAATTTCCTTTTATACCTATTTTGTTGAGAATTTTTATCATGAATGGATGTTGATCTTTGTCAAATGCTTTCTCTGCATCTGAGAAGCTCATGTGATTTTTATCTTTTATTCTGTTAATGTGGGGTATCACATTGATTGATTTGAGTATGTTAAACTAAACTCGTATCCCAGGGATAAATCCTACTTGGTCATGGTGTATAATCTTTTTGATGATGCTGTTGAATTCAGTTTGCTAGTATTTTATAGAGGATTTCTACATCTATGTTAATCAGAGATATTAGCTTGTAGTTTTCTTTTTGTGTCTTTGGCTTTTGTATCAGGGCAATGCTGGCCTCATAAAATGAGTCTGAAACTATTCTCTCTACCTCTATTTTTTGGAAGAGTTTAACAAGGATTGGTATTCATTCTTTGGATGTTTAGTAGAATTCAGCTATGAAGCCATCTGGTCCTGTGCTTTTTTTATTAGGGGGTTTTTGATTACTACGTCAATCTCCTTATTTGTTATTGGTCTGTTTAGGCATTCTTTTTCTTCTTGATAAAGTCTTGGTAGGTTGTGTGTTTCTAGAAATTTATCCATTTCTCCTTTGTTATCCAATTGGTGTGCATATAATTGTTCGTAATAGTCTCTTATGATCCTTTTTATTTCTGAAGCTTCTATTGTAATGTCTCTTTCATTTCTGATTTCATGTCTTTTCTCTTTTCTTTTTTATCTAGCTAAGTATTTGTCAGTTTTATTTTTTGAAAAACAAACTCTTAGTTTTGTTGATTTTTTTTTAATAACTTTATTCAGTTGCTTATGTGATGCCCTTTATTTTGTTCCCTTACTGATTATTTTTTTTTTTGCGATACACGGGCCTCTCACTGTTGTGGTCTCTCCTGTTGCAGAGCACAGGCTCCAGACGCGCAGGCCCAGCGGCCATGGCTCATGGGCCTAGCCGCTCCGCGGCATGTGGGATCCTCCCGGACTGGGGCACAAACCCGTGTCCCCTGCATCGGCAGGCGGACTCTCAACCACTGTGCCATCAGGGAAGCCCAGTTTTGTTGATTTTTAAAAATTGTTTTTCTATTCTCTATTTGACTTATTTCTGCTCCAATCTTTATTATTTCCTTCCTTCTTCTAACTTTAGATTTAGTTTGTTCTTTTTTAGTTCCTTGGGGTGTAAAGTTACATTGTTTATTTGACATCTTTTTTTTTAATGTAGGTGTTTATCACCATAAACTTTCCTTAGTACTGCCTTTGCTGCATCCCATAAGTTTTGGTAATTTGTGTTTTTGTTTTCATATTTCATGAGAAATTTTTAAAATTCCCTTTTGATCCAGTGGTTGTTCAAGACTGTATTATTTAATTTCCATGTGTTTATGAATTTTCCACATTTTCTTTCTGTTACTCATTTCTAGCTTCATTCCATTGTGGTCCAAAAGGTACACGATATAATTTCTATTTCATTAAATTTTTTAAGAGTTGTTTTGTGACCTAACATGTGATCTATCATGGAGAATATTCTATGTGCACTTGAGGAGAATGTGTATTCCTCTACTGTTGGGTAAAAGTTGCATATGTCTGTTAGGTCCAGTTGATCTCCAGTGTTGTTCAAGTCCACTGTTTCTTTATCAATCTTTCTGTCTGGATGTCTACTCATTATCGAATGTGAGGTGTTGAAGTCTCCTCCTATTATTGTATTGCTGTAAATTCCTTCATTCAGATTTGTCAGTATCTGTTTTATATACTTAGGTGTTCAAAAGTTGGATGCGTATATATTTACAATCATTATATCTTCCTGTTGAATTGACCCTTTTATCGTTATGTAATACCTTCTTTGTCTCCAAACACAGTTTTTTTTTAAAAATCAATTTATTTATTTATTTTATTTTTATTTTTGGCTGCGTTGGGTCTTTGTTGCTGCACATGGGCTTTCTCTACTTGTGGCAAGCGGGGGCTACTCCATTGTGGTGCGCAGGCTTCTCATTGCAGAGGCTTCTTGTGTTGTGGAGTGCAGGCTCTAGGCATGCGGGCCTCAGTAGTTGTGGCACGCAGGCTCAGCAGTTGTAGCTCATGGGCTCTAGAGTGCAGGCTCAGTAGTTGTGGCACACGGGCTTAGTTGCCCCGTGGCATGTGGGATCTTCCTGGACCAGGGATCAAACCTGTATCCCCTGCATTGGCAGGCGGATTCTTAACCACTACACCACCAGAGAAGTCCCCCAAACACAGTTTTGACTTAAAGTCTACTTTACCAACAAACTTCATACTTTATATTCTCATGTTGCCATTTAGTGTCCTTTCATTTCTACTTGCAAAACTCCCTTTAGCATATTGGGGAGCAACCAGAGAGAACTAATTCCAGCAGGATTCTTTTAAAAGGCAACTGGGACACAGGATACAAAATAATTCATTTCAATTTACTCATCAAAGAAAATGTGGCCAGCTAAGTTAATTCTGTAATATTGAATGTATTGAACTAAAGAAAAAATTTAAAGAAAAAAATCATAGTGTGGAGCTTGAGATTGGTGCCAATATAAAGCACTAGAGAAGAAAGTTGGAGTGTGAAGAGAAAATGACCCTTTGCCTAGATCTACAGAGTTTGTTTATTGCTCCTTAGCCACAACCACACTGGCTGATGCCAAACTGAAGTGGGGTCTCCTGTATGCCCCACCTACTCCCTACACTCAGAAGAGAGTGCTAAAGTTTGGACGCCTGAAGCTGCCCTATACAATGACAAAGTGGCAGTTGCTGGAACCCCATAATAGTGAAGCAAGGCCCAACACTCGGCTACACTCAAGTACACTTTGGTAAAGGAGGAGCTGTCCCACTACTTCTCAGCGGTAATTCCTTACAGTGAGAAACAACTGGGGAAACAGAGCTGGGCTCTGCACAGAAGGAAAAATCTTCACAGTGGTGTAAGGGCCAGCATGAGGCTCAGGGGGTTCTATGAGTTGAACTGTGTCCCCAATAAAAGATATGTTTAAGTCCCAAACCCCAGAATGTGAGCTTATTTGGAAATAGGATCTTTACAGACCAATCAAGTTAAAATGAGGTCATTGGGGGCCCTAATCCATATGACTGGTGTCCTTACGAAAAGGGAAAATTTGTACACAGAGGGAAGATGATGTGAAGACACACAGTGAGAAGATGGCTTTGTGCCTGGAGTGATGCACCTACAAGCCAAGGAATGCCATGGACTGCTGGCAACCACCAGAAGCTAGAAGAGGCAAGGAAGAATCCTCCCCTAGAACTATCAGAGAGAGCATGGCCCTGCCAACACCTTGGTTTTGGACTTTTAACCACCAGAACTGTGCCAGAATAAATTTCTGTCATTTTTTTAAAACTTTTTTTTAATATATATTTTTCAACATCTTTATTGGAGTATAATTGCTTTACAATATTGTTGTTAGTTTCTGCTGTTTAACAAAGTGAATCAGCTATACGTATACATATATCCCCATATCCCCTCCCTCTTGCGTCTCTCTCCCACCCTCACTATCTGTCATTTTAAGTCATCCAGTTTTTGGTACTTTGTTAGGGCAATACAAGGAAACTGATATAGGTGGGGAAAGAGCAGAGAATATACAACTATCCTACTCCCTTTTTCCTGAAATCATCCATAAAATATACCACAGCTTCTTCACCTACTCACCCCCTGCTTGCTTAACTCATGTGTAGGCTATAAGAATCTTCTACTGTTTGCTAGTTTCAGGATAACCTCACTCACTCTTTGTCCCTGAGGGCTCTATCCTTGGTCTGCTTCTTACCTGGGCATTGGATCCTCACATTATTTCCATCATCTCAAATATCACTCTGACTGATGCTTCCTGTAAAAGCAGGATCATATGTGCCCTGTGTTCCATCTGTTAAAATTCTGCATCCATACCTATCATTTTGTCAGGCTGGAGTTTCCTCAGGAAACTTTCTTCACCACTGCTAGCAAACAGAATTCCTCATTAGATCCTCTGAATGAGCAGCTGCTTATGAAAGGAATTCTGGGCTCTCCGGAGGGAGGCAAATGCTGCACATGCAGACCTTGTAGAAGGTTAATTTGACACAATAAAGCCATTTAGAAGAAACTTTATCTCAAAGGTTGTACACTGAAACACACACACACACACATACACACACACACACACACACACTTCTCTTCTAACCTAGTAACCATAAAAAATAGCAAGCACCAAACCAAGCTTATTATCTTCCTTCCCCAGACAAGCTCTTCTGGGCTTTCTAACCTGAAAAATGGTATTGCACTCTGCTGATCAGCTAGTCTCTGACAGAGCTGGGGCTAGGGTGAGGCGAGCAAGCTGCCTAGGGTGCAGAATTTAAGGAGGCACTCACTCTCAGGGTCAGCCTTGGTCTTGAACTCCCACATGTAGTCAATCACCAACTCCAGTCCCATCCCCCTCCACGTCATCTCTCTTAGTGGCTCCTCTGTGCACAGTGGGTGCTAGGCATGCTGGGTTGATACAGAGGATCAGGGACAGATGAATATATCCTTTGTATTCTCAGCTGCCTTAGTAGAAGCCTTGTCGTTCATTTGTCACCTGTCTGCTGTTAGTTATGTCACAATTATCTCCTATATTCTTCTAATCTCCAGTAACATATATCCTCATTGTGTCTATGCATCTCTCTGAGATCTAAAAAATAGAGCACAAAATCCTTAACATTCAAGTTTCTTTTTAGTGTGGTTCAACCCACCCTTTCAGCCTTGCCTGGCACTACATTCCCACCCAAGCACTTTACAGCACAATTCAGCGTATTACTCACTGTTCTCTGCATATGCCATGTGCCTCCATGTCTTAGCACCTTAGTCCATGTTCTTTCTTCATACTGGGATGAACCTTCTCCCTCTGGAAAAAGCCAAATCAGAACCCAGCCCCAAAGTCCACCTCTGAGAATCCTTCTCTGTTGCTCTAGTCTTACACTGCAGCTCTTATTTCATGCTGCCTTTTACTTAGTGAGCATTTCCACATAGCCATCTCCCATCACCCCCCGTCTTGGCTGTTGGCACAGTGTCTAGTTAGTTAGCTATGTTGTCATCACAATACTTTGCACAGAAGGGTAACTCCATGAGTACTTATTGAATCCAAGTCCAAAACTGGTCAAAGGCAGCTTTTTTTAAGTAACTATCCTTTTTTCTCTAATTTTTATTTCTCCTATTGCTATTACTTTCATCCACTTCTACCTCATCATCTTTGACTTTTGACTTTAACAGTGAAATAACATAGGCAATTGGACTTCTGCAAAAAGTAGTGAACAATCCTTAGAAGACTTAGCTTGGTGAGGGCAGGAATGACTATCTCTCTTATTCACAGCCCTGTTCTGAGTGCTTGGCACACAGAAGGTGCTCCATAAATAATTACCAAAACAGTGAGTTCATAGCAATTATAATTGTTTTATGACAATATTGTGTTGCATATTATTATAAGAAGTTTATGAAAGGATTTATATAACTTTCAAGTTTTAAAAAAACTATTTAAATTATCTGCATAAACCCCACAGAGTACAATATTAAGGGTGTTTTCCAGTTTTACCAGTCTCCAGTGATTTCTATTAATAACCCAAAGGAGCCATATACTACTTTGGAGTTGGACTGTGTGGTCCTGGACACAGTAGTAAAGTGAGCACTTGGCCTCAGCCTTCCCAGCACGTTCACGGGAGATTTATTTCTTAGAGCTTTTGCATTTTCTGGTGAGATCATGAGAAGAGAGGGAGAAGTTTCTACATTTAGTAACATTTATTTATGCATTCAGTATCAAGTACATAAGTGCAAATATCCAGAGTCCATAATTAAGTCCATTAGGAACTACAGAGAAAGTAATACAAATTGTAATAAAGTTAACATGCTGGTACTTTTTAGTTACCATACATGTAAATCAGCCCGTCAGTCTCACACAACAAAAGTACTGCATGTTTGTTTTGGGTTTATTTGTTTATTTAATTATTTTAATTTATACAAAACTGATTATCCTAAGTACGGTCGACTTGTTTTTATTTTTATGTTGTGTGTGTTGGAAAAACACTTAAACATCGATCTACAAGTCTATATATTGTTATTAAAGATTAATCCAAGCAACAACCCAAGGACATATAAGCGATTTCCACTATTGCATCAGTGCACTGGGCAGGAAAGGCCTAGCCACAGGGAACATGAGAAGCTACAGAAGCATTGCAGAGAGAAGAACACCGACGAAGGAAAGATAAGTTGGGTTCTCACCATCATGCACTTTTTTTTAGCAACACAAAATTAAAAACCACATCTAGTACACTTTTCTCTATGCTTTAGTGCTTGACACAGTGACTCAAATACCCTAAGAGTACAGAAACAGCCTAAAAACAGCTGTTTTAAAGTTTGTCTCTAAGATTATGATACTGGGGGGGAGAAACGATCAATTTATAGTAACATATAAGACAGAGCTGTTACCACTTCAGACATTCCTCTTGGTGTCCAGTCCCTGGTGGGGTACTGATTTACTCAGTGTGCCTTTTAGCGCCTGGGATTTTAGCCTGAATCCTAAAAAAACAATATCAGAAGATGGTAAATCACAAGTGTTATTAATGAAATCATTTAATGACATCATTATGTGTTGTTGCTTTAATTAACTAAGTGACCAAATCGCTTAATATTCCAAAAGATATAATTTTTATGTATGAGTGTCTATAAACACATTTCTATGCAGCAATAAGAAGAAAGTATAAATTAGATAATGAATGACCCAAGGAAGCCATATTCCTTAAATTATAACTTTTTAGGTAGACAAAGAGGTCAATTTATTTCAGAATTATAGAAACTGTGATATAGTTAGGTGACCATTTATCACTCAATCTGGGACACTTCTGAAGGAGAAAGAGGGTGCTGTTACTAACTACGCTAGGACAACAAGCATAAACATGGCTGATTCCAGGTAAAGAAACGTATGGTCACCCTCAGCGTAAACTGCCCAGAGCTAGAGTTAAGAAACCTGAATCCTAGTTTCAACTCTCTACTAATTAGCTGTGTGACATAGGCCAGCTAATGAGCTTTCCTGGTCCTAGAGTATTTATTAGGTACAAATTAGACATCTCCAATGCCCCTAAAATTCTGCGATTCTCACAGTATTATTTTAGGGTAGGTTTATACTGGAAGCATTTTGTTTCATTAAATCAAAGCTTTATGAGCTCCCCATGCAGAGTCTGACTGAGACCTTCCTCTGTCCTAGTACCCTTCTACATGCTGGAATTCAGTGAACAGAAGGGAGAAGGTCCTGCTCTCATGGAGCTTTCATTCTCCTAGGGGTTGAGGAGCCATAAACGAACAAGTAGACAAACAAGAGAAGTACATATGGTGATAAATGCTATTAAAAAAAAACCAAACAAGACGGAATGATAGGCAGTGAGGGGGCAGCAGTGATAAGGTGGGAGATGCCTACTTTAAATCCACTTATGTAAGAAACAGATGCCCAAAGGGGCCACCAGGCAAACATCTGGGTGTGAAGTGTTTCAGGAAGAGGAAGCAGGGAGTGCAGAGGCCACAAAGTGAGGACAAGCTTAGGAGGCAAGGAGAGTAGAGAACAGTGTGCTTGGGGAGCGAGCAGGGGAGGCCTGAGAGGCAGGTGGTAACCCAACGGTGTTGGAACTTGTAGGCAGTGGTAAGGAATTTAGATTCTATTCTGTGGATGGGAAGCCATTGATGAATTTTAGGCAGAGGAATGATGTGACCAAAGAAGATCATGATGGTGGTTATGTGAAAAAACTGGGGAAACAGAGGTGAGAGAAATAACGGATGGGGGGAAACTATAGCAGTCCAGGTGCCAGATGGCAATGGCCTGGGTGTTATAGAACTGGAGCATTGGAAATGGAGTGAAGTGAACACTCTGGGGATCTAGTGTGGAGATGGAGCTGACAGAGCCCACCTGTCATGTTGATGGATTGCATGTGCAGGCAAGAGAAAGACAAGAGAATAATCAAGGAAGATTCTTTGATTTTTGGCCTGAGCAACCAGGTAAATGATAATGCCATTTACCAAGATGGTGACAATTGAAGGAAAAATAAATTCTGGGCTGAAACTGCAAGATCTGTTTGGCCACGTTGAATTTGAAATGTATTTGGGACATTCAAGAGAAAACATCAGATAAGCAGATGAATAGACCTGGCTCTCAGTAAACCTTTCTTTTTTAGATTTACTTTTATTATTTATTTATTTATTTTTATTTATTTTTGGCTGCATCAGGTCTTAGTTGCAGCACGTGGGATCTTCGTTAAGGCATGCAGGATCTTTTCTTGCACCGCGCACGTTTCTCTCTAGTTTTGGCATGTAGGCTCCAGGGCGCGTGGGGCTCTGTAGTTTGTGGCACACAGGCTCTCCAGTTGAGGGGCGTGGACTTAGTTGCCCTGTGGCATGTGGGATCTTAGTTCCCTGACCAGGGATCGAACCTGCATCCCCTGCATTGTAAGGCGGATTCTTTACCACTGGACCACCAGGGAAGTCCCTCAGTAAATTTAGACTTTATTTAGACTTTATACATCTATTCATAACATCTAGACTTGCATTGATTTTTAAAAAAATGTCTCAAGCACATCACTGACTCATATTTAGCTATGAACAGTTAACCAATTAAAACCCTCCAGCTATTTTTTTTATACACAGTACTGTTGTACCCTATATCATCCTCACCTCCCTCTCCTCCCATTCTATATTTGTAAAGCTGACTTTTAAAAATCTAAACTTGTGGAGATACACGTTTTGGAGTCCTTGACATAGAGATAAACTTTGAGGCCACAGGACTGGATGAAAGGTGAACCAGAGAAGGAGGAGCCAAGAGAAGACACTGGGAGAAAGCAGCTGAGGCTCGAGCAGTGTCACTAGTCAAGACTAGTGTTTAACAAAGATAGCAGTAGTGACGAAGAGTATCTGAGAGATTGAGAGGGATGAGGATGGAGTGATGACTGCAAGATATGGCAATATGGAAGTCACTGGGTCCCTGACAAAGAGCAACTTCAGTGCTCAGGGTGAAGACCTGATAGAAGTGAGGTGGGGAGAGATGAAAGAGATATCAAGGACAGAAGACTGGAGAAATTATGATTGTGGAAATAAGCACGTACAGGCAGAAACTGATAACGCAGCAGAGAGTGCGAAACATTCCAACAGAGACATCTTAGGTCGGTCTTTTCAAAAGTTTAAGATATAGAGCTCTACCCACCACCAGTCCCTCCCATCAGGAAGCTTGCACAAGCCTCTTAGATAGCCTCATCCACCAGAGGGCAGATAGCAGAAGCAAGAAGAACTACAATTCTGCAGCCTGTGGAAGGAAAACCACATTCACAGAAAGATAGACAAAAATGAAAAGGTAGAGGAGTTTTTACCAGATGAAGGAACAAGATAAAACCCCAGAAAAACAACTAAATGAAATGGAGATAGGCAACCTTCCAGAAAAAGAATTCAGAATAATGATAGTGAAGATGATACAGGACCTCAGAAAAAGAATGGAGGCAAAGATCGAGGATCTTTGAGGATGCAAGAAATGTTTAATAAAGACCTAGAAGAATTAAAGAACAAACAAACAGAGATGAACAATACAATAACTGAAATGAAAAATACACTAGAAGGAATCAATAGCAGAATAACTGGGGCAGAAGAACGGATAAGTGATCTGGACGACAGAATGGTGAAATTCACTGCCATGCAACAGAATAAAGAAAAAAGAATGAAAAGAAATAAAGACAACCTAAGAGACCCCTGGGACAACATTAAATGCAACAACATTCGCATTACAGGGGTCCCAGAAGAAGAGAGAGAGAAAGGACGAGAGAAAATATTTGAAGAGATTATAGTCAAAAACTTGCCTAACATGGGAAAGTAAATAGCCACCCAAGTCCAGGAAGCGCAGAGAGTCCCATAAAGGATAAACCCAAGGAGAAACACGGCAAGACACATAGTAATCAAATTGACAAAAATGAGAGACAAAGAAAAATTATTGAAAGCAACAAGGGAAAAATGACAAATAACATACAAGGGAACTCTCATAAGGTTAACAGCTGATTTCTCAGCAGAAACTCTACAAGCCAGAAGGGAGTGGCACAATATATTTAAAGTGATGAAAGGGAAGAACCTATAACCAAGATTACTCTACGTGGCAAGGGTCACATTCACATTCAGTAGAGAAATCAAAAGCTTTACAGACAAGCAAAAGCTAAGAGAATTCAGCACCACCAAACCAGCGCTACAACAAACGCTAAAGGAACTTCTCTAAGTGGGAAACACAAGAGAAGAAAAGGAGCTACAAAAACAAACCCAAGGGGTCTCCCTGGTGGCGCAGTGGTTGAGAATCTGCCTGCCAATGCAGGGGACACGAGTTCGAGCCCTGGTCTGGGAGGATCCCACATACCACGGAGCAACTGGGCCCGTAAGCCACAACTACTGAGCCTGCATGTCTGAAGCCTGTGCTCCCCAACAAGAGAGGCCGCGATGGTGAGAGGCCCACGCACTGCAATGAAGAGTGGCCCCCGCTTGCCACAACTAGAGAAAGTCCTCACACAGAAACGAAAGACGCAACACAGCAAAAATAAATTAATTAATTAATAAACTCCTACCCCCAACATTTTAAAAAAAAAAAAAAAAACCAAACCCAAAACAATTAAGAAAATGGTCATAGGCACATACATATCGATAATTACCTTTTAAAGCTGAATGGATTAAATGCTCCAACCAAAAGACACAGACTCACTGAATAGATACAAAAACAAGACCCATATATATGCTGTCTACAAGAGACCCACTTCAGACCTGGGGAAACATACAGACTGAAAGTGAGGGGATAGAAAAAGATATTCCATGCAAATGGAAATCAAAAGAAAGCTGGAGAAATACTACTCGTATCACATAAAACAGACTTTAAAATAAAGAATGTTATAAGAGACAAGGAGGACACTACATAATGATCAAGGAATCAATCCAAGAAGAAGATGTAACAATTATAAATATATATGCACCCAACAAAGGAGCACCTCAATATATAAGGCAACTGCTAACAGCTATAAATGAGTAAATCAACAGTAACACAATACTAGTGGGGGACTTTAACACCTCAGTTACACCAACGGAGAGATCATCCAGACAGAAAATTAAAAAGGAAACACAAGCTTTAAATGATACAACAGCAGAGAGATTTAATTGACATTTATAGGACATTCCACCCCAAAACAGCAGATTACACTTTCTTCTCAAGCGCACAAAGGACACTCTCCAGGATAGATCACATCTTGGGTCACAAATCAAGCCTCGGTAAATTTAAGAAAAATGGAATCATATCAAGCATCTTTTCCGACCACAACGCTATGAGATTAAAAATCAATTACAAGGAGAAAAACGTAAAAAACACAAACACATGGAGGCTAAACAATACATTACTAAATAACCAAGAGATCACTGAAGAAATCAAAGAGGAAATCAAAAAATACCTAGAGACAAATGACAACGAAAACACGATGATCCAAAACCTACGGGATGCAGAAAAAGCAGTTCTAAGAGGGAAGTTTATAGCAATAAAATCCTACCTCAAGAAACAAGAAACATCTCAAATAAACAAACAAACCTTACACCTAAAGGAACTAGAGAACGCAGAACAAACAAAACCCAAAGTTAGTAGAAGGAAAGAAATCATAAAGATCAGAGCAGAAATAAATGAAATAGAGACAAAGAAAACAATAGCAAAGATCAATAAAACTAAAAGCTGGTTCTTTGAGAAGATAAACAAAATTGATAAACCTTTAGCCAAATTCACCAAGAAAAAAGGGAGAGGAATCGAGTCAATAAAATTAGAAACAAAAAGGAGAAGTTACAATGGACACCACAGAAATACAAAGCATCCTAAGAGACTACTACAAGCAACTCTAGGCCAATAAAATGGATAACCTGGAAGAAGTGGACAAATTCTTAGAAAGGTATAACCTTCCAAGACTGAACCAGGAATAAATAAAAAATATGAACAGACCAATCACAAGGAATGAAATTGAAACTGTGATTAAAAATCTTACAACAAACAGACATTCAGGACCAGATGGCTTCACAGGTGAATTCTATCAAACTTTTAGAGAAGAGCTAACACCCATCCTTCTCAAACTCTCCAAAAAATTGCAGAGGAAGGAACACTCCCAAATTCATTCTATGAGGCCACCATCACCCTGATACCAAAACCAGACAAAAATACTACAAAAAAAAGAAAATTACAGAGCAATATTACTGATGAATATAGATGCAAAAATCCTCAACAAAATACTAGCAAACAGAATCCAATACACATTAAAATGATCATACACCATGATCAAGTGGGATTTATCCCAGGGATGCAAGGATTCTTCAGTATATGCAAATCAATCAATGTGATATACCATATTAACAAATTGAAGAATAAAAACCATATGATCATCTCAATAGATGCAGAAAAAGCTTTTGACAAAATTCAACACCCATTTATGATAAAAACTCTCCAGAAAGTGGGCATAGAGGGAACCTACCTCATCATAATAAAGGCCATATGACAAACCCACAGACAACATCATTCTCAATGGTGAAAAACTGAAAGTATTTCCTCTAAGATCAGGAACAAGGATGTGCATTCCTGCCACTATTATTCAACATGGTTTTGGAAGTCCTAGCCATGGCAATCAGAGAGGAAAAAGAAATAAAAGGAATACCAATTGGAAAGAAGAAGTAAAACTGTCACTGTGTGCAGATGACACGATACTATACATAGATAATCCTAAAAATGCCAGGAGAAAACTACTAGAGCTAATCAATGAATTTGGTAACACTGCAGGATACAAAATTAATGCACAGAAATCTCTTGCATCCCTATACACTACCAAGAAAAGATCTGAAAGAGAAATTAAGGAAACAATCCCATTCACCATTGCAACGAAAAGATAAAATACCTAGGAATAAACTTACCAAGGGAGGTAAAAGACTTGTACTCAGAAAACTATAAGACACTGATGAAAGAAATCAAAGATGACACAAACAGATGGAGAGATATACCATGTTCTTGGATTGGAAGAATCAATATTGTGAAAATGACTATACTACCCAAAGCAATCTACAGATTCAGTGCAATCCCTATGAAATTACCAGTGGCATTTTTTTTACAGAACTAGAACAAAAAATCTAAAAATTTATATGGAGACACAAAGACTCCGAATAGCCAAAGCAGTCTTGAGGGAAAAAAACGGAGCAGGAGGAATCAGACTCCCTGACTTCAGACTGTACTAGAAAGCTACAGTAATCGAGACAATATTGTACTGGCACAAAAACAGAAACATAGATCAATTGAACAGGATAGAAAGCCCAGAGATAAACCCACGCACCTATGGTCAACTAATCTATGACAAAGGAAGCAAGGATATACAATGGAGAAAAGACAGTCTCTTCAATAAGTGGTGCTGGGAAAACTGGACAGCTACATGTAAAAGAATGAAATTAGAACACTCCCTAACACCTTACACAAAAATAAACTCAAAATGGATTCGAGACCTAAATGTAAGACTGGACACTATAAAACTCTCAGAGGAAAACATAGGAAGAACACTCTTTGACATAAATCACAGCAAGATCTTTTTTGATCCATCTCCTAGAGTAATGGAAATAAAAACAAAAATAAACAAATGGGACCTAATGAAACTTCAAAGCTTTTGCACAGCAAAGGAAACCATAAACAAGATGAAAAGACAACCCTCAGAATGGGAGAAAATATTTGCAAGTAAATCAACAGACAAATGATTAATCTTCAAAATATATATAAACAGCTCTTGCAGCTCAATATTACAAAAACAAACAACTGAATCCAAAAATGGGCAGAAGACCTAAACAGACATTTCTCCAAAGAAGAAATATAGATGGCCAAGAAGTACATGAAAAGCTGCTCAACATCACTAATTATTAGAGAAATGAAAATCAAAACTCAATGAGGTATCACCTCACACCAGTTAGAATGGGCATCATCAGAAAATCTGCAAGCAACGAACGCTGGAGAGGGTGTGGAGAAACGGGAACCCTCTTGCTCTGTTGGTGAGAATGTAAATTGATACAGCCACTATGGAGAACAGTATGGAGGTTCCTTTAAAACCTAAAAATAGAATTACCATATGACCCAGTAATCCCACTACTGGGCATATACCCAGAGAAAATCATAATTCAAAAAGACACATGCACCCCAATGTTCATTGCAGCACTATTCACAATGGCCAGGTCATGGAAGCAACCTAAATGCCCACCGACAGACGAATGGATAAAGAAGATGTGGTACATATATACAATGGAATATTACTCAGCCATAAAAAGGAATGAAATTGGGTCATTTGTAGAGACGTGGATGGATCTAGAGCCTGTCATACAAAGTAAGTCAGAAAGAGAAAAACAAATATCGTACATTAACGCATGTATGTGGAACCTAGAAAAATGGTTCAGATGAGCCAGTCTGCAGGGCAGAAATAGAGACACAGATGTAGAGAACAAATGTATGGACACCAAGGGGGGAAAGTAGCAGGGGTGATGGGGGTAGTGGGATGAACTGGGAGATTGGGATTGACATGTATACACCAATATGTATAAAATAGATAACTAATAAGAACCTGCTGTATAAAAATAAAATAAAATCCAAAAATTAGAAAAAAATTGTGCAAGATATATGTTTTAGTTTTGAAATGCTTTGGAATACCACAGTAGACTAGGTGTTAACTAATTCTACTCTTCTCCCATTGTGGAAGTCCTTTTTACCACATTTGTAACAATGGTCAACTAACTTTTATGTGAATACCTGAATGAGTGTCAGTGAGCTCACTGTTTCATGAGGCGAATGGTTTCATTGTTGAACAACTCTAATTGGTACGGTTTTCCCTCACGTTTCATTCAAATCTCAGACCTTCTGGACTTTCCATTCACAGTTCGTTAGAGAAAAAAAGGAAGACTACTTCTTTCACAATGTTAGACCTCCAAATATTTGAGGATAGCTATTGTGTTCTTTTAAAGTTATCTCTTGGGTTTCCCTGGTGGCGCAGTGGTTGAGCGTCCGCCTGCCGATGCAGGGGACACGGGTTCGTGCCCCGGTCCGGGAAGATCCCACATGCCGCGGAGCGGCTGGGCCCGTGAGCCATGGCCTCTGAGCCTGCGCGTCCGGAGCCTGTGCTCCGCAACGGGAGAGGCCACAACAGTGAGAGGCCCGCATACCGCAAAAAAAAAAAAAGAGGTTAAAGTTATCTCTTTTCCAGAGTAATCATCCCCTGTGAAGCTGGGCTGTCACTCGCCATTACTGTCAGATTTCCAATAGTTCAATACCCGGTCATCTTTCTGACATTACTCCAGTATATAACTGCAGCTCTTAATATGTCAGACTCTGAAATTTAACACAGATATGGAATGACAATATGGAATATGAAACAACTATGGCCTCTTTTGATTTTGATTTATACTTCTATTAATAACATCTAAACTTGCATAGATTTTTTAAAATATGCCTCAGTACATTATTGACTCATATTCGGCTGTGATCAATTCATCAATTAAACCCCCTCGGGTATTTTTTACACAGCTACTGTTGTACCCTATCTCATTTTCCCTTCTTCCCATTCTATATTTGCAAAGTTGACTTTCCTAAATATAAAACTTTGCTTTCCCTGTCAGTTTCATTTTATTAATTTCAGTTCACAATTCTACATTATTCAAGATCACTTGATTCATTTTGAATATTGAGTTTTGCGGTCTTCTGAATGTGCTTTTGCTCTAAGCTATGTGTCACCTAGAACTCTGATGAGTATATTTGATTTGTCTTCACATAGTCATGTGAAATACTGAGATGGAAAGTCGTGGAGTCAAGGGCAGAGTCCTCTGTCACATTACTGCACCTTGCCCAGACGGACATTTGATGGATTAATGAACATCCCTAGCGTCTACTATTTCAACCTTCTAGAACTCTACCAGTTGTGCTATCACCTGGACCGTACATCTCCATTTTCTCCTCAAGGACACCAGGAAGACTTTTCTAGTACTCCTTCTGAAATCCAAATTCTTGCTGGCTAGAGCAAGCTGTATGATCCCTCAGTTTAGTGATCACAGAACGATCTGAGTATTTACCTACATTTTTACTAATTCATTCTGGAACTTTGCTTGAAAGTAGGCATTCGATTCATCAAAAGGTAATTTCTAGAATCTGTTTTTCTCATTTGAAAATCAGGACAGCTCCTGCCCAATTTTAGACTGTTTTACCATCCTAGAATACAACTCACCTGGACGTGGAGAGTTGTATTCACTTGAGGCAGATTTCTTATTAAGTTTTCAGTTATTTAAAGATTTAATTTCCTCTAAAATATTTATTTTACCTTTTTAAATTTGTCAGCCTTCAGAGCTGGAAAACTCAGACACAGGAAGGTTAAATGACCTGGACAGGTTCATCATCCACTCAGTATAGAGAAGGGAGGGGCACCAAGGTCTCCTGACTCAGTCTGGGACTGTCCTCCACATCTCTCGTGAACTGATCTCTAAGCGGTAGGAGGAGGATGATCATGATCATGATCATTGAATATTTATTGAGTGCTTCCTATGTCCAAGTAAGAGTAGTTTATAGATGTTATCTTTTCAATGTATAGATAAGGAAACAAGCTCAGGGAGTCAAATAACATGCATAATGAACTTATATAGCTGAAAAATGCCAGAAATGGACTCAAACTAGTCTGATTCCAAAGATCATGTTCTTAACCGTTTCACTAAAAGGGTGTGAGTTCTTTTGGTGGAGTTGTTCTAGCATGGAATCAGAATTTCAGAGGTTGAAGGAGCCTTAGAGGTAAGATCCCACCAAGAAATCTCCTTCAAAATTTAGTGTCAGGCAAAACAGATTCTTTTGAAGAACTGCTGTTTCCTCCTTTCTGGTAACAAGAACTACGTAACTTCCCCAGTTTCTCTTTTAGTTCTTAGCTTCCTTCCACTTCTGCCATGTGAGGACACAGAGAGAAGTCTGCAGCAGAACCTGACCATGCTGGCAAGGGCCCTCATTTTAGTAGCTCTTCGTTATCCCCTCCAGGTAAGACCAGTAGTTTCCTTATCTCCCTCATTTTAATATTTTATGCAACTCTACTGTCATCCTTATACTGTCTTATAGTTATTTCTTTACAGTTTTGTCTTTACAGTTTTGTCTGCACCTAAATTCTGAGAGCTCTGCTAGGATAGGATCATCTCATTCCTCTTTATACTCTGTGCCTGTTACACGTAGTTCCCATAAAATAATAAGTGTGTCTTTTTTTGGAAGCAAGCAACCAATCAGTCAAATAAAAAATTAAGAGATGTGATTTGTTCAAGATCCTCAAACTAAGTATTGGACGACTGAGCACTGAAGCTTCTATCTTCCAGTTTCCAAGCTCCTATTCTGGTGTTCTTTGCTGTAGTTCCTAAACACAGTTCTAACTGCCAAAAAGGCACCTAGGGAGTTCATTAAAACATAGATTACAGGACCCTTATTCTAGGAGTTCTATTTCCATAAGCCTGTTGTACAGTTTGGAAATTCATATTTTTAACAGGTTCCCCAGGTTTAGTAAACACCAAGTTTCACATTATACCATGCTGCCATTTCTTAGTACAAAGTAATGAATATCCTCAATTTGTTGATTTTCATTAGGTATTAGTTGCATTTGTGTCCAAGTTGATAATTTCAGGCATTTTGAAATGTGCTACAGATCTGATACAGATCCAAATTCACCATGAATTTAAGAGGAAGAATATAAACAATACACAGTAAAAAACAAAAATCTTTATATACTTCAGGAGAGAACTGTAACTGATGATATGCAAATCAAATAGCAGAGGAACTTTAAATTGCTTGTTTTTTTCTTATTTGTTTTGTTTTATACATCTTTTACTATGTAAAATACTTTCCTTGAATTCTGACCATCACCTAGGTCTAGCCACATGATTCTAAGATTACTAGAGAGAAAGTCTAGTTTTTTGAGACATGTATTTGTAGTTGAAGCCTAGGTCAGCTTTTGATTAAAACAAAATCTTGAGTAATAAGGACAACATAAAAACTATCATTTTAGATGAAGACATATCTAAAAACACTAATTTAAGAATTAAGGAAAACTACTAAGTTAATGACCATATTAACTGTAGGTACTTATAACTGGAAGCTTTATCTCCTAATATATAAAGTAGCCATAAAGTAGAGTCTATTTAAGACTCAGGTTTGGAAAGCAATGCTGTTAATAAAATAAGAAAACACACACACTTGTTGAGTTGAAATGGTGTAATTTAAAATGTAACAAAAGTTCTAAAGATTAAAAAAAGTTTTGGGCTTCCCTGGTGGCGCAGTGGTTGAGAGTCTGCCTGCCGATGCAGGGGACACGGGTTCGTGCCCCGGTCCAGGAAGATCCCACAGGCCGCGGAGCAGGTGGGCCCATGAGCCATGGTCACTGAGCCTGTGCATCCGGAGCCTGTGCTCCGCAGCGGGAGAGGCCACAGCAGTGAGAGGCCCGCGTACCGCGAAAAAAAAAAAAAAAAAAAGTTTAAAAAATAATTTCAATGGTTTAAAAAGTTAGTGATATTTACTGTTTAGAAATTGAAAATGTTAACTTAATTGTTTTTATTTTGATCAAACTGTTATAAATTAATTTCACTATCCTGAATCAGGCTATCAGGCTTCTTTCTTTCCTCCAACCCATCTTATTCCTGGACATGAGCCAGTGCCCAGATAGAGCTTAATATCATTCATTCATTAAAATTCATTTCATTATACCTGAAATAAACCACTGAAAGTTTTGTTTAATTGGAAGTTTTAAAATTCATACTTAATTTACGAAATAACATAATTAGGAAGGGTGTGAATATAAGCCTCAAATAAGTGAATGATCATAAATCAACCTATTATTTTCTTATCCTTTTATTATTCCTATCTAATCCAGTCAAACGCCTGCCTAAGGTGGTCTCTCCTTTTTATAAATTGCACTATGTAACTTACTTTGCCACAACAGCATTTATGTGAGTCCTCACAAGTCCCAGATATTGGTCAATCTGTGCCTACAAAGAGGAAGAAATCATGAGTCCATCCAAGGTTCACAAGGTCAAAACTTAACATGAATGTTTGACACTACATAGAACTTACCTGGTGCTTAACATACACTACAGGTAGAGTAAACATTGAAACCACAGCTGGGATGAAAAACAAATATAGTATTAAAATTGAGAGTTGTCAGTAAGAATAAGCTTATAGATACATTTTTATATAGTCATGTGATATTATGACATTATTTGCAGTAGCCAGCATTCTAGCTAAAAGATGGCAGGACTAGTTCATAAGGAAAACAAAAATATGCTGAAGCCTTCATGGATATTAAGTCATTATTCCTGGAATGAGGGAATGACCTCCTAAGAAGAAAATGAACTTCTACACATAAATGCCATTGAAGCAGATATATATTTGAAGCCAAATAAAACCAGTTACAGTTGAAGAAAACTTCAGATTAAGAAATTCATTATTACTATGTAATATACATTATACTCTTTAACTGAACTATGATGGTCGGGGAAATGCTTTGGACTCAGAATCTGGCATTTGTTGCTAGGAATCCATCCAAGCAAGCTAACGGCTAACAGCCTAGGAAGCTTTATGCTCACAGAACGTGTGAGGGGAGACATAACATACTTGTCTGTCCTTACCCATGAGCAGCAGGGTCAAGCCATTGAAGAGAGCGCCAACGTAAGTCAGGAGCCACATCAGGACTGCAAACTAAAGAATGAAATGATGATCAGAGCTTCTAAAACCATCGTGACAGATAAGAGTCTCATTTCATTGACTTCTTTAGATTAAAACTTGAGGCAAACTACGTCATGGTTTCAATAGAAAATGTAAGAGCATTTAAAGCTCATCACAGAATTACTGAAAGAGGATCCTGTCTTTACTTCTCTCCGAACCCTTTGGATCTCTCTGTTGTAAGATTTGAAGGACTCAATGAAATAATAATCTAGGGCAGGGGTCAGCAAACTGGCCATTGCCTGTTTTTGTATGGGCCCACCAGTTAAGAATGGATTTTACATTTTGTAATAGTCAAAGAAAATCAAAACAGGAATAACATTTTGTGATATGTGAAAATGATATGAAATTCAATTTTCAGTATTCATAAACAATGTTTTATTAGCACACAGCCACAGTCATTCATTTACATATTGTCTTTGGCTGCTTTCCTGCTATAATGGCAAAGTTGAGTAGCTGCAACAAAGACTGTGTAGCCTGCAAAGCCTTAAATATTTACTATATGGCCCTTTATAGATAAGGTTTGCTGATCCCCATTCTAGCCCACAATTTTTACATTACAAACGTCAAGAGAAATGTCACCTTAAAAGCCCTACGGTAAGTAATTAAAATCGCCCTGCTATCTCTTTTTTAGTCGTTACCTGCCAAGACATTATTCCAGTAAAGCACCTTGAGGGTTAAGGCCTCATCACTCACTTTCCTTCTGCTCTTTCTTCCTCAGTTATGGAGCAGCCCACGGGAGACCCCTCCCTGGTGTGTACAAAGTGCTCTCGGGGAACGGGGAACTCAAAACATCCTTGCCTGGGCTCCCACCCCTCTGCTCATGGCCCTGTTGAATCATGATTGATTGACTTCGGTTTTACATGTAAGCCACGGGGTGGTCATAGCAGCTTGTTCAAAGAAACCTGATGAGTTCAATGATGGCACCAGGAATAACACCCAAGTGCCCAAAGTCCTCTACCCTCAGGGGTTCAGTCTCATAGCCCACATGTCTTATTATTAGCAGAGTCCAGCATTTCAAAGAAAAAGCATATATATTTTTTACATTCCCTAAACTAGATTTTTATTTTTAAAATAATTTTAGGAAATTGAGGAATTGAAAATGGTAAGGAGAAGCAACCTGGGATATTGTAAAAAGTACAGAACTAGAAGCTGTGTGACCTGGGTTTGATCCCAGCTCTATCAGTGACTCACTTGGCAACCTCAGGCAAGTATCTTAATCTCTCTGAACCATAGTTCCAGCATCTGTAAAATGAGGGGATTAGACTGGATGAGCTCCATGGTACTGTACAGCTGGAGATTTTCTGACTCTAGAATATAATTAGCACTTGTTATTTTATTCTCCATTGTGTCGCAGTTTATAATGTTACACCGTTAGGGAAAATAAAACCAAGGCCGTCAAACGGAACGTCTTAAGCAATCGTACTTTTAAGGAATCCACCAGGTCCTGGACAAGGAAGAGCCTTCTCAGTTCTTTAAGCGTGTTGTTCACATAGAATTGCAGGCAGTCTGTGTACTTCTGAATCTGCTCCTGAGACAGCGTGATCTCAAGCTCCAAGTAGGCCCTGTCAACAAAGGACCCCCACAGAGAACTCCATCAAAGGGAATCCTGAAACAGCGAAGTTTTCCTTTTCCAACCCTGAGGATAACAGCCCGGTCATCCTGAAGGATTCATGCCAGCCAGAAGGCTACAGGGCACCACACACACACACAGCCGGTGCATTGGGGAACACAGGAATCACGGCACTTAGTGGGGCACTCTGACTGCTTCTGTCTCCCATAGGCAACATTACAGTGTGAGCTGATAATTCAGAGCAACTGGCTGAGAACAGAGAAAAGTCAATCCAAACCAGCTCATTTGCTGAATTCTCTGTATATCTCTGGCCCACCAGGCAATTGTGAAAGTCTTCCTTTCTTCTTGGCTGCATGAAGATGAATTGTCTTTTTAAATAACTGAGATATCTGAAAATCCTAGCTGCCAATTATTATCTGTCATCAAAACTCTAAGATTTCATATTTAAATTCTGGAAAGTACTTTCAGGTTTTATCTAGAGAACTCTGAAAATGCAAGGAGCTGCACCATATTAAAATGCTCACTGGTTCTAGTAAGAATGGTATTTTTAGTAATTGCATTTTCCATTTGTTCAAATGGTTAATTTGAACTCTTGGGTAGATAAACTCTTCAAGTATATAAAAATCAATCCATCCTCCTGCTTTGGCCATTTCCCCCCTTCCCCAGGCCCATCCTCTCTCTCTCCTTCCCCCACTCTACGATGTTGTCTATTTTGAGGATATTTCTAGAGTTTTTAAAGTGCTCACCTAACTCTGAGGATTGAGGAGAAAAGAGTAAAACAGAATTTGGCTTGAGTTTTAGAGAATTTATGTTTATATGCTTGGCTTTTTAGAAAAAAATAGAAAAACTGATTTGTCTAGATAATATGTTTTGATTCAAAATGTACTGAGTTATATATTCCTTTTGCTGATAAAAACAATTCAGCCAAAGGGGTGTTTTACATTTTAAATGTCTCCTAATGGAAGATAAAGTAGTTGAGCTAATTACAGTTGGACTCTTGGTCCTACAACTGGGTAGTTACAGAAGAAATAAGAGAAGTGAGAGATGAGTTCTCAGTGTAACTTGACAGGCTTGGATCCAAGAACATGGCAGAAACCAGCCTCTCTCAGATGGCTAAGGATAGGGGCTGGGGCAGGGCAGGACTCTTAACAGTGTGGATACTGGTCACAGGCTAGGGTCACTGAAGTAGGCATAGTGTTCACCCTGGTAAAATAACACTCCACTTCTCCATTCTTCCCACTTTTGGGATGGGAACATGTGTAACCAAGTTATGGCCCAGAAAACCCATTAACTCTGCATTAGAAGGCGGCCAAATACATCCCAAGGGTGAGAAAGATCAGACTGTAACTATGTTTGACACTGAGGCCAGGAACCAGAGGCTGGGAACAGAAGTCTGAAACATGGCATTTTCCCTTTTGTCAACAAGGCCCCATAACACAGGAGTCTTTTCCCTCTTTTAAGAGCCTGGTGCCCTGACACCTTGATTCAGCTGACTGGTGAGGGTGAGCCAGGAAGGATTCAGAGGCATCCCCAGTGAATTACTGGGGCTGGCTCAGAAGCCATCATGCAGCAGTATCTACAGGTCTCATTCGGGATGCAGAAATATCCGTCAGTTCCAGGAGGTGAGGACACCTGTAGTGGGGCCTGCACTCTGGGGCCAGCACCAGGTGAGGGGGTGACTCTGACAGTCAGTGCTAAAATACCTGGGGCTTACAAGCTATACTCACAACTAAATTGGGGTGGAGTTAGGGAGCATGCAGCTGGAAGTGCTAACATCTCCCTCTGCCACATTTCATATATCCTCTTAATACACTGCCTTAAAAAAATCCTCCTCTTCAGTGTTCATTCTAGTAAGACTTCCCCTGTATAAAAATATGGAAGAGGGTGCATAATACTGTTCACGAACCTTGCATCCCTCAGAAGTTTGGCCCTTTGATTTTAAACTTCTGGAAAGAGCAGAGAAATAAAAATCCAAACACTCCAGTCCTGGCTCTGTGCTATTTACTGCCATGTGACTTTGGGCAAGTCACTTTACTTCTTAGAACCTCTGTTTTTCCATCTGTGAATAGGGATTATAATGTTCTGCCTTCTTCAGAGAGTTGGGAGGAATAATTGTTGAAACACTTCAAACTATAAAACATTGTATACATATAATGAATTATGATTATTATTAGTAATAATATAAAATTAAATATAAATTTAATGTTTTCACATTTCATAAATTAACACACAAGAATTTATATTATATAAATTATATAAATTTAAATTAAAGATAAATATTTACTATTTAATTAGTAGTAATAAAGGGTTACTTTATTACTACTAATAAATCAGTAAGGGTTAGAATAGAGATAAATGAGTTTGTTTTAGAAATTTAACAGAAACATTAGGTATTAAAAGAGAGAGAGCATTAAAGGAGACTCTATGAGGCCTGTTAGGTGTCAGAGAAGCACAACCCACAGTGCACAGGAGCTGAAATAGAGGCAGACGAAAGAGCCACGTGAGAGGTGGGGCAAGGGCTGGTCTGGTGGGGGCACTCACTTGAAAGGGTGACCCTCGTCGGTTTTCTGCACAGCTTGTAAAACAGACTTGTAGATGCGGAAACTGATGGTGGCTGAGAGCGCAGCAAGGGCCAGGTAGGCCACGACACTCACAACGCTGAACTGGGTCAGGGAGAAGAGTAGCAGCAGGAAGCTCCCAAACACTATCCCCGTCTGCTTGATGTCCCTCCAGTACAGCAGGTCAATAGCTGTAGGGAGGAGACACACATAACACACACCAGTTAACACTGGCAGTACCACTGGGGGAGCTGTTGCAGCCCCTTCTGCAAAGCCACAGTTGCTACAGGTTCTCACCAGCTTTTGGATTCCTAAACACAGATGAACAGACACAGCGCTATTCCCACAGCACTTACTGTCATCCCATTTTGCTTTGGAAGAATCTTTTCTATCCCTGAGGTCAATCAGTAAATTCACAGATAAGAATAGGCTGTTGAACCTCCAGTGACAATATCTCTCTGAGTGAATCTCAGTGGGCTACATCTGTACAGTGGCCTTAATTATGTGACTTTGAAACAAGATTGAAAATTCAGAGGACTCTGTGAAGTACCTGTTTGCTTCTTTTGGATGGCATTGATTGTACGCATCTTGATGCCCTGCTTACAATTCAGTGTCTCAATGGTGGCCCGTAGATGAGCACATCAGTCGTACACATGGCCCTGCTGCTGACAAGGGGCAGCAACAAGGAAAACAGAGGTTCTGGAGAAGTGGAACCTTCAGAAGCATGGCAGCAGGTCTGGGAGACCCCAGCTAATGCCAAAGGCTTCTGAATAGAGATATGGTCTGCCTCTAAAATGTGCAAAACTGAAGGGTTAGTAGCTTTCTCAAGAATACCTGGAATTTGGATTAAACCATTTTGTAATCATATGATTTGTTCACTTACATTCTTGTGACTTAAAAAATCTGGAATACAAGCTTTAAAATCTACATCACACCTATCATTCAGTTATTTGCCTCTTTCAACTCAGAAACAAAAAATTAAATTCAAAAGAATAAAGCCATGGTGCTTCAAATATGATACAAAATGGAAATATTTTAAATATTCCAGTCACTAGATTATGAAAAAAGCATAGAAGACTTGTTGAAGAATGTATGCAAATTTATTCTTCAATTAGGCAAGTAACAAATGGTTTCTTTCTTTTCAGGCAGAGAAGAGTAATCTTTGGGAAGACATGACACAAGAAACCCCTGGGCCCCTGATGACAGAAGTGGGAGAAGAAGGGATCTCCACAGAAGCCTTGCTCCCCCCTGGGTGTGAGTGGCTCTGGAGACAACAAATTGAGGTAAGCCTAGGCCTAAGTCTAGACCAGCAGGCCTAAAGGCCCCTGTGGGCTAGGAGCCTCTTAGTTTAAGTGTAGGGGAGTGGGGAAGGAGAATAAAAAGGAGACTAAAACATCACCATCACCTGCAGTGTTACCTCTTCCACATTTGCTCATTTATTCAGTATTTATTGAGCAAGTACTAAGTGCCATGCTTTGTGCTAAGTGCCAGGTATATCAAAATAAATGAACTGTTTAAAAAAGAAAACATATGTAAATAAATAAATTGTAATCTTCTGTTTTATGATGCCCACAGATTCCCATGGCAGACACGTTTAGAAATAAACACATTATAAGACAGCATGATCTGTGCTATGGGGGTACACAGTGCTAGGGATGGTAGGCTTACCCATCTGAGATGATGTAAAGGGGCACGGAGACACTGCAAGTAGTTTTCAGGCAAAGAGGAGACACAATTTACTATGTTCAAGTGAATCCCCACTTAACAAATTGCATAACACCTGTTAAAAATGATGTGGCCTCTAGAAAAAACCTTCTGAATCTTTGGACCCCTGTTCAAAAAGCCCAAGAATGGCAGGCACAGGTAGGGGCTTCACTAGAAGAAGCTGTGGGCATAGAACATTAACTGTTAACTAAGTAACGTTAGTTTGGTGTAGGGTAATTACACAACAGGTCTTTCAATCAACTTGATAAAATTGCTGGAGGTTTCTAATTGGGAAGTCAACAAAAGTTGTATCTTAAAACATCAATGGATGTTGATTCTGGGTACTTTGTGACATGATTCTCTACTTACAGATTCTGAAATGTTCAAAGCACTTTCAGATATTAGTTCATTTAAACCTCACAATAAACTCCATTACACAGGTGTATAACAGGCAAGGAAACTAGAAGTTAAGAAACTCGCATACTGACTATTTAATAGGAGAAACAAGATCAAACCCTAAGTTTGATGTTTTCAAAAAATGTTGCCGGGCTTCCCTGGTGGCACAGTGGTTGAGAGTCCACCTGCCGATACAGGGGACACGGGTTCGTGCCCCGGTCCAGGAAGATCCCACATGCCGCGGAGCAGCTGGGCCCGTGAGCCATGGCTGCTGAGCCTGCGCGTCCGGAGCCCATGCTCTGCAACGGGAGAGGCCACAACAGTGAGAGGCCCGCGTACCGCAAAAACAAAAAAAAAAACAAAAAAAAACCCAGTTGCCTCTCGCATGTTATGTGGTTGAATGTTAACTGTCCCCCAAAGTATGCAAAATTAATTTGGGGCAACTTGATTATATTTCAATCTGCTTCCAGAGCTAGATATTTATAGTGATTTTTTTTTTTTGGTAAGGGCAATCAAGTCATTATCAACAGTAAACAGTTATTGGTCTTCTGTTTATTTAGTAAACACAGGAATGAAGAGGTCATAACATTTTGTTCCTGCTTTTATGTTAACTTAAGATCTAGATGGGAAGACTGAACTTTTTTTTTTTTTTTAATGCTGCATCAATGCCAATATACCTTGTGTTGTCAGAGGTGGCAAAAGTTGAGTTCAAAGAAGGGACAGTACTGGAATTGATGAAAGAGGTTGTGGGATGGTTTGAGAATGTGGCTAACAATTTGTTAAGGAGATGAGGTGGATACAGGGAAATATTATGAAGGATTGGTTGACAAGAATGGTGACTAATTAGCTGTGGGAGAAAGGAGGAAGAACTAATTAAGGGTGAAAGCAACATTTCAAAGCTGGGTGACAGAGTGATTAATATCACTGACAAAAATAGGAAATCTGAGGGAGAACTGGTTTGGGAAAAAGCTAACACTTGTTTTTATACCTCCAGGTTCTGCTGTGATGACATCAAGCAGGGCATCTTGACACAGCCTGGGGCAGAGATGGGACAGGGATCACAAATGAGATGTAACTGACAATTACACACAATACTTATTAATTTTTTAGAGGCTTGGAAATAAAATGATTTCTTTTTATAGGCTTTGTCACAGTAGCCCTGAGTTAAAACGGACAGTAATATCCATGTGATATTCAGATGGATATGTACAGTAAAGAATTGGAAGTGCAGGAATGGCATTTAGCTAAGAGGGTTGAATATTTACATTTGGGTGTATTCTGAGTAGAAATGATGATTGAAGCCATGAAAGTAGAGAAAACCTCCAAGAGAGGAGAAACTAACAGATGTAATAAGGGATGAACCATAGTTAAGGATTCAAAGGATTGAGTAAAGCTGTAAAAGGAGTCCCGTCTGGGTATTAGAAAGGGTCCCACAAGAGTGTTGGTTAGGGCAGTCAAGAAGAAGGAAACTTCCAGAAGAAAGGGGTTGGCAGTAAAGAAGAAGGAACCTTTCAGAAGGGGTAGGCTACAGCGTGGAATGCGGTAGATGCAATGAGGGAAATGAGAAAGGACCACTGGTTTTGAAGACTGGGGAGTCACTCAGAACTGGGGGGAGAGTGGTGTTAGGTGCTGGTGAGGATGGAAGCCCTACTGTAAAGGTTTGGGTCAGTGGTGGGAAGTTCAAAGTAATAAAGAAGATGGAAAAGAAAATGGTAGTTTTGGGAGTAGCAACAAGCAAATCTTAAGGTTGAGCAAACCTGGGAATGTTAGTGAAAAGGGAGGAGTGAAGATCCCCGAAAAGAGAAGATATTTGTTTGAGCAAAGTCTCAGAGAAGGTGGGGAAGGATGGGATCAGTCACAGCTCTTTCTTTTCAAAGAAGGAAAAAGAATGACAGGGTGGGGAAGGATGGAGAAACATTTCGTCAAAGTATTGGTGTGGCTACAGATATATGTTGAGGTGGATAGGGTATAATATCAAGTGGCTCGGGGTAGATTTATTCAAGTTTTCCCTGGAAAATGAGTCATGAGGTCCCCCTGAGACTGAGGAGAATAGGAGTAGAGCTTGAAGAGATTAGGAGAGGTCCAGACCTGCGCTGTTCAATATAGTAGTGATGAGTCACAGTAGCTACTGAGCACTTGCAATGTGGCTAGTCTCAATTAAACATATTGCAAGTGTAAAGTACATGTCAGATTTCAGACTTAGTACAAAAAAGGACGTAAAAAAGTATCTCATTAATGCTTTTTATATTGATTTTCTGTTGTTGAAAGGCTAATACTCTAGATATGCTGGATTAAATACAGTGTATTATCAAAAGTAATTCTACCTGTTTCTTTTTACTTATTTTTTTAAATAAATTTATTTATTTATTTATTTTTGGCTGCATTGGGTCTTTGTTGCTGTGCGTGGGCTTCTCTCTAGTTGCGGCAAGCGGGGGTTACTCTTTGTTGTGGTGCTTGGGCTGCTTGTTGCGCTGGCTTCTCTTGTTGCGAAGCACAGGCTCTAGGTACACGCGCTTCAGTAGTTGTGGCACGCGGGCTCAGTAGTTGTGGCTCTTGGGCTCTAGAGCGCAGGCTCAGTAGTTGCGGCGCACGGGCTTAGTTGCTCCGCGGCATGTGGGATCTTCCCGGACCAGGGCTCAAACCCATGTCTCCTGCATTGGCAGGCGGATTCTTAACCACTGCGCCACCAGGGAAGCCCTCTTTTTACTTTTTAATGTGACCACTAGAAAATTTTTAATTACATATGTGGTTCACATTATATTTCTATTGGACAGCGCTGATCTAGAAAAATACAGTAGGACTCAAAAAGAAATTAATAAAAGGGCTTCCAGGAAGTAAAGAGGATTGGTTAAAGTCAAGGATCTCTGTGGATCCAATCAACAGGGTTAGAGGTTGGGCGTTCTGATCTGTGGATTGTGGGGCTGGCCCAGATTTGTGAACTGGCATGGTTAGAGGAGTCAAAGATCCAAAAGGACAGAATTGAAATGAACAACCTTGGGCTCAGGCTGGGAATGACAAGCAGTGAAGACCTTTGGGAACTAACGCATTGGGAGAATGGCAAGGGCTGTGTGTGGCCCGAGTGCCGGCAAACAGCCTGAAGCCCTGATGATTCAGTGGGAAGGGTAGGAAGTGATGAAGTGTGATCACAGAAGAGAGTTTCTGTGTTCCCAAGCTTCTGTATAAATGCTGATTTTTCACATTTTAATTTTGCTTAGAGTGATGTAAACTTGTGTAGGAAGCTTTATAGTATCTGGTCCAGAAAAATGGGTATTTGAATAAAGCTTCCTTAGAATCCAAGTAAAAACATAAGTATCTCTGTAACTGCGGCAAATTATCACAAGTAGCCTTTGGATACAGCAGTAGATAGCTTGTCTCTTTCAATATCCTCCTAATACAGGAAGGCTAGGTGAGAGTTTAAACAGCTGAGTACACATTCACTAAGCATACTCACTGGGACAGGTAAATTACTGTATTGCTTTGCCAATTATAAAAATTAAATTACTTTGCTAAAAACCAAGGAGCAATGCAATGAAATGGGAGATCCGTATGTTCTATCAATCTAATAAATAGACTGGGCTTGCTGAGCTCATCCTTGTCCCCAAACCACATGTGGGAGCACACTCTGCAGCCTGCCTGGGGCTGACTTAGCGGGGTGCACTGGCAAGATTTGGCAGATTTGAAGAATCCTAATCTCAAATGCTGAAATCAGTGCTACTCTCATTTCCATAATCCAGGCAAGAATAGAATAAAATAGAAGAGGTGATCCAAGGTTTGAATTAATACCTAAATGGAAATAAAATTCAATGTCAAGTTTCTAGAAAGAAAGCCCTTTGCTGCAGTCTAAAGTTTTTTGGATTGGGACATTATTTTAAATGTATTGAATTAAATGATCCAATAGTGACTCTAGCATTCACAAAGTATACCAAAAATGTACGAATTGAAAAGACAGTGGTGCAGCTATTCATATTTTATTTATAAGGCAAAATGTGGGTAATATATAAAATGGCAATAAATTGTGCACAATTATCTACATTACTGCACCATATTCTTAAATGTATTTATTTATATTTCATCTTGGTCCAAAAAAGATTTCAGGCAGCATTGCACCACTTGCTATGTGACAAATTAATGCTACTTTTTCAAAGGCCAAGTCAGAAAAGAAAATGTGTGAAATTCCTGTTCACAAATGATACCAGCATTTCATCAAAAGAAGTGCTGAAAAATGATATGCTTTGACTTTTATGTTTACTTTTCAGCAAGCCTCCAATAATTTACTACCTTGTGAAAAGGATTACAAGGCTAGAAAACCCTCAGTTCTTTACAACTCAGTGTCTAAAGCAGTGATAGAAAAGTCCATTACTCTGATTTTTGTTAGGCAAATAAAATATCAGTACAAAAAGTTAACAATAATAGTAGTAACTTTTTCTACTTTATTCCCTCATTTTGCCATCAAACTAGAGAAACATAATGGAAATAGATGTAATAAAATACTTTAAACATACAGAGAGACCTTCAAAGATGACATGTTCTGGTCAACTAATCCATAAGTTTCATTTGCCATGAAACAGTCTCCTACATAAGGTAAAAATTTAAAAGGTAATCCAGGAGCCCTGAGCCCAGAGAGGAAATTGCTAGAAGGCACTTTTGTAGATAAGACTCTTGCAGTGATTCCATTTTCTAGGTCCTTCCTTCACATCTTTTAAATGCAGCCCATCTGACTGTCAAGAGAAAAATGCCAACATTATTTTCTAGACGGTTAAGTAATTCTGTGGATGTTCTGAAAGGGAATATATGTTAAGCCTGGTGCTCTGTGTAGAGAGTAAAAGAGCACAGCATTTAACCCACACAGACGATCTTCTACTCTAATCAGCTTTGGCAGAACAATGAGAAATGAAGGATTTTATTGCCAAAGCCACGGCTAGCAACAATCTCTGGGACTTTTATTCCGTGGGAGACAAAAGCAAACATGTTCTTCTAATGACTACCCTTCAGATTAGACTGATGGCATAAACTACGTTTATACTCATGAAGGATTTACCATTTTCCTGGGTTTAACAGCTGAATGTGATTCCTGTTTGCTAGTTCTAACTACTAGGACCATATTCCATGCTGTGAAATTAACACAATGACGCTTAAGCCATTGTCACCTTGGTAGAGTAGGCCTGGCCAGGAAATGAACCAGTAGGGCCCAGTATTTAAGACTGGGTGGTCAGCCTCTCCTGCTAAACCTCCAGCAAATAGGCTCGTTTAGGATTAAAGGAAGACACGGCCATATGGAGAGAAAGACAGGCTTTGGGCACATGGTAGTTGAGGGAGGCACATAGAAAGATTTTCAAGGTATTGAATAATGAATGTCTTTGTGTGCTTTTTCTTTCTTCAATAAGCTTTCTGACTGGATCAAAATACAAAACTGTTCATTGGTTGGTTTGTATGTCATAATTAGCCACAAAATCTTAAGTCTGGGCCATACCTTCTTAAAAATCCATCATTGTATTGGAATAGAAGGTAGACTGCTGTTGGTTCTCTCGTTTTTAAAGAATATATTTTAAAATTTTGACAAAGACCATAACGGCTAAAATATTTCTTGAACTAAAAAGATATATAAGACGAGGAAAAGGAATGATCTCTCACGGTAACTTCGTTCTGTTCAATAAAATATTATGTCCTTCCTGACCCTTATTATCACTAGATTTGATCTGCAGTTTGGTGAAATGATTCTGAAGGCAGGAGATAAAATATGACTACATGTGAAGTATGCCCATTGTGAAATGGGTGTAACTGCAATAAATTCTAAACATAAAAACCTATTACATTTGTACTTTTTCTTTTTTTCTTTTGATTTTTTTATTTTTGTCTGTGTTTTTTTTTAAACTTCTTTATTGGAGTATAATTGCTTCACAATGTTGTGTTAGTTTCTGCTGTATAACAAAGGGAATGTATCAGCTGTATGTGTACATATATCCCCATATCCCCTCCTTCTTGCTGTCCCTCCCACCCTCCTTATCCCACCCTCCCTATCCCACCCCTCTAGGTGGTCACAAAGCACCGAGCTGATCTCCGTGTGCTATGCAGCCGCTTACCACTAGCTGTCTATTTTATATTTGGTAGCTTATATATATCAGTGCTACTCTCTCACTTCATCCCAGCTTACCCTTCCCCCTCCCCGTGTTCTCAAGTCCATTCTCTACTTTTCATTTGTTCAACATTGAACAACACTGTTCACCAGTTTGGGCAAAGAACTTGTAAGTAATGCTTGAATTATTTCCCCCCTTTGGCAACACAAGAAATAAGGAAGAATTTAAGGATTTTATCTTGTGAAACGGTAAGATAATTGCTCAGATTTAAGTTTATAGCTCAAACATACTTGGGGGAAATAGTACTCTATACTTCTAAGTTCTAAAACTCCTAACAATTTTATTTTCTTATTTGAAATATATGCTATAAATTTAGAATACAATGATAACGATCAAGGTTTTAATGTAGTTAGTATTATCTATCACATAGGCAGAAGATGGCTTTTAAAGAATTATTAATGTCACATTCTTAGCTTTCAAATTGTGAGCTTAATTGTAAGGTAGTCATGTTTCTTTTAATGGCTGTGTGTACTTTCATAAGAACTGAAAAGGTGACAATATGTAAATATTAATACATGGTCAAATATGCACGCCACTTAGGACATCAGGTTGAGAAGGATGGGAAATTTGGTGGTGATGTAAATTTAATTAGCTTTCATTAGATTTTAGAATTCTATTTTAAGTGAACTTAAAATAGATCAATTCACAGATTCTGTTCCTGAATTTATTAATTATTCTAAAGAGGAAAAACAATTGAGTAAAGAATATAATTTCAAATACTATAAGAAGAAAGTGGGAGGGAGGTAAGGCATCATTTTAAAAATGATGAAGAAGGAAGGGCCTGCAGAAGACAGAAGATTTCATCCAACCCCTATTGATGTATGGTACTCATAATTAACGCTTTTGTGATGGCATATCAGGAATATTATTGGTTTTAATGAAAGAAATATTAGTTCATGGAACTATGAGAAAAACCATAGATTTGAAGATGTGGATTTAGCATGGCATTTCTGTCAATCTTTCTCATCCATGGTGGCTCTTCCTTTAAAAAAAAAAAAAAGGGCTTCCCTGGTGGCGCAGTGGTTGAGAGTCCGCCTGCCGATGCGAGGGACGTGGGTTCGTGCCCCGGTCCAGGAGGATTCCACGTGCCACGGAGCGGCTGGGCCTGCGCGTTTGGAGCCTGTGCTCCGCAGCGGGAGAGGCCACAGCAGTGAGAGGCCCACGTACCGCAAAAAAAAAAAAAAAAAAAGACACTGCAGAGAGTCCATCTGTACAGTCTAAAACCACAACATGTAATAAAAAATGATTCTAACCTATTGATATTTATCATAGTCTTTTTCTTAATTTTAGTAAGGAATAGCTCGTAATGTAAAGAAACATATATATTTGAAGTTCAGCAATTCTTTCATGTCAGTTTCTCCCATTAAATTATTTTAAATACTTTTTGAGATATGTACAATCTTGTTTAATAAAAGCTGTTTTTGTTCCCTACCTAGTTCTACAGATTCATTTTATATGGTATACAGATATTGGAAGATATTCAGCAAATACTAACATTAATTAACTCTAGGTGGTAGGACTTTGGGTGATTTGTGGCTTTCATTTGAAACTCTTTGTAGAAATGGAAATTTTCATAATGTGCATGTATTATTTTTAGAAAACAAGTAAGGCCATTATTCTACTCCCAAATTTTGAAATATTCCATTATAAAGATTCTCTTGAAAATGAAAATACATTGTGAAAAAGGAGAATTTTATTTTTCAATGGAGTAATACCTACGTACGTTTGGTATATTATCTGTACAATGAGAATTTTGTTTCGTTAAAAAAAAAATCCCTAGATCCTCAGCTAAGCCAGTTTTCCCATCAGACCTCATTACAATCTGCAGAGAGGGAGTTTGTAAATGCAATTATTTATGCTGTAATGTTTGCACAAGTATTCTAATAATACTGAATCCAAGTAAAATGCTGTTTTTGATAAAAGGTGGGATTGGTCTGCCTTTATGTCTGTGTGATAAACTGTCTTTATTAAATGCCATTTTCAAAATACAAGCATTTCTTTCAATTCCTGTGGCTACAACAGACATTTCTTCTGTGTATTTGGGGAGGCTTGGCCATTTTGAACTAGCACCTTTGAGAACAGACTACCCTCAAGAGTGTTTCCACAGAGAACTGTAGGCCAGCATAAAATTTTCAAAATATTTTATTTTCTAACAAAATCAGAAACATGTAAGATTATATTCCTGGAAAGTGTTTCACCCTTCACTATTTTACAGGCATGGGAACCTGTAAGTACAAAATGCTGCCACGTGCAGTAAAGTGGGAGCTGACCACTAGCCTCAGCCCCCCACATTGCCAAGTGTCCTGCCCATGAACTTGTCATGTACAGCGATATCTGGAAAACAGCAATCTTTGGAGCACAAGTGAAATGATATGGATAAGTGGTTCTAGTCAAACTTTGTTCCCCTGCCTTAGTACCATTTGGATTCAGGTAGTATAGTAAAGTGGTTAAAAGTGTAGGTTTGGGGATCAGACTGCTCTGCGTTTGGGACCCACCTAAGTCTTAGGGCAAATTACTGGCCATCTCAGCCTTAAAATCCTCAGTTTTGTCCTCTATAAAATGAGAGTAACACAATAATCTCAGGAAGATATGAGATTAAGATATGTAACAAGAGTTTAGGACAATGACCAACACATGGATAATACTGATGGAGAATTTTTTTTTTTTTGCGGTACGCGGGCCTCTCACTGTTGTGGCCTCTCCCGTTGTGGAGCACAGGCTCCGGACACGCAGGCTCAGCGGCCACGGCCCACGGGCCCATTCGCTCCGTGGCGTGTGGGATCTTCCCGGACCGGGGCACAAACCCGTGTCCCCTGCATTGGCAGGCGGACTCTCAACCACTGCGCCACCAGGGAAGCCCTGATGGAGAATTTTTAATGATGAGTTGATGATAGGGATGATGACAACAATGGCATAAATTGGTCAAGATCACTGCCTCAACTGCTCAATTTTGCTTTGTCTTTAAAGAGGTAACCTGTGTGAAAATATCTTTGAAGGTGAAAGGAGAGTTCACTTTCTGTAACTCAGCATTAGTGAAAGAAGTAGTGAGCGTTGAGATAGGAAGAGTTCTGGATTCGCGGCCAGAGTCACCTTTTCATTACTCAACTTGCCACTTATCGAAAAATTCTGGGCGAGTCACTTAACCTCTTTGAGCCTCATGTTGTTCAAGAGTAAACTGAAAAGCTCAAATGAGAAGATGTTTGGCAAAATGAAAAGTATGTAAATGTGACGGGTTATTAACACCCCCCATTACCTAGATAATTCACATTTTTAGAAAAACCATTGAGGAAGAAGCCATCTACTTCGGAGGCAGATGGTAAAACAGCAAGAATCAAGGGGCTCTGGGGTCAGACAGCCCTAGGCTTGAATCCAGCCTCTGGCATCACCAGCTGTGTGCCTTGGCAGAAGCCTCAGTTCATCACCTGTAAAATGGGATAATAAAACAACTCACACATCATAGGATTCATGAAGATTAAATGCAATGATGCGAGTAAATCACTCAGTAAAAGTGCCCAATAAATGTCAATATTTAATAATAATAATAGTAATCTGAAGATTGCCACGTTTTATTAGCTTATTGTCTTATTTCATCTTCACTGAGTAGATTGGGCTTTGGTTTATTAACCAATTGGGTATGAGTATCATTTTTTTAAACTGGGAACAGAATGTGTGTAATGTAGTATAATGTGGACTTTAGTCTCTCTTTAAACATTCTTTTCTACAGCTAAAATCATATATATTAGTAAAATAAATATAAGGTTCCTTTTGCATGTATACTACAGTTTTTAGGATGCATTGTATTAGTTTCAGTACAGTCTTCATGACATATCCAATGGGCTGCAAATTTCTCCATGGAACTGTTTAACATGGAGAAAACAGAAACTCACTTTTATTCCCTTTTCCAAGCAAAACTTTCACTTCTTAATACCTTCAGAGGACATTATCAACAATGTTAATACTTACTTCTTTTAACTGCATTCACAGCTGCTCCTTGATCACACCCATTTCATCCTTTGTATACTAGACCTTGCTCTGCTGGTCTATGGATTGGGCTAAGAATTATTACACATGAGTGGCTTCAACCCTGATTATGTATTAAATTCACTTGAGGAGCTTTTGAAAAATACTGATGCTTGGCTCAACTGAATCAGAACCTCTAAGGGTGGGGCCCAGGCATCCTTCATGGGTTTTTAACACTTCCCAGGTGATACTAATATACAGCCAGTGTTAAGAACAACTGTTTTTGATAATGAGGGAACTAAAATGAAGATACACTGAAAATGCTAAACAAGAATCTTACTGTAGATTTTAGTTTAGGTGAAAGTTCTCCTAGTAGGGAGAAACAGGAATAATTTACTTATTATTTCTCTTTTATGCCTATAAACCCACCCACCCAGTTATTAGTTAATTTTCAGGATAATGGCTTTGTTCTATTTGACAAAAGGAAATCAATGGTACTGAACACTATCAAAGGTCACAGAGTAGGAAAGACCCTCAATGATCCTGAATCAATCTTCGTAAGCAGCTGTATAGTGGAAATGAAAACGATTGTCTTCAATGGACAAATTATGGCATTTTGTGTTATTTTCTGATTATAAATGTCCACATTTTTTAACCTCCCCCCCAGTGAGAATGTCAACTGAGGCAAAACACATAGGACTGTGATGAAATAGTGTCTTACATCTTATACAAATAAGGCAGAAAATCTGCCACTTTTGGTACTTACTTTTGGTAAGAATAGAGGAAATCCATAAGCATAGTCTAAAAACCAAGTTTGTTATGTCCAACTAAACTTGGTATTCTTTCAAGCCATAGATGTATGCTGAGTGTGTATACGGAATAAACTGGCTGAGTCTAAACACATAACAAGAATGAAATGTTACCAAGAATTTTTACAGATGCCTCCTGTATAAAACATATGCTAGTTCATGTAGTTGACATCATTCTCTAAAATTATGCCCCCTGAATGGCCATACATTTCTTATTTCCTGGCATTTAAATTTATTAGGTTCATTTACTTACTTTTGACAGTTGTATTTCCAATAGGCCCACATAATTTGAACTAGACTATTGTATTTTATGTCTTAGCCACCCAACCAACAAATAAGAGACAGAGAAAATATGTTAATTCTGAGGTTCATGTTTACTTTTTCTCTGCTTAAAAGATTTACCAAAGAAAAACTCCTTGGGGCATTAAAGATTAAAAGACATCCCATTCTTTCTATGATATAACATTACAAGAGGAAGATGCCCGGTTTAAAAAAAAAAATCAGCTCCTGCTCCAGTGTATTCTTGGCCCCCTGAGGGATGCTGCAACCCTGCAGGTTAAGTCAAACGCACCTTCTTCAGAACCATATTTGTTAAATATTAAAAGACACTTCATATTACAAACATCCAAGTTTACAACAAGTAATTCTTTCAAAGTCTCTCTTTCTCCTAGTAATCTCACACTGAGCATGAAGGAGAGAATTTTAATGTAACAAAGGAGAGATGGAGATGTGTGAAGTATGAGGCTGAATAAAAATGGCTGAAAAGCAATCCAAGCAAGGCTGGAGGGTGGCCACACCCAGTGCTAATATGGACTGTTTCAAAATAAATCTGTTATACCAGAGGGCAACTGGCACTGTTTTTTAATTTCCCTCCATTTGTTCCACATATACCCATTATTAATAAACAGTAGTTACAGGTTACCCCAATGAAAGACAAAAAAACCCTGAAATATTTCAAAGTGAATCATCCTAATATGTGTCTACGCCATCATATTTTCAGGATTTCGAGAGCTATTCTGCATTTCCAGTTTCCTTTGTGTGACCACAAATAATAAGCCTAAAATGGGTGTGTCCCTCTTAAAAGGATGCACTACAGCCTTCTCAGCTAATGGTTCTACCAGGAGATTTCAACCTTTAGGCATAAATTAAATGCACTGGGATGCATGGAACAATAAGAAAGCATTTTAACTCCAGGAATAAGAAGAGATTAAACAAGTACTGAACGATTAAAGGATCCCAAAAGAGCTCCAGGAGGAGGCAAAAGATGCATTTTTTAAAATACTAGCGTGACAACAAGAAAACAAAGGGGTGGGGGTGGGGGATTTTTTAAAAAAGACAGGACAAGGGGAAAACCCCACAAAAATCAAACACCATCCACTTTGATTTTTGACAGAACAAGTTTACTCCCCCCATCAGAAAGCTCTTGGGTATAAAGCATGCATAGGTCCCACAGGTGAAATGATGCACAATGGCCGAGTCTGGGTCCCGGCGCTCCCGTGCGCCGCAGGCATGCACAACTGAAATAAAGAGAATACCCTGACTTTTCCAGTTGCTCCAAACACAGTCCATCTTCGTGGAATCGGCGGTGGCCTGCATCGTGCGCGCTTTAGGGGCTCGCCGTTGCCGTCCTCGGGGGCGCTGAGCGAGCACTGAGGCGTCGGTGCCCCGGCTGCAGCGCTGCTCGCGGTGGCCGCGGCTGCAGACAGACTGAGGCTGAACCAGCCGGCGTGCGCCGCGAGGGGCGGGCGCGTCGCGGGCACCGCAGTCTCCGAGGCAGCGAATCAGCGCGGCGCGGTGCCGGGTCGGCCTGCGCGCTCGGGGATGCGGGCGCCGCTAGAGGCGAGAGCGTAGGCTCGCTGCCCGAGAGATGGTGAAGCCGGTTCTTACCCGGAAGGCACAAAAGCTGACCGGGGGGTGGGAAGTTTGGGAGAAAGAGGAGAAAGAGGAGAAAGGGCCAAGGGTAGGGATGAGAGTACAACACTTGGGCAGTTTCTGGGACTTCCTGCCCGGCACGGCATGGTGCTTTTTCTAGAAATGTCTTAGAAACCCATGAAACTTGTTGGATAAGACATAGTTGATGGCAGTACAAATCTCAGGCTTTCAGCATCATGTGCCCTAATTGCCGCAGCGCTTACTCACTTTCCCCCTCCACCCGCCCCCAATTCTTTACATTGTGGTCACACTTTAATTGCTTGACATCTTCCAAACAACTGACAGATTCTTTCCCTCTTCTGGAATAGGCCACGGCTATCCAAAACCTTCCTTGGCAAGCCGCAATCACTGCAAAGAAACCCTGAGGGTTCGTGTCCTCTCCTGTTAACCCCTCTTCTCCAGCTCTGTTTGTGGGTTGAATGAATAAATAATATCAGAATGTGGCGCGCCAGCAGGCTCCAGATCAAAGTCTTTGGACTCTGACACACGGAGTTATTAGCCACTGCAGTGACCCTCCAAGAGTGGTCAGTTGTGGGGACATCCAAACAGAACTCAGGGAAGCAAAGGGCATTCTTCCTCAACATCATATTTGAGATTGAGTGCTGAGGGGTGATGGGCATGGGTGGTGTGTATAATTTGCGAGATAAAGTTGGTTTCCAAGCCTTGTGCGTCAAGGGCTTCAGGTGTTCCCAGTTACAATGCAAATGTTAATGGGAGGAGCAGAAAAATAGGTAGTAAGCTACTATTCAAATCTTAGCATGAAATACTTTATCGGATTATATTCCAAGGCAGTTGAGAGAATGGACAGGGGATAGGTATGTTTTGGTGAGGAAAAGGTAGAAATAGCACAGAGAAAGGACTGGAATATAGGCATTTTCTAGGGAAAGAAAGTCCTGGTGGAGGGGACCCTTGAGGAGACAAGACATAGCATGAGGACAAAGGATGCCTTGGGGACCAAAGGGGTACATAGAAGGAAGAGTTCCCACTTCATTTGTTGTAGCATGGCCTTATCTGTTACACAGAATTTCTCTCTCCCTCATGGAGAAGTGGAGCCTCCACAATTCCTCTGCAGTTTACAGAGCCATTCCTTCCCATACCCAAATCTACGTCTGTACATCCTGTGCCAGCAAGAGCCTAATGACAGTAATCTCAAGGTTATGCTTGTGGACATGATTTATCTTTCATTTTATGAACGATATACACTTTAAAATATGATCTTTATGATCATGCGTGTTCTTTCTAGAATGAAAGCCTCCAGAGAAACCAGCTAAGCCTCTGCATATCTTTGTAAAACATGTGAAATTATTCTTAAGGAAGCTTAATAAAGAATGATTTCAGAAGGATGATTTGGCACTTTTGAGCATTTGAAGTCTCCTAAAAGAGTGGGCTTGTCGGAGCTCCCATGGGGCTGATGGGAAGGAAGAACAGTGACCACATTATTACACAGCACTTTTCAAACTGACCTGCTCTAGAGGTGCTAGTGGCTTTTGTTATATTTATAGTCCCTCCCCCCTCCTCCCTCTCCCTCCCCCTGCCTCCCAATTTTTTCATCATCATGGTCATGCTTGGGAATTCAATCAGCAAAATGATGAAATGACTGGTATGTGATGATGAATTCTCACTGCATGATGTGGGGCTGGGACAAACTGCAAATAGGTGGGGGACAAGACTCAGAAGGAGAGAGAAAGAGCTGCCAGGTGGGCTGTTCCTGTCCTGGCCACTTTTCAGTTGGAATCCTTTGGAACCTTGGCCACTAGGAGGCACTGACAGTCCAATGATAGCCACAGACATCAGCCTCAGTACAGAAGGTGTCCCAGGTATTTTCTTTTTTTTTTTTTAACATCTTTATTGGAGTATATCTGCTTTACAATGTTGTGTCAGTTTCTGCCTTATAATAAAGTGAATCAGCTATACATATATCCCCATATATCCTCCCTCTTGCATCTCCCTCCCACCCTCCCTACCCCACCCCTCTAGGTGGTCACAAAGCACAGAGCTGATCTACCTGTGCTATGAGGCTGCTTCCCACTAGCTATCTATTTTAAATTTGGTAGTGTATATATGTCCATGCCACTCTCTCACTTCGTTCCAGCTTACCCTTCCCCCTCCCCATGTCCTCAAGTCCATTCTCTACGTCTGTGTCTTTATTCTTGTCCTGCCCCTAGGTTCTTCAGAACCACTTTTTTATTTTAGGTTCCATATATATGTTAGCATATGGTATTTTTTTTCTCTTTCTGACTTACTTCACTCTGTATGACAGGCTCTAGGTCCATCCACCTCACTACAAATAACTCAATTTCATTTATTTTTATGGCTGAGTAATATACCATTGTATATATGTGCCACATATTCTTTATCTATTCATCTGTCGATGGACACTTAAGTTGCTTCCATGTCCTGGCTATTGTAAATAGAGCTGCAATGAACATTGTGGTACATGACTCTTTTTGAATTATGGTTTTCTTAGGGTATATGCCCAGTAGTGGGATTGCTGGGTCGTATGGTAGTTCTTTTTAGTTTTTTAAGGAAACTCCATACTGTTCTCCATAGTGGCTGTATCAATTTACATTCCCACCAACAGTGCAAGAGGGTTCCTTTTTCTCCACACCCTCTCCAGCATTTATAGTTTGTAGACTTTTTGATGATGGCCATTCCGACTGGTGTGAGGTGATACCTCATTGTAGTTATGATTTGCATTTCTCTAATGATTAGTGATGTTGAGCATTCTTTCATGTGTTTGTTGGCAATCTTGGTATATCTTCTTTGGAGAAATGTCTATTTAGGTCTTCTGCCCATTTTTGGATTGGGCTGTTTGTTTTTTATATACTGAGTTGCATGAGCTGCTTGTAAATTTTGGAGGTTAATCCTTTGTCAGTTGCTTCATTTGCAAATGACCAAAGCAATCTTGAGAATGAAAAACAGAGCTGGAGGAATCAGGCTCCCAGACTTCAGACTATACTACAAAGCTACAGTAATCTAGACAGTATGGTACTGGCACAAAAACAGAGATATAGATCAATGGAACAGGATAGAAAGCCCAGAGATAAACACATGCACATATGGTCACCTTATTTTTGATAAAGGAGGCAAGAATATAGAATGGAGAAAAGACAGCCTCTTCAATAAGTGGTACTGGGAAAACTGGACAGCTACATGTGAAAGAATGAAATTAGAACACTCCCTAACACCTTACACAAAAATAAACTCAAAATGGATTAGAGACTTAAATGTCAACTATAAAACTCTTAGAGGAAAACATAGGAAGAACACCCTTTGACATAAATCACAGCAAGATCTTTTTTGATCCACCTCCTAGAGTAATGGAAATAAAACCAAAAATAAAGAAATGGGACCTAATGAAACTTAAAAGCTTTTGCAAAGCAAGGGAAACTACAAACAAGATGAAAAGACAACTCTCAGAATGGGAGAAAATATTTGCAAATGAATCAAAGGACAAAGGATTACTCTCCAAAATATATAAACAGCTCATGCAGCTCAATATTAAAAAACAAACAACCAAATCCAAAAATGGGCAGAAGACCTAAATAGACATTTCTCCAAAGAAGACATACAGATGGCCAAGAGGCACATGAAAAGCTGCTCAACATCACTAATTATTAGAGAAATGCAAATCAAAACTACAATAAGGTATCACCTCACACCAGTTAGAATGGGCATCATCAGAAAATCTACAAACAAAACATGCTGGAGAGGGTGTGTAGAAAAGGGAACCCTCCTGCACTGTTGGTGGGAATGTAAATTGATACAGCCACTATTGAGAACAGTATAGAGGTTCCTTAAAAAACTAAAAATAGAATTACCATATGACCCAGCAATCCCACTACTGGGCATATACCGACAGAAAACCATAACTCAAAAAGACACATGCACCCCAATGTTCACTGCAGCACTATTTACAATAGCCTGGTCATGGAAGCAGCCTAAATGCCCATCGACAGATGAATGGGTAAAGAAGATGTGGTACATATATACAATGGAGTATTACACAGCCATAAAAAGGAACGAAATTGGGTCATTTGTAGAGACGTGGATGGATCTAGAGACTGTCATACAGAGTGAAGTCAGTCAGAAAGAGAAAAACAAATATCATATATTAACGCATATATGTGGAACCTAGAAAAATGGTACAGATGAACCGGTTTGCAGGGCAGAAATTGAGACACAGATGTAGAGAACAAACGTATGGACACCAAGGAGGGAAAGTGGCGGGGCGGGGGGTGGTGTGATGAATTGGGAGATAGGGATTGACATGTATACAGTGATGTGTATAAAATGGATGACTAATACGAACCTGCTGTATTAAAAAAAAAAAACAACTGAAAGTCTCCAATTACAGAAAGATGGAAAATAAATATTTCAAATGCCTAAAAAACAAACAAAAAACCCAAAAATAAACAAATGGGACCTAGTGAAACTTAGAAGCTTTTGCACAGCAAAGGAAACCACAAACAAGACGAAAACCCAGGTATTTTCAGTGGTTGAGTATTCAGTGTTACTGGAGCCAGTGTGTGGCTCTGACAGTCAGTACTGGGCAGCAAGCTGGGAGCAGCACGTCCCTAGCAAGGAAGAGTAGGCACAGAGGCAAACTCTCCCTCAGGTGGAGCGTAGCTCTGTCAGAATTTTTGGGCCATTAGTTTTCACTGGCCACAAAATTGACCTTGGAATGTCAGCTTAGCTGAAAGACCACATGCTTTTCAGTCACGCTAAATCTGGAAAGAGAAGCTTGATGGCACCCGAAAAATCAATATAGCAGTTGGATAGTTGAAGACTGAGGAGGTAAGATGTCTGATGCCAGAAAGACACACACTAGTAAAATAAGAATCGGGGGCTTTTGATTAATGCACAGGTGATTAAGAGAAACAAAAATGACCTTATTAAAGGAAAATCAGGCAAAAGAGTATGAAGAACGACTGGGGATGTGGGTGTTAGACACACTTGTGTTACAAACTTTAGTTATATGGCTTCCAGCAAATAAGTATCTCTGGACCTCTCCCTCATAATATACAAATGAGTTATAGCTTTAGATGTTTGTTTCTATGAAATAATAAGAATTTATTTCCCAAAGACATTGTAAATGGGTGCTTTCCTTGCACAAGTGCCCACAAAATATTAATTGAAAGCTCTTGGCAAGATCAAAATGATAGAATGGGTAGAAAAGATATGTAAATTGTCCTTAAGCAGTGAAAGAAAACAGAAAGCAAAATAAAGCTTACTAAAAGCAGGCAGGAACTGCCGCTGTCTTTAAACCAGGAGAGAACAGACGGGCTTTGTATGCAGCCAGCTTAGAACTTGGTTTAGGTACTGCCAGGAAAGGAAGTGATTTCTTTAGTTTTCAGGATGAAATTGTGCATTAGTCTGTACTAAGGAAAAGCAAAATAGCCAAGTTTTATAATCTCATCCCAGATCAAGATGAATGTTGAAGGCTGCTATGCCCAGAGTGGCTGTATTGTTTTTGCCTACTAAGCATCAGGATTTTTACTGATGAGACTCAATGGCACCTATATTGACACATTTATTTAAGAAATACTTACGGAGCACCTACTGTATTCTAAACACTGCTCTAAGCATAAAGCAAAGTTCCTACTTTTAAGAAGTTTACATGCTAGTGTGTATGGGAGGAGTAGATAATAATAAAAGAGGTAAATATATATTTCACTTGTGGAGAAGTGTATTGGGGAAAATAAAGCAGGTAAAAGAGGACAGAGAAGGGGTTGGGGTGGAAATTTGTTGTTTTATAATGAGAGTCAGTGAAGGGCTAATTCGTAAGGTAAAATTAGAGCAGACACCTAATGGAATAAAGGAGAAAGCCATTAAGATCTATGGAGGAAGAGCATTCACAGATGCACTGAGTTTTCAGGACAGAATGTATTATAATAGCCAGTAAACTATATCAAGCATCTTATAGAACTCCTTGGATTTTTTTAGGCTCTGAGAAGTATAGCCATTGGCAGAAAAGGCACAGAACCAAAAAAAAAAAAAACTTCATTATGATCAAAGAACACTAAGAACTCTGCTCTATGCCATATGGAATTAGGAAATTTAAAGGAACAACCAGTTTGTTACATAACCCACTGTACCAAAACAATGCATAAGTTGTCTTCAATTCAAATAAAAGATTAGCACTTTTTATTTTCACATGGTGTGTATTTGGTTGTTACAAGATCCCTATGAGGTAGATAGTGTTTACCTTCATCTTCTTGATTGATTCATTCATTCAATCTACAAAGGTTTATAGAGCCCATACTAAGTGCCTGTCTCTGTAAATACAAAGGGATGCCCACTGGGAATTTGAGTCTACTGGGGGGAAGATTTACACATAAATAGATAAATGCAATCAGTGGATTGTATGAACAGGAAAGAGTGGATACACAAAACAGAGAGTGTTTAGTGGCAGAGGTTTCAGGAAAGGCTTCTGAGAATAGGTGATAATTAAACTGAGTTTATCACCAGTTTGAGTGATGGGCTTTCCTGGCTGACAGCCGCGGAAACTTAATTACAGAAATGTATAGAGGCCAAACTGTGACAGGCCTGAGTAGTAATACTGTCAATAGATGAGGGAGACATTGCAGGGTTTCAAGGAGAGGAGTAACATGGGAAGTTGAATAATTTATCCAAATTTGGCTGAGAATTTTTCCAGAATTGATAAAAGACATAAATTCTAGCCCTGAGCAAGACAAGTAAGAAATCAATACCCTGACCCACATCATAGTGAAACTGCAGGACATCAAAAATAAGGAGAAATCTTCAAAGCAGACATAAATAAAAGATTACCTCAGAGAAACTGTAAGATGAACAGCAATCTTTTCATTAATAGAAGCCAGAAGACAATGAAATAATGTCCTCAAAGTAGTGAGGGAGAATAACCATCATCTAGAATTCTACATCCAGAAAGACTAATACAGGGATTTTCAAATATGAAAGAAATTAGAGAATTTACTAATGGCAGACTCTGCAGAAAAATCTATCAAAGATAGTACTCCAGAAAGAAGAAAACTGAACCTAAATTCAGTTAAAAGGAAGAAGTGACATGCATGAAAGAATGCTGAGCATAAACATCAGTAATGGCTCATTTGAGGGGAGGGTTATAAAAGAAAGGTAAAAGTAAAACAGTAGACAAAATAGAACATAGGTAGGAGGAGTGACAAGAGTAAAAGCATTCTAAGATCCTAGTATTTGTTCAGGAGGAAGATAGAGATATTTAGACTACGAAAGTGTCAGATTTATGTGTCAAACATTTAATGGTCATCACTAAAAGAAAATAACGAGAACATGTAACTTCAAAATGAATAAAATGTATAAGCAAGGTAATTTATTCAATCAAATAGAAAAAATTAGGAAAAATTAGAAGCAAAGAAAATAACTAGTAAATTGAAAGCACAAAATAAAATATTAAAAATACTTCTAAATATATCTAAAGAATGCCAACTAAAAATGATGAAAGCTCTCATATTGGATGAAAAAGATGTAGTCAAAGGATGTTTTCAAAAGAAAGTCCTAAAACATACTGATACAGAAATGTTCTAAGTAGAAATGGAAAAAGTTATACCAGGTTAATAAATTTTTGTAATAGTAACCTTGCTAGATTAACTTATTAATTTTATTTGTAGATTCTTTTGAATTTTATATGTACATAAGCATATCTTCTCTGAATAAAGGTGGTTTTATTTCTTCCCTTCCAATTTTTATACTTGCATTTCTTTACCTTGACTTACTGCTTCGGCTAGGACTTCTAGTATACTGTTCAGTAGAGGTGGTAACAGGGACTATCCTTTGTCTTTTTCTTGAATTAAAGGGGAAAGTGTGTTCAAAATTTCACCATTAAATATGGTGCAAGCTGTGAATTTTTTAGCTATCCTTTATCAGAATAAGGTAAATTCCCTCTGGCACCAGTTTTCTGAGATTTTTCATCATGAATAGGTACTAAATTCTATCAAATGCTTTTACTGAAGCTAGTGAGATGATCACACAGGTTTTCTCCTTAATTTTGTTAATATATAAATTACATGGATTGAATTCTGAATGTTAAACCAAACTTGCATTCCTAGAATAAACTTTATATGGCCCTGATGTGACATCCTTTTTATATACTGCTGTTCAATTTGGATTCAATTTGTTAATGTTTTGTGTAGAATTTTTATATCTATATTCATGAGAGATATGGTCTCTTCCTTTCCTTTCTTATAATATTTTTCTTAAGTTTCTGCATCAGGGTTATACTGGCCACACAAAATGAGTTGAAAAGTGTTAATCCCACCATTATTTTCTGAAGGAGTTTATATAAGGTGATATTATTTCGTTTTGGAATGTTTGCAAGAATTCACCAGGGAACCCATTTGGACCTGGAGTTTTATTTGTGAGATGATATTTAATTACAGATTTCTTTAATAGTGTAGGATTATTCTGATTTTCAATTTCTGCTTATGATAATTTTGGTCAGTTTTTTTTTCAAATGAATTTGTCCATTTAAAATATATTGCCAAATTTATTGGCATAAATTATTCATATCATCTTTTAATTTTTTAATAATCTGGAGGAGTCATAGTCATGTTTCCTTTCTCATTTATGATATTTTAAGTTTTGTTTTCTCTCCTCTTTCTTGATCATTTTGTTGGAAGTTTATCAATATAATGAATTAAAGAATAAAATTTTACTTTGTTGTTTTTTCTCTTTTGTATATATGCTCTCTATTTCCGTCTATTTATTTATTTATTACTTTCATTTGCTATTCTTTTACTAGCTCCTTAAAATGGAAGCTTAGATTATATTCAACATTTTTTCTTTTCTAATATTTCATTTAAAAGTATAAAATGCCCTCTTGGGGGAACTTCCCTGCTGGTCCAGTGGCTAAGACTCCGTGATCTCAATGCAGGGGTTCTGGGTTTGATCCCTGGTCCAAGAACTAGATCCCACATGCTGCAACTAAAGATTCTGCATACTGCAACTAAAAAGATCCTGCATGCCACAACAAAGATCCTGCATGCAGCAATGAAGAGCGTGCCACAAGTAAGACCTGATGCAGCAATAAACAAATATTATAAAAAATAAAAGTATAAAATGCTCTCTAAACACTGTAGCTACATCCTACAATTTTGATACATTATATTGATATATCAATTTGATACATTGTATCAATATTATTGTTCAAAATGTTTTCCAATAGGCATTGGAAAGTGAGTTTTTTCTTTGATCTATTGATTATATAGAACTGTAAAATTCTGAGGATTGTTCTAACTATCCTTATTGTTTATTTTCAGATTAATTATTATGTAGTCAGAGAACAAATTTTGTATTACTTTAATCCATTTAAATTTATTGAGACTTGCTTGAGAGCCTGGAACATGATGTACTTTGATATATATGTCTAGTGGACTTGAACATACATGTTGAAGTTTCAAGGGGAAGTGTCAATTAGATGTTAGTTAATAGTATTATTCAAATAATCTAGTTCCCCACTAATTTTTTGTCTATGTGTCTGTCAAATATGAAAAGAAATACTACTTCCAACTTTGAAGTTGATTTGTGTATTTCCCTTCAATTTTGTCTGTTTTTACTTTATATATTTTGAAGCTATGTTATTGGGCACTTATAAATTTAAGATTATCATGTCTTACACTGGAATTGATTCTTATATCACTATGAAATATTCCCCTTTATCTCTAATAATACTCCTTGATTTAAAGCCTAGTTTAGCTAATATGGAAGCTATCTTTAACAGCTTTCTTTTGATTAATGTTTGCATAATATAGCTTTTTCCATCCTTTACTTTCAAACTATTGTATCTTTATATGTTCTTATGTTCTTATACAGCATACTTTTTAATACTCTGTTCTGTTATTTTCATATTTTATTCCCTTCATTCACCATTTTGAATATCTCCTATTGAGTTCTCTGAGTTCACTGTCTTTTTCTGTGTCCAAAGACTTATTAAATGTAGCCAATTAAGTTTTAATTTCAGAATTTTAATTTTCAGTTCTAGTAAATTCACTTGATTTTGTTTTTATAAATTCCACTTCTCTGTTTAAATTCTCCATCTTGTTTCATATATTTATAATAGTTACTTAAAAACTTTATCTAATGCCAATATCCAGATCATCTGTGGGTCTGCTTCTATTGCCTTTTATGTTTGATTATCAGTTACATATTCTTGCCTCTTACATGTCTAGCAAATTTTTTTATAGTATAATGGATATTGTGTACACAAGAACCATAAAGACTGACAGCTGATTTTATTTTCCCATAAAAAGGGTTCACCCTCCCTTTGCTAAGAAGCTGGGTTGACCACATCATTTCAACCAGGAACTGAGCTAAGTCATGGTGTATTGCTGGACACAAGTTCAATATACAAAAATAGTGTTCCTATAAAATAGCAAAGTCACTTGGAAAATATTATGTTTAGGTTACCTATCATAAGAGTAACAAATATATAAGGTTACTAGAAGTACATATAATTCTGTAGAAACTTAAAGAGAAAAGTATAAAACTTTTTTTAAGTGACATAAAGAAATCTTTTTTTTTTTTTTTTTTTTTTGGCAGTATGCGGGCCTCTCACTGTTGTGGTCTCTCCCGTTGTGGAGCACAGGCTCCGGACGCGCAGGCTCAGCGGCAATGGCTCACAGGCCCAGCTGCTCCGCGGCATGTGGGATCTTCCCAGACTGGGGCACGAACCCGTGTCCCCTACATCAGCAGGCAGACTCTCAACCACTGCGCCGCCAGGGAAGCCCAAGAAATCTTAAGTAAAAAGATATTCCATGCTAGGAAGACCCACTATTGCAGAGACAGAACTTCTCCCTATAATCATTTTGTAAATTCAAAGCAATTTCTATCAAAACTCCAAAAAATTTTTTCATAGTACTGGACAAACTATCCTAAAATTCATGTGAAATGCCAAAAACAGCACAATTTTGAAAGAGAAAATGATAAAGAAAGAAGGGGAAGAGAAAGAAGACAAAAAGGAAAAAGAAGATTCTCATCTTCTAGGTATCAATACTTATATAAGTATTATAATTAAAAAAACAGCATAATACTGGTAAGCAATAGTTAAACAGACCCATGGAACCAACTAGAAAACCTAGAAATGGACCCATGTATATGTAAAATTTTGATACAGTAGTAGAAGTATTACTACTATTGTTACCACTACTTATAAAATAGTTTGGCAATGTTTTCAGTACTTTACAGGTATTAATTCATTTGATATGGTGACATAATTCAGTGGTAAAGGAAGGGTTATTCAATAAAGGGTTCTGGAATAATTGGCTAGCTATCTGGAAAAAGACAAAATTAAATTTCTAACTTACACTATATATAAAAATATATAACAAATGGTTTAAAGACTTAGTTTAAAAATAAAATTTTTAGAAAAAGTAAAAGAATATAGCTTTACAATATCCGAGTAAGGTAGAAACATTACAAATTTAAAAGGGAAATTGTGATCACTTTGATTATATTAAAAACCCTCAAGTTTGACAATTGAAAATATAAACAAAGTAGAAAGAAAAGCCACAAACTAGAAGAAGGCATCAGGGAAAGAACTTCAAATCAATACTGAAAGAAATTCAACAGGAAAATAGGAAAAAAATACAATAGGCAATTCCTATAACTGTAAATACTTTGAGTCAATAAACACAATAAAGGTGTGGTTTTCTACTAATCAGGGAAATAAAAATAAAGACCACTGTGAAATATTTACAATGCTGAAACTTTAAAAAATTAAATGTTTGATACTACTAAATGTTTTTGGTAAAGATACAGAAACAGCAACACATATAATGCTAGATCTGTAGAACAATTTGGCAATTTCTAGTAAAGCTGATATCCATACCTTGAGACCCAGTAATTCCACTTCTAGGTATCTACTCTGGAAAAAACCTCAAACTTGTGCACAAGAAGATATGAAAAAAGTTGTTCCCTATAGCCATGTCTATAATACTTTCAGCAGGAAAACTGATAAACTGTGCTTTATTCATACAATGGAAGCCTACATAGTGGTTAAAAGGAATAAACTAGGATTTCATGAATTAGCATACCTAACTCTGAAAACAGAATGTTGAGTAAAAAAATTCAACTTGAAAAAGGATATATACAACATAACTTCTGGCAATAGTGGAGTAAAGACGCTGGCCAATTATCTTTCCCAAAAACAACTATGAAATTGGACAAACTTGCCAAAGACAACCATTTCACAGCTCTGGAAATCAGCCAAACACAGAAACAGATTGAGAAGCATTTATACATGAAAAACTGCTAATATTTGGGTAAGAACAGTGGGAATTTGTTGTGTGTTCGACTGGGACTTCTATCCCCATCCCACCCTATTGTTACCAAGGTGGGACTCTGTGAAAATGAACAGCTTCTTTTGACTTGATTTAGACTGGATGGTGAAAAATCCACACTCAGAGGTGTTCTCAGTAAAAGAGGTGAAAGCCATCTGAACTTTTAATGTATTTCTCAGCCCGTACACAGATCCACTGGTTGCAGGTCAAAGCTTTACTGATGACTTGAGATGTGAGAGCACAGACTCTGACCAATCATTAGCTGTCTGCTGAACTCTGCAGACACAAAGGGGATACTTAGGAATCCAGGCTTTTTTAAAAATTAAAATAATACTGAGCAGAAACATCAGTGGCCACATACAATGGGGGAGAGAGAAAACTCAGATTAAGTCCATGAAAATTACTAAAAACAAAACCAAAAGAAAAATCCAAACAATGGCACAAACTCTCAATTAAAAAGTCAGACTCAGAATGACTAGTTTTCAATAAAAAATTATTAGCCATGTAAGAAACAGGAAACTGTGATCCATAATCAAGAAAAAAGCAATCAATAAGAATTGACTCTAAGTGAGAACAAATATTGATTTAGCAGACAAAAATTTCAAAGCAGCTGCTATGAATATAATTAAAGAATAAAATAAATTATACTTTAAAGAATTTGCAAAAAATAGAATGACAATGATTCAACTAAAAGGAAAAACTGATGAAGACACAGAAACTCTAAAAAGGAACCAATTGGAAATTCTAGAGATGAAAACTACAATAACTAAAAATTAAAATTCACTAGATGAACTCAACAGCAGATGTAAAATAGTAGAAGAGAGCATTGAACATGAAGACAGACGAATAGAAGTGATCTAACCTGAAGAATGGAGGAAAAATCTAAAAGAAAATGAACAAAGCCACAGAGACTTACGGTACAACATCAAGTGTACCAACATATCTATAATAGGAGTTTGGAGAGAGAGAGGGGAGAGAGACAGAAAAATATTTAAGGTGTAATTCTTGAAAAATCCCCAAATTTGATTTTAAAACTTGATTAATCAACAGATTTAAGATAACAAACTTCAAATAGTTTAAATATAAAGTGATCTATACCTAGACATACCTTTATCAAACAGTTAAAGACAGAAGGAGAAAACCTTGAAACAGCAAGTAAAAAATGACTCATCACATACAGGAGAGTATCAATACTAATAATAACTGACTTCTCATCAAAAACAATGGAGATGAGAAAGAAGCTGAATGACATTCAAGTGCTAAAACACATACTGTCATCCAAGGATTTTATATCCAGCAAAATTATCCTTTGAAAATGAAGGTGACATATAGTCCTAGATGAAGAAAGAGAGAATTCATTGGTAGCAGATTTGCCTTAGAAAAAATACTAAAGAAAGTCTTTCAGGTAAAAAGGAAATTACTCCAGGCAGCAACTAAAATCCACAGAAAGAAAGAGTTCTAGAAAGAGTAAATATATGGGTGAACAAAACAAACTATATAAATTTATCTTTTCTTCTTTTTCTATTCATTTATTTAAAAGACATAAGATTGTAAACCAATAATCATAACAGTGTATTGTTGAGTTTATAACATATATGGATGGCAATCTATCAAGAAGACAAAAATTATAAATATATATGCACCTAACAACAGAACTCCAAAGTAAATAAAACAAAAACTAAAAGAACTGAAGAGAGAAATAAACAAACAATAATAGTTGTTGGACAACTATTATTCAATACCCTACTTTTAACAATGGATAGAACTAGATAGAATATCAACAAGGAAAGAAGAATTGAACAACACTATAAACTAACTAGAGCTAACTGACATCTGTAGAACATACCATACAACAACAGCAAAATACATATTCTTGATAAGTGCACATGGAACATTCCCTAAGACAGAACATACATTAGGCCACGAGACAGACTCAATACATTTTAAGAGGATGAAAATCATACAATATATGTTGTCCAATGATGATGCAATGAAATTAGAAATCAATAACATGAGGAAACTTGAAAATTCACAAATACGTAGAATTTAACCAATGCACTTCTAAATAAGCAATGGGTCAAAGAAGAAATCACAAGGGAAATTAGAAAATAATTTGAAATGAATGAAAATAAAACCAAAAGTTAGAGGTATAGCTAAAGATAATTAGAGGGAAAGGCTTTTTATTTATTTTTTTGGAAAGGCTTTTTATATTTAAAAAGAACATATCAATAACCCAATCTTCTGCCTTAAGAAACTAGAAAAGAAGAACAAACTAAACCCAAAGCAAGCAGATGAAGGAAGTAATAGAGATTAGACTGAAAATTAATGAAATAGAGAAAAACAACACAGAAAATCAATGAAACTAAAAGTTAGTTCTCTGAAAGAATCAACAAAATTAGCAAACCTTTAGCTAGAAAAAGGAAAAAATAAAAAGAGAAGTCTCAAATTACTAAAATCAGGAATGAAAGAGGGGACATTATGACCAACCTTACAGAATTAAAAAGGTTATGCAGAAATACTATGAACAACTGCAGATGAAGAAATTAGATAACCTAGATAACGTGGACAAATTTTTAGAAAGACACAAGCTACCAAAACTGACTCTAAGAGAAATATAAAATGTTAATAGATTGAGATGAAAATGCATTGAATTAGTAATTTTAAAACTTCTCACTAAGAAAAGCCCAGGTTCAGATGGTTTCACTGCTGATCTACCAAACGTTTAAAGAAGGCTTATCACCAATCCTTCATAACTTTTCCAAAAAGTAGAAGGTATAGGAAAATTTTCCATCTCACTCTATGAGGTCAATATCACCTTGATGCCAAACCAGACAAAGCATCATGAGGAAAGAGAACTACAGAACATATCCCTTATGATTATAGATGCAAAAATCCTCAACAAAATACTGATAAACTGGACTTCCCGGGTGGCGCAGTAGTTAAGAATCCGTTTGCCATTGCAGGGGACACGGGTTCCAGCCCTGGTCCAGGAAGATCCCACATGCTGCAGAGCAACTAAGCCCATGCGCCACAACTACTGAGCCTACGCTCTAGAGTCTGCAAGCCACAACTACCGAGTCTGCGTGCCACAACTACTGAAGCCCACGCACCTAGAGCCCGTGCTCCGCAACAAGAGAAGCCTCCGCAATGAGAAGCTGGCACACTGCAAGGAAGAGTAGTCCCCATTTGCTGCAACTAGAGAAAGCCCGTGAGCAGCAACGAAGACCCAATGCAGCAAAAAATATATAAATTAATTAAAGAAACAATTGTTAAAAAAAAGTACTGACAAACTGAATTAGCAACATATAAAAAAGAAACATCATGATTAAACAGGATTTATCCCAGGGTTAAAACAAGCAATAGAATACACCAATGAACATAATATACCATATTAACAGAATAAGGGCCAAAAACCATACTATCATCCCAATTAATGCAGAAAAAAGCATTTGAGAAATCCAACACCTTTTCGTGATAAAAAACACTCAACAAACTAAAAATAGAAGGAAACATCTTTAATCTGATAAAAAGGAGTCACCAAAAAACTCACAGCTGATATGATACATAGTGGCAAAAACTGAAAGCTTTCCCCTGAAGATCTGGAACAAGACAAATATGTTTGCTCTGGCAACGTCTATTCAATATTGTACTGGAGATTCTAACCAGGACAATGCAGCAAGAAAAAGAAGTAAAAGTAATATAGACTGGAAATAAAGAAGTAAAACTATCTCTGTTTGCAGACAAAATGATCTTGAATATATAAATTTTAAGGGGTAAATATTTAGAGGTAGCAGACAAGTCTAGCAGTTTGCAGGATATGAGATCAGTATAAAAAATCAATTGTGCTTCTACACACTAGCAGTGAACAATCCAAAAATGAACTCAAGAAAGCAATTCCATTTACAGTAACATAAAAAGAATAAAATACTTAGTAAGAAATTTGACAAATGAAATGCAAAACTTATACTCTAAAAACAACAAAACATTGTTAAAAGAAATTAAACAATTTAATCGTTGGATTAAATCAGAAAAGGTTAAATGGAAAGACATTTTTTGTTTATAAATTGGATGGCTTAATATTGTTAATATGGCAATACTCCCTAAATTAATCTACAGATTCAACACAATTCCTGTCAAAATCCCAGGTAGGTTGTGTGTGTGTGTGTGTGTGTGTGTTTCCAGAAATTGACAACTTGATCCTAAAATTCATATGGAAATGCAAGGGATCCAGAATAGATAAGACAACCTTGAAAAAGAAAAAGGTGATAAAAAACACACTTCATGATTTCAAAACTTACTACAAAGCTACAGTAATCAAGACAGTGTGGTACTGTAAGACTAGACATATAGATCAACAGAACAGAATTAAGAGTCCAGAAATAAACCCTTACCTATATGGTCAACCTAGTCTTTGACAAGGGTGCCAAGACTATTCAATGGGGAAAAGAGTAGTATTTTCAACAATGGTGCTGGGACAACTGGATATGCAAAATAATAAAGTTAGACCCCTACGTTACTCCATATACAAAATTTAACTCAAAGTAGACCAAAGAGATAAAACTAGAAACCTTTTAGAAGAAAACAGAGGCATAAATCTTCATGGCCTTGGATTAGGCAGAGGTTTCTTAGATATGACACCAAAAGCACAAGGAACAAAAGATAAAATAGGTAAAATTGGACTTCATCAAGTTTGATGAAGCTTTTTTTTTACTTCAAAAAAGAAACAAATGTTTGTGCATCAAAGGATACTATCAAGAAAGTAAAAAAGACAATCCACAGAATGGGACAGAATATTTGTAAATCTTGTATCTGACAAGGGATATGTAACCAAAATATAAAAAGGATTCTTACAACTCAACAACTAAAAGACAACTCAATTTAAAAATAGGCAATGGAGTTGAATAGACATTTCTCCAAAGAAAGTATGACCAACCATCACATGAAAAAAATCATATGAAAAAAATGACCAATCATCACATGAAAAGATGTGGCCATCATTAGGTTAAGGCAAATCAAACTAAAATGAGATGTCACTTCATACCCACTACAATGTATTTAATCAAAAAGATGGAAAATACTAAGTGTTGGTGAGGATTCTGAGAAAATGGAACCATTGTACATCGCTGTTGGGAATGTAAAGTGGTGGAGCCACTTTGGAAAACATTTTGACAGTTCCTCAAAAAGTTAAACATAGAGTTATAATATGACCCAGCAATCCCACTCCTTAAGTATATAGCTGAGGTAACTGAAAACATATGTCCACACAAAAACTTGTACATAAATATTCATAGCAGCACCATTGATAACAGCTCAAAAATGGAAACCACAAACCACATATCAATAATGAATGGAAAAACAAGATGTTGCATATTCATTCTATGGAATATTATTCAGCTATAAAAAGGAATGAAGTGTGATATCCACTACAACATGGATGAACCTTGAGAACCTTATTCTAAGGGAAAGAAGATGGATACAGAGGCCCATGTTTTATGATTCCGTTTATACGAAATGTCCAGATTAGGCAAGTCTATAGAGATAGGAAGTCAATTAGGAGCTGAAGGAAGGAGGGAATGGGAAGTGACTACTAATGGGTACAGGGCTTCGTTTGGGGTGATGAAAATGTTTTGAAATTAGTGGTGATAGTTGCACAACTTTGTGAATATGCTGAAAACTAATGAATTGTACATTTTAGGAGGGTGTTTTACATGTAAATTATACCTTGATTTAAAAACAGAAATACAGAAGAACAGAATTACAATATGATTATTCTTCCAGGTGGCTGTAATGTTGCACCTTGGCATGGGGCTTAGTGAACAGAGCATGAGCTGGAGTCAGGCCTCGTTTGCCACTGTGGCCAGGCACTCCTGGCAAAGGGCACAGCCTGACAACTTTACACGGTAGCTTGGACTGATTTTTAGTCCACCCTCCAGGTCAGCCTTTTTCTCTGTCTCAGTCTACTCACAGTATAATTCCTTGGCTCAGGCCAAAATTGCTCCCTGGAGCTCCTTGACAACCTGAGTTTATTGCTGTCCCTCTCCTCGTCCTCCCTTCCCATCACATCTCTCAGAATTTCCCCTGCTGGACTTTTTAAGCACGTAACTTGAATTGGTTTCTGCAATCTACACATTTCCACCAAACCCAGGCATGATTCTATTTGAGGGTTTTTTCTTTACTAGGGATTAGTTCCTCAGCCTTGCTTTCCACATGTTCCTATCTTCTAATCTGACTCTTGATTTTCTGTTTCTTGTCTTGCTACCCATCAGTCAGTGGCTGACTTACAAGAATTAGCATGACCCTCACTTTTATTTTTTTCTCAAGCACACATAAAACATTTTATGTTTACAGCAAAAAAGGACACCTAGTCCACATGTAGTTGGAAAGAGGGAAGTTTGTGAATAATAAACAACACATGAAAAGTCACAAAATCAACCACAGAACAATAAAGTTAAATGCATCTGACATTAATTTTCTGTTGATTGTACCTTGAGAAATAATAACCTGATTAAGAAACCAGTAACATAGAATATTAAAATTTTATGCCATCATATACCTAATAGAATGGCCAAAATCCAGAACACTGACAACACCGGATGCTGGGAAGGGATGTGAAACAATGGAACTCCTGTTCACTGCTGGTGGGAATGCAAAATGCTACAGCTACTTTGGAAGACAGTTTGGCAGTTTCTTACAAAATGAAACACGTTCTTATCATATGATCCAGCAATTGTGCTTCTTGGTATTTACCCAAAGGAATTAAAAACTTATCCCCACACAAAAGCCAGCACACAGGCATTTATAGCAGCTTTACTCATAATTGCCAGAACTTTAAAGTAACCAAGTAACTTCAGTAGGTGAATGGATAAATAAACTGTAGTACATTCAGAAAACAAAATGTTATTCAGTGCTAAAAAGCTATCAAGCCATGAAAAGACAAAGAGGAAACAAATGCACACTACTAAGTGAAAGAAGGTGATCTGAAAAGGGTACATGCTGTATGAGTCCAAGTATATGACATTCTAGAAAAGGCAAAACCGTGGAGACAACAAAATAAGCAGTGGTTGCCAGGGGTGGGGTACGGGAGATGAATAGGCAGAGCACAGAGAATTTCGGGGGTCTTCTCCTTCATCTGGAATGTCTTTATTTCTCCTTTATTCTTGAAGGATAGTTTCATTGGATACAGAATTTATAGTCAACAGCTTTCTTTCAGCACTTTAAAATATTGTGCTACTTCCTTATGGTCGCCATGATTTTAGGTGAGAAATTTGCTGTCATTTGAATTCCTGTTCCCATATAGATGTGTCATTTCTCTCTAATTGTTTTTAAGATTTTGTCTTCAGTTTTCAAGAGTTTAATTATGATGTGTGTTGACATAGATTTGGAGGGTTTATCCTTTTTGGGGCTCGCTCAGCTTCTTGAATCTCGAGGCTTGTCTTTTGTCAAGTATGGTTAGTTTTCAGCCATTATTTCTTCAAATGTCCCTTCAGCCCCACTCTCTTGCTTCTCCTTTTGGGACTCTGATAATACAAACCATAGATCTTTCGTTATTTCTCAACTGGTCCCTGAGGCTCTGTTCATATAGTTTATTCCAGTATATTTTTTGTTTTCAGACTAGGTGAACTCTATTGTTCTGTCTTCACGTTCACTGATTCTATTCTAGGTCATTTCCACTCTAGTATTGAGCTATCCAGCAATTTTGAAAAATGTGCTATTATATTTTTAGTTCTATCACTTCCATTTGGTTTTTTTTTATGAATTCTATTTCTTTGCTAAGATTTTCTATTTTTTCCTTTGTTTCAAGAGAATTTGTAATTGATTGTTGAAGCCTTTTTGTGATAGCTGCTTTAAAATCCTTTCCAGACACTTCCAACATATGATTCATATTGTTGTTGGCATCGGTTGCTTGTTTTTTCTTTCAAATTGTGATTTTCTTGGTTCTTGGTATGATGTATGGTATGATGTATCCTAAACATTTGGTGTATTATGTCAGGAGACTTTGTTTCCTATTTAAGGCTTTTATTTTAGTAGGTAGGCACTCTTGTTTAGGTTTAGCATGTGAGTCTTAACCAAGTTTTGTTAACTATAGTTCTAAAGGCAGTTCTTTAATTTTTAGAACCTTTGAAAAATATTTTGGTCTTTGTTCTACTGCTGCCACTGGGGCTCCCACTGGTCCCTGCTGGTGCTGCCAGAGGCAGCAGAGGAGGTTTCACCAGACTGGGCCAACCAGTGTCTCTCAGTAGGGCAGTGGTATGATGGGATCTCCCCACTGGTACTTCCCAGCTGCCCTGGTATCTGCTGGCAGGGGAGGAAAATCTCAAGCCCACAGAGCAATGAGGCTTCCAAAACTGGGCCACTTGCTGCAGCTGGATTCTTCTTGCCGGTTCTGCCTACCTGCCTCAGTATCTCTTCATAGAAAGGGAGAATCTCAGGCCTGGAAGGGAAGGAGAGTATTTCCCCTAGATGCTTATTATTGGCAGGGTTCCTGATTGACCTTACTTTGCCACCTTTGCCAGGCTAGCCTGGTGTTGCTAGAAAGATTCCCATTGGATATGAGGGAGAAATGAACCTACCTGTTGCTTCCTTCTGTTGCTAGGTTGAAGATCAGACAACACCAGGTATGGGTGGTCTTCTGTTGAGTGGGGGGATGTAAGACATCCTGCTTCTATATTGTTCCTCCAGTCTTAGGGTTCAAATTAGTTTACCTTCTACCACCCTTCAGAATTCTCCTTTGGTTGTATTCTCCTTTGGTTGTCTCTTGCATTATTTCCAGGGTTTGTAATTGTGCTTAGTGGAAGTGAATGGAGAGAAACAGGTCTGTGCCAGAAGTTCCATTAATTGCTTTTTAAATTAAAACTGCTGATCACTGAAATTAGGGTCTTCCACAACCTCCTTCATCTCACTACCATCATTATCAGGAATGTTCTAACTTATTCTCTTTGTTTCTGCTGATTAATTCAATACAGTTGGTGATGAGGTTTAGTTTTGGCATGCTGAATTTGAATCAGCATGATTCAAATGTGCTGGGACATGAACTGTGCTGGGACATGAACTGGTAATCTTGCATATAGGGGGAAAGAAAGGGCTGGGGTGAAAGATCTAACAACGTAACAACATCTTTGCTTTATTTTGTTTTTGTAAAGGAATGTTCTGATATTTCCAGGAAAATAATGATGGTGAAATTTACTCTAAGGAAACTGACAAGGCCTGAAAGGGAAATCTGGAGCATGCTAGATGAAGTTGTGACAGAGAAGGCTGCATGTACCGAACACTCTAAAATGTGGCCCACTGTGGTAGATGCCACAGTCATTTTAAACCCTCTTCTCTCATGTTCTCCTTCTACTATGGAGCCTATAAAAAACATATAGTAACATATAGCTATATGCATGCACATGTAATTCTTCCAGAATGCCTTGCACATAGGGGTGGCAATGGAGTCAGGTTTAGCCAATGAGATATAAAGAAGTCTGCTGGAGAGCCACTGTGAAAGATTTTTTTCTTGATGAAAAGCAGGGTGAACTCTTTTGTCACTCTGGTTGGCCCCAGTTTTCTATGAGGACATGATGCTTGGAACTACTGCAGTCATCTGGAGGTCATGAGGAGAAGTCAATGATAACTGTAAAGAGTCTAGTGCCCTGACGTTGTGGGTCTGTTGAACCACCTGGGTCTCTGGAATCTCCCACCTCTAAACTTTTTATTAAGTAAACAGTCAATGTCCTTATGGTTCACACTGATGCTAGTTGGATTTTCTGTCATTGCAGCCAAAAGCGTTCCTATGGATAAACTCACTGACAGGGTGAGCACTGTTGTACTTTTTCCTGGTTCCCTTCTTCATTTTACAAATTCCTTGTACCAGTGAAGAGCAACACCACGTTGTGTTTCCATTTTCTGCTTATTCCTCTCACCATTAATTAGTTAGACATTTTCTTTGAAGGTCATCATCGACTACTTTTATAGAAAGCCACAGCAAATAGAATAACTAAATCAATGGGTTTCTACTGCAAAAATTTGCCTTATACATTCAAGGTAAAGGAAACATTTCTCAATAAATCATCATAGAAGGGACATATTGATAATTTTGCAGTAGTACCTCATCAGTATAAAGTCCCCACCCCCCAAAAAGAAGTTTCCTCTGCTGAACATGCATTAGTGAACAAGGACCAGAAACTGGATTTAAAATAATGATCTCATTAAACATTTACAGCACAGCAGTAAATTTTTGCAAACAGTTGCAATTCTGTAAACCACTCCTAACATACCTAGAAGGAAATGAAAAAAAAAACCAAAACAAAACTAATCTGAAAGTCCAGGAAGCTGCTGAAGCAGCAATGAATATTTTTTCTCCGCAAGAGGCAAACTGAATGCACAAAACCAGTCTCACTATTTAGGTCTGGAATTTCAGAGGAGGCCCTTGTGTTAGGAAAAAAGTAAGCAGACAAAGGACAAGAATAGTCCGTTATTGTGGAGAAATGTGTTAGGACAAACCACAGCAAAATTCTAAAACACACAACCATAGGAGCTCAAAGGAATAAAAACACTAAGACTGAAAGAATATGCTTCCTAGAATATGAACACCTCTCCACTCTTAGCTAACCTAATATTGGGTTGGCCAAAAAGTGCCTTCAGTTTTTACATAAAAATAAAAGACACATTTTTCATTTTCACCAAGAACTTTATTGAACATATTAACCGTTTTGTTCCACTACCTTCTGCCATTTTTCAGGCAACTTCATAATTCCATCTTCCCAAAACTTTTTACCTTTCTGAGCAAAGAACTGTTCCAGGTGCCTTTTACAGTCTTCCAGAGAATTGAAATTTTTTCTATTAAAAGAATTTTGTAGGGCTTCCCTGGTGGCGCAGTGGTTGAGAGTCCGCCTGCCGATGCAGGGGACACGGGTTCGTGCCCCGGTCCGGGAAGATCCCACATGCCGCGGAGCGGCTGGGCCCGTGAGCCATGGCCGCTGAGCCTGCGCATCCGGAGCCTGTGCTCTGCAATGGGAGAGGCCACAACAGTGAGAGGCCCGCGTACCAAAAAAAAATAAAATTAAAATTAAAAAAAAAAAAAAAAGAATTTTGTAAAGACTGAAATAAATGGAAATCCAAAGGTGCAATGTCTGGTGAATATGACGGATGAACCAGAACTTCCCAGCCAAGCTATAACAGTTTTTGCCTGGTCATCAAACATGCAGTCTTGTGTTATCCTGATGGAAGATTATGCGTCTTCTGTTGACTAAGTCTGGATGCTTTTCGTTGAGTGCTGCTTTTAGTTGGTCTAATTGGGAGCAGTACTTGTTGGAATTAATCGTTTGGTTTTCCACAAGGAGCTTCATAATGGAGGGCTCCCTTCCAATCCCACCATATACACAACATCACCTTCTTTGGATGAAGACCGGCTTTTGGTGTGGTTGGCAGTGGTTCATTCCACTTGCCCCACGATCTTTTCCATGCCACATTATTGTGCAGTATCCACTTTTCATCGCCCATCACAATTTGTTTTAAAAACGGAACATTTTCCTTACGTTTAAGTAGAGAATCACACGTGGAAATACGGTCAAGAAGATTTTTTGGCTTAACTTATGTGGAACCCAAACACCAAAGTGATGAACATAACCAAGCTCATGCAAATGATTTTCAGTGCTTGATTTGGATATTCTGAGTATGTCGGCTATCTCCCGAGTGACACAACGTTGCCTGTTCTCAATTAATGTCTCAATTTGATCACTATCAACTTCAACTGGTCTACCCAACCGCGGAGCATCGACCAGCAAGAAATCTCCAGCCCGAAACTTCGCAAACCACTTTTGACATGTTCGATCAGTCACAGCACCTTCTCCATACACCGCACAAATCTTTTTTTGCGTTTCAGTTGCATTTTTACGTTTCTTGAAATAATAAAGCATAATATGTCGAAAATGTTGCTTTTTTCTTCCGTCTTCAATATTAAAATGGCTACACAAAAATTCACCAATTTTGATGTCTTTTTCTAAATGCATGCTGATATGACAGCTGTCACTTACAAATTAACAAAATTGTTTTGAATGAAGTTAAAGACAACTAAGTGCTACTAGAGCCATCTTACAGAAAAAAACAAATGAACCTTTTGGCCAACCCAATAACTGTTTAACGTCTTTTTAAAAAATGTGTAAGAGGGCTTCCCTGGTGGCGCAGTGGTTTAGAGTCCGCCTGCCGATGCAGGGGACACGGGTTCGTGCCCCAGTCCGGGAAGATCCCACATGCTGTGGAGCGGCCGGGCCCATAAGCCATGGCCGCTGAGCCTGCGGGTCCGGAGCCTGTGCCCCGCAATGGGAGAGGCCACAACAGTGAGAGGCCCGCATACCGCAAAAAAAATAATAATAAATAAATGTGTAAGATATTATCAGCATTACAGCAAGTTTAGAAGTCTCAGGGACCAGAAAGGCATTCATTCTTTTGTAATAATGGCTATAGCAAGTCCCAGGCTAAAAACTCATGTGAGGTGAGTATTAAAAGATGCTTAGAATGACTCAGTTGTTGTGAGTGACCCTGTAGGAATGATTTTACGTTGGTTAACTTGAGATCCAGACAGATGTGTGTGCTCCCAGGTCTGCTGGTCTCAACCACAGAGTTAGGACCACTTCTTGATTCAGCTTCAGTGTTTTTAGCATAGACTTACTCTTTGGGTATAAAATAATGATACAGCTGCACTCAAATTATATTCTTATTTTTCCTTTAATCTAATATTCCAGGTGTTGATGGTTTTTAAGATTCCTGAAGGTTAGAGACAGTTGCTTAAAGATAATTCAGCAAAACTGACATCTAATGTTAAACTTGAAGTGAAAAGAACTCTGGCATGTTTTGCCCAATCTCCTTCAGCTATGTGTTTCAATACCTCCATAGGAGTACAGCCATCTTTCAGCCTATTCATTTGCTTGAAGATTAAAAAATGTGCTGGTATATGCTAAATAAGTGTTCACACACTAAGCTATTATGCATCAAAAAGGTAAATGACATTCAATTATAAATAATGTCTAGCATATTTTTGCATGTGTATTTTAAGTCATTTCAGAACATGTTTGCTATAATCAGGTAATGGTTTCCTTACAATGTCCTATAATATCAATGTAATTATTAACCAAGTCTTCTTAAGCAATTCCCATGAAAATAAAGGCAAACTGGGCAAGTTATGCTTGCACAATATTCCTTGAGGACTTTCTAACCGAGGCCACCATACAGAGGGAATAGCAGCACCTTCACTGCTATGACAATAAGCACATACCACTCCATCCTGTCACTTCCTAAGTGGTGGACTCTACAGAAGTACACACTGGCTAAGTCTTCGTTTGGGTGTTGATGGACGTGTACCTACATGGGGAGGAGAGAAGGCTGCTATTTAAGTTTTTAAGGAGATGTTTGTCTTGCAAAGATACATGTCAGAGAGTCAAACTTGTGAAAAGGAAAGGAGAAAATGTCGTGTCAAAGTCTTCCCTATTTAAACATCCTTCTTTATATAGTTTTACCAGATTTGTGGAGGATGTTTCTTACTTCCCATTTTTAATCTCCGTTAGTTAAAGATAAAAGATCAGGAGTTTGTGCAAAAAGTCCTCCTTATTCCTCATTTTGCAATTGTCAGATAACATGGAATGACTCATACATAAATCAAAGAGCAGAGAAAAACATTCTACACTTAAAAGAATAAGAGCAATACCAATAAAAGCACACATTTATTAACATATACCAAGTGGCAGACACGGGGCTAAGTGTTTCACATGGATTCTCTCATTTAATCCTCACCACAGACTTATAAAGAAGGGCTGCTAATACATCCATTCTACCCAGAGGGGAAGTAAGTCTCAGATTAGGGAACTTGACTCCAGCCCCAGAACCCATAAGCAGCAGAGTCAGGTTCAGACCCAGGTTACCCCGGCTTCAGAACTCCAGCTGTGATTCAGGAGACTGTACTGCCTACTGACATTTCCTAACAACCACCCACAGTCTGCACCAGAGAAGCCAGGTGCTGGGCAAACAAAAGATCTAAAGTATCTGAACCTGAAAAGGCCAATCCCGAGGGTAAGGAACAGTTCTGAGTCTCCCCAGTGTGTCTGCTCTATGGAGCTGGACTTGGGCTCAGAATTCAATGAAGGGAGAAGATAGTATGTGTTTAATGTTTCATTCTGCCCCCAGAATGAAAACAAGAAAGCTCAGATGCTCTATTTCTGACATCTAGCTCCTGCCTTTCTCCTTGAAGTGGATACCATACAACCTGATGCTGCAGGGATTAGAAGTGATTAGTTGGAAGCATGAATTTTGGGAGTCTCTGAAGTCATCCTCACTTTCTCTCTGGGCCTCGGGATACGAATCTAGTCTGGTGAAAGTGCAGCAATGGCAGTGGAAAGAGTTCTGTCTCTGCCACTTACTGGTCTTACTACTTCAGATTCTTTGACTTCCCTGAGCTCAGCTTCATCAGCAGGAAAAGGATACTACTCCTCACCACACATATGTAAATAGGACAGCACTTATGGTGGTCAGTAGCCAGCAACTAGGAGTCAATTTGGAAGAGGGTGAAATTGGACAGATCACCTCAACATAAAAAGCCATTCCATAGTTGAAAGTGAAGAACTATCAAGTTGCCTCAGCTTGAACAAAGCCAGTGCAGGACCTTAAAGGATGTTACTTTATTTATTTACTTATTTATTAGATTTTTTTGATGTGGACCATTTTTAAAGTCTTTATTGAATTTGTAACAATATTTCTTCTGTTTTATGTTTTTTGGCCATGAGGCATGTGGGATCTTAGCTCCCTGACCAGGGATGGAACCCACATCCCCTGTATTGGAAGGCAAAATCTTAACCACTGGACTGCCAGGGAAGTCCCTAAAGGATGCTGCTTTAAAATGTTGCTATATTCCAAGGAGAATTATTTTCTTTCTGCTATGGTGCTTTGAGTTTCATATAATCCACATAAAGGACACACCACCTTGTGACAAATTATTATCCAAATTAATATCAAGGTGTGTTACATTTCTCAAATAAATTATATTTTATTACATAATGAAGTTATTTAACAGATAATTATTTGTTGAATGAACGAATACAAAGCATATCTTTTTTTGCCTTGACTTTTGTGCCCAACCAGGAAGCTCGAAGCCAAATTTGATATAAAATCAGAGAAAAAATACTAATATTTATCATGGCACATTTACTTCACCTAATTTTCTTTATGGCTTTGATTTCCTTATTTTTTTATTTTTTTTTTGCGGTATGCGGGCCTCCCACTGTTGTGGCCTCTCCCGTTGCGGAGCACAGGCTCCGGACGCGCAGGCTCAGTGGCCATGGCTCACGGGCCTAGCCGCTCCGCGGCATGTGGGATCTTCCCGGACCGGGGCACGAACCTGTGTCCCCTGCATTGACAGGCGGACTCTCAACCACTGCACCACCAGGGAAGCCCTAATTTCCTTAATTTTAACTTTCATTTAAATTTATTTATTTTACTTTTTTACTTTTAGCTTTTTTCCCTTCCAGTTTTACTGAAGTATAATTGGCATACTGCACTGTATAGGTTTAAAGCGTACAGCATAATGATTTGACTTACAATACATCATGAAATGATTACCACAATAAGTTTAGTGAACTTCCAATCACAATTTCTTTCAAATATTTGGTTTCTAGTTATAGACTAAGGAACAGAGTTGGAGAGATGAAGAGATACTTTAATGACAGTTAAAAATTGCCAATCCCTAAAAACGCTCTGAACAGGGGGATTATTACCAAATGATTTAACAAATAGCATTCAAACAAAACCCAAACATAAAGGGTACGAGTATGCGTGTGTGTATGTGTAGTATTCAAAGTAGTGAAAGATTTTCATCTTTTATACTGAAAAAAGTTCTTTTTACTCTGAAGGGAGTCTATAGTTTCATATTTTTTTAACATCTTTATTGGCGTAGAATTGCTTTACAATGGTGTGTTAGTTTCTGCTTTATAACAAAGTGAATCAGCTTTACATATACATATATCCCCATATCTCCTCCCTCTTGAGTCTCCCTCCCACCCTCCCTATCCCACCCCTCTAGGTGGTCACAAAGCACCTAGTTGATCTCCCTGTGCTATGCGGCTGCTTCCCACTAGCTATCTATTTTACGTTTGGTAGTGTATATAAGTCCGTGCCACTCTTTCACTTCGTCCCAGCTTACCCTTCCCACTCCCCGTGTCCTCAAGTCCATTCTCTACGTCTGCGTCTTTATTCCTATAGTTTCATATTAAACGTGAATAATTCTAAATTGAAAGATACAAACAACTGAGGATACTTGGGCAAAAAAAGGTGAAAAGTGACAAAAGAGGTAAATCAGCACTTCAAAAACTGCAAATAGCAAAGAGTAAAAAGATAAGTGATCTGTAAAAAATTATAATGTGGAGCTCAGTAAGGCTAGAGTATATGCACTAAATATATTCTTCATCTAAAATTGGGGGGAAGTTATCATCTATCTATCCACCTATTCATTCATTTATTCATTCAAAAATGCATATTGAAAACCTATCATGGGCCAGGCTTTCTTCTAGGCGCTGGACATAAGAAGGTAAACAAGTCACACATGAGGCCATGTAGGCTGGTAGGGTATGCAGATGAGCATACACACAATTATCAAAAGGTGTGAAAGGCACAATTATGGGGAAAAATAGTGAGTTACAGTGTCCATGAAAGGGGTAGCTAAATGAGGTATGGACAAGAGGGCAGGTTTCTCGGAATAAGTGGTGTCTAAGCTGAGTCTTGAAGGATCAGTACACTGAGTCACGTAGAGAGTGTGTGCATACGGGCATGGAGGGTGGGGAAGAAAGGAAAGAGAAAATGGGAATCTCACATGCGAAGTCCTAGAGGCCACGGAGTTTGGATGCAAAAGTCAGAGGGCTCAGCAGGAGGCCAGAATGCTAATTTGGGAGCAAAGAGGCTAATTAAAGTAAACAATTTAATTATTTGAGACCTACAACAATTAGAGGATAACATTAAAATTTATTGAGCATTTACTGTGTTCCAGACACTGCTCTAGCTGCTTTTCACATGTCACCTCATTTAATTTCACAACAACCCTGTGATTTAGGGACGATTAATTCTGCTTTACACATTAGGACCTAAGATTCGGAGAGTTTAAGTAACTTGTCCAGAGTCACACCACGTATAAGTGGTGGAGCTCAGATTTAAACTCAGAGGGGTCCAATTTCAACACCCTGGGTTATTTTTATTACTTATTTTCTATTGCAATTTTATAATTAAGACTAAAAAATCAAAAGAAAATAAATTCTGGAATTTTGTTTTAAATGAAACCAACCATCAAGGACACGATCTAGGGTCAACATATTTAGTCCAACTTAACTTTTAGCCTTCCAAGATGGCTCCTTGATATCCCTGCCCCTCCCATTCAGTACTGGATTAGGTGCCACCATGTGTGTGCTCATGAGTCCCTTTGTCTTCTTGTCTGCTTCCCAATTAGATCGTAAGATTCATGAGGGCAGGATCATCACTGTATCATGAGCACCTAGCATAGTGCTTGATATATGGTAGTCTATAAACATCCACTAAATGCAATTTCTAAATCAAGATTAATAGAAAAAAAAACTGACATTGGAAAGTGCACTTATGACCAGTTGCCTTTAACTGAAAAGTGGAAGGAGTAATTCTATCTAGTTTTTTGCACATGGACTGTATAGATTAATGAGTCAATGTCTTCTGTATATACCAGGTCCTCAGAAGGTTCTGCGTATATAGCAAATGCTGTTTATTTTCTGTGGTACATAAATGACCTTGAGAATATCATCATCATTTATAACTGCAGTGACAGCAATTAGGGAACAGGTTCAATTAATTACCAGTAGTTTTATGGCCTAAGAGAGAAGTCACAGTTTGAGGCAAAGAAACAATAATGAAATTCTGTGAGAAGTGGGTACCTAGCTAATTGATGATTGGAAAGGAGACTTGAGGGCAAAGGACACGTGCACAAATATGGTGTGTGTTGGAAGAATGCCAAAAAGGAGGCAGGACTATGAAAGATGATGGTAAAAAGCAAATGGTAGGACAGTGTAGCTCTGTTGACTTAACTATCAGTTTTAAAATCAATTGGTGTATTCACTAAAATTGAAAATTTCTGGATCCATCCCTGATTAACCAAATCAGAATTGATGGGGATGAAACCCAAGAATCTGCATTTTAACAGGTTTCTCAGGTCATTTTTAAGCACTGAAAAAATAGTGAACCACTAGTTCTTAAATCCACGAAACATGATAACCGCAGCATAGAAAAGTATGAGGTTCAGACATGCTTATTCTCTAAGAGGTAAGATGAGCTTTGGAAAGGCATCATGAATTCAGATGATAGCAACAGATTCATCATATTCATCATATCCTATTTAGGCAGGCAGATCTCACCACATCTACACATGTTCCCCACTCCACTGCTCTCATCCACGTTTCCCTGAGGGTGGTGGGCTGGCTGCCATCTCCCGGTTGTCTTTAGGTCTTGCTCTTTCTTTCTTCTTTTGTGCTTTCTAGCCCCTTTCCCCGGAGCCCCAGTCTTTTGAGTCCCTCTATAAAGAACATACCCATAGATGCCAATATTTAAGTTATGTTGATGTGATGTATTCATAGTTGTTACATCTCTGAATTTAAAAAACAATATCAGGTTGATTTTTCTCAGACTTTCAACATCTAAAAAGGCAAAGGCTCTCTTCATTTGATTTTCCTCAAAGGTTATTCAGGACATCTTCTTTCCAGGGTTGATGGTACCTCATCACTCTGGTCAATGAGGAAACAGTGGTTATAGTCCGGAGATAAAAGCAGGAAATAAAGAAACCAAAAAAAGTCCACTTTTTTTAAGGAGGCATGAGGAGAGATTTACAGTTTGAAATGTAGCTCAAGGGATCAAATACTGCAGTTAAGTGGCTAGAATATGATGTAAAAGGAAATGAAACAAAAGACTGACATTAATACTGGAGTTTTTAATCACTAAAATGAAACTATCAAACAATCTGGCCCTGTGGATGGAGATAATGCAGATGGTCAATAATTACTCAGCCAAAGGAAGTTATGGACCTGGCTTCCGCAGGTATATGGAAACAAATGAGGCCTGTGTTGGCTTTCTCTTGAGTTAATTCAAAGCACTTGGCCAGGCTCATGCATCCTTCTAGCTTTGAGAGGTGGCCATAACTCAGGAATCATGACCTGATTTAAGAGAAAGTGGGAAAGTGGCTAACTACCCCACTCATATAGGCAGTAACATGGATTTTAGCTTTGCAAGGACATTTCTTAACAAACCATATGGCCCATTTCTGTTTTTTAATGTTAGAACAATCCCCTAAAATAGTATTTCTTATAAAAATAACATTCTTTTCCCACTCCAAGTATCTTGGCATCTAAATGCTATTCTAAGCGTTTCTGAAAGATAAACTGGTCCAAGCTGTTTACAACAACTACCACTGCTGTGGCCAGAGATAGAGAGCTTTGCTTGAATTGCCAAGAAGGGAACAAGGGCGTCATATAAGCCCTGGAAAACAAGCCAAGGGGACAAGTCCTGCTGTGGGCTCCGAGAGGATGTGAAAGGCTGCCAAAGCTTAGGGGCTGCAGTGGGAGTGTGTGGGTGATGAGAGAAGGGGTCTTTTCTCCAAATTTTTATTCAAGGACTGCATGTTAATGCTCAAGTGGCCCAGCTCCATTATTTCAGCTACTCTGAACAGGTCTTCCTAACAACAAGAAAGAAGCCATCAATACGTTACAAAACTTTTCATTTCTCTACACGGCTGGGGCCTGGTCTTTGTTTAATGCATGTTCTGGTGTCCAATATCTGGGAGAAGAAAACTGATTTCAACACTTAGGTAATTATAGTTGACTCTTACTGACTCAGGGACCAATTACTCAGACTGCAGATTGCCATGTGGCGTCCGTTTTTGTTCCCCATGCCTTTTCCCCTGTGAAGACCCAAGGTTTGTTGCTTTTTTCACACGTAGATGGATCCAGCCTGGGCCACAGCATATACTGAGAACTCAAGGGCAGAAGGCTCCTCGTTGGGCTCCCAGGCCCAGAGGCCCAGGTCTCCCTTTTCACTAGGGCCACCTCCATAATCTCCCCATTGCTCCCATTTAGCTGAGGACCATGGGTATGGATGAGGCTCTAACCAATTGACAAGCTACTTCTTGGTGTCTCAAAGTGCAATATGCAGACCACCTGCTTCAGAAGCATCAGAAGAGCTCGCTAAAATATGGCCTCCTGAGTCAGAATGAGCCGCTGGGAATCTGTACTTTTAACATGCTCCCCAGGTTATTCTTCTGAGTGTGTAGGTTCAACAACCATAACCATAGGTGCAAAGTTTTAATATCTAAATCAATTTTGTTCTGGAGTCCGATAGTGAATTCGGAAAGCAAAGAACAGCATCTGGATCTTATTGTTTCCTAGGATTTGGAAGGTGAGAGATTGGATTGTGAGGGATAATGGTATTTGGGAAGGACTGGGAACAGGTAGGAACCTAGTAGAAAAAGGCCAACAGAATCCCTCACTTGACTGTATTGAGTAACATGTGCTAGTGTAATTTTAAGGGTGGCCTGGGTATGAACTGGGAAGTATCCTGGATTTCCCTCCTAGGTGTCAGGGCTGTGTAGGTGCTCCAAAATTAAACAGCAGTACAGTGCTTGCTGCTAAACCACGTTATCTATTAAACAGCCACAATGATAACCCATACCCGTTTGACTTAGGTTTTGTCTGCCATCGTGGAGATGTTTGTAAATAAGGTTGGTGGTTGGGGCTCTAACTTTTCTCAATTCAAACTCCACCCCTGTCAGTTGAGACCAGGAGGTCTTTATTTCTTCTCTATGCCTTAATTTCCCCTATTAGGGAATGCACGTGCTTATGGTACCAGTCATTTGTACCTTTAGGGTGGGTTGTTAAAGAGGGCTGAGCAGGGCACAAAATAGACATTAATATTAGTAATCACTGTTAATAATTTCACATTGTCCTTATAAAAATTAACACTGCACTGACCAATGAGGAAGATGAACCGCTTAGCTAAAGTCTGAGGATTATTTATGGATTTAAATTATTCACGTGCTACCCATCATCTACTGCCACAGACATTTCAAAGTTCACAGCTCTTGGAATATCATATACTTTTCTAGAGCTTCCACACAAACCTGCTTATTCTCATAAAAGATGGCTGTGAGCCTTGTAAATTGCTCTCATTTCATTTTAGGTCTAATAGGTTGGTGATGTTTTTGTTCATTTTTTTAAAAATAAGAACGTTTTGTTTTAACCTGGGTCATACCTATCAATAGAATCTAAATAAGCCTCGGTATGTTGTGCAACCTCCACAGTTTAACAATAAAATGTTCGCTGCAACTGCTGCCCTCATACCCCAAAGCATTTACAATACATCTGACAAGTGTGTCTATTTCCATGGTACCTATCACCATGGTAGCTGAGCAGCACTCCTCTTGGAACAAACAAGTTAGTAATATAGCCTTTGGCTACTGCTTCCTAAAAGCTTTGCTCTTGAATAGATAAATGGGACACTTTGTTTTTTTTTTTAAGTAGCTATAAAACCCCTCCAAAATAAACAACTGTTGTTAAATACTTCTTAACTTCACTAAAAAATAATAAACCTTCTTCCCCTCCATACCAGTTAGAGAAACATTTCTTATTTCTTTCATTTAGAGAAGTATTTCCAAGCTTCAAGACCATGCAAAATGTACAGACTGTATTGTGCTTTGAACTACATTTTAAGATTCTTTTGCATAGAGGTTAAGAAAAGGGATAGTAAAGGATAAATTAGGAGCTTGGGATTAACAGATACACACTACTATACATGAAATGGAAAAACAGCAAGGAACTACTATATAGCACAGGGAACAACTGTATTCAGTATCTTGTAATAACCTATAATGGAAAAGAATCTGAAAAAGCACACACACACACACACACACACACACACACACACACACACACACTCCTATATATATATATATGAATCACTTTTCTGTACACCTGAAACTAATACAACATTGTAAATCAACTATACTTCAATAAAAAAAATTTAAAAAGGGATAGTAGTGATATAGTGACTGTTTACAATAAGGTCAATTTTATAATAATTTGAACCGATCAGAATATTTATTGAATCAATAAAGTGCAAGGGTAGTGCCTATTCCCAATGACCCCAACTACAGGCTTTATAATATGCTTCGTGGCACTGCCATATAAAGCTGACAGCAGTGTAAACTGATGTTATTTTTCTCAAGAGCACTTTGGCAATGGCAGCCTGAAAATGTTCATACCTTTTATCTTAGTCCATTTGGGCAGCTTTAACAAAATACCACAAATTGGGTAGCTTATAAACAACAGAAATTTATTGCTCACAGTCTGGAGGCTAGAAGTCCAAGATCAAGGTGCCAGCATGGTCATGTACTGCTGAGGGCCCTCTTCCTGGTTCATAGCCAGCGCATTTTTGCTGTGTCCTCACATGGTAAAAGGGGTGAGGGATCTCTGTGGGGTCTCTTATAAGAACATTAATCCCACTTCTGAGAGCCTCACCCTCATGACCTAAGCACCTCCCAAGTGCCCCCCCACCACATAATACCATCACATCCGACATTAAGATTTCAATATATGAATTTGGAGGGGACACATTCAGACCATAGCACCTTTTAATATGGTAATTCCATTTCCAGGAATCTATCCCAAGAAAATTATTTTAAACAGATACAAAGCCTTATAACAAAGATGCTCACTGGAGTGGTATTTAAAATAGAAAAAACAAAAACCTAAATGTTAAACAAGAAAGAATATGTAAGCAAATAATTGGAAGGTGATGGGCATCTTTGTGCTGACATCAAAAATCACGTTTATGGGGCTTCCCTGGTGGCGCAGTGGTTGGGAGTCCGCCTGCCGATGCAGGTGACGCGGGTTCGTGCCCCGGTCCGGGAAGATCCCACATGCTGCGGAGCGGCTGGGCCCATGAGCCATGGCCGCTAAGCCTGCGCGTCTGGAGCCTGTGCTCTGCAATGGGAGAGGCCACAGCAGTGAGAGGCCCGCGTACCGCCAAAAAAAAAAAAAAAAAAAAATCATGTTTATGCAGCATGGTATTGGCACAAAAACAAACATATAGACCAATGGAACAGAATAAAGAGCCCAGAAATAAACCCACACATCTGTGGTAAGTTAATCTATGACAAAGGAGGCAAGAATATACAATAGAGAAAAGACAGTCTCTTCAGCAAGTGGTGATGGGAAAGCTGGACAGCTACATATAAATCAATGAAATTAGAAAACTCCCTCACACCAGGTACAAAAATGGCTTAAAGACCTAAATATAAGACGTGACAACATAAAACTCCTAGAAGAGAACATAGGTGAAAATTCTTGGACATAAATTGCAGTAATATTTTCTTAGATCAGTCTCCCAAGGCAAAAGAAATAAAAGCAAAAATAAACAAATGGAACCGAATCAAACTTAAAGACTTCTTCTGCACAGCAAAGGAAACATCAACAAAATGAAAAGACAACCTACGGAATGGGAGAAAATATTTGCAAACAATGTGACCGACAAGGGGTCAATAGAAAAAATATACAAAGCGCTCATACAACTCAATATCAAAAACCTAAACAACCCAATCAAAAAATGGGCAGAAGACCTACATAGACATTTCTCCAAAGAAGACATACAGATGACCAATAGGTGCATGAAAAGATGCTCAACACTGTTAATCATTAGAGAAATGCAAATCAAAACTACAATGAGGTAACACCTCATACTGGTCAGAATGGCTATCATCAAAAAGTCTACAAATAATAAATGCTGGAGAGGGAGTGGAGAAATGGGAACCCTCATACACTGTTGGCGGGAATGTAAATTGGTGCAGCCACTATGGAAAACAGTATGGAGGTTCCTTAAAAACTAAAAAATAGAGCTACTGCATGATCCAGCAATCCCACTCCTGGGCATATATCCAGAAAAGATAAAAACTCTAATTCAAAAAGATATATACAACCCAATGTTCATAGCAGCACTGTTTACAATAGCTAAGACATGGAAACAACCCAAGTGCCCATGAACAGACAACTGGTTTAAGAAGATGTGGTATATACAATGGAATATTACTCAGTCATAATAAACAATGAAATATTGCCATTTGTAGCAACATGGATGGACCTAGAGATTATCATACTAAGTGAAGGAAGTCAGATAGAGAAAGACAAATACTATATGATATCATGTATATGTGGAATCTAAAAAATAATACAAATGAATCGATATACAAAACAGAAACAGTCTCATAGACACAGAAAACAAAATTACAGTTACCAAAGGGGAAAGGGAAGAGGGGAGGGATAAATTAGGAGTATGAGATTAACAGATACAAACTACTATACATAAAATAGATAAGCAATAAGAATTTACTGTATAACACAGGGAACTATATTCAATATCTTGTAATAACCTATAATGGAAAATAATCTGAAAAAATATATATATATAAACTGAATCACTTTGCTGCAAAAGAAATTTTTTTAGAGTGATGTGTTTAATACTTTTTTTATTTAGCACAGCAAATACATGATTTAAAGGATAAAAAAATCATGTTTATGAAGAGTTTTTAATAACTGAGGAAAATGTCTATCATATGATGTTAAGTAAAAAAGCAACAAACCAAATTATATATACAGCATAATATGTATAAAGTATGTAAAAATATTGGAAAATATGTTGAAATTGGCAGTGGTTAACCCTAGGTGGTTGCATTGTGGATGATAGTTATTTTTGTCCTTTATACATTTCTTAATTAATAGTATCAGTATTTAATAGACATAATAATAGATTGTGTATCACTATCTTTCTCATTCTTTTCTCTGCCTCTCTTTCCCTTCATTCTAAGTGTCCATAAAATAAAACTAAACTTTACATTATTAACTCCATATTTACTGAATACAATTTAGAATTCTACATGTACCCACCCATCAAATACTAACTGAGCTTTATGTGCAAGGAACAATTCTTAATTTGTACATATGAACAGACATTTTCTCTAACAAAAAAATTAGTTACTTTGCTTTTAAGTTATTTGGTTCTTGACAGATTGTTTTCCTCTATGAGTCACTATCCCTCAGCAGAAAAAAACTTTAAACCTGAAAAATGATAATTTGATAATACTAAATTTTTACATCCCCAAATGTTGACCATATACTGTAACACGCACTGGGAAATAATGAATCTGGGATATTCATTCTATAGTCTCCCCCTGGACTATATCACCCACGTTCATGGTTACCACTAGACGTGTGCACTACCAACTCTATCTCTAGCCTGGATCTTGCTCCGAGTTCCAGACTCAGTCACTAACTGCTTACTAAATATATCTGCCTGAATGTCTCACAGGCATCTATGAACTCATCCTTCCTGCATCACCTTCTCCTCAGACTGTGTTCTGGTAACTAGCACTTCTGTTCACACAGTCAATAAAATCAGAACACAAGGATCACCTCAGATTCTTTGTTCTCTTCCACTGTCCCCTGTGTGCCCACCCTCACACCTTGATTTCTACTTCCCAAATCTCTCAAGTTCATCTGCTCATCTTAAACCCTCATCACCTCTCAGTAGATTTTTGTTATGAGCTTCGAACTACCCTCTTGGTTGCCAATCTATCCTTCGCATGGAGAAATCTTTCTAAAATGTAAATTGGATCATGGCACTCCCCTTTAAGAAGACAGAAGTCTGCTTAGCATGCCCTACCTGATCAGGCTCCCTTCCCATCTGCCCAACTTCATCTCCCATGGCTTCACCACGGACATCCAGTAATCCAGGAAAACAGAGCTAATCTGGTTCTCTGAACCCACCTGTTATTTCTTCCCTTTGGGACTTACCACATACGCTTCTCTTCAACTGGGATCCTTTCGTCTATTCCATCTGTCTGCAAGCTACACATTTTCCAAACCTTAGCTTAAGTTTCAGCACCTCTTGTTTCCCTTCCTCTGTGGCATCACAATCTCTTGTATATATTCTCATGATATTTTATTTATTCAACCAAAATCTACTAAGCATCGAACATTATGCCATTCACTGTGCTTGCTGCTGGGTATATAGACATTTCTGCCCCTGCAGAGGGACTCCCATCACTATTACTGCCCTGGCTTATTTACACCTCTGTCTCCCCTGAACTGCTAGAGGGCAGGGACTGGATCATAATCATCTTTGTATTCTCAGAACTTGGCAAAAGGAGGTACTTAATAAGCGTGTGTTGAACCAACTGAAACTGCAGTGTTTTGACTACAGTGTTTTGAATGATGAAATTTTGTAACTGTAAAAGTAACTCATAATTTCCAATAAGTAGTGCTTGATACTTCATAAGAGAAAAACACAATTCTACATTTCCATGGAGCAAGATCAACTGTATTGAGAGAGCACATGGTTCCGGAGTCTTTAAGGATGCTTTGAGATACGAATGGATAATTTCTGAGTTCATAATCCACAATTAAAGTGACCGATAGTAGGGAATATTTAGTCCCATTGTAGTCCACTTCTAGAAACTGTGATTTCTAATCCACGCTGCACTAATCTGCCTGATAGAAATCTTACTTGTGGTTTTATTCAGCGTTTAGGGATACAGGCAAGAGAAAGGAGTAGAAATTTGACTTATAGCTAGAGAAGTAACGTTTTGGTTCTTGATTAATATTTAAAAAATCAAACACAAAATATTTGTTGACATTCACTCTGTGGGTGATGTATGAATCTGTCAACCCCATTCTCTCTTACTAAGGTATTCTCTGGGTTTTGTACTGAGGCTTAATCCAAACTCAATCTCTGTTTCTATTCTAAATTGCTAATTGGCATCACCTTTTGCTTTTTTTCCACTGAATCAGTTTAAAAATGTACAAAGATGGTATTGATTTTCATGAGTTAACACTATGACTTTTTTTAATCTAAATGTTTCCCAATCATCCTTGGGTAGGGGAAGTGAAAACTGCACATTTACAATATGGTTAAGATAGAAAATATATCCTGCATATTTGAAATGATGTAGATTCAATTATGAATCTTCGTCAATTTATTAAGCATTTAAGAATAGGACCTCTCCCTTCCTCCTTCCCTCCCTTTCTTTCTTTCTTTCTTTCCTTCTTTTTGTAACTTTCTTTTAGAAAATTGAAAGAAGCTTGGTTAGAGTATCTCTCTGGCCAGTCCCAGAACACTTTATGATATACTGATATACTTTCCTAAGGTCCATTCACTGTAGGATTGAATGTTGCAAATGATGGATTTTATCACAACATTTGAAAACTTTCTTTGTTCCTCAAACCAGGTGAGCCAAGTTACAAATCTGTTTATTCATTTCTATTTCCTGAAAGATTAGATACTCTAGCTCAATAGTGGGTTCCTTGAAGAGCTCCCTTCTCTTGCTTTAGAATTACTCTTTATTTCCTTAATCTTTTTGGTTTCAGGTAGTTGACCTTATTAGTCAGAGAAGTGTTCTTGACTTCTGTCTGCCATGAAAGAAAACTGATGACCCATCTAATTTGCTCTTCTTTGGTTTTCCATTCTTGTCAAAGCCAACTCCTTTACTATGAATAGTACCCTAGTGCTTTGATAGTCTTTGTGTCATTCTTATTATCAAGTATTGTGCTTTGAATTAGTTTCTCAAAAGTAATAATTTTAGTGATTGACTTTCACAGGCTCAGAAAGCTTCTGCATTTAGAGTTCTGTAATGAGTCAAGTAAAATATATATAGGGTATATTTAGTTTGCAATTATATAATCATACAACTGAGACTTTTTTTTTACTTAGAACAAGGCTTTTTAAAAAATGTAAAGTTTTCCTCACTCCAACCCATTCTTCTTACTTAGTTTCTGATATTTTTACTTATGGTGGTTACTATGATTTATTTAAATTATCTTTTTGCAACCATTTCTTGATTTATTAATTTCAGGTAGTACCTGTTACATAAAATTTTTAAATTTAGTGCACTTTCACTACTACTCATTTCCTTTCCAGCTACAGATTTTTCACTTTATTTTTAGAGCCAAGGTTTATAAAATGTACATTCTTTTAAACATCTATAATTAAAGACTTCTCTGCCTTTTCTATGGGGGTGATAAAATTTATGGTGTATATACAGAGCTATTGTTTTACAACTATTTAAATATTATTTATACAGAAATAAATGATGTGTTTAGATTAAAAGAAAGGGCATGTGATCTATATCACTAAACGCCCCACTGGTCAACAGGAAAAAGGTTCAATCATTAGGAATACATTTTCTATTAACTTCTTTTCAACTTTCTTTGCTTTTATAGGTCATATTCAGCTACCACTCTTTCCTATATTTTGCTCCATCCTCTTCCTTGAGTTTACTTTTGTTTTGTTCAGGTTTTGTCCTTGAGAATTTTTTTTCATATGGGGTACTTGAGTAGAAAAACTTTCAGTCTGCAAGACAGAAAATATCTTGATTTTGCTCTTTTACGTGAATAATAGTTTGGGTGAGTATAGAAATCTAGGCTTAAAATCATTTCTCCACACAAATCTGAATCGTTGTTCCTCTGTCTTCTTGTGTATAGTGCTGTTGATAAGAAATATAATATCGGACAGATTTTCATTCCTTCATTCTTTATTCTTCATTCTCTATTCTTCCTTCAATCTCCCCATTCTGGAATATTAAAAAGTATCTTTATCCTTACAGTTCTAAAATTTCAACAGATCATGTCTAGCTATGCGTCTCCTTCCGTTCACTCCATACTTGGTAGTTATTTTCAGCTTGAAGATTCATGTCTTTCTAAACCTCAAGGAAATTTTCTTTTTCTGTTATTATTAGTATTTTGGCTATTATTACTTCCTCCTTTCCATTGTTCTGAAACTCTGATTAGATGATGAGCCTCCTAGTGTAGCCTCCAGGCCTTTTACATTTTTGGTGATTTTCACCTTTTAAGACTTTTGTTTTACCCTTCAGGAAGAGTTCCTTGATACCAAATTCAGATCACCAGCTTGGTCTTTAGTCTTATCTATCATTCTACAATTCATGCTACCACTGGATTTTTAAACATCATATTTATAATTTTGAGGAACTCATTCTCCTTTGTCCCTCATTCACAGCAGCTTGTTTTCATTTTGTGGTTGAAATACCTTTCTCTAATCACTGTAAGGATACTAACTATAGCTTTTAAAATATTCTTCCACCCCTTCCACCCATTTTCTTTGATCTCTATTTCCTTTTGGCCAATTATCCATTTGTCCTTTTAAAATAGTTGTTTCACATCCCAGTTTCCTTTCATGTTGTTAGTTTTCCTCAAAATCTGGTGTAGGGGAGGTAAAAGATTTCCTCAACCCTTTTTGAGTCTCTGTCTGGGTCTGAAAATTAAGCTGACAAAGACAGGAGAAAAGCATACAAACTTACTTAATGTAAGTTTTATGTTACAGGAAGCCTTCGTAAGGAAATGAAGACTCGAAGAAATGGTTAAACCTGAGTATTTTTATATTAGGTTTGATGAAGACTACATAGTCATGGAAAGATATGATAGGGCAAAGAGTATGAGGTAAGTGTACACTGGGGGAAACTTAGCAAGGCCTATTCGTTCAGACTCCTCTCTGTGTCCCTTTGTCTTTGGAGATAAGGATGCTCCTTACCTCCAGGTATGCACAGGGTACCACTCACTTGAGGGTCTTATGACCTGCTTCAGGGGAAAGTCAGAAAGTCCTTCCTACACATGCCATTTCTCAAATCCTTTCAGCTTGAAATATTCAATATGCCAAGATGCCATATTTTAGGGTAGTGTGTCCTGAACACTGTCACCAGTGATTTCTTTTCCTTTTTACCTTCTTAACAACAGCTTTATTGAGGTGTAACTTACATGAAATTATACTTACCAAAATGTGGTGATATTGATTGTGATTCTTACTGATGAATGAAGAACACAATTGAGAAGGCAGTTTGTATGCTAATGATACGCATGTTTTTCTAACAGGCAAGTCTCCCCAGACAGGAAGTGATTCTCAAACTTAAGTACATCTGAGAGGAGAGGCCTGTTGCGCCTGTGCAACTGGCATCCTACTGAGGGTCTGGAGCGCATGTGCGCATGGAGTGCAGGAAAACGGGGAGTCGTCTAACTAGAGCTGTCATGGGACGCTCTAGCTCATGGTATGTGGAGAGATTTGCTGCATTTCTAAAGAATCTCAAAAAATAAGCTTCATTTCAGAACCTAAACCAGTCTTTGCTTTTCTTCACTTTGAGGGAGCACACAGGTGTTGAATTCTCTGCCACTGGGCACACCAAGCTGTGTGGCTGACAGGGTCTTGGTGCTCTGGCCGGGTGTCAGGCCTGTGCCTCTGAGGTGGGAGAGCCGAGTTCAGGACATTGGTCTACCAGAGACCTCCCGGCTCCACGTAGTATCAAATAGCAAAAGCTCTCCCAGAGATCTCCATCTCAATGCTAAGACCCAGCTCCACTCAACAACCAGAAAGCTAAAGTGCTGGACCCCTATGCCAAACAATTAACAAGTCAGGAACACAACCCCACCCATTAGCAGAGAGGCTGCCTGAGGTCACAGACACCCCAAAACACACCACTGGATGCGGTCCTGCCCACCAGAAAGACAAGATCCAGCTTCATCCACCAGAACACAGGCACCAGTCCCCTCCACCAGGAAGCCGACACAACCCACTGAACAAACCGTAGCCACTAGGGGCAGACACCAAAAACAGCAAGAACTACGAACTTCCAGCCTGTGAAAAGGAGACCCCAAACACAGTAAGTTAAGCAAAATGAGAAGACAGAGAAACACACAGCAGATGAAGGAGTAAGATAAAAACCCAACAGACCAAACAAATGAAGAGGAAATAGGCAGTCTACCTGAAAAAGAATTCAGAGTAATGATAGTAAAGATGATCCAAAATCTTAGAACTAGAATGGAGAAAATACAAGAAACATTTAACAAGGACCTAGAAGAACTAAAGAGCAAACAAACAAGGATGAAGAACACAATAAATGAAATTAAAAATTCTCTAGAAGGAATCAATAGTAGAATAACTGAGGCAGAAGAACGGATAAGTGATCTGGAAGATAAAATAGTGGAAATAACTACTGCAGAGCAGAATAAAGAAAAAAGAATGAGGACAGTTTTAGAGATCTCTGGGACAACATTAAACGCACCAACATTCGAATTATAGGGGTCCCAGAAGAAGAAGAGAAAAAGAAAGGGACTGAGAAAATATTTGAAGAGATTATAGTCGAAAACTTCCCTAACATGGGAAAGGGAATAGTCAATCAAGTCCAGGAAGCACAGAGAGTCCCATACAGGATAAATCCAAGGAGAAATACGCCAAGCCACATATTAATCAAACTATCAAAAATTAAATACAAAGAAAAAAATATTAAAGGCAGCAAGGGAAAAGCAACAAATAACATACAAGGGAAGCCGCATAAGGTTAAGAGCTGATCTTCCAGAGAAACTCTTCAAGCCAGAAGGGAGTGGCAAGACATACGTAAAATGAAGACAGGGAAAAACATACAACCAATATTACTCTACCCAGCAAGGATCTCATTCAGATTCGACAGAGAAATTAAAACTTTTACAGACAATCAAAAGCTAAGAGAATTCAGCACCACCAAACCAGATGTACAATAAATGCTAAAGGAACTTCTCTAGGCAGGAAACACAAGAGAAGGAAAAGACCTACAATAACAAACCCAATTAAGAAAATGGTAATAGGAATATACATTTTGATAATTACCTTAAATGTAAATGGATTAAATGCTCCAACCAAAAGACACAGACTGGCTGAATGGATACAAAAACAAGACCCATATATATGCTGTCTACAAGAGACCCACTTCAGACCTAGGGACACAAACAGACTGAAAGTGAGGGGATGGAAAAAGATATTCCATGCAAATGGAAATCAAAAGAAAGCTGGAGTAGCAAATCTCATATCAGACAAAATAGACTTTAAAATAAAGACTATTACAAGAGACAAAGAAGGACACTACATAATGATCAAGGGATCAATCCAAGAAGAAGATGTAACAATTGTAAAGGCTTATGCACTCAGCATAGGGGCACCTCAATACATAAGGCAAATGCTAACAGCCATAAAAGGGGAAAGTGACAGTAACACAATCATAGTAGGGGACTTTAACACCTCGCTTGCACCAGTGGACAGACCATCCAAAATGAAAATAAATAAGGAAACACAGCTTTAAACGACACATTAAAAAAGATGGACTTAATTGGTATTTACAGGATATTCCATCCAAAAACAACAGAATACACTTTCTTCTCAAGTGCTCATGGAACATTCTGCAGGATAGATCATATCTTGGGTCACAAATCAAGCCTTGGTAAATTTAAGAAAACTGAAATCATATCAAGTATCTTTTCCGACCACAACACTATGAGACTAGATATCAATTACAGGAAAAAATCTGTAAAAAATACAAACACATGGAGGCTAAACAATACATGACTTAATAACCAAGAGATCATTGCAGATATCGAAGAGGAAATCAAAAAATACCTAGAAACAAATGACAATGAAAACACGACTACCCAAAACCTATGGGATGCAGCAAAAGCAGTTCTAAGGGGGAAGTTTATAGCAATACAATCCTATCTCATGAAACAAGAAACACCTCAAATAAACAACCTACCCTTACATCTAAAGCAATTAGAGAAAGAACAAAAAACCCCCAAGGTTAGCAGAAGGAAATAAATCATAAAGATCAGATCAGAAATAAATGAAAAAGAAATAAAGGAAATGATAGCAAAGATCAATAAAACTAAAAGCTGGTTCTTTGAGAAGATAAACAGAATTGAGAAACCATTAGCCAGACTCATCAAGAAAAAATAGGAGAAATTCAAATCAGTAGAATTAGAAATGAAAAAGGAGAAGTAACAACTGACATGGCAGAAATACAAAGGATCATGAGAGATTACTATAAGCAACACTATGCCAATAAAATGGACCACCTGGAAGAAATGGACAAATTCTTAGAAAAGCACTATGTTCTAAGACTCAATCAGGAAGAAACAGAAAATATAGAGACCAATCACAAGCAATGAAATTAAGACTGTGATTAAAAATCTTCCAACAAACAAAAGCCCAGGACCAGATGGCTTCATAGGCAAAATCTATCAAACATTTAGAGAACAGCTAACACCTATCCTTCTCAAACTCTTCCAATATATAGCAGAGGGAGGAACACTCCCAAACTCATTCTACGAGGCCACCATCACCCTGATACCAAAACCAGACAAAGTTGTCACAAAGAAAGAAAACTACAGGCCAATGTCACTGATGAACATAGATGCAAAAATCCTCAACAAAATACTAGCAAATAGAATCCAACAGCACATTAAAAGGATCACACACCATGATCAAGTAGGGTGTAACCCAGGAATGGAAGGATTCTTCAATATATGTAAATCAATCAATGTGATAAACCATATTAACAAATTGAAGAAGAAAAACCATATGATCATCTCAACAGATGCAGAAAAAGCTTTCAACAAAATTCAACACCCATTTATGATAAAAAACCCTCTAGAAAGTAGGCATAGAGGGAACCTACCTCAACAAAATAAAGGTCATATATGACAAACCTAAGCCAACATCGTTCTCAGCGGTGAAAAACTGAAACCATTTCCTCTAAGATCAGGAACAAGACAAGGTTGTCCACTCTCACCACTATTATTCAACATAGTTTTGGAAATTTTACCCACAGCAATCAGAGAAGAAAAAGAAATAAAAGGAATACAAACTGGAAAGGAAGTAAAGCTGCCACTGTTTGCAGATGACATGATACTATATATTGAGAATCCTAAAGATGTTACCAGAAACCTACTAGAGCTAATCAATGAATTTGGTAAAGTAGCAGGATACAAAATTAATGCACAGAAATCTCGTGCATTCCTATACACTAATGATGAAAAATCTGAAATAGAAATTAAGGAAACACTCCCATTTACCATTGCAACAAAAAGAATAAAACACCTAGAATAAACCTACCTAAGGAGACAAAAGACCTGTATGCAGAAAACTATAAGACACTGATGAAAGAAATTAAAGATAATACAAACAGATGGAGAGATATACCATGTTCTTGGATTGGAAGAATCAACACTGTGAAAATGACTATACTACCCAAAGCAATCTACAGATTCAGTGTAATCCCTATCAAACTACCAATGGCATTTTTCACAAAACGAGAACAAAAAATTTCTCAATTTGTACGGAAACACAAAAGACCCTGAATAGCCAAAGCAATCCTGAGAAAGAAAAACGGAGCTGGAGGAATCAGGCTCCTGGACTTCAGACTATACTACAAAGCTACAGTAATCAAGACTGTATGGTTCTGGCAGAAAAACAGAAATATCGATCAATGGAATAGGATAGAAAGCCCAGAGATAAACTCACGCACATATGGTCACCTTATTTTCGATAAAGGAGGCAAGAATATAGAATGGAGAAAAGACAGCCTCTTCAATAAATGGTGCTGGGAAAACTGGACAGCTACATGTAAAAGAATGAAATTATAACACTCCCTAACACCATACACAAAAATAAACTCAAAATGGATTAGAAACCTAAACGTAAGGCTAGACACTATAAAACTCTTCGAGGAAAACATAGGAAGAACACTCTTTGACATAAATCACAGCAAGATCTTTTTTGATCCACCTCCTAGAGAAATGGATATAAAAACAAAAATAAACAAATGGGACCTAATGAAACTTAAAAGCTTTTGCACAGCAAAGGAAGCCATAAACAAGATGAAAAGACAACCCTCAGAATGGGAGAAAATATTTTCAAGTGAAGCAACTGACAAAGATTAATCTCCAAAATTTACAAGCAGCTCATGCAGCCCAATATCAAACAAACAAACAACCCAATCCAAAAATGGGCAGAAGACCTTAAGAGACATTTCTCCAAAGAAGATACACAGATTGCCAACAAACACATGAAAGGATGCTCAACATCACTAACCATTAGAGAAATGCAAATCAAAACTACAATGAGTTATCACCTCACACAGGTCAGAATGGCCATCATCAAAAAATCTACAAACAATAAACACTGGAGGGGGTGTGGAGAAAAGGGAACCCTCTTGCACTGTGGGAGGAAATATAAATTGATATAGCCACTATGGAGAACAGTATGAAGGTTCCTTTAAAAACTTAAAAATATAACTACCATATGACCCGCAATCCCACTACTGGGCATATACCCTGAGAAAACCATAATTCAAAAAGAGTCATGTACCACAATGTTCATTGCAGCTCTATTTACAACAGCCAGGACATGGAAGCATCCTAAGTGTCCATCGACAGATGAATGGATAAAGAAGATGTGGCACCTATATACGATGGAATGTTACTCAGCCATAAAAAGAAATGAAATTGAGTTATCTGTAGTGAGATGGATGGACCTAGGGACTGTCATACGGAGTGAAGTAAGTCAGAAAGAGAAAAATAAATACTGTATGGTAAGACATCTATATGGAATCTAAAAAAAATAAAAAAACACGTTCTGAAGGACCTAGGGGGCAGAACAGGAATAAAGACGCAGACTTGAGGACACGGGAAGGGGGAAGGGTAAACTGGGACGAAGTGAGAGAGTGGCATGGACTTATATATACTATAAGTAAATGTAAAATAGTTAGCTAGTGGGAAGCAGCTGCATAGCACAGGGAGATTAGCTAGGTGCTCTGTGACCACCTAGAGGGGTGGTATGGGAGGGAGACCGAAGAGGGAGGAGATATGGGGATATAGGTATATGTATAGCTGATTCACTTTGTTATAAAGCAGAAACTAACACACCATTGTAAAGCAATTATTCTCCAATAAAGATGTTAAAAAAAACCCCAAAACTTATGCACATCTTAGCATCATCAGGATATTTTTAACGATGCAGTTGCCCAGGTCCTGACCTAGGCCAATTAAATCAGGAGTGGGGCTTAGGCATCAGTATGTTTTTGAGCTCCTCAGGTATTTTAATGTACAGTTCAGTTAAGAAGCACTGCTATTAGGTATGTGTGCAGGCAACAGGCTCATAGACCCAGGGCTCCCAATTACCAAAGCAAGAGGGCTATAGTTTGGGATTGGAAGTGTTTAGTGTTTCTGGAAGAAAATGCCTATCCTCTCTTTTCTTCTCCCTCTGTATCTGTTGTGGAGGTCTGGAGTTTCTTTCGCTTTGTTATGTCTCCCTGAAACCAGAGTTCTCTTTCAAGATGCCCTCCCCAGCAGGAAGGAGTGCTTTCCTTAGAAAGTGTTCTCTAGCTTTAGTCAAAGGTCTCAAGTTCCATCACCAGCTCTACTTAGGGATGGGAGTGAGCCCTGTTGTCTCACACCGATGCACACAGAGAGGTCCCCCATCCCACCTTGCCTGTGGTATTTGTTAAACTGGGAGCCTTTCTAGGTTTTCTTGGGATGAACTGCACCAAGAGCTGGTGCCTGGGTTTCCTCTGCAATTCCATTGCCAATTCAATCCAATCTGCTTTCTGTTTTTCAGAAATTCTTCAAAACTTCTTTGTCCACTGATTTCACTAGTTCTTATTTTCCAGTGATTATATAAATGTATTATTTAAAAAATATTTTCTGTCATCTCAATGGGAAAATGGGAGGGAGCAGAGGTGGGCACAACTGCTTGCTTTGTCATCCTAAACTGATAGCCCCTCAAACGGTTCTGGATATCTTCTAAAGCCTGGTACAATTTAACCCCGTTGTCAATCTTTCCTCTGAAGATGTAACCATTGTTTTATTAATACATATCTGTTCCTGGCTTTGCTATAACTCAATTATAATTATTTGGAAACTCACTTAACATCTTTGTGTTGGTTTTCCTCTTTTTTTTTTTTGCAGTACGCGGGCCTCTCACTGTTGTGGCCTCTCCCGTTACGGAGCACAGGCTCCGGACGCGAAGGCTCAGCAGCCATGGTCCACGGGCCCAGCTGCTCCGCGGCATGTGGGATCCTCCCAGACCAGGGCACGAACCCGTGTCCCCTGCATTGGCAGGTGGACTCTCAACCACTGCACAACCAGGGAAGCCCGGTTTTCCTCATTTTTAAAGTGAAGAGGGCTAATGGGGATTTTCTAAATTTCTTCCAGCATTAATATTTAAGTATTCTAAAATTATCTTTTAGTATCACAGGATTGTACCACTATCTGAAAATCGGGGTGTCCCGCATAAAATACCTTTTTAACATAGAGAGGGAGGACTTACGTGTATTATATAACTAGAACCCTACTGGATCGCCCAGAGTTTAGTAAATCTATTTTAGAGAAAGAACTAAAATAGGATAATGTACAAGCAACTAGCCCGGTGGCTACTTTAGATTTAGTGGTCACAGAAGGCCTCTCTGAGGTATCATGTAGGCTGAGAACAGAATAAAAAGATAGAGCCATAGAGAAATCAGGAATGGAGAAAATGCTGGGCAAAGAGAACAATGTTAGTACAATGCCTTGAGACAGGAACAAACTTGGTATGCTAGGGAAACATGAAGGTCAGTGTGGCTGGAAAATGGTGCATGAGAAGGAAAGTGGTATGAAGTAAGGTCAGAGAGTGAGGCAGAAATCAGATCTTCTAGGATCTTTTAAGTCACAGCAAGGAGCTCAGATTTTACTGAGAGCACTGGGAAGACAATGAATGATCACAGCCTCTGAATCATGCTTCTGTAGCTGCCAGAACAGCCTGTAGGGGGCAAGAGCCAAGCAAAGGACCAGAAAGAAACAAATGAGCAACCTTGATCAGTTTTTGCACAATTCACCTTCTGCAGCATTTTCTAGACTATTAATGCACATTTCTATGTCCATTTAATTGAATATGGCTCCTGTTTTGACTCTTTTGCCCAAAGTATGCTTTAACTCTAGTAGCCCAATTCAATACGGATGCTGCCCAAAATTGTTCTTCTACCTGTGCCTTACTTTTGCCTATAATTCATTCAGACAATGCTACTACAGAAAAATGCATGCAATAAATCCAAACAAAGGCTAGTCAATACTACCACAGGTAAGTGAGTTCAGCCAAAAAAGGAAGTCAGTCTGCTTCATGCTGACACATCCAGAGATGATTTCTGATGAACACAGGATATGCTCAGAACCAGACTGACGCTTCAGTTCCCTTCACCTTTGTACACACCTCAATTTGGTTTAAAAGAGATGCATCCCAAAGCAAATGGTCCCTTTGGTTCTGAAACCTTACTTTAATTCTAAACACCATCTTTCAGTATAGGGCCTTCCTTGCATTTGCCTTCTTCAGCTAGGTGTTTTGTTACTCAGCTCTTATTCCTCAGTTCCCCAGTTTTTTTAAATCAGAATTTTTTTTTTTTACTTCAATAAAATATCGATCATAGTCAACTCTCAACAAAGGTAATACTAGCATGACATTTAAATGCAGTAGATTACCTATCTGGAAACAAGGAGAGCCATAGCTCAGGACAGGTGGGAAGGAGAGGAAAATCACTCTCAGTGGGCATAAAAGATTGGCAAACACCACAAGAATGGAGGGAAGAAATAACATATGTGAGTGCGTGTGTACAAACTTATACACAGTATATACTTCTCTTGAGAATCAGAATTGCATCACAAGATATTTCATATGACAAAGGATAATTAAATATCTTTTTCAAGAAGCATGAATTGCAAGCTTCTGAAAATAATTCTGAAGATTTGCACAGTGCAAAAACATTACAGTACATCAATTACAAAACGGAGAAAATGCCATATGGTGACTTAGAACCTCAAAGCTTCAGGTTGAAAAGAAAATTTCTGTTATATCCTTATATCCTCTACAATATTCAATATTGACAGCCAAGCCCCAACATTAAGAGTCAATTTATAGTTAGATATGCAAATTACTGGTTACACAACACAAAGTAGCCTAATGAGATTCTGAACTTAATACTAGCTACTTGTTCCATCTTTCAAACCCAACCCTGGAGATGCCATAGAAAAAAAAGGAGGTTGACGCACCTTGGAAACTCATATACAGACTGAGAAATCCTTCAAAGGAGAGTAGTGTCTGGGTTCCAGTATGCACAGCACATAGAAGTCCAGAGCAAGAGGACAGGAAACCACAAGTGAAAGACTGGAATGGAGCTTCCCAGTTTTCTTCTCCCCTTACTGCCCTGGGGTAGGTCACCAGAGGCAGAAAAACAGCAATTCCACCTCTCAGGGTGGCACCAGAGCATTCCCCCATTCTCTAGGGTGAAGAAGCAGAGAGGTTCCCAGAAAGCTAAAGTCACTTGGTGGTGCTATGGCTGAGTGACAGGGTACAGGCAGTTGGTAGTGAGGTGGTGGGGCAGGAGGGACCATCAAGTCCAGACCATAAGAGTAGAGCCTTCTACTTTGAAGAACATTCTCTTTGCCACTCCTTAGGCTTACTATGAGAGGCCCAAGCTAGGATCTCAAAATATATAAAACATAATTGATCAAACTATGGGGTGAAATAGATTAAGCAAAAACTGAAACTGTAAAGTTTAATAAACCCTGCACAGCAGCTCATAGATCAAGCACACAAAAATTAACAAAGTTTTATAAGATTTAAATATCATAATTTAGTTCAAACTAATAGAGAACTTTACATCCAACAGAGAATATATATATTGTTTTCTTTAAGAATACATGAAACATTCACAAAAATAAACTGCTTGACAGGACACAATGAAAACCTTAATAAATCCCAGAGAATCAACATTATAGACATTCAAGACTAACCAAAATGTAATAAAATTAAAAGTCATAAGGGAAAACTTACATCTGAATGACAGTGAAAAACACATGTCAAAATTTGTGAGAATTTTAAAATTATTAGTCAGAATATAAGAAGGTAAAAATAAATGAGCTATATTTTCAACTCAAGTATTAGAAGAGCAACAGAAAAAAATCCAAAGAAATAAGAGAGAAGGAAATAATATCAGTATGAAAATAAATCAATAAAATAGAGAAGAAAATAACAAAAAGGGGGAAAATGAAAAACCAAAAGCTGCTTTTTTGAAAAGATAAATAAGACAGACTGATCAAGAAAAGGAGAAAGAAGAAACAAATAAAATGCAACATGACAAGAAATAGCTACAAACACAACAGAGATTACAAAATAATATTATGGGCAACTATACATCGATTATATGAAAACTAGAATAAAATGGATACATTTGGGGGGAATATAGTACAAATTAGTACCAAAAAAAGAGTCGAAATCTTAATGCTAAACAGTAGTCTTCAAAGAAATTGAAATAGCAATCAAAGACTTCCTCTATAAAAGAAACCCATAGATTCCAGGTGGTTTTACATTTTAGTTCTACCATACTTTTTTTTTTAGTAATTTTCTTTTTTATTGGAGTATAGTTGCTTTACAATGTTGTGTTAGTTTCTACTGTAAAGCAAAGTGAATCAGCTATACATATACATATATCCCCCCTTTTTTGGACTTCCTTCCCATTTAGGTCACCACAGAGCATTGAGTAGAGTTCCCTGTGCTGTACAGTAGGTTCTCATTCGTTATCTATTTTATACATAGTATCAATAGTGTTTATATGTCAATCCCAATCTCCCAATTCATCCCACCTCCCCACTCCCCATTGGTATCCATATGTTTGTTCTCTACGTCTGTGTCTCTATTTCTGCTTTGTAAATAAGATCTTCTATACCATTTTTTTCAGATTCCACATATATGCGTTAATATATGATATTTGTTTTTCTCTGACTTACTTCACTCTGTATGACAGACTCTAGGTCCATCCACATCTCTACAAATGACCCAATTTCGTTCCTTTTTATGGCTGAGTAATATTCCATTGTATGTATGTACCATATCTTCTTTATCCATTCCTCTGTTGATGGACATTTAGGTTGTTTCCATGTCCTGGCTATTGTAAATAGTGCTGCACTGAACATTGGGGTGCATTTGTCTTTCTGAATTATGGTTTTCTCTAGGTATATGCCCAGTAGTGGGATTGCTGGGTCACGTGGTAGTTCTATTTTTAGTTTTTTAAGGAACCTCCATACATACAGTGGCTGTATCAATTTACATTCCTACCAACAGTGCAAGAGGGTTCCCTTTTTTCCACACCCTCTCCAGCATTTACTGTTTGTAGATTTTGTGATGATGGCCATTCTGACCGGTGTGAGGTGATATCTCATTGCAGTTTTGATTTGCATTTCTCTAATAATTAGAGATGTTGAGCATTCTTTCACGTGTTTGTTGGCCATCTGTATGTCTTCTCTGAAGAAATGTCTATTTAGGTCTTCTGCCCACTTTTTGACCGGGTTGTTTTCAAAGACTAGATGATGCCTATTTTATTCAAGTTGTTCCAGAAACAGACAAAGAGGGAAAACTATCCACATCATTTTATGCTGCAAGTATAATCTTGATTCCAAAATGAGATGAGGGCATTACAAGACAAAATGATTACAGGCTCCAGTTATTTACGAGAGACAGTAAAGCACAGTATGTAGGAACACAGATTCCAGGGCTGGGCTTTCTGAGTTTCAAATGCAGCTTCACCACTGACTAGCCGTGTGACCTTGGGAATGTTACTTAACTTCCTTGTGCCTTAGTCTCCTCATCAGTCAAATGAGAATGACAAATATTAGTATATATGTCACAAGTTGTGAGGATAAAATGAGTCAATATATGTAAAGTCCTTGGCCAGTGTCTGGTATGGAGTAAATGTTCTGAAAGTGTCAGTAATTGTTAATATTGACATGAATATCAAAGTTATAAATAAATAGTAGCTAACCAACATATATTAAAATGCTATATAAAACAGTAGTTAATCAAACCAGGGGTTATTTCAGGACTGTAAGATTGTTTAACTTTTGAAAACCTATCAGTTTAATTTACTACATTAATTGGCCAAAAGAGAAAAATCACGATTATCTTACTAGACACAGATAAAGCATTTAAAGTTAAATTCCTATTTATTTATTTATTTATGGTTGTGTTGGGTCTTTGTTGCGGTGCACGGGCTTCTCATTGCGGTGGTCTCTCTTGCTGCAGAGCACAGGCTCTAGGCATGCAGGCTTCAGTAGCTGTGGCTCACGGGCTCTAGAGCACAGGCTCAGTAGTTGTGGTGCACAGGCTTAGTTGCTCCGCGGCATGTGGGATCTTCCTGGACCAGGGCTCGAACCTGTGTCCCCTGCACTGGCAGGTGGATTCTTCTTTTTTTTCTCCTTTGTTCCCATTTAATTGCTAGGATAACCAGGGTACCCAGGAGAGCAGACAGGGCATAGAGGGTAAAGGATGATGGACTGGGAACCCTGACCCAGCCCAAAGCCAGGAAGTAGGTGTGCAAGAAGCAAGAAAAGGAACAAGGTCTACCTTGCCTGTCCTAAGCTGTGCAGGAAAGCTCAGTTTGGAAGAGATGAGGGTGGGCCCTGTCCCAGCACAACCCAAAAGCCTCGCTCCTGCCCCCACTCACGCATTCTTGATCTGGGCATCTTCTGAATTGCGAGTGATCTGGAGCACAGAGTAATAATCCTGGCCCATGGTTGGTTGGTTGTCTGTTGGTGGATAGTCCTGACTCCAGTGATCTGTTAGTCTGCATTCCGTGGTTGCTCCTGACAACCGCACAGGGGCATGCCGGGAGTTGTAATCCTTCCTCGCAGGCAGATTCTTAACCACTGTGCCACTGGGGAAGCCCTAAATTCCTACTGATGACTGAAAAGTATTGGAGAAGTAGGAATACAAGGAAATTTCCTTCCTTACGGCTGTATGTAAAAATCAAATTATAGAAATCATACTTAATGGAGTAAGTTTAAATGTATTCCCCTTTATGATCAGGCATAAGACAAGTATGATCATCTATAGAGAAATCCCAAAAGATTCAACAGACATGATATGGAACTAATACATGAGTTTGGCAAATATGTCAGATATAAAATATGTATATTATGTGTACACGCACACACACACACACACACAGAGCATTCCTCTATACCAATAATAGCCAACAAAAAATACACTGCTGAATTTATAACAGCAATGGAAACCACTGGAATTAATGTAAAAGGGTACAAGATCTTTATTTAGAAAAACTTTAAACTCCACTGAATAATCCAATAAACAAACAAAGGACTCAAGTAAGTGGCGATATAAAAATAAAAATTCCAGTACGATTTTTTTAGAACTTAAAAAATGTATTATAAAACTTAAATGTAAGAATAAAGAACCATGCAAAATGGAGTCAATTTGGGGGGAGAAAAGAGGGTAGACTCACCCTAGCAAATAGTAAGGCAAACAACTAAACTATAATAGCAATAAAAATAAATGTTTTGACACAAGAACAGAAAATTAAACCAATGGAAGAGAATTGAGAGTTCATGAACAGAACCATAGACTGAAACTTGATATATGATAAAGGTGGTATCACAGTTCTGTGGGGGAAGGATAAATTGTCCAATAAATTCTGCTGATAAAATCGACTCATTACATATGAAGAATGCTAGATTCTTAACTCATAGTATATTCAAAGGTAAACTACAAATGGATTAAGTAATTAAACGTAACGGTAAATCTAGATAGTAAAAGATAATGCAAGAAAATAACTTTGTGTCTTGAAAATGTGATAAACCACAAAGTGAAAAATCTGTATAGTTGACTACATCAAAATAAGGATTTCTGTTCAACAAACTGCACAACAGAGTTAACAAATGGGTGACAAACTAGAGGAAGGTCTAAACCAATAAGAGAATAAACAAGAAAAAGATGGAAAATCAAATATGACTAGCCAATTCACATATAAGGAAGCCTGAACAGCTAACAAGTATATAAAGAGATGCTCAACCACACTTGTAATTAAGAAAAAGAGAGAGAGAGCTTTTTATTCCTGTAAGATCGATCAGAATTAGAAATTCAAATAATACCAAATGTTAGCAAGCACAGAAGGGGAAAGGAAGAGGAAATAAAACCTTTCCATGCCTGGCTGGTAGGAATGTAAACTGATTCAAGCAATCTGGAGAAAAACCTAGCAGTATTTAGTTAAATTAGGTATGCAAATAATTAATGAGGTAGCAATCCTGTCATACGATGTATAGACTATAGAAATTCTGCCATAGGTTTATAACAAGACACATGTGGGAGGCTTATGACAGTGTTGTATATGAACGGCAGTGCGAGACCGGAAGCCGCCTGGAAGTCCATCATCAGGGAATGCGTAAGTGAAATCTGATGGATGCACACAATGAAATACTGTGCAGTAGTTGGAAGCAATGAACTAGTTGCACATGTATCACTGTCTTAATAACACGGTTGAAGTAGAAAATGTAAGAAACAGAATGAGAATTGTAGCACAGTATCACTTTTTAAAATTAAAAACACTTATACCAAACATCTAGTTTATATACATAAACCCAAGGATGTATATCACTCCCATTACAGTGAGTGATGAGAAGGACAGGGGAATGGGACTGAGTAAGCAGAAAGAAGGGGTAAAATCAAATAACATAAAATAAGAGAGGGGCCTTTCACTGATTGATGAGTATACATATCATCATAATAAAGAACATGATTAATTTGTATCTCTGTATTTGAGTGTGTTCCCTCCACTTATCATGAGTAAAAAACTACTGTCGTATACCAACAGCCAATCATTTTATTTATGTCCCTGCGGAAACTGAGGTTTTCAGATTAAAAGAAGATTTAGCTTATTTACTCTCACAGACATAATTAAATCCATTTGTATGCTCTTTGTAAGTCCTTAGGCTCCGGCAACATTTATCACTGTTGACTGGAAAGTGTCTCATGTCTCAAGACCTGACTGGATTAATCTGGTCAACCTGACATAGCAATGGCATATTAAAAATGTCTTAAATAATATGGAATAGTCTGATTGGCAATATATTTTCTCAAACCTTGAACTAAATTCTGCATTTGGAATGACTATATTATTGATGCATTTGTTGAAATGACCTACAGCTGACTTCTCTGCAATCAATGTTTAGTCTGAAATGGGACATTTCTGCATTTTCTAGATAATATTCATCATGGTCAGAAAGATACTTTGATTAATGCTGACAAACTTATTAAATTCCTTAATTATACATTTCAAGAAAGTATTTTACTCTAATGTCAACAATAGTCACTGACATGAACATTATTCAAATAATGCTCAGAATACAAATGGTTTCTCAGATCATTTCCATTTTTACTCATTTTGGGCAACACTGACATTATCCAGCTTAGGTGCCCACTTAAATTGCATATTACATCTTGGGATGGTTCTTTGGTGGTCATCCTAGTTTTTCCCTAAAGGCCTATCGGAAGGGTTCTGCCCTGTTACAAAATTATCAATCCCAGTAATTGTGGAAGAACTTAAACAACCCAAAAGTTTCGCTATGTGGATCAAAGGATCTGATAACAGTAATGTTGTTTCTTTAAGGTTTCATGTATAGCACTATATATAAGTTAAAGCCTCACAAATCTCCGCAGTGTACACTGAACTAAAAGGTTTTTATTTGCAGTTGTTTTCAAAACAGAACATTATTTTTTTATAGCAATGTAGCTGAATGCCAGAAAGTTCAAGGAGCATGACTACAATTGTAATGCTGACTGGTAGGCTGTGTAATTATTTGTTTACATTATTTGCTCCTCCTTTCACCCCGCTTACCCATCCATTAACTTCAGGCTTGGCTATGTGTGGCATAGTTCAGCTACTGGTACGTGAGGGAACATTCATTTTCCACATCTGAGCAGAAACTTCATGTGACTGTGTGGCTTGGCTGGGGCTACCTTGCTTCATCCTTGTACCAGGAGAACAGCATGTCCTAGAAAAGGACTGCTCCTTTAGCCTGGGTTCCAAAATGGAAGAACACATAGAGCCGAGCCTAACAAAGTATAGCAGAGCCAAACCTTGATGTAATGTGCAGAAGAAAAACTATTTCTTGTTGTAAACTACTGAGATCTGGGATTTATTTGTTATAAACCAGAAAAAGCTGGAGAATTCACTGATTTAGTGGGTGACAAAAGAATTTAGCATCTGTTTTATCCATATAAATTAAGAATAATTCTTTTCTCTGACTTTAATTATTGATTCCTAAATCTACCTTTCAATATTTAAGCAGTTTCAATTTAACTGTATAGAATCTATCCATCTGTCTACTTACCTATCAATATCAGAAAAATTCTAGCACTTTACAGATTGAGTCCATAAAAATATTCAAATGATATGCTGACTTGGCCCCAAATCTTATAGATATTGACCACACATTAGATGATGAGGTGTGTGGGGGGGGTAATTTTAAGCAGTCCTTATGTGGAAGAGCCAAAGGGTGGCAGACTAGTGGTGAAACAGAACCCAGAGGTACTCTCAGTTGCCACCATGTATACCTCTTTCAAGCAGGTAAATCCTCCCAGTCACCCTGGTCAACCTTCCAGTTTGATATCCACCAATACACCATCCCCCAGCCTTGGAGGGAACCACCCCGAAAGCAAATGCTTATGTTTGTCCTATTTTTATTTACTTGTTATTTCCATGTGGTACCTAGTACAGGGCTTGCAAATAATAGGAATTTAATAATGTTTATTGAATAAGTGGAAGAGTAAATGTATGCATAATGGAATTTTTTATTGATTGTTTAAATGACAGGCAAAGAGAGGTTGAAAGAAAATATATGTGAGTTAGATCCACTATTTCTCATCCCAGACACATTGTCTATAAATGCTGCTTCCACTTTTGCCTTTGAATAGGAGTTGACAAGAAAGAAAAGTATCACCAAGGAAGATTCTTCTCTGGCGCTCACCTTGTCTTAAGAACCTTCACTAGGGGTACTACTCTCCAGGAACATTCAGCTCTAGGTTGCTATGTGCAAAACCAACAAGGATGCCAGACTATGGGCTCAAGAGGCAAAGGTAGAAGGAGTAACTAGTAACTGTCACTTTTCCTCTACTGGATCCTGAGTTCCTTCAGGTCAAGGAAGATACTGTGCTAGGTGGTGAGCATATAAACAATGACAAACAAAACATGGTCCATGCCCTCCTAGAGCTTATACTCTATCAGGGATATACTCATTAATGAATGAATACAGGGATAAATCTGTAATTTAAAACCATGATAAAAGCTACAAAGAATAGCAAGCTACCAGAAATGTAATGTAGTTTTAAAAATTTTACTTCTTAGGGCTCTCATTTTATTCTTGGCTTCCCTGGAGATTTAGAAAGATTTAGCTTGTGAAGTTGAAGTCAGAGCAACTATTCAGCTAAGTTTCCAACAATTTAGCTAACTTTTAAACTTCTCAACTTCTGCACTGTCAACAGCAATTTAATACCTGCATTTACCTGCCTGGCAGAGGACAAGGTCATGTGCCTTTATGCTGAGGCCACAGGTAGAATGACTTTGCTTTTAAAGCTGCAGGATCATTACTAAATGCATGGTCAATTCCAACAAAATGAATGACTTGGCCCGCAGCAGAATTACCTTGGTGTCTTCAGATGGCTTTCTGCCCAAGTCACTCATCATTCCCAGGGCCAAGACACCACTTAAAAGGTCAGTAGCATAACTTAATAAAAGGACAAGTTCTTTTGTATTCTTAGGCCTTATTGTGAAAGAAGGGAGGCTGTTGTACTGGGTTGGCCCAAAAGTTCATTTGGGTTTTTCCGTAACATCTTACGGAAAAACCCGAACGAACTTTTGGGCCAACCCAATAATTTTGTTTCAGTTTTTTTTTTTTGCGGTACGCGGGCCTCTCACTGTTGTGGCCTCTCCCGTTGCGGAACACAGGCTCCGGATACACAGGCTCAGTGGCCGTGGCTCATGGGCCCAGCTGCTCCGCAGCATATGGGATCTTCCCAGACCGGGGCACGAACCCGTGTCCCCTGCATCGGCAGAGACGGCAAATGCATTCAGTGAAAGAATCCTCCCAAATCTTGACAGACTAGAAAAATGGGGTTAACCTAACAAGATCAAGTTTAGTAGCAATAAAATGCAAGGTCTAGTATCTCCCTCCAAAGTGCCAACCATGATAAATATCATCAACATATGAGATAAATTTAAGAATGGACCAAGGATGGAAAGTAAGCCTGGAAGCAGTGAGTTCCCTGTCACTCAAAATGTGCATGAAGTTTTTAGTCCCTTCCAACCCAGAAACTCTCTGATCCTGAGCTCTCTGATCAGTCAAGTTAAAAAAAAATGGAGGTTCCCTGATTTCTAGAAAAAGATAACATCATCTCAACAGTGATCATTTCTAATATTACCTCCCACTGAAAGAATGAGTAGTTATAATGGCCTGTCATTTTATTAACAGATTACAAGACCTAATTTTTTATAAAGTATTACGAATCAAGCTAAAAAAAATATTGACTGGGAAAGTCCTCTATGTAAGCACTAGATTTAAGGTTTGTTTCTCAGATAATTACTGTTTCCAGATAACCACGCTTCTGAAGCACTTTGAACATTTCAGTTGTGAGTGGAAGTCTGTATTTTACCTGTACAACCAGAGTCGCTGAGTAATATTTTGATCCATTTTGGTATAGTCAACATTCTTCTAGATTCAAATAATGGAGCAAGAGGAAAGCCATTTGAATCTGTTCCAGCTGGAAGCCTGTCGTCATCTATACCAATAAAATAGATAATGCAGGAGAAATGCTTTTGGTGGCTGAAACAGCTATGCTTTCCATCTCATTGCGGCTAATATAAATGTGTCCTACATGTTTATGAACCAAGCTAGAATGCCATTACTAAGAAATGGAGGTAACATATTTTTCTTAAGGGAAAAACAAAACTTTTCCCAATATCACCTAATACTGAGTAACCAACATATTTTTTTGCACTTAACTTTTTATGAAAAAGAAGAAAATGGTATAAATAAGTAATAAAGGCACATCTAACAAGCTGATATTAAAAATTTAGTGAGGGAAGTAGGGAAAAAGCAACTTTTAGCTTATATCTCCTGGTCAGGATTTAACTTCTAAGCAGTGGAAATGAAAATGGACAAAAAGGTAGAACTTCAGAGTTCTTGACATATGCTATAACATACGACATTAGCAAGTCACTTTCTGCCCTCTTAAGAAAAGGAAATGAAAATTTCAATGAGAAGAAACAATTTCAGAGAGATCAAACAGGAAGTGATGACCCAGGATAGGACCTAGCTCTCACGAACTCCACAACTCATCCTATCTAATATAATTTGTATTTCTCAACATTAAATAAAATAACTCTGATTCCTCTTCCATTTTACCACACAGCATCTCTGAGGGAGAAAAAGAGAAGAATTGGCATTTTCCAAAAACAAATTATATTCGAAGACAAAGATTAGCAAACTTCTTCTGTAAAGGGCCAGAGAGTAAATACTTTCGGCTTTGTGGGCCACATGGTCTCAGTGGCAACTACTCCACTCTGCCCTTGTAGCAAAAAAGCCAAAGACAATATGTAAGTGAAAAAGCATGGCTGTGTTCTAATAAAATTATATTTAAAAAATAACAGGTGAGAACCAAGATGGCAGAGTAGAAGGACGTGTTCTCACTCCCTCTTGCAAGAACACCAGAATCACAACTAGCTGCTGGACAATCATCGACAGGAAGACACTGGAACTCACCGAAAAAGATACCCCACATCCAAAGACAAAGGAGAAGCCACAATGACACGGTAAGAGGGGTGCAATTACAATAAAATCAAATCCCATAACTGTTGGGTGGTTGACTCACAGACTGGAGAACACTTATACCACAGAAGTCCACCCACTGGAGTGAAGGTTCTGAGCCCCACGTCAGGCTTCCCAACCTGGGGGTCCAGCAATGGGAGGAGGAATTCCTACGGAATCAGACTTTGAAGGCTGGTGGGATTTGATTGCAGGACTTCGACAGGACTGGGGGAAGAAGCGACTCCACTCTTGGAGGGCACACACAAAGTAGTGTGCGCATCGGGACCCAGGGGAAGGAGCAGTGACCCCAGGGGAGACTGAACCAGACCTACCTGCTAGTGTTGGAGGGTCTCCTGCAGAGGCAGAGGGTGGCTGTGGCTCACCTCAGGCCAAACAACCAACAGGGAGGGAACCCAGTCCCACCCATCAGCAGTCAAGCAGATTAAAGTTTTACTGAGCTCTGCCCACCAGAGCAACAGTCAGCTCTACCCACCACCAGTCCCTCCCATCAGGAAACTTGCACAAGCCTCTTCGATAGCCTCATCCACCAGAGGGCAGACAGCAGAAGCAAGAAGAACTACAATCCTGCAGCCTGTGGAACAAAAACCACATTCACAGAAAGACAGACAAGATGAAAAGGCAGAGAGCTATGTACCAGATGAAGGAACAAGATAAAACTCCAGAAAAACAACTAAATGAAGTGGAGATAGGCAACCTTCCAGAAAAAGAATTCAGAATAATGATAGTGAAGATGATCCAGGTCCTCAGAAACAGAATGGAGGCAAAGATCGAGAAGATGCAAGAAATGTTTAACAGAGACTTAGAAGAATTAAACAACAAACAAACTGATGAACAATACAATAACTGAAATGAAAACTACACTAGAAGGAATCAATAGCAGAATAACTGAGGCAGAAGGATGGATAAGTGACCTGGAAGACAGAATGGTGGAATTCACTGCTGCGGAACAGAATGAAGATAAAAGACTGAAAAGAAATGAAGACAGACTAAGAGACCTCCGGGACAACATTAAACGCAACAACATTCGCATTATTGGGGTCCCAGAAGGAGAAGAGGGAGAGAGAGGACCAGAGAAAATATTTGAAGAGATTATAGTAAAAAACGTCCCTAACGTGGGAAAGGAAATAGCCACCCAAGTCCAAGAAGCGCAGAGAGTCAGTTCCATACAGGATAAACCCAAGGAGAAACACACTGAGACACATAGTAATCAAACTGGCAAAAATTAAAGACAAAAAAAAAATTATTGAAAGCAGCAAGGGAAAAACAACAACATACAAGGGAACTCCCATAAGGATAACAGCTGACTTCTCACCAGAAACTCTACAAGCCAGAAGGGAGTGGCATGATATACTTAAAGTGATGAAAGGGAAGAACCTATGACCAAGATTACTCTACCCGGCAAGGATCTCATTCAGATTCGATGGAGAAATTAAAAACTTTACAGACAAGCAAAAGCTAAGAGAATTCAGCACCACCAAACCAACTCTACAACAAATGCTACAGGAACTTCTCTAAGTGGGAAACACAAGAGAAGAAAAGGAGCTACAAAAACAAACCCAAAACAATTAAGGAAATGGTCATAGGAACATACATATTGATAATTACCTTAAAGCTGAATGGATTAAATGCTCCAACCAAAAGATACAGGCTTGCTGAAAGGACACAAAAACAAGACCCATATATACTGTCTACAAGAGACCCACTTCAGACCTAGGGACTCATACAGACTGAAAGTAAGGGGATGGAAAAAGATATTCCATGCAAATGGAAATCAAAAGAAAGCTGGAGTAGCAATACTCATATCAGATAAAATAGACTGTAAAATAAAGAATGTTACAAGAGACAAGGAAAGACACTACATAATGATCAAGGGATCAAGCCAAGAAGAAGATATAACAATTATAAATATATATGCACCCAACATAGGAACACCACAATACATAAGGCAACTGCTAACAGCTATAAAAGGTGAAATCGACAGTAACACAGTACTACTGGTGGACTTTAACACCTCACTTACACCAATGGACAGATCATCCAAAATGAAAATAGATAAGGAAAGAGAAGCTTTAAATGACACAACACACCAGATAGATTTAATTGATATTTACAGGACATTCCATCCAAAAACAGCAGATTGCACTTTCTTCTCAAATGCGCACAGAACATTCTCCAGGATAGATCACATCTTGGGTCACAAATCAAGCCTCAGTAAATTTAAGAAAACTGAAATCATATCAAGCATCTTTTCTGCCACAACACTACGAGATTAGAAATGAATTACAGGGAAAATACCGTAAAAAACACAAACACATGGAGGCTAAACAATACGTTACTAAATAACCAAGAGATCACTGAAGAAATCAAAGAGGAAATCAAAAAATAACTAAAGATAAAAGACAATGAAAACACGGTGATCCAAAATTTATGGGATGCAGCAAAAGCAGTTCTAAGAGGGAAGTTCATAGCTATACAAGCCTACCTCAAGAAACAAGGAAAATCTCAAATCAACAATCTAACCTTACACCTAAACGAACTAGAGAAAGAAGAACAAACAACTCAAAGTTAGCAGAAGGAAAGAAATCATAAAGATCAGATCAGAAATAAATGAAATAGAAAACAACAGCAAAGATCAATAAAACTAAAAACTGGTTCCTTAAGAAGATAAACAAAACTGATAAACCCTTAGCCAGACTCATCAAGAGGGAGAGGACTCAAATCAATAAAATTAGAAATGAAAAAGAGGAAGTTACAACAGACACCACTGAAATACAAAGCATCCTAAGAGACTACTACAAGCAACTCTATGCCAATGAAATGGACAACCTGGAAGAAATGGACAAATTCTTAGAAAGGTATAACCTTCCAAGACTGAACCAGGAATAAATAGAAAATATGAACAGACCAATCACAAGGAATGGAATTGAAACTGTGATTAAAAATCTTCCAACAAACAGACATCCAGGACCAGATGGCTTCAGAGGTGAATTCTATCAAACATTCAGAGAAGAGCTAACACCCATCCTTCTCAAACTCTTCAAAAAAATTGCAGAGGAAGGAACACTCCCAAACTCATTCTACGAGGCCACCATCACCCTGATACCAAAACCAGACAAAGATACCACAAAAAAAGAAAATTACAGACCAATATCACTGATGAACATAGATGCAAAAATTCTCAACAAAATACTAACAAACAGAATCCAACATCACATTAAAAGGATCATACACCACGATCAAGTGGGATTTATCCCAGGGATGCAAGGATTCTTCAATATACATAAATCAATCAATGTGACACACCATATTAACAAATTGAAGAAGAAAAACCATATGATCATCTCAATAGATGCAGAAAAAGCTGTTGACAAAAGTCAACACCCATTTATGATAAAAACTCTCCAGAAAGTGGGCATAGAGGGAACCTGCCTCAACATAATAAACGCCATATATGACAAATCCACAGCAAACATCATTCTCAATGGTGAAAAACTGAAAGCATTACCTACAGGATCAGGAACAATACAAGGATATCTCACCACTATTATTCAACATAGTTTTGGAAAAGCTTTTTCAAAGTTTTGGAAAAGCTTTTCCAATTTGTATTCCTTTTATTTCTTTTTCTTCTGATAGCCACGGCAATCAGAAGAAAAAGAAATAAAAGGAATACAAATTGGAAAAGAAGTAGTAAAACTGTCACTGTTTGCAGATGACATGATACTATACATAGAGAATCCTAAAGATGCCACCAGAAAACTACTAGAGCTAATCAATGAATTTCATAAAGTCACAGGATACAAAATTAATGCACAGAAATCTCTTGCATTCCTATACACTAATGATGAAAAATCTGAAAGAGATATTAAGGAAACACTCCCATTTACCACTGCAACAAAAAGAATAAAATACCTAGGAATAAACCTACCTAGGGAGACCAAAGACCTGTATGCAGAAAACTATAAGACACTGATGAAAGAAATTAAAGATGATACCAATAGATGGAGACATATACCATGTTCTTGGATTGGAAGAATCAGTATTGTGAAAATAACTATACTACCTAAAGTAATCTACAGATTCAATACAATCCCTATCAAATTACCAATGGCATTTTTTACAGAACTAGAACAAAAAGTCTTAAAATTTGTATGGAGACATGAAAGACCCTGAATAGCGAAAGCAGTCTTGAGGGAAAGAAACATAGCTGGAGAAATCGGACTCCCTGACTTCAGACTATATACAAAGCTACAGTAATCAAGACAATATTGTACTGGCACAAAAACAGAAACAGATCAATGGAACAAGACAGAAAGCCCAGAGATAAACCCTCGCACCTATGGTCAGGTTATCTATGACAAAGGAGGCAAGGATATACAATGGAGAAAAGACAGTCTCTTCAATAAGTGGTGCTGGGAAAACTGGACAGCTACATGTAAAAGAATGAAATTAGAACACTCCCTAACACCATACATAAAAATAAACTCAAAAGGGATTCGAGACCTAAATGTAAGACGGGACACTATAAAACTCTTAGAGGAAAACATAGGAAGAACACTCTTTCACATAAATCACAGCAAGATCTTTTTTGATCCACCTCCTAGAGTAATGGAAATTAAAAAAATAATAAAGAATTGGGACCTAATGAAACTTCAAAGCTTTTGCACAGCAAAGGAAACCATAAACAAGATGAAAAGACAACCCTGAGAATGGGAGAAAATATCTGCAAACGAATCAATGGACAAAGGATTAATCTCCAAAATATATAAGCAGCTCATGCAGCTCAATATTAAAAAAACAAACAACCCAATCCAAACAGGGCAGAAGACCTAAATAGACATTTCTCCAAAGAAGACATACAGATGGCCAAGAGGCACATGGAAAGCTGCTCAACATAACTAATTATTAGAGAAATGCAAATCAAAACTACAATGAGGTATCACCTCACACCAGTTAGAATGGGCATCATCAGAAAATGTACAAACAACAAATGCTGGAGAGGGTGTGGAAAAAAGGGAACCCTCTTTCACCGTTGGTGGGAAATGGAAATTGATACAGCCACTATGGAGAACAGTATGGAGGTTCCTTAAAAAACTAAAAATAGAATTACCATATGATCCAGCAATCCCACTACTGGGCATATACCCAGAAAAAATCATAATTCAAAAAGACACATGCACCCCAATGTTCACTGCAGCACTATTTACAATAGCCAGGTCATGGAAGCAACCTAAATGCCCATCGACAGATGAATGGATAAAGAAGATGTGGTACATATATATAATGGAATATTACTCAGACATAAAAAGGAATGAAATTGGGTCATTTGTTGAGACATGGATGGATCTAGGGACAGTCATACAGAGTGAAGTAAGTCAGAAAGAGAAAAACAAATATCGTATATTAACACATATATGTGGAACCTAGAAATATGGTACAGATGAACTGGTTTGCAGGGCAGAAATTGAGACACAGATGTACAGAACAAACGTATGGACACCAAGGGGGGAAAGCAGCAGTGGGGCGCGGGGCGTGTTTGTGATGAATTGGGCAATTGGGATTGACATGTATACACTGATGTGTATAAAACTGATGACTAATAAGAATCTGCTGTATAAAAAAATAAATAAAATTAAATTTAAAAAAAAAGTGCCCCAAAGAGGTTCTCCGTGACTATTTACTAAATAACTGATTCTTCAATGCCCTTTCAATCTCTTAAATGAAGAGTATATCTTGTCAAACCTTTTAAATATTTTAAACCTAACAAGCAACATGTGATTTTCTCAACATTTTCTAAATGTTATTTTTCAAAATAAAGGGAATACAACAACCTAAAAAAAAAAAAAAGAAAACCGGTGGTGGTATGATAAGAATCAAAAAGAATAATGTAATTAGGGATAAATTTAATAAAATAAGTGCAAGACTTATGCAAAGATAATTACAAAACAGTGTTGAAATTAAATAATTAAATGGAAAGATAGCCCGTGTTCATGAATTAAAAGTCTTAATAATGTTAACATGGCAATATTCCCCAAACTACACAATCCCTGTCAAGGGATGCCTATCAAGGTCCAACCAATCTTTATCAGTTTCTGTTTTTCAGTTGATTCTAAAATTCATATGGAATGCAAAGGACCCAGAAGAGAGAAAACAATATTGAAAAAGAAGAAAAAGTTTGGAGGACTTACACTTCCAGATTTCAATTACAACAGAGCTACATTAATCAAAACTGTATGGTACTAGCATAAGGCTAGAAATGTAGATCAATGGGATAGAACTGATAATCTAGAAATAAAACCCCCACATTTATGGTCAACTGTTTTTTTGACAAGGATAACAAGATACTTCAATGGAAAGCAGTCTTTTTAACAAATGATTCCAGAACAACTGGATAGCCACATACAAAAGAATGAAGTTGGACTCCTACCTCACACTAAATAAAAAAATTAACTCAAAATGAATCAAAGACCTAAATGTAAGAGCTAAAACTACAAAACCCTTAGAAGAAAACACAGGAGTAAATCTTTGTGACTTTGGATAGGCAATGGTTTCTTAAGCACTTCTCAAAGGCCTCACCTCCTAATACCAAAATCTTTGGGAATTAGTATTTCAATATATGAATTCTGGGGGGAGGTGAAAACAAATATTCAGACCATATCATGGTCCCATCATAAAAATTCATTAGTGCTAATCCTTTTATGAACAACACTCAAATAGTCAAATCTCTGCGAGATTCAAAGATCTACTGAGAAGATTATGCAACATTGCTCAGAAATCCCACCCAATATTTAACGATGGGAATAAGGGGAAACTACTCCTTATGCCTTTGTGAAGATGGAATGAAAGAGCAGTGGGTACAATATGGTCTGCCATCAGGAGAAGGAGAAACAGAAATAGTTCGAGCTTTGAAAACCTTCTGGCACCTAAGAGTCAGCTTTTAGAACTCCAAAGGTCTACAGTCAGTAGAATCTACACACTAGTCCTTGTTTCCATTGACAGGATGTCCCTACAACAGAATGAAGTGATGGTCAGGTTTTTCTTTTTTGAATTCAGCATTGTCCTGTGCAGACAGTACAGAAGTAAAGGACAGTACAGAAGTAAAGGAAATTGTAGAAATACTCAAAGTGCCAGCTAGTGAGAGAAGATATGGAAATACAGTGAAAGCATCTGAGAAGAGCCAGTGTTGGTCCTGGAGTTTGACTTGCTGCTGCTGCTACTACTACTGATTTTCCCTGACACAATAATCAGGAGGAAAATCCACCTCTCACAAAGGCTGCACCAGAGACCATAAAAATATCATTTTGATGTCAACTGAGTATATTAGATTGGGGGAAGGGAGGAGAAGTGGGTAAGAAGAGAGCTGGACCATCAATATAAACACTCAGCAAAAAGCAGCATTTATAGCTTTTTGTCAGCCCAACAAATACTTTCCTGGCTTTGAAAAGTGGTACTCAACTGGGTGGAAATTTTATATACAGTAAGGGTAATATGATGGACTAAATCCCTCCTTTATACCTAGAAAACCTTTATTAAAAGCACCCAGAGAGTAGAGGATACATAAGACATTCAACAGCCTTCCCCTATTCCCAAACTCAGTTTTACTTTTGCTTCCATGCAAGCTACCACAAGCTCCCAGGCACAGGGCAGAGGAGCTGTGCATACTTAGGAGTGACTACAGCACCCACCCACCTCACAGCTACACTGTGATCAGCCTCTACTGAGGTGAGCATTTATATCTAATTATACAGGGGGCTAATGAGTCTCTAAAGTTATCCAGAGACTTCAAGTACATTGTATAAACAGGAAAACAGGGAGAACATACCTTTTTACCATTTGCTTATCTCCCACTGGTGTATTATTACTACAGCATCTGACGATGGTACTCAAGCTATTAAAGCAATGATTCTATTTATGTGGCTCATTTCACAGCAATCCAAAACAAATACTGTTATCACTTCAGGACAATTCAATCTTTCTCCTCAAGGGATAGGAATCATCATTCCTCAAATACTTCTCCCTGCCCCAGATTTGTTAAGATATGGGAAAATCAGCCCAGAAAGGTCAGAATACTCACACAATGGCTCAATCACTGCAATGTAAATCGGTAACGTAGGCAGACCTAGGAAAGGTATGGCTTTTACTGCTCCTACAACACTTTATTGCATTAATTTGTTTTTATGTCTGTCCTTACAAATGCCTTGTGGGCAAGGACTATATCTTATCTTTGCTTCCTCAGACACAGCCCTATCACGCACCTGTAGTCGGTGCCAGAGACTTGATTCTTGAATGAATGAATGAGCACTTGCACATGTAAGTGCGTGAGCACATGTGAGCAAACACACACAAACACACACACTGGAATCCACATGGGTTGTTCATAGTTCTAATTACACAATTCAGAAAATCCTTTGTTTCTAATGACAGGAATATTAGTAATCTCCATAAGCTCAATGTTCAGCTCAAACTGATCTTTAAAGAGGGTAGGTAAAGAGAAATGCACTGGGCATCTTAACACTTTTCCCTCCTCTGACACCCAATATGATTGCATTTAAGATTGACAGCGTTTGTAGTGAGCGTTAATCATAATGGTACCTGTTGTTATTATTTAAATTCCCATTTGTATTTATTCTATCCCCCGGATGAGTTGAGGGTTGGTGGAGTAGTCACTTAAAAGCAACTTCTGGAGAGCAGGCTCTGACTTAAAATCCTCTGGTGTCCCCATGGAACCTAGCAAAGAACTGGACACACACAGGAGCTCTAATCACGTGCTGAAGTACAGAACTGCTCACCTAAATCAAATCCAAGGTCCACCCAGTTCCACAGCAATAGCAGAAACCGTCAGACAGCTCTCAAAGGACAGATTTTTCATCTGTATAATGTTTCTGCTTCAGTTGAAAGATAACTGATTAACTAACAATAAGATGACTCTATCTTTAACAAGAGCCTCAAGGCACAGGGTTGGAGGGCACATTTGTTGTCCTTGTTAGTGACCTTAATGTTAGAGGTGTTCACTGCAATATTTTAATTCTATTATCTATCTTTGACCATCTTATTTAAAATAGTTCCCCTTAGCCTGCTTTATTTTTTTAATTCACAGCACTTACCACTGCGTGATACTGTAATATGTGTTTCCTTGTATATTGTTAAACTCCTCTACTAACTGAACTCCATGAGAGCAGGGCATCTGCTTTGTTCTCCACTCTCCCCCTGACCCCCACTGTGCCTAGGAAAGAGCCTGGCATATTAATAGGCTTTCAATAATTATTTATTTAGTGATGTTTCTGAATTTACAAATGTTCACTCACCAAGAGTCAGGCTGTCATTTGAGATAAAGCAAAGAGGTCTAGGAATGTGTTAACTGCTTGACTGTCATACACACATGCATACACACACGCACACATCACACTAAGCCGAAACTGAAGTCTTCAGGAAATGAGTAATACCTAGAGCCAAAGGAACATATTCCTCTGACAAAAGCCTCAGCCAGTGATCAGTAGGAAGAAACAGGGCCAATCATTATAAACGATTTGGAAAGAGATTTGCTGCATTCTATTAAGACTAAAAGAAAAGGGGGAGGAATAGTTGCAAATAAACCAGATGGGGTAGAATGCCATGAAACTTACAGCAGATGGCACTAAAATATTAAACTAACATTTCCTTATGCTCCAAGCTGAGCTCTCTGTTCACGCTGATTAGGGGAGTCAGTCTATTTAAAAACATGCATATGAAAAATGAATCTGGTATTGTTACACCATTCTGCTAAAAACAACTCCAAGCATTAGCATCTAATGTGCTTTCACACAAGCGGTATGTTAATATTATTCAGGCAAGGTTATGTCTAACAAAACCACCTAGAATAGGAGAAAAAAAAAGCTCAGTCTCATGAATCTGTTCAAAAACAAGCTCCGTGTGGTAAAGACGTGAAAATCTGCTTCTCTGATCTCCATAGCGACAGCAGCAACCCTCAGACAGACATTTTAAAAACCAGATTTGTTTTTCTCTTTTCCAAGTACCTTTGCATGATATTTTGGATAATGTTGAAATACAACTGACATTGCATAAGGTGTAAACACACTGCCTGTTCCAATTGCTTCATTATTAGACGGGGTGGCTTGTCATTTTCTCGCTTAACCCACAATGGTGATATTGCTGTCAACAGTGCAGCACCTGGCTCTCTGGGGATGCCCCAGAGACATACTGACAATTGAAAGTCAGACTTAATAGTATTTATAGGCTGGCATGGGCTACCTAGTTGGAGAAGATACTTTCAAGATTTATAAACCATGCAAAGTAATCAGTATCTTATCCATCTGCTTTGCAAATATTATTTAAGGCTTCCACCTAAAAAGAAGCCATAAAATACTCACTTTCTCACTGAGCCTGAGGTATAAAAACTATCAAGTCCCAGTCACCCCCAAAAAGGAAGGGAAATAATTTAAAATAGAACCATGTAAACAGGTGTGCAGTGAAGAATTCTTTCAACTATTCTGTATGCTTGAAGATTTTCATAATAAGTATTGGGAAAAAAGCAAACACATCTGATCATCATATAATACACAAACCAAGGGAACTTTCCACTGTTCCATGTTCTTATTACAGTTAATACAGTTGAAAAATAGAAGAGAGATATTTGTTCGTTGGCTAATTAAAAGTGACCAACCAAAAAATTTAGAGGATTCTTAAAGAAATTTGAATATGAACTGGGCATTAGATGTAACAGTGGTCCTGTGGTTACATAAGAGATGTTCCTATTTTTAGAGATGTACAATGAAGCATTTAGGAGAGGAAATATATTGATGGCTATGACTTAATTTTCAAGTGCTCCCCCCAAATTAGATGAAACAAATGTGAAAAAACGGTAATGACTGTTAAGTTTTGTAGATCTATATTTGGAAGTTCATTATACTATTCCCTCCAATGTATGTATGAAACTTTCTATAATAATCTACTTTAAATATTTTGAAAAAAACAGAAGCATGAGTACTCATTCAAATCACAGGTAACAGTTAAATATTTGAAGGGTCAACCCTAATCTTGCCTTCCTTAAAGGATGATTAAAATATATACTATTTTAAGGATGACAAGTCTTTGTCAGTGCTTCTGAAATACCTTGTGTGGATTTTTGGAGTGAGCTGATGAACAAGTATTTTTGAAAGCATGAAAATGGTGGACAAAGAAGATGAAGCAAAATGCACCAAATAAGCAAGATGTTGCACGAAACCTCCCTAGATGGAGACAGAAATACTGCATAAATCCTGCTCCCTGCCTGCTGCCAGTCTGCCTGCCCGTAGGAGACCAGGCAGACAAGAGACTGCCCTGAACTGGAAGCATGCCAAAGATGCCTTCCCACTTCGGATAACTGAAAGCATGTAACAAAAATGGAAGAGCTTTTTGAGAGAAACAGCAGTCATCTGAAGCATTTCATATAAGAAACAAATAAACCCTCAAGGATTTGTCTATCTACTCTAAAGGGGTAATTCCATGTTTATCATTGTGAGAATGTGGTTAAATCTTGCCCCCAAATGTTATTTCAAATAGTCCTAAAGAATCTGATTGTTCAGAAGGTAGTTTTCCATAAAAATAAATCAGAGGGGTGAATCTTCTTTTTTGTGTACAGTCATGCTTTGGGAAATGAGAAAGAGGCACCCGCAACATTACACGTTTGCCATGAATTCAGTCCCTTTTAAAGGAAAGTAGCCCTAATGGTTATTTCTGCTCAAGCTGCTACCGCACTGGTCATTCTGCGTTGAGAGAAATCTGATCAAACCAGAGTTGGGGGCTTGACCTAAATATTGATGAGGTGAGGTGTGACAGGAGAGCATCAGATGGTGATGAAGCAACCCACTCAGATTCTCCCCATTTTGGAGAACAGGAGTCCTCAGTGCACAGAAGGAGGGCAAGCTGCCGATGGAGCTCAGGTGCATGACCAGGCTGCTGTGGCTGTGATCTGTAGGCCTGCCATACAGCCAGCCTTGGAAGGCCAAGGTGCTGACCCACCAAGGAAAGCCCATCCCTGCTGCCTCATATTCTCCTATATCCTTGGTAACCACCATTACTGACAGTAGCCTGCGTGTATAGCCTTACCTAGTACAGAAAACATGATCCAGTCATGGAATGTGATAATAATTGCTGCCATTTACAATGTGCCAGGTCTTCTACTAACCTAAGCTCCTTAAAAACATTATTCAATGTATTCAATTTAAATTTAAATTACAATTCAAGGGAGTAGGAATTACTAGCCATATTTTGCAGATGAAGCCTGGGAAGTTTTAGGCCGGCAAGTGGTAGACTAGGGTTCAAACCCAAATCTGTCTGATTTCAGAGCTCACGCCTTAATCACTATGTAATACAACCTTAATAACAAATCTTGTTTTTAACTGGGTTCTGCTATATTCAAAACAAGAAGCATTTACTGCAGAAAGTGTCCCCATTTTATAGGGGTTATAAAGTTTCAATAGACTGGTCTTGTACACATTCCATAGGCTCAGCAAAGAAAAGCTGAACACTGGCCTACAGTGATGTCACCTTCTGCTTTGTCAACTCACATCTATTATTGGCTTTGTCAGCTGAACCTCAGAAAGCATCTTTCTCTGCTGACTCTATATGCCCTTTCCTGGGCTGATGATCACTCTAGAAGAACACAGCCAAGAAGTTGATGCTGTTCATGAGTAACAGTAGGGGATACACACACAATGTTCTCTTCCTAACTGGCCTATTATTCTTTTACCTTTCATTGGATTCAATAACATTTAAATGAGCTCTTGGAAAAGAGCACAATCTATAAAACACACTGACATATAATAAAATCCCATAATATACTTCTGTGGCTTCATCTGTGTGTCTGGAGTCACCATTCATTTAGTCACCAAATGTTTATTGAGTCTCTACAAACTTACCAGGCACTATTGTAGGCACTGGAGACACAGCACTGAAAGCAAGTGTGTGATCTCAAAGAGCTTAAAGTCTAAGTGGTAAAGAAAAGCCATAAACAAATAAAAATGCATATTTAATACACTGGGTAATGATAAATGCTATGAAGATCTATAATAAGAGATAATTTGTGCAAGAGGTCTGTGATAAAGACTTGATGCTCATCGAATTTCTCCTATGCCCCATGCATCAAGGGAGAGTCATGTTACTCATTCTGGCCAATGGACCATAAGCAAAAGTGACATGTGTCATTTCTAGGAGGAGGCTTTGAAGAGCTAACGTGCCCCTCCAGCTTTCTCTTCCCCTGACGTGGCAACCTGGGAAGCCATATGTGGATATTCAGTGGCACAGGAGGGAGGGAGCTTGGATCCCTTTGTAATTGGATGAAAAAGAGCCCCCCATCAACTAGCACCTGATTTTGTGTGAGCTAGAAATAAACATTTGTTGAGCTAAGCCATTGAGATCTGGGGGTTTCTCACTGCAGTATGGCCTGACTAATTCAAACTAAGTCAAAAAAGTATGAAATGCTAGAGTCTGGGGGGAGAGAACAAATGGGAGCCCATACACCATGGATGGGGTTAAACTCAGTGGCTGTAAACCCCGGATGGACATTTTAAATCACCCAAGGGATACCAAAAGTACTAATCTACAGATGACGTTATACCCAAAGAGTATGCTCTGGGATATTTAGAGTACGGCCTAAGCATATATATTTTGAGGAAAAAAACTACTCACAGAAGATGATAAATCGGGTCCGTTGGCTTTAAGAAACCTCCCCAGAGACAACCTGTCCAACAATATGCTTCGGAAAGAGCAAATTAGTGAGATCAAGTCAACTTTGTATAAATCTTTGGAAAGCAGCCAATCAAACTGTAGCATATGAAGACAACCCGTAAGATGACTGAAATATTATGAAAGAATTCTTGTACTAAATGAGTAACTGGACTAGATTCTTCCAAAGCTCCATCTCGTTGTAAAATTATTATTAACATAAATATTTAAGTAGTAATAAAATGAGAGGATAATTACTTAAATCATAAAAATTAATCATCACAAGAATCCTGTGATACAGGTGCTATTCTCCCCTTTGAACAAATGAAAAAATTGAAGAGCAGACAGGGTAACTGCCCAAAATCACACAGCTAGTAATAAATGGTAGAACTAGGATCCAAACCCAGCTGGCTCATGATTCCTTGTCCCAGTGAAGAGGGGGATATGCAGTCAAAACAATACAGAGTTTGGAGAAAGTTACTCTAGACAAGGGGCCACGAGAGGGGAAGCACCTTAGGCATGGGCTCAGGGAGTAGCTGTTCTGATTCTAGTTGAGGACCCAAGTCCTTAGAGAACAGAACAGTTCACATGCCGCCAAAGTGTGGGAAATTTCCAATGAAACAATCTACTCTTCTTGCCCCAATTCTATGTTCAGGCAACAATGAGCTGATCTCCACACTGGGGTGGAGTTCTCCTGATACATCTCCAGATAAATTGTAAAGAGGCATTCTGGTTTATACCAGATTCAGATACATTTGTGTTTCAGTACACTTACTACTGAGAACGGAGTCTTGGACTAAGGAAACTACTCCCTAGAGTGGACCAGCTCTAACCTAGGGTGGCTCATTCCTTCAGAGCCTTCTGGAGATCTTCTGTTACACAGAAGGGATCACACACTAGCTCGCTAACACATGAAAAAGAACTGCTTTGTTAAATTAAACCTCTACAGCACATTCTATAAATGGAGAGCATGAAGAACCCCAACGAAACAGGATACAGGAAATGCATTTTTGAAAGGGAAGCAGGGGGAGCTCAGGAGCACTGGGCTCCAAAGTGGGGATCTTGAGTAGCTGAGGGACAGGAACACACCAGTTGTGGGAGGCAGAGAACCCCAAGATACTGTACTTATTTCCCAATTTCGCCTGGGGTTAGCCCAATCAATGGGACTTCTCCAGTTCTCCCAGTGGTCTATGTCACAGAAACTTTTTGTGCTTCTGTTCTGGTGGACCTGATGACCACCACCGGGGCTGTTTCTTACTTTGCAGAACTCCAGAAGGCATCAACACTCACCTTGTGGTTATTAAAGATTTGTTCAGTTTTTATGACAATATTTAGGTAAAGAGCAATAGAACATCTTGAGGACAAGATTGTCATTTTCTAATTTGCTCAGAATTACCTTACCAGTATTTCTAACAGTAGGACCAATTAGCATCAGCAAAGAAGGAGAGGCAAAACATAAAATTGTGCAACTATGGGACATATGGTCCAACATACACTCTAACTGTAGATCTTCTTTCTCAACCTCACCCTTACATCATGAGTTATCATATTAGGATGAGGCTGGCTATGGTAACAAATCACCCCAAAATTTCGGTGGCTTAACATGGGATAAATTTGTTTTGGGGCTAACTTAATAGATCAATGTGAGTGTTCATTAGCGGGCAGCTTTCCTCCTCCAAACAGTCATTCAGGGGCCCAGGTTCCTTCCCTTTTGTCATCCCTTACAGCCTAGAAGGAAGAAAAGGCATAACTGCATCTTAACCACCTTGTCCCAGATGTAACTCACATCACTTCTACTTACATTCCATTGATAACAGTCAGGGTTTAGCTTCATCTACATGCAAGGGGGGCTAGAAAATGCAGTCTCTGACTGAGCAGTCACACCCAGCAACGACTCTACACTATGGAAGAGGAAGTATCAATTTGGTAGAAAGTGACCCATCTTTACTTGTTACAAAATGGGCATTATATAAATCACAAGAACAAATATAATATACAATGGGAGAGATAAAAACTTACAGTTCAAGTGAATGATCTTATGTGTCATCTTAGAGGCAAATCAGTTCGGATTTGACAGATGAACAGTAAGGCTGAAATCTGAAAGCTGTCTCCTTCAAAGAGAACTTTGCCATCAGTCCCTAGGAATTTCCCTATCAACATGGTCTCTGGTGTTTTTGGCCATACTAACAGGATCTGAGGGAAAGATGTGGTCAACAGGAATCAGGTGCTTTAGAAATCAAAGTCAAAGTCAAGATCTTTGGCTTTGGAATTAGAGCATAGATTTGTGGATTATATAAAATCTACCCAAAATTTCAAGATTCTGTTTTCAGAGGAATAAGAAAGGGGCTTTAAAATGTGGACCCCAACAAAGGGAAGAGAGAGAAAATAAAAGGGACAAATTGGCAATGAGGCCATTTTACTTATATCAAAAGTATCTAGAACCAAGTTATTTATGATTTTATTTATGTCTAACATTTGAGAAAACTATGACTCTGTGTAAAATGATTCAACCATCACTTGGCTAACTTAAAATGTAAAAAAAATTAAATCCTCTCCAGGTGACTGGACTGAATTTCCACCTCATTGACCATACTTTCACTTAAACTAGCTGCACTTATTGCACCATTATAAAACTATTTACAGCAATATATGTTTAAGATATGAAATCTTAAATCTCCAAATTCTAAAGCAACTTCACACGGAAAAGCATTTAGGTTTGCTTATAAAGAAGTCAACTATCCAGAAAGCAATTTAGTTGGAAAAGGGCACTGGATGAGAGTCAGGAGATCTTATCTCAAATCCTGGTTCTATCCCTGCAAGATCACCTAGAACAACTGACTGTACCTCAAACCCTGAGTTCAATTTAAAAGAAGGATGTTGATCCAAAAACTCCAGTTAGTATGAAACTTTGGCTCATGAATCCTATATACTATATTTTTTGGCACAGGCCAAATGGCCTAGCTTAAAATTAACTCTGGTAAAAACTAACAGGTTATTTGGACCTCTGCCCTTGTGCTTATTCCAAAGAAAATATGGATGAATGATAATGTAAATCATCAATCACCATATAAATGGTCCAGCCATGTGGACATTGTAAAATCATTCAAAGATATGACAATATTTAGCTAAGTAGCAATAGAACATCTTGAGGGCAAGATTGTCATTTTCTAATTTGCTCAGAATTACCTCACCAGTATTTCTAACAGTAAGACCAATTAGCATCAGCAAAGGAGAGTACAAAGGAGAAAGGTACAGAGAAGGAGAGGCAAAACATAAAATTATGCAACTATGGGACATATGGGACATAACCCAGGAGATCTGTAAGTTTCAAATCCTGGTGGTTTGAGATGGGGTTAAAAAGTAGAGGTTGGATATTTTCATCACAACCACTGGATGGCAACAGACATTAACGGTGAGTGGGGAAAATCAATATGAAAGCCATTCTTCTGCTTTACTTGATTTCCTCTGTGCTTTTAGACATAGCATTAAATTTCCTAGAGTTGCTAGGGGAGGTAAACAAAAGTGAGTTTGGAAGTAAAAAAAAAAAAATAGTTTTGGAAAACATATTCTGCTTTTGCAAGTGCTCTGTGTGTAGGTAAATCCCCCAGGATTTCAGTGTTCAGCCAAGAGTTGTAAGAAAATGAGGCCCAGCCAGAAGAGAAGAGATAAACCAGAATACTGTTGTCTACCAGAGTATGCAGCTTTGAACTGAATTATTTATTAGTGGTAGTGAAATTTTTGATCTTGTGTAAGAAGATTAAGCTTGCTATTCCCCATTTGTGACTGCAAGTGTAGAGCTCAACCCCACCCTCAGGACTTCTCCCTCTCTCATGATTCTCCAAGCTATGGACAGAGGCAACCTGGAGGACTCCTCTAACCCAGGAGGCCCCAAACTACTGGGAACATGAATGGTTATCTCTCTGTGTCCTTGCTAACCCTATTAAGTTCTCTGTTGTGGGGTGGGGAGATAGTAGGAGCATCCTCCAGAGTGAGCTGGTAAGGCCAGGGTATGCTCACGTTATCTTCCCTCTACTTCTCCTACGAGGAGGTGGAAGTCTCAGAGTTAACAGTATAAATTTCATTCTAAACCCCACACATAAGCCATTTTAACTAACATTTAAACTCAATCAGAAAACCCACCTTGCAGGATTCTGGCTCAGGCCCTGGAAAAAGATGGGACACTAGAGGAAAAACCTGCCAAAGATAACTCTGAGGGCTTTGACATATCAGCCTCAACACAGTCCCTAGAACAATAATTCTCAAATTCTGGTGTGCCAAGTATTCACTGGGGAGCCACTTAATGAAGCAGATTCCTCAGCCCCTTCCTAGGAGATCCTGGGGTGAGCCTAGGAATCTGTATTTTAACAAATGGCTTATGATATAAATAGTTCACCAACCACACTTTGAGAAACACTGTCTAGAAAAACAAATGGTTCCACTGAGCCCCCAATTCACTCTCCCTGTCATATGCCCCCAGTTTCCACAAGAAGAGAGAAGAGTCCTGGATCAATGCTTTACCTGGCAGAAGAGGACCACTTTCTCAGGCCTAGGTCATTTAAAACCCAGAAGGACCATTACAGAGATAGGGTTAACTCAGGAAGCACTGAGTAATCACAGATAAAGACAATGGTCAACTGTAGGCTTGAGCTGAAGTTAACTAGACCCAGTGGTATGCTTGTCCTCACTTTAGACCCTAGTTTGAGTGCCTGCCTTAAACTGCCTTTTCTCTGACTTTAACCTCTGCTCTCTGGCAAGACTACTGTCTTTCTTTTGTCTGTTACTGTAATTTTGATCCATATTTGGAACTGCACTTTAGACTCCTGAAGCTTTTGTGAGTTCCTGGCCCTAGCCAAACTTACACTTAATTCTTTTTAAAAAACCAACTTGCTGTCCACCATCCCTGCCTACCTCACTATATGTCTTATTTAACCTCCACAAGTACCATATTTGACCCTCATCTAAGCTCCAGTCTCAGCCACTCAAATATCACTATCACCAAAACACATTAATGACCATTATACTCCCAGATGTTTGGCCATGAAAATATACTAGATATACAGCTCAACCTGTGAGAGAATACTTCAGTGCCAGCACAACCCAAATGGATGACTTTCCAATAGCAGACATAAAAAACTGGGCTCAATGACTAAAGAAACAGCATCTAAGTTTGGGGTATTTTTCCTATTGTAAGTATTTTTGCATCTACTTATAACGATTCTGGTGACAAAAATTGAAATATAATTTGAGAGATGTTGGGAATAAAGTCACCCCCACCACCGATCCAATGTATCAGTAAGTCCTATTAAGTCAATCTCCAAAATATACTTTTTAAACCCATCTATTCCTCTCCACCTTCATTGCTACCTCCCTCTCCCAGACACCACCATCTCATGCCTTAACTACTATAATGGCATCTTATGATGAGTAGGATAAAGACTAAACTCTGCACCATGGTCTGGGCATGAAAGGGCACTGCCAACCTTCCAACCCCATTTTTCCCTTTGCCTACCACACTCTAACTATAAAGACTTTTTTTTTTAGTTTCTAGAATGCTCCCAGAACTTTCCTGCCTGTGGCTTTTGCATTGTCTATTGTCCAGAAGTTTTAAAAGTTATCTCTTGCCACAGCTGATTCCTCAGTTTCCTCCTTCTCTGACCTTCTGATCTAAGTTCCACTATCACCAGGTACTTGCTCAAGAGAACACGTCACTCTGTTGATTTCCTATTTAATGTCAGCCCCGCACCCACCCAAATGTAAGCCCTGCAAGGGACGGATTCATGTCTGCTTTGGTCATTACTATATTGCTAGTGTCAGGCAGGCAGTATACCATATTGGTTGAATCAAAGGAAGGATGAATGAATGAATGGGTAAGGTCTTGCTTGGGCGGGGCTGGCATAACCTTGGGTAAAATTTATGTTATCTGTGTTACAGCAGTGGTTTGTGGGGTTACAAAGATAGAATCCAGAAGTGCAGAGACCATAACTGTGAGTATCCCACGCAGACTTTAGAGGAAAATGAAGTTAGCATTTGAAAGGAGGGGAGAACCCCCTGGAGCCAGTATTGGTGCTGAGAATTAGAGGTATGTGAATTATACCCTCCAAGCCTCATGACTGCATTGGTAAGCAAGGATGATTTATGTGAAGGAAAAAGGGACTAGATAGAGAATCAGGATCACCATCTAAATAGGGCCATTATTTCTTAGAGGCACCAAAATGTCTCCCATCTGTGAACTCTACCTCTACAGGCAATTTTGACTTGGATCCATCTTAGGAGCTAATCTATGCCCCACTCTGTGCCCAGGCAACATTTACTAGGGAGTTGGGGGGTTCATTGTGTCCCCAAGGAATTGGCATCAAAATATTACAACAACCGGGCTTCCCTGGTGGCGCAGTGGTTGAGCGTCTGCCTGCCGATGCAGGGGACACGGGTTCGTGCCCCGGTCCAGGAAGATCTCACATGCCGCGGAGCGGCTGGGCCCGTGAGCCATGGCCGCCGAGCCTGTGCGTCCAGAGTCTATGCTCCGCAACGGGAGAGGCCACAACAGTGAGAGGCCCGCATACCGCAAAAAATAAAAAAAAGTAAAAAAAATTACAACAACCATTTTGGATCTATATATACATCCAATAGGTGAAGTGTCAAAAATATCTGTCCCTTGAAATAGTAAGTGCTGGGTCATCAAGATTTGGAGCAATTCTCTTCAAGACTGAGAAGGAAACCTTCCCAGTGTCCTGAAGCCGCCATTTAAAAAACAGACCAATATGCAATCTGGGACAATGCTAACCTTGTGACTGTTTCAGAGTAAAAGCCAATGAGGTGAACTGGCTACTGGCAGCCTCATTCTGTGATGCCTAAACCAGGAGAGTACCTTCTATCACTGGGCAGAGTCTCATAAAAGTAGCTTAACTGCTTTGAATAATATAAGATGGAAGGTTCAGTGCCCCCATCTAAATATTTACACTGCATACAACCTCACAGAAGCCAGACTTTATCCAGCAGTTACTGGTCCATCTTGTTGAAAGCTGGCATGGGGGAAGCAGCTACAATTGAAGGGGCATAAGTCCTTATGCCGATTCTGAAACCTGCATTGTGAAAGAAAGATACTGTCCAAAGATCTTTATGGCTTGATTCACTAATTCAGTCTCATGGAAGCACATAAATATGGGACTAGAGCATAACTTTTTAAAAAATTACAGGTAGAAAAGTAAATGGGTCACACTTATTTTGGTTCTCTCCAAAATATTTTAGGACAGAAGCAATATCTGATATAATAATGAAAAGTAATAATAAATATCATAAATGCTAGGTCTATCTGAGAAGACCTCCATCTGGGAGTCTTCTTGCAAATCACTTCCCTATAAGGAGATAAGCTTCTCCCTGCCACAGGGGGCTAAGCCCTGCAAGCTCTAGCTGCTGTAGCTGGTGCCCAGAGAGAAAAGGTGCAGGGGCCCACCTCCCAGGGCACAGGAAGGGATGGAAACAGCTGAGTGCCCCCTCAGTCCCTCTCACTAAAAAACACCATATGCCCAGGGCATGCTCACCAAGGTGTTTTACACTATAGGTCTGGGTTGCTTAGCTCATCTGCTTACAACAAAAATTCTCTTTGGCATGCTTATTGAAAGTGCAAGTTTACGCCCATCCTGATTTTGTAGTTCTGGGGCAGGGGCAGAGCAGGAACCTGCATTTTCAGTCAGCACTTCAGGAGATTGTGAGGCACCCGGTGCCCAGGCAATACTTTGGGAAGCACTGGCTTAAACCAGTATTTCTCAAACTGGGGTCACTGGATGCCTTGTTGAAAGTTTCAAATAGATAACTTTTGCATTTTGTACTTTGTTTTCGATAATTTTTCAAATATTAAGAACATCCTGGATTATCTGGATGATAATTTTATAACCAAACACTACCGCAAGACTTCCACTAAAGTTTTACAATCAGGTTGTTCCTCTAACTTTGTCTCAAGCCAATGAGTCTTTACTCAGATCCAGACCTGATCTGAATATCCACACCACAGTAAAGGCTGAATGATATCGTTCATTCACTCAGGAAGGGAACAGAAGAAGGAAAGGAGCAGATTTTGACAAATAACATCAGTGTACTGAATTGGAGGTGTGGGGGGTGGTCTATAGAATGTCCAACAAAGAGTGAGGAAAGGGGCTTGGAGCCCAGAACAAAAGATTCTCCAAAGCCAGAGATCTGGGAGGTGCTACACATGAGGCAGTGGCTGAAAACCTGTGTGGATGAGAGCAAGGAAACGAGGGACAAAGGAAGACAGGGAAAGAACTCGGGGCTAGACAGAGGAATTGGAAGGAAGGTAGCAAAAGAGATTGGGAAAGAGGTCAGAGACTGGGGGGATAACCAGGTAGGAGAAACATCAGGGAGATAAGGGAGGAAAGTTTTGAGACGAAGAGAACAGTCTCCATGTGAGTCGGTATTATCCCTGATTTTACCACTAAAAGAAATAAGTTGCAAAAGTCTGTCCAACATGATATCACTTGTGCAATAAAAAATTGTGATACATAAAGAAAATTTCTGAAAGGAACAAGAACAACAACAATAAAACAGAAGCCTGTGGTTATCTCTGAGACTTAGGAATGTGAGGTTGGAGTAGGGGAACTTTAACTTTTTATTTTGTACCATTTCTTACAATTTAAATTATTATTTTGAACATACATTATTTTCTCGCTGTTTTAAGGACTGTTCAGCAGTATGACATTGAAGTACCAGGAAGAACAAGAAAGATGAGACTGAAAAGAGGTCTTTTGGGGGGTAAGAAGGTTGTCGTTGGTGACCTTCATCAGAACAGTTTCAGGTTGGAATGTGAAAGCTGACTGCCATGGTCTAAAACATTGCTTCTCAAGCTTCAATGTGAATAGGAATCACTAGGGGACCTTGGTAAAATGCAGATTCCAATTCGGTAGGTAGGTCTGGGAAGGACCCTGACATTTCTAACAGGCTCCCATATGATATCCACATGGCTGGCCTAACACTATGCTTTTGAATTGCAAGGAAAAGTAATCAGAATGCAGGGAATGGAAGTGAGTACCCAGAGACCACTATTTCCGAAAGAATGTGCCCTAGAAGATGAACCCTACAGCACACTCTAATAAAAGATTCTGCAATAAAATAGGTCTGGAAATACCACACACCCATCCTGATGAGTCACACTGGGTATTAGTGTTTTATTGAGAATTTTTAATTGGCTTTCACTTAGATGTTCCTAACAGGGTTAACCTTGCAACAATGAAAACTTATCTATCCTATCATGTTCATGATAAGCCATCCTAGAGGCTATGAGGAAGCAGAATGATAGGGTAGCAGGAGCTCAGGGGGTGCACAGAGAAGGGAAACTGGAATATGACGAACCAAATCTTGTCTTCAGTGAAACTGCAGCAGAGGTCTCCAAAAGGTAAGAAAGGTCCAAAAACAGACCTTGTTAGGGCATGTGCACACCAGTAAAGCCTGACGTTCCTTGACAGTATGTGCTTTGATGCCGTCAGATATTTGCCAAACCTTATTCTAAATATTTCTGGACCTTTCTAAAACTTGGCCCAGCATCAGCAGAATAACTCCAAAGTCAGGGAGATGAGCATACTTGCGAATGCATGAATCTGAATGCATTTATACTGCCAGAGCCTTCAGGAAACCACAGAAGCTGACCTGACCTCACTGCTGAGGGGAGTCACACTTGACTTGAGCACAATCTTACTGTCCACTGACAGTGATTAAGAACAGCATGGCGATGGCTGGTCAACACTGATCCTCCCACCTGCTGAGATGGAGCAGGGAGACCAGAAGAACTCAGGGCTCCAATAACCTGCTGGCAGCGCTGAGTCATCTGCCCAGAACCTTCAGTGCTTGGCTGCCCCAGGGCCTTTTAGACTCTCTTCATAGATAATGAGGCTGAGCGCTAAGTTTCGGTGGGAGACTGGATTTCAAAGGATCCCTCAGTGCAGAGGAGAGCAGAGGCTATTCACCCTGCCATGACTTAATTATTTGAAAAGACTGCCACTTTCTCCTTTCTAACGTCTAACTTGGCAGCAGAGGGTCCAAGCCTTATGAGGCAACTTGCACAGAGATTAGAATGACACCAGAATCAGCCATTAAATATGCTCTGAAGCCTTTGCATTAACAGCTGTAGTATTCCATCACCTTAGCTCTTCATCAGATGTCTGGTCACTTGGTCAGTTCCAGCTGTCAAACTTGTCTCTCAAATATACTAACGAGGGAAATGGGCCTGCACAATACCATTTTCTCTTTATTAGCCTTCAGATTTACTTACTTTTGAGGATAAATATATTTGAGCAGCACTCTGCACATGGTGACTATTTCACTATGGGGACACTAGTTAGGGGATAAAATGGAAACACATGCGTGTTACAGTACAGTGATATGAAACTATATTCCGAATGACTCAAGCTCTCCTGCTTCAGGACCACAGGGAACTGCAGGTTGTTCAGGCTAATGCTGTTTCCCAAAGCTCCCTGAAAGCTGCAGGGCCCTTTCCCACCACAGTCAAGAGTGGTAGCAAAAGAATCCAAATTAGTTCTAATATTCACCCAACAAATACACATTCCTACTGTTAAGTTTGTCACAGAATAGCCTCCCTATTGCACACACTAAATACACTTTAAACTCTCAGGGATAAGTTATTTGGGAAATCAGGAGTCAATTATATCAGCCCCAACATGATGCCACATGTCTAGGCCTCCGGCAACATGCAGCAGGGTTATCTTTTTATTACATTCCTCCAGTTTCCCCCTTTCCAATGTGTTAATTTTAAAGAATTTAGAAGCCAGCTTCCAATCTATAATGAGAAAGTTTTTGTCCTCTATTTTTAGATGAGGCACTTTAATTGCTACTAACATCATTGAAGTTAGCATATAAACAGGAAGGAGAGGGTGTACTCTCAGACTCATTTATCCCCAAAAGGCAAAATACTTCTAAAAAAACAGAAAGCAGAGGAGATGGGTAAGAGGGGACCTTGAACAGAGTTGTGCTTTTAGGGTTTGTTTTCAAGTTCCACCTGGATGTTCTTCTACCCAGCATCTGGGAAGAGACTGTCTATCTTCAATGTAGCCCATTAACTAGACTGTGCAGGGCCTAATTTATTCATCTGACTCTTTCATTCCTTTCCTGAATTCCATTATACAACTGCAATCCGGTGTGGGGGATGACTTGGGGGGAAGAGTGCCTGGAAGACAAAATAATGACTTCCATTTTTTCTGCATTTGAAGACTTCATTCAACTCAAGATTTCTCATAGAAAAACTATAATGGCCAGATTAAAATCATTCTAAGTTAAAAGTGACTTTAAAATTAATTAGTCACCTTAGGCCTTGCTTAGGCACAGGAGAAACCCTGGGACTAACTTCCGTCCCTGTCTTTCCTGGCTAGCTGGGACACAAAAACCTTATCAAGGCCCAAATTCCTTGCTGGTTTTGTCATCATTGTTGTTGTTTTGTTTGTTTTTTGGTAAGAGAAAGGATGGCACTGAGATGCTCTTGGCCCATTTAAGAAAGAAGTTTGGCAAAATGGAAGTGCTAATGGTGGGTTCCAGCACCTAGAGGGACTGTAGCCACATCCCATCACTGAGAGGGTGGGAAACTGGAAATGAGACTGGACAATAACAAAACCCCATCCCTTCCCAAGTGAGGAAACCCAGTCCTGGAACGAAAGGAGGGACACATTCACTCCATTCAGGAGATCTTGGAATGTACACAAAACCGCTCATTATTGGAGATGCTCTGGTTCAGCCAGCCCAGAGCAGCTCGGAGCACGTGTTTCTTCCATGGAAGCCCCAGCTGCGAATCTGAATCCTCTCATCTATTCCCCACCCGCCTCGGAATTGTTCTCCGGTCGATTGTTTGACCAGCTAGGACATGACTACAGGGCTAAGGCAGAACCACCTCCCTCTGCTGAATATCTCAGAGCACCCAGGCGAGAACAGTAAGCAAGACAAGCTACTTCAATCAAGAAAGCTGTCACTTTACCTTGTTGCTTATTGAGAAACAGCAGAGGAGGCACGACGCCTGGACCCTGAGGCCCAGGGCCCTTTGTGGCCTGGGAGCTCTGGTCGTAACTCGCTGCTTCCACAGGTGTCCGTGGCACTGCAGGCCCCTCGGGCGCAGGGGCTCCGTCTCCAGAGGGCAGCTCGGAGCAGACTTGGGGGGCGGCCGAAGGGAATTTGAGGAAGGGCCCCGGCTCCGCCAGGCCCTGCCGGTTGTGGGCGCGCTCCTCAGCCCGGGTGCCCGGCTCCTCCCGGATGGCATCCAGGGCGCCCGGCTTCATGGGCGGCGAGTCCTGCTCCCGTTTGGGACTCTCCTCCGAGGCGGAGGAGGCGTCACACGACTCGATGATGAGCTCGCTGTCCAGCTCAGCCTCACGCTCCTCCCTCAGGATGCTGTACTGGATGGACGGAGAGGCCGGCGACGGCGGCGGGCCACCCACATGACCAAAGGTCACGTAGCCCGAGGGCAGAGCGTCCTCAGCGGCCAGCGGGTCCTCGGACACCAACTCGATCTCCGAGTCCCCCGACTCTGCGCTGCTGGCCTCGTGGTCCAGGGGGCTAGGGATGGTGGGCAGCCCGGACCTGGCCTTGGCCTCCGGCCTGTCGGCCACCTGGCCCGCTGGCCGTGGACTCTCCGTTGTTTCGAAGGACAACCCCTTTGCTTCCTTAATGGCAGTGATCAGCTCATCCTCGGAGATGCTGCATTTCCCCTGGGATTCTGCAGCAGATGGTTCTGTCGTCCCACAGAGTGAGAAGAGCCAAAGAGGCACACACAAGGACAAGACAGATGGACAGAAAAAGAAGAAATAAAACAAAATTCCATTAGGGGAGGTATTTTCTCGTTGCTTAAAAAATACATATCTCATTAGCACAAAAATAGTGTTTCCAGGGCTATGCTGGAAAGACAGGCCACCTGAACTAAAAGGCTAATTACTGTTATGGCCCAGTTAATCAGTGTTTGATATACCTATCTATCTTAATCTAGCTATTTTTAAAAATGACCCAGCAATTTCTTAGCGTTAGCACCTCGTTGGTTTTTCTGTTCCAATGTGGGAAAGATTCTAGAAGTCATGGTTTTGATTTCTAATCCATTCTGTGACGAGAGTTTTCCAGTTTCACAGATTTCATTAGATAATGCAATGTATATAACTCTCTAATTTGGCCCACCAATGTCAAAAAATCTGAAATCATCCATTATTCCTTGTCTGTTTCTGTTCATATTCCCTACTTCAATAAGACAAAGAAAGCTAATTTGGATCCTTGTATACAACTTGACTTCTAAGCTTTACATTTCCCATAAGAATCAATACTTTTACTCCCTTTTTAGTGAAAAGTGTAACAAAGTGAAGCAATATAATAGATAGTTTTTGCCAATTCCACCAAGCAGGCTGTGCAGATTACCATACTGCACAACCCCACAGGGCTTCTAGTGGTGGAGCCCACTGTCATTCTTTTTCATCTCTTCACCTCCTCTTGAGAAGAACAATACCCAAGAGTCAACCCCTGTCTACTGGGTGAGTGCCTGCCTTCTGTCTGACGTTTATCCAGATGGCCCCCAAACCTCACCAGCAATCTTACTGATATTTCTATCTTAATTGAAATTACCTGGGATCGCCATGACAACAATTTTCAGGAGCTTGGTTCTCCCCTTGCCCATGCAGCAGGGCCTTATTTCAGAATATTCTAGACAGTGATTTCTGGCCCTTTTGTAAGCAAGAACCACTTGTCATTTCTCCAAAGCTCTGAGGTCACTGGGAGGGATATAGGAGGGGTAAGAGGTAGACTATCCATGGCTAAGTAATCTGTCAATTTAGGACTGTGGGAGAACCCCAATGGATAAAACATTTTACATTTGTCTAATTCTCTATAAAGCTGAATTGATTTTATCCTTTATCCATGTATCATTCATTCATCTGTTATTTATTGAGAACCTACTATGTGTCGTCACTCTTTTAGGCACTTGGGATGTATCAGTGAATGAAACAGGAAACAAAATCTCTGCTTATATTCTAGTGGGAGGAGAACACAATACACAAACAATACATGTAATAAATAAAGTATATAGTATGTTAGAAGATGTTAAGTGCTATGGAAATAAAAAAGTAGAGTAGGGTAATGGAATCAGGAGGGCTGTGACAGGGTGGGGATGAGTTTGCAATTTTAAATAGGGTAGTCAAGGTAGGCCTTACTGAGAAGGAAACCGATATTCAACACTTGAGAAGGTGAGTGAGGGATTCATGAAGATATCCAGAGGAAAAGCATGCCAAGCAGAGGGAACAGATAGTACAAAGGCCTGGAGGTGGGAGCCGCAATGATTTATAGATATCACAAGGAGGCAGTTATGTCTGGGGCAAAGTGAATAAGGGGGAGAATAATAGGAAAAGAGGTCAAATGCATTCAGGGAAGGGGGATCATCATGTAGGATCTCATCAGGCTTTTATTTTGAGAGAAATGAGAAACCATTGGAGGGTTTCGAGCAGAGAAGTGATATGATCTATGCTGTTGTTTTTCTTAATAACTTAAAACAACAACATCCTCATTATTTGCACACTATTTATGTGTAAAAAGATTTACTGCATGATCCCAAACTCTATTTTTATAGAAGTTAGTTCTGTAATAAGTCATGCACATAGTTCCTTGATATGATTACAAGCAGCATGAAAGTATAAAAGCTACATTAATTCCCACTGGTAGGCCAGACGGAGGAGGAAGATGATAGGGAGTAGAGGCTAGTGTGAATGGAGGAACAGCCTGTACTTCCAGAGTACTATCAGTAGCTACATCGTCACAGCTCCACTTGTCGAGCATCTGCTGGGATAGAGGCACTTCACATATGGGGCTTCGAGTCTAGTGGCAGTAGGTTAAGTGACTTGTCCAAGGTCACTGTACTGGTTTTTCTATCTTTGCCCCCTTGGACTTATTCCCATCTTTCTCTGCCCTGTTCTCTGTTCTGAGAGGCTGACCTACATAGAAGGCATTACCTGGAATTGCTTCCCCTCTAGTTTCTGGTTGTTTTCAGCCAATAGGAATCATAGGAGGAGGGGGTGGAGAGAAATGTTAGGGTATTTATACCTGTTGCTGCTTCTGAAGCTCCAGGTTTTGGCAGGCTTTGGGAACGCTGTTCCCTCCCCTTCCTCCTTCGGGTCCAGGGGTGCTAATAGATCCCTAATATTGCCAGTCCTTGAGTGCTTTACCATCTTTTGTTTGTTCTCTTAACTGTCTTTACACATTTGTAAATAGCTACCTCTTTAAACCGTCTTCAGTTACAACCTTTGAGCGTGTCACTTTGTTTCCTCACAGGACCCTGAATGATATAGCCATGTGGCTAGAAATGACTCGGCTTAAATTTGAACTCAAGTCTTTATGTTCCATGTGTTTCTCACTGTATCATGCTACATCTGTTCAAAAAGGGGGTGGGGTCTCAGTAGGGCAAATTATATTTTGGAGAATGAGACAAAGAGGAAAAGTGAGCTGCATAACCACATACAAAAGAATGAAGCTGAACCCCTACCTCATGTCATATGTAAAAATTAACTCCACGTGGATCCAACCTAAATATATGAGCTAAAACCAGAAACTCCAGAAGAAAACACAGAAATGAATCTTCATGACCCTGGATTATACAGTGGTTTCTTAGACATGACACCAAAAATATAAACAACAAAATAAAAATACACAACTTGGAATGCATCCAAATTAAACACTTGTGCGTTAGAGGACAACATCAAGAACGTAGAAGGACAACCCACAGAATGGGAGAAAATTTTACAAACCATATATCTTATAAGAGACGTGTATCTAGAATATGTTAAAATTTATTACAACTCAGTTATAAAAAGACAAATAACCCAGTTAAAAAATAGGCAAAGGGCTTGAATAGACATTTCTCCAAGGAATATTTACACGTGACAAAAAAGCATATGAAAATATGCTCAACATCATAATGCACCAGAGAAGTGCAAATCAAAACCACAGTGTGTTACCACTTCACACTCACTAGGATTGCTAGAATAACAAAGTCAGAGAGTAACAAGTGGTGGAAAGGATGTGGAAAAATAGAAACTCTCACCCACTGTTGGTGGGAATAAAAAATGGTATAGTTGCTTTGGAAAACAGTCTGGCAGTTCAACTATTTAGTTACCATATGATACAGAAATTCCACTCATAAGTAGAGAATTGAAAACCTATGTCCATACAAAAACTTGTACACAGTGTTCATAACAGCATTATCCATAACTGTCAAAAAAGCGAAACAACCCAATGTCCACTAATTAATGAATGGATAAGTAAAATGTGGTATATCCATACGCTGGAATATTATTTGGCCATAAAAAGGAATGAAATACTGATACATGCTACAACATGGCTAAACCCTGAAAACAGTACGCTAAGTGAAATAAGCCAGTCACAAAAGACCACGTATGACTGGAAAGTTAAGCAGACCCCTGATCATAGAAAGGCCTGGAAGCTAGTTTAAAAGTCAATATTTTATCAGGAAGGCACTGGCGGGTCCTAGAAGGGTCAGGATGAACTTAGGAAAGAAAGAATAAAAGAAGGATGACCCATTAAGAGGATACTGCAATAGTCAAGGGGAGGAATTATGACAACCTAATGAGTTGTAGTGGTCATAGGGATGGAAAAGAAAGGATAATTCAAGAGACACTGAAGAGAGAGAAAGCACAGACTTGGGGTCTGCTTCACGTGGCAAGTGAGAAAGAAATGGGGGGTGGTGTCAAAGATCACTCAGAAACAGTGAGCCTGGGTGAGTATAATGAATAGGAATTCCATACTCAGAAACATGGAAGTCAGAACAGTGAGCTGTTTTGATGGGCCAGGGGAAGAAAGTTCTCATCCTGGATATTTCATCCCTTTCCATAGCACACATCCTTCCAATTTCTCATGCTGGCAGCCTCTGTCTAACCATACAAACTGCCAGGACTGACCAAACTCCTACTGTACAACATTCCTAGGAGACCACGAAGCAGGCAGGCAGGCTCTTGGGCTAAGAGGACCACAGGCGACCCTGCAGGGTAGCCTGCCTTGTGTGCAAACCGGCCTGATGCTGCATCATTCAGGAGACAGGGTGGTGCCCACTCATTCTGCACAACTGGGTGCCCCTGGGTGGCTCTGTATGTGTATGTGATGATTTCATTAACATCTGTCTCTTCACCCTCCCCCACTCTCCCTGACCCCAGACTGAAAGCATCATGAGGGCAAAGGGCAGCCAAGGTGTTTGTTCACTATCATATCCCCAGCACCTAGTGCAATGCCTGGCACATAGGAGGTACGCAACAAACAGAGCTCATGTGAGGACTACCTCAGATCTTAGAACAGTGGTTCTTCATCAGGTGTATGGCTCAAAACTGCCCTCAGAAATTCTGACTTGGGCTTCCCTGGTGGCGCAGTGGTTGAGAGTCCGCCTGCCGATGCAGGGGACGTGGGTTCGTGCCCCGGTCCGGGAAGATCTCACATGCCGCGGAGCGGCTGGGCCCGTGAGCCATGGCCGCTGAGCCTGCGCGTCCGGAGCCTGTGCTCCACAACGGGAGAGGCCACAACAGTGAGAGGTCCACGTACCGCAAAAAAAAAAAAAAAAAAAAAAAAGAAATTCTGACTTAGTAGAAGTAAGTCTGAATGGGGCCCAGGCATCTGCATTTTGTAACTCTAAGGGTGATTCTAAAGATCACCTCCAGTTAGGGATGGCAGATTTAACAAATAAAAATACAGGATACCCAGTTAAATAGGAATCTCTGATAAACAATGAATTTTTTTAGTATAAGTATGTCCCATGAAATATTGGTATTTTTATCTGGTAACCCTACCTCTAGCTGAAAACCACTGTGTTAGAGCATTCAGAAAAGAAGGCTCAAGGATATTGCTTTATTTACTCAAGAGTAAGGATGGTATCAGACAGCTGTGGGGTGGGAGGAAAGGGCCTGATAAGTTTCATCTTGGGTAAGTAAAAGTACTACTTTAAAAAAAATCATCTTTATTATGAGTGAAAGGGGACTCAGTATATAGTGTAGACATTGCCCTCCATTCTTAAAGTGAAGTAAAAGTTTAACAAAGTGCTAGGAGGAATCAGGAGAAAATTTAGAACAAAACAGAGGTTTTCCTACCCTTGTTAAAAACTTATGGGCCTCTAGCTAAGACACTAGTTATGTGTCAGGTCTGACACAGCAAAGCTAGAAACAGTCGTTGAAAATAATTAAATAGAATATAGAAACTGAGGAGGTTAGAACCACCCCACATGGGGAGATGTGTTTGCTGCTGCTGCTAATTTTGAATGATATAATTCAGATTGATAAAATGGAAGGTGAACATGGGCCAGTCTACCAAGTTGCAGATGCCAGTGAACAACCATGAACAATGCTGCCATTCAGGCCTCCCCTTTGCTCCCAGCTCATTCTCCACTCATCTTCCAGAAGGATCTTTTGAAAACACAAATCTGATTCTGCAGCTCTTCCCTTCCTTCTCCCCACTGCAGCCACACTGACCTTCTAGCTGCTCCTGGAACACACAGGACATTCCCAGCTCCGGGCCTCTGCACTGGCTGTCTCCTCAGCCTGGCATTTCTTCCTCAGGTGTCTATAGGGCTTGCTCTCTCACCCCATTCAGGTCTCTGCTGAAAACCATCAGCAGGGAAACGCGTTTCCTCATGGCCACCCCATCACCCTCTTACATTCTATCTTGCTTTCTTTTTCTTCATAACCATTATAACGACCTGATATTACATTATTATTTATTTGTATGTAAGTCTTCTCAATTAGAACGCAAACTCCATGAATGCAGGAAACTTGTTATGTTTCACCACTGTATCCCCAGTGGTATGGAGTAAATGGTCAATACATATTTGTTAAGTGAAAGGATGAATGAATGAATGGCATCATTTCCCAGATTAAAACCCTCCAATGCTTTCCCATTGCATTTGGAACAAAATTCAAATTCTTTATCCTCGCATGTGAAGCCCTGAATGATCGGGGCCCTGTCTACCTCTCCAATTCTGTTCTATGCTATACTCCTCCCTTGCTCCTTTCGACCATCTTTCAGTTCCCAAATAATACAGCCTTGGGGCCTGTGTATTAGTTGTCCTCTGCACCTGGGGCCCCTCTTAACCCCTCTCTGAATTGTGGGCTTCTTCTCATTCAAATCTCAGATCACATGTCACCTTAGAGAGGCCATCCTTGACCCTCTCACACCCAACATTCTATCACTCTTCACAGAATTCATACCCCATGAAATTACACTATTTATTTATGTGCTTCCTTTTATTGACTTCTCCCACTAGCAAGTAAGCTCCGTGAGGGCAGGGACTTTACACATCTTGTTCACTGTTCTCTGGTGCCCAGCACATGTCTGACACATTGAAGTCACTCAATAAGTATTTTTGAATAAAAGAATAAATTTTCAAAATGGGTAGGAGAATTACAGACCTCATCGATGCAAGGAAACAGCAACAGTTTTCAGAGTTTAAACTGATTTACTTTTTATTGCTTATTTCTTTTTAAGGGACACTGGTGTGGTTTTATGGTGGCCTCTTGATTATTGTCCTTTCTGAGGATAACACCTCAAATAACATCCATGACCACCATAATATCTTTCTAGGTGTTTGTGTCAGAAACAACATGCTGCTGATGGGCCAGTGGTCTGGTGCATCAGGGCACTTACTATAGTTTCCTAAAATACTTCACTTGTATTCATCACTGATCTTTGCTTAGAAGAAACTTTCAATATTTAAGCTGTAAGAATTTTTACCTCCGTACCTCATGGTACATTATTTAATATGATGAAAATAATTAAGTATGTTGAAGAAAGTTACAAAATGTAATAATCTATTGGAATTGAAGAAAGTATATTAGACTCCTTGCTTAAGCTTTAGGGTCTGCGGCTAAAACTGTCCTAAATTAGATCTTCTTCTGATTCATAATTCACATAATTAGGATTATTCCCCAAAGTCAGTTGATAATTCCTTATTTATTAAACAGTGAAAAACTCAATTCCTTCTCTTTAGGATGCTTTCCTTTTCCTCAGTTTCTATGTAGGATTACATGTAATTCTTTGTTTGTCTTACCTGTCAGCACAGGAAATGGCAGAGTGAATCAAGACCCAACAGATGTAATAAAGCCCCAATCCTCCAGTGTCTATGGGCACAGTGTCACATGGTACCAGGGGCTCACAAGATGGGGAGGGGGGAGTTAGGGTAACCTCTTGGGATAAAAAAGACAAGGAGAAAAGCCTCAATGACAAACCGAGTCCTCCTATCTCTCCTATTAATTTTATTCTTACGTGTTCTCATATGACTCAGGTGTTATGGTGTGGGATGTGTGTGGAGAGAGGAGCTGAACATGAGAGGTAATTGTGTAATGGGACAGGGGACTTTCTCTTTCTGGAACAAACCTTACTTAGAATGTTTATTTGAAACAATTGCAGAGAAAACCACTGCCCTAATTCCTTGCTGTCAAATGGCCACCAACAGATCATAAAACTCCAAGATCATGAGAGCCAAATCCGACTTTGTCTTCTCTTGAAGATGCTCCCGAACACCAGTGAGTTGTGACTACTGAAGAAAAAAAAAATTCCCTCCTAATTAACGAATCCTGTATCAAGTCCTTACCATCAGCTTTGTAAACTGCAATTTTCTCATGAGGCATGTATCATATAATAAATGGACCAAAACTTATGGGGTCATTTCACTCTTCCTGAAGACTGGCCAAAGTTCTTCTGTAATGACCACCAGACAACCCTGGAGCTCTGTAAACACAGCTTATAATGTAGTTTATATCTTCAGAGTGTCAGTATCTTTATGTCATGGGATAATCGAAGGGTTTTACATGCATTGCCAGAAAAACCACAAGGAGGCTTTGAGACTCAGATATGTCCCTACCTCCTGCTGTCAGTTGGGATAAGTCACACTGGAGTGTGACTATTTCCCTGGTCATCTGTCTCACTGGAAGGCAGGGACTGCTTTTTGTTTGCTTTTCAACTCCAGCATCACCAGTGCCTATTCGAGTGCCTGACCAAAAGAAAAGTGTGTGTTGAGTGAATGAATGAATTTGAAAATCAGGAACTTGGTGCAGTGAGTTTACAGCTGAATGAGTCTGAGGTAAGGCTGGGGAGGAGAGGAATTGATGCTAAAATCTTTAGGGAAATAAGACAGGAAGGACTTCCATTAAATCCCCTCTGTTCTAACACTTGGACTTACTGCATCATCGGGATTTAGAGCAGTCACTCCTAATTGTAAGGGTTTAGATCTGTTTTAAGAGTTCAGTAGAAGCTCTTTTACCTGAGGTGCTGAAAATTGCTTTTTTTTTAAACGTTTTATTTTATATTGGAGTGTAGTTAGCAGTGTTGTGTTAGTTTCAGGTGTACAGCAAAGTGATTCAGTTATACATATACCGATATCTATTCTTTGGAAAATTGCTTTTTGTAAATCAAAAAGGTTTGTAAATTTCTTTTGGGTGGGGTCAGAATTCCAGCCACTGGAGGCAGGGGACGATTCAAGGATCTCTCATTATCCTCTTCATCCTGATGCCTCATGAGCGTTTGAGAGCGATGGAGATAAAAAGGCTCAACTTCTACTACCCAGGATGGTGGCACAGGGTGGGATGGGGAAGCTCTAGCTACCAGTGGTAGCTGGCCTTTCATTAGGGTATGGGAGGTCCCCTTTGTGTTTGAGAGGGGTTTCAATGTGGTTTAACAACACCCTGCCTTGAGTCAGAGTAGAAGGCTCAGGTTGAAAAACATCATAGGCTAGTGAATTCTGAACTTTTTTTATTCTAACCAAATAGGATCTTTAGTTTAAAAATAAAATTTTATGCAGAACTTCAATAAACTAAAAAGATGAAAATGATGTGCTGAGATTGAAGGGGGAGGGGAGGAGTACCCTTTGTTTAGGTTTACTGTCACTGCCCATTCCCCCCCACAAAAAAAAGACTCTAACCTCTACCCTACCCCCCTTCATTGCTCAGACTTGGAGTTGGGGCCAGGAATGTTAAATGCTCTGTCCAAGGTGGCCCACCTGGTCTGGGAAGAACAGTCAAGGTACTCTCCACGATGCCCAGAGGTCAGGGAGGAGAGCTAACCTAGAAGCTGGCAGCATCTCCTTCTCTGCTCTGAAGAGTAAAGCCACAGGAGGATTTTAATGTCCCCAGCGTGTCATCTTTACCTCTCCCCTCAAATGAAGAAAGAAATATTTTACAAAGCAAATCTGACAGGACTCTAAAAAATCCCGGATGTCAACCTTTGCATAATGGGCACAAGACTGAAAAAGTTATATGTTAATTAAATCAGTTAAATTGAGATTTAAGTATTTTGAATGCAAATCTTCACTCCTTAATGTTCAGCTTTCCATATGCTGGGTTTTCCCAAGGCAGGGAACACCCGTTGCCTTACCTGTTCCAGAAGACGGAGGAGTGACAGATCCTGGGCTGTCATCTTCAGGCTCTGAGACGGTGACTGTGGGGACTGTGTCAGGACTTGGTTTCAGGCAGATATCTTGCTTCTCGGGGGTCTTCTCTGGGGTAGCAGTTTCAACAGAAGGCTCGATCTCAGTCAGCGTGATTTTGACAGGGGCAGTGATCAGAGGAGCACTGTGCTGTGCTTCAGAGATATCGGCTACATATGGTTCAAACGTTGATTCTTCAAATAAATGGTCCTTGAGGATTTTTCCCTCCACAGGAGATGGTTTCTCTGCTTCACGGGCCTCTTCGGATTTTGCTGAGATGTCAGTGTCCTTATTCTTAAAGTCCAAGTCTTTCTCTTCCAACTTGGGGTGACGTTGCTCCTGATATTTCACCTCCTCTGGCCTAGTTATGTCAATGTATTTATAGGCTTCTGCTTTCATCTGGTCCAGGGGGTCTGCTAAGATCTTGTTCACTTCAGTGGACTCTGCAGGAGTCATTTCTATTCCAGAATCAGAACTAAATAAGCCACGAGGCTCCGTCCCAGGCACATCTGGTAAGGAGGGTCCGGGGGTATGCAACTCCTCAGGGCTCTCTGAAGTGGTGATGTGGCTGTTTTCCTTCTGAAGAATTCCAGTGAAATATGTAGAATCCTCCCGAGGTGGGTAACAGATGTCAGAAATCAGAGACGTGTAACACACTCCTTCCCCATCTTTTGCTGCTGTTGAAAAGGTATGATCCATGGCCCTGGAAACATCTGCTGCACCTGTGAATCAAAACGGCAGCAGACAGTGAGGGGGCGCCTGGCACCAGTTCTCGCTCCAGCCTAACCCACCACCCACCCTGGCCCGTGCAGACACAGCATCCTTTCTCCTCAAGACCTCAGAGTTCCTTTGGACCACTCTCATGTTGCTTTGCCTTGTCTCCCTGATAGCCCCAAGCACTGGTATTTTTCTGGCAGCAGACCACATAAGCTGCCACACCCAGAGATGTTGGAGACAGACCCCGGACGACTAGAAAGTTGATTTTCAACATCGGATACTTCAATATACAGTGACTGATTCTTACTTGGTATTATTCAATAGAAGCCTTCTTTGTATCTAAAGTATTAAGGACTCTTTAAACAGAGGTGGAAATATAGGCAAATTCAGGTGTGTAAATACAACAATAGGCTAGTCCACTAGGGAGAATGGTTGCTCTTGGAGACTCAACAAGCTGGGAGAAGGCTCTCTGGTCCAGCCCTTTCATTCAGGGACTCCTGCCCTACCTGGATTGATGCCATCCCTTCTCTTGTTAAAGGTTCTCAGAGAAAGGAACTCCCAGTTTTCTGGTGGCCTCATCCCAAAGTGGTATCACCTTAATGGAGTGCTTCCCTCTTTCTTCAGTTTTCCCCTCATTTTGTTTTTCTTTTCAATTCCCCACCACTACCCACCCTTTGCCTTCCAATGATATTCAAAATGACCCACTGGGAATTTCTTGGTGGGTTTCTAAGAGCAAAGTAAGTTTCCAAGTTTGCGTCTATAGAATGCTTTCACCAGGCCTTCACTTTATTCGTAAACGAGCCAAAATATTCATTAATAGCAAGCAGAAGAAGGAAACCCTTTATTATTTTTCTGTGCTGTAAAATACTGCCAGAAGGGAAGAAAACTAACATTCATTGAGGCCGTATCATGTGCTAAGCAGCAGGATTTTACCTAATTCTTTAAAACTAATTATTTAAATTAAGCCCCACATTCTCAAGAGATCACACATACACACACACTCAGCCCTTAAGACACACTCAAAGAATATTCCAGATTAGGGCACCAACTCGTAAGTAACAAAGGTAGTAACAGTAACATAATAATATTAATAGCTAATATTTGAATCTTGCTACGTGTCAGAGTACCAAGCTTTTTATTGACTCATTTAATCATCAAAGCAATCCTAGAAGATAGGTACTATAATTAGCCTCATTTGACAGATGAGGAAACTGAGGAACAGAAGGGCTGAATGACACACCAAAGATCGCACAGGCAGGAAGTGGCTGAGTCAGGATTCAGACCCAAGCAGTCTAGAAGTCAGAAAACCTCGCCTAGTGTCCTTTGTACCTCCTTAAATCAGTCTGTGAAGTGTTTTTTTTTTAAAGTAATTTTGAATCAGTTTTATTACAAATAAACTTAGTTATTTTCTTTTCCTAGCTTTCTCCTTGGTTACATGAGCTACTGTTAGTCTAAGGGGAATGGAAAAGCACAGAGCCTCCACTTCTAGCACTCTTCAGGCTTAGCACCATTGCAGGAGCTTCCTTCTTTCCTAGGAATTCTCTTCATCCAGATACCTGCATTTTACCTGCATACCTAATTCACTCACCACCAAGTCTTCCTCAAATGTCACCTTCTTAAGGAAGGCAACCCTGACCACTCTATCTCAAACTATAACTCACCCTACACTCCCAAGCAACTCTGTCCCTTCCTACTTTTCTCTACTTTTTCTTTTTCCTGTAGCACTTATCTCCTTCTAGTATACCATATAATTAACTTATTTATTCATTACTTATTTAATGATTGCCTCCCCCCGACTTGCTAGGTATGTTCCACGAGGGCAGGAATCTTTGACTATTTTGTTCATTAATGTAGCCCAAAACCTAGAACAGGGCCAGGCACATGGTAGGTACTCAATAAATATTTGCAAAATTAAAGAAGGTAATTTTGAAGTTTAGAATAAAGCATAAATAACACAATGTGTGAGAAGACAGGTTGGAACATACCCCTAAATTGCTAGTGACATTCACTTTATTCAGCAAGTAGCCTAATTTTGTGAGCAACAGGCCAGTTTAAATCTGAACATTTCAGCTAGTCTTCTAGTTATACTTCCTTTGTATATGGCAGTCCCGCTTCTCAAGTTAGACAAAAACAAAAACAAACTCAATAACAAAAGGAATAGTAGTAATGATGGGTCTTACTGTCTACCATACATAGACCACCAAAGAAAAACTATTCAATTTAAATCCATGTGTGCACAGACACCATTATCCTAAAGGATATTTAAAGCTTCTTTCATTATACGGGCTTAGCCTACATGTAGACCTCACTGGAGGCAGGGAAATCAATGCAGAGATATTTCACTACAGACATTTGGATCCTGGGATTCTCTACCACAATTACCTGGAACCACTTCCACATGTTAATAAGTAATGGTTCACCAGAAAGTAAGGAGGGGTTTGCCACTGGATATAAATAGTCTGGGGAGTGGGGGAGGGGATGCTCTCCTGGGGAAGACACAGTAGATAGTTTCCAGGGTTGTGTCACAGTCATTATCATTCAACTTTCAGTCAATGTTTCTATTGCAGGGGTCACCACAGGACTCCTGACCCTTATAGTCCTGCAGCCCACTGTCTCCTGCCACCAGTTATCACACTAAACACAACTGTCACCTATTCAGCAACTGGCCCCAGGGCCCTGCCTTGCCTCACTGGATAATCCTTGAACTCTGCAGCCTAGCATTTGAGAGACATGAATGATGTGAATGCCAGCTGGCCACAGCCCTGTCTCCACTACTCCTCTCACTTACCCTCTACTCCAGGCACAGAAAGTCCTTCACAATGTCACACTCACTCTACCAGCCTTTCTAGCCCTTTCACTCTCCAATTCAAACTCTCAGCTCTGGTTAATAAAAACTACCCATCACTTCTCCAACACTTAATCCTTACAATCTCCACATCCAAATCTCCACCTTTAACCTCAAGCCATTAAAGAAAAACAGCTTTAAATGCTACCCACTCCAAGATGAATTTGCTGACCACCCTGTCAAGACCTGACCCCTTCCTATTTTTCTCCCTCCCCTATCCTGTAGCACTTAATTATATTGCTTGTGTCACATGCGTGACACACGACTTCTATATGTCTACGTCATCTCCTGCCAACCTGTCAGTTCCTGGAGTCTGAGGTTCATGTCTTGCACACTATATTGTACATAGTAGGCACCCAATACAAAATGAATAAATGAATGAATGGACCAATCAATCAATGAGTAGGCATTCTATGCAGAACAAACTAATTGATGCAAGTTACAAAGAGGATGTTTTTAATCTATTATGTGAAAGAACTATCCAGAATTCAAGTTATCCAACAATGGGATAGAGCTGAATCTCAGGAACAAGACTGTTATGATCCCAGTGGGCAGGCAGAGAGAGAGAGGCCCAGAATCTGTCTAGGCAGGAACCAGCATTTGGTAGAAAGTTGGATGGGACAACAGCAGAAGTCTCTTCCAACTCTCTGTGATTTTTATACCAATTGGCTGCCACCATAGTGGGACACAGCTTCCTTTACTTCTTCTTTGTCTGTACAATGGAATCAATATAATTTTCCCTGAGGTGATGCCACAGAGCTTGCCAAATATATGGCAATAAGTGAGGGAACAGACTCTAGATTACATCTGTATTACTTGAGAGACTATAAATAGAATCAGTTATTGGGAAGAACTCCCACCCCTGAAATCCTCATCTTACTAGCTTCATCTTGCTCAGAAAACCCAGCATAAAATTGGAAGGACTCCTTTGTCACACTCTACAAATACTACCAAGTAGAGGAAGAGGAACAAAGCCGTTTGTGTAAATCACACATTTTAAATGGCACCATGTAAGAACCCTCATAAAAGCAACGAATAATCTAAATACTCTAAATGTGGTCATGTCCCATTTCTTAAATTGAGTTAAATATCCTGAAAGATTCTCAAGGTTCGAAGTTATTGAATTTGAAAATGTGTATACATTACATAGGGCCTGTTAGATACAACTCTTGAAAATAGGAAGTCCTTGCAGACAGTAAATTATATGAGAGCAGAGTCCTGTGGGATCACTGGAAATGGGAAGCAGAACTGAGCCTCAAGGCTCAGGAAAGCCAATTAATCCTTGTCAGCGCTTCTTGCAGAGCTGGCAGCTGTGGAGACTGAGCAGACAGCATAAGCCAGATGCCCCAGGCAGGAACCAATATTGTTACATTGTTAGATACAAATCCACTAAATAAAAGGGCTTTCCTTGTCTAGACTAGAAATTACTACTTTCTTTATATAAGCAAGGATTCCTGGGAACATCTGATTTCCTCATTCTCTCTGGCTATTGCCTTGGCCATCTAGAAACCTGATTCATGTGGAGGCAGATGTACAATGAGAGTCAATGTGTGGACTCACATGTGCCCTCTCGGGAGGTGGCTGGACAGGACAGCACAGCAAATTTAAAATGGGATTGATTTTCAAATTTTCATTTTACAAGTAACTTTTTAGGAAAGTACTTATAATAAAAGCTGAAGAAGCCATAGGTCACTATTTCTAGTCGAAAGCTAAGTGGAAGAAGAATGAAAATAAGCTAAAACTATTGCCATTAAATCACATGTGCTGATAAAATCAGGCTTTTGTATTCACCGATGTCCTAGATCAGAAATGCTAATCATGAGCTAGACAAATTCAGCAGTCTCCTAAATGGTGGGTATTTTATTTTTTTAATTTCTTTGGCAATACTAAGGAATGATGACTAGCTGAAGACAGTTTGACTTTTCTCGAGGAAAGTTTCAATCCTACAATCCTCATTCTTGACTCTGATTTATCCTTACCAAATCAAGCTCATTGGATTGCTAGCCTACAGCTTAGGTTTGTATTCTGGCTCTACTATCAGTTGTGAGACTCTGGGCAAGGTAGCCTCTCTGAGACTCGTTTATTCAGTTTTAAAATGGGGGCAATAATAGTTCCCATCTTATTTGGCTGTTATAGGGATTAAATGGGATTATGCACTTAGCTCTACTCCTGGCACAGAGTACACACACTCAGTAAATGAGAGCTGTGGATTTTATGATTATCTCTATTTTGCAGGGAGGACACCAGCATTTACAATATATACCATCTGTCCATTTGGTACTTTATCCTATCTAGTGACATGTGATCAGGGTCGTTTGGGCCAGAGGAGTTAAATATAGCCAGTCCACACTCACACTGCCCTCTGGGGTCTGCTGTAGATGCTGAAGTCCCAAGAGTGCAAGGCCAGGGTTCTCTGCACAGCTCCATGAGCAGGTGGTTGGGTGTTAAGTACTTTCTAGTGATACAACTGATGGATCCTGTCATGAACGTGGTGATGACTGACTTGGGTATGATATGTTGAAATTTACCAAGACAATAGAAAAGGAAGGCGAGTGTTTGGTGCCCACAGATGAGGTTTCTCCCCTGTGGTTGGAGTTCATTCTGACTCCTCAGGCTGGAGATAAGGGGTCTATGGTTTAAGATGATACTTCTGTAACTCAGTAAAGACCCTCTCGCTGCACTGAAATGGAAACATTGAGAATGCCAGAAAGAAAGAATGATTATATGAAAAGGTTTTCTGAGCACAGAGGTAGATGTGCTCCATTAGATAAACATCTGGATTAAAAATAAAAACAAAACACCAATTATTGTTTGAATAGAGTCAACACTAACAGGTATAGGGGACAATAGTTCCATTAATTTGAGAAATATTTTTTAAAGGGGGGGAGCATATAAAAAACTGGAATGACAGTAGGAGTAGGGTGAGAGATGCATGTTAAAATTCAAGAATTAAAGGCCAGAAACACTGACCCGAAGTGAATCTGCATTCACTTTTCTCAGAATCATTTGCCCTTAGACTGCCTATGTGATGGATTGTAGTAGCCTGCACAGAGGTTAGGCAGTGAGGCTTTTCCCCTGAAACTCCCACTCATCTTTTCTAAATGCTAAGAAATCAGCAGGCCCACGGTATGGAGGCTGTGACACATTTGACAACAGAGCCATCTATGAGGGATGGATATGCCAGGGAGGCTCCAGGAGCCTCTGTGTCACTTAGAAAACATTCTCTTCTAAAATTAAGTACCTGTTATTTAACATGACAAATGGGCACTGAGAAATTAAGGTACATTCATTCTTTAAAAATTTATCTATGTGATTAGTTAATTGAGTAAAAAGGAAAAGATGAGCCTGCATTCCCTAGCAAAAGACTTGAAGCCAATGCTGATGACATGCTCGGGGTTTAAGAATATGAGTAAGTACTCTTTCTTTCCCCAACTCACTGCCTTATTTAAAGCTCGCCTGCCAGAATAACAGATTTAGCTGTCGGGATTGTAAAATTAATGTTTAATAAAAAATGATTCAGCAAGTTTTGGGTTTTTCCCCCACTATGAAGAGCCAGGGCTTGCATTGCTTGTGGAGTTTTCACTTTAGCAGAAAATTCTGTTAGAGGGAAAAACCTGGCCCAGCAGCAAACCACTGTCTAAGTTTCTCTGACAGTTCTCAGCAGGGTCTCGGAAAGCACAAAGCTGCCAAGTGCTGCGACGCAAAGTCAGCCCAAGCTCTGGTGAGCGTCGAAGTGTGCGGACTTCTTTTGCCTGTGTTCAAAGATGGAAAGTTGATTCTGCAGCCTTCTTGGGTGGGGAAAATTTGGGGGGAGGAGGGGGTAAATATTTATTTATAATTTACTTAGATCTTAAGAAAAGTTCCTTACAACCCTACCTAGACTTCCCATTGCTTTTTTTTTAATAAAAGCTTTACTGATTTATAATTCACAAACCATAAAATTCACTCCTAAAGCATGCAATTCAGCACTTTTTGTTTATTCACAGAGTTATGCAACCAACTAATCCACCCACTTAATTTAGATATATTCTACTCTTTATGTTTTCAATACAGAAAAAGCTCTAAGTTACCTTCACCATGCAAAGAATTACCTTTGGAACAACAAAAAAAGCTATCCCAATCTTTTTATTATTTGTTGAAGAATTTTGCTCTCTAATTTCCAGAGAGAAAAATAATTGTTCTTGGTCGTTTCATTAATGCTATGTATATATTGATAGTAGCAAAAAAAATACGTACTATGTTTCTGTTTACACTTCAATGGTTCTTTCACTCCCTCCCCCGACAGAGAATCATCTAGCTGATCCTCAGAAACCTTCTTACATGACCTTTCTTCCTTACTTCCCATCCATGGCTACTTCCCCAGCTGGACCCTTATCACCTTCTACTTGAATTAATGTGATAGTTTCCTCAGTGTTCTAAGGGTTCCAGCTTTGCCTCTTCTTTGTGCCACCTTGCACACAGCTGACACATTCATCTCCCTAAAACACCACTTTCACCGCTTCACTTCTCTGTTCCAAAGCTTTTGGTGAGCATCTTTGCCCATCCTTTGGCTTAGAATTCAGGATCATCATCAATGAGACCCCAGTCTGCCTTTATGGTTTTATTTCTGAGCCTGCTCAAGAAACAAACCTGTTCACGCACAAACATGAGATTTTCAACTTCTATGCCTCTGTGCAGGTCCTTTTCCTCAACTGAAAGGCCCCTTCACTCCTCCCTAAGTCCAAATAAAGCCTCTGGTGATGCCACACCTCCTCTAAGCAGCCTCCTCCTAACACCCCACTCCTCACTGCTTTCTCCCTCATCTCCAACTCTGAGGCACGACCATTTGTTTGGGGTCCACCAGCTTCTCTGCCTTTGTCACCAGTTATCTCTTTTCCTATACTGGTTGAGAACCATGTCTTCTACTTCTTCATATCTTTGAGTTCCTAGCACTGTGCTTTGCACACAGTATGTACTCAGTAATCACTGAATGGATGATTATCTCCATATTACCATATGATTGAGTCACATCCAAGAACTTTTATTATAAGCTTTACCATTAATCATGTATTAATTCAATCAAAAAGATTTGTTGAACACTCACCATATGCAAAGTGGAGGACATTCCCATATATATGTAGGCTTAGAAATCGGGTGTCACAAAAATCCACTGTGAAGTCATTGTTTGTAACTGGAAGTTTGGGTGTCCCTCGCTGCTTGTGGCAGTGAATGCTGGGGGGTGGCAGTGATGTTGGAGGATCATAATAAGAGGAGGAAGGTCCTCTTATTATGATCCTCTTATTAACCTGTGTCCTCTCTTAGGTTCTCATGGCTCAGGCTAGAGCCTTCTTCATTTTCTCTTTCACATGATTTGTTTTCCTCACACTGGGAGCTCCTAAGAGACATGAACTGTACCTTGTACCTCACTGTTTCCCTCATACTAAGCACGCTTGCTGGCATATAGGTTTTATTTGGTAAATACTTATGGGATAAATCAATGAATATGTTTCCATACTCATCATACTGGTTACAACCAGGGGATACACTATAGTTTGTCACTGTCCCTCTACAATCTGACCTGGACCTGACTACAACCTGATGAGGCCAGAGATGGACAGTGAGACAATTTCCCCTCCCAGTTTTGATTCCCTTGACTTAAACTTCCTATTTTTATTCACAAACCTTTATATTTTTGGCCCTGTACTTAGTTCATGTTGCATTTATGTCCAACTAAAACATGTGGGTATATAAATTTTTTTAAAAACTGTATAATTTCAAATTGCACTTTTAGCCACAGCACTGGGTATATCTCATAAGTTTGAAAGACATTAAAGTCAGATGCAAATATTTTTTGTAACTGCCTATGACCTGCATCTATCATTTAGAACAGATTGAAGAAGACCCTAGAAAAGGAATTTACCTCACTCTGGAATAATCCACAAGATCAAGATAAAGCTAGAGTTAGCGCGTCTCATTAGAATGTGTTTTATAAAGGGAAATCTATGTCCACACAGCATAAGGCAACCCTTGCAGGGCTGCCATCAGCCCATGCTGTGTCTTGACCAAAAAAAAAAAAAAAGATGTCCTTCATCTGGCAGATACAGACCAGTGCCTGAGACATGCATCCTCTGCTGAAAATCTTGGATTTTGTGCCTGCATTGGGAATTGAACACAGATCCCTGGAATCTAAAACAATGTTATGTAAAGTGATACGATTTGGGAGGCACATAAGGAAGGACAAAGGAGGATGACTGAGGGATAATTCTGTTAGAAAGATGACATGTCACGTGGCATGACATGGTATAAAGTATGTTACAGCATGCTGTGGTGTGGTGTGACATGGTGTGTGCTGTGTTGTATTGTGGCCTGACATGACAGGGCACACAGTATGGAGTGCTAGGACATGCTGTGGTTTGTTGTGTGAGGGTGCTTTGAGTGTGGCATTCTGTGACAGAAAAGTCCCAAGCTTTAGAGGACCTGGCCTTCCATCTCCATCAAGTTACTTACCTTTAATAAGTCATTAAATTCTCAGGAAATCTGTTTCCACACTTGCAAAAGGAAGATAACAACAACTAAAATGGATTATCTCATTTCAAGCTTAAACAATCTGAGGGCTTTTTTTTAAAACTACACCCATACTTATTGATAAAGAAATGGAAGCTTAGAGAGGTTAAGGAACTGACTGAGGAACACAGCCAGAACAGACAGACTCAGATCTCGGATTTAGGGCAATCTGGCTCCAAAACAGATGCTATTAGCACTATTCTCAGAACTGCTGTGAGGATTAAAGGAGACTGAATGGTTTTGTCACCAGCAAGCCCATTAACAATTCCCAGGAAATAAAAATAGAATCTGGGTAATAAAGTCTAACCTTTTTTTTTTTTTTCTTTTCTTTTCCTTTGTGCTTAGTCTAGTTTCGTTTGCTCATAGGTTGCCTCAGGCAGAGGCCTAGCACCTGGCCCTTCAGATCAGAGGTCCTAGCAAGACAGGGCTGTGCTGACACCTCAGGTAGGTGGGTCCCGTGCAGAAGTGCTGCCCATGACACTCAATTAAAGATGGCCGTAAGGCCAGAAACTATCAAACTCTTAGAGGAAAACATAGGCAGAACACTCTATGACATAAATCACAGCAAGATCCTTTCTGACCCACCTCCTAGAGTAATGGAAATAAAACCAAAAATAAACAAATGGGACCTAATGAAACTTCAAAGCTTTCGCACAGCAAAGGAAACCATAAACAAGACCAAAAGACAACCCTCAGAATGGGAGAAAATATTTGCAAATGAAGCAACCGACAAAGGATTAATCTCCAAAATTTACAAGCAGCTCATGCAGTTCAATAACAAAAAAAACAAACAACCCAATCCAAAAATGGGCAGAAGACCTAAATAGACATTTCTCCAAAGAAGATATACAGACTGCCAACAAACACATGAAAGAATGCTCAACATCATTAATCATTAGAGAAATGCAAATCAAAACTACAATGAGATATCATCTCACACCAGTCAGAATGGTCATCATCAAAAAATCTAGAAACAATAAATGCTGGAGAGGGTGTGGAGAAAAGGGAACACGCTTGCACTGCTGGTGGGAATGTGAATTGGTTCAGCCACTATGGAGAACAGTATGGAGGTTCCTTAAAAAACTACAAATAGAACTACCATATGACCCAGCAATCCCACTACTGGGCATATACCCTGAGAAAACCAAAATTCAAAAAGAGTCATGTACCAAAATGTTCATTGCAGCTCTATTTACAATAGCCCGGAGATGGAAACAACCTAAGTGCCCATCATTGGATGAATGGATAAAGAAGATGTGGCACATATATACAATGGAATATTACTCAGCCATAAAAAGAAACGAAATTGAGCTATTTGTAATGAGGTGGATAGACCTAGAGTCTGTCATACAGAGTGAAGTAAGTCAGAAAGAAAAAGACAAATACCGTATGCTAACATATATATACGGAATTTAAGAAAAAAAAATGTCATGAAGAACCTAGGGGTAAGGCAGGAATAAAGACGCAGACCTCCTAGAGAATGGACTTGAGGTTATGGGGAGGGGGAAGGGTGAGCTGTGACAGGGCGAGAGAGAGTCATGGACATATACACACTAACAAACGTAGTAAGGTAGATAGCTAGTGGGAAGCAGCCGCATGGCACAGGGATATTGGCTTGGTGCTTTGTGACAGCCTGCAGGGGTGGGATAGGGAGGGTGGGAGTGAGGGAGACGCAAGAGGGAAGACATATGGGAACATTTGTTTATGTATGACTGATTCACTTTGTTATAAAGCAGAAACTAACACACCATTGTAAAGCAATTATACCCCAATAAAGATGTTAAAAAAAAAAAAAAAAAAAAAAAGATGGCCACAGCAGCAGGCTGTGAGCAGAGACACTGCAACCGCCCCAGGGGAAAACTCCGCCGACTCCCCCTGCCCTCTGATGAGATCCCTATAAAGCAGCCCTGCCCACAGGCTGCTGCGGAGAGCATGTGCTCTGAAATGGGAGCTCTCACCTCTCCATTCTTTATTAAAGAATAAAGCTTTCCTTTCCTTCCTAAACGAAGAACTCAGTCTTGTTCTATTGGTGTGAGCCACACTGGGCAGGAGGACCCTTTTTGTGGTTGGACCTGAAAGGATCAATAGCATGATTAACATTAGCTACCATTCTGCATTTATACAGTACACCTTCTTCCTCAAGTTTTCAAAATCTAGCTCCTATGTTCTAGAATATTTGAAATTTAATTTGGGATTTTGAGCATTCCTAATTTTAAACATAAGCTCATGTGGAATGCAGGTTGTAAGAGTAGAAACAGGTGAATGACATGTGGGGACAAATTAACATAAAACTGGAATTCAGGATGCATCACTTGGTAGGCTCAAAGGCAAACCACTTGACTTTAACACACACATACAAACAATCACATGCAGTCACAATCCAAATATATGTAGAAAATTTATTCTATTAAGGTGTACAGAAAATGGAGCCCAGAAGTAGCTATACTAATCAAGGAGAAAGAAAAGAAAGATTAATGCCCTTTATCAACAACAGCATTCATTTTGCTTCTCTGAGCTATCTGATCTATGGGCCGAGGTCGTGTTTAAAGCAAAACAATAACTCAGCCATTGATGTGCCAGAGTTTGGGAGTATTGATCCAAGTGGCTTGAGTGCTCAGTCAGGAAACTACATCAAGATTCCTTTTCTTCCCATTTTCCTTCCTTTTATCTCCAAAAAGAAAAAGAACAATAAATAATAAGCAATAAATTCAAAACACATAATTTCTGCCATCAATGCAAAATTTCAATCAACTGCATATTTGAAGGGGATAACTAAAATATCGCACTGTTCTAGTATAAGCTACCTGAATGATGATCAATAAAAATGCATTGTGTTTTGGGGAATTTGGAGAAAGATTGCTATTGTGAGGAAAATGAGACTTGCACTGGGGATCTGAAAATACATATGCTTTAGAGAGGCAGAGGGAAGCAGTACAAAGTTATTTTGGGAGCAGAAAATAATAGCAAAGGTAAAGATGAAGTAATGAGTAGGAAAGAATCCCAACTCCAACAGGAGACCTTGGGAAGCAGTGGGAAGTCAGGCTAGAAGGGGTGGCTGGGATTATGAAGCCAGTGTGAGGGTTTCAATAGAGATGGTGGGAAACAAGGATCCAGTGATTGTTTTAGAGCAATTAGTCCAATAATAGCTCCCACAATGGCAGCATACAGGTTTGGGAGTCATGTCAAATTAATTTGTAATCTTTTTTTAATTATAAAAGCAATATTACATGATCACTATAACATTTTTTTTTTAATACGTAAGTACACAGAGGCTAAGAAAAAGAGTGGTTTCAGCAGATGCCATGAAAAAGTAGTGAACATTCACCAGGACTTACTTTTAAATATAGCCTGGGGACTTTCCTGGTGGCTCAGTGGTTAAGAATCCACCTGCCAATGCAGGGGACATGGGTTCAATCCCTAGTCCGGGAAGATTCCACATGCCACGGAGCAACTAAGCCCGTGCGCCACAACTACTGAGCCTGCGAGCCACAACTACTGAAGCCCACATGCCTAGAGCCCGCGCTCTGCAACAAGGAAAGCCACAGCAATGAGAAGCCCGTGCACCAAAACAAAGAGTGGCCTCTGCTTGCTGCAACTAGAGAAAGCCTGCACGCAGCAACGAAGACCCAATGCAAAAATAAATAAATAAATTTATTTTTAAAAATTATATATATATATATCCTGGAGTTCTAGGCTCCAGAGAGCACAGCTCTCAAAGAGACCAGAGAAGGTGGGTTCAGAAGAAAGTTCTTTAATACAGAAGTGCCTGGCTCAGGAAGTTTCACAGAAGTGAAGGGTTTTGAGCTCAATCTTGAAGGATGTGGAGGATTTGTATAGGCCAAAGTATAGGTAATAAATTTCCAAGGACAGAAGCTTTGATGCTCTGATGTTCAGTCAAATGTATTCAGAGAGTTATATGAATTTCTACAAATCTCATCTAAATTTTGGACACCATCTCACAGGCATCTTTTTTAAGTAGTCTGAAATGAATCTGTCATGTTTGAGGGCAAAAAAATAGACTCCCTAAACAAGCTAGTATATGAACAGTTTAAATAGTCTGGATAAAACCATAAATAAATAAAAGCTTGCAGAGGATACTGCATTTCTTCATTCTATAAGATTTCATAAAATGAGAGCAGAAGCCAAAACCAAATGTGTCCTGGAAGAGGAACCAGCAACCAATTACTACGTAAATAATTCAATATAAGCATTAAATTTTCATGTTTTTTTTTTATAAACTCCTAAAACTAATCTGCAGGACATTATCTCCCACATGTGTTGTTTAAAGCCCTCTAATCATGACTCCTAAGAATTGTACTTGTTCTATTTAAGGACTGAATTAACAGATTGGGCCACAAACAAAAGTCAATCACATTTAAGTATTATTTTTTTAGAAAATTTGGGTAACAATTAGCTGAAGTTTTAATCTGTCCCTTAACACAAAGTGGTTTTCAAAATAAATGTTTCTTGAAAAAAGCAATTGGAAAGAAAATACAGGATCAAGCTTTCCCTTTCCTAACTGTGTAGGAACAGGCCAGAGTCAATATATATCTGCTCTTCTACCTTTGTTTTTATTATTTTTGCTCCAAACTCACGTACATTATTCAACATATTTTTTAGTTATCTGGAAGTTGGTAAGTCAGACACCAATAAGATGCACTTATATTTTGAGAAGAAAGCAACAGTTAAACCAGAGCTATCCAATTGCTTGTTGGCTGTTGGTCATTGTTTGTCAGATGATCCCCGAGAGAACTGATTTTTGAAAATGCTATCCTTTAAGGTAAATTCTTTGATTCTTTAATGTTTCATATTTCTTCTCTGAATGTCAAGATTAATTGTTTCAATATTATTTCTTAACATATATTTATATCCTATATACGAATCTTTTCTTCCTAACTAAAAGAAATGGAAGGAAACAGCATTTGTTGAATACTTGTTATGTGCCTGCCAGTCACCATGTTAGATGATGCCAATCAATAACTACATGAACATTCTAAAGTAACTGTTTAGTAGTACCAAGAGAATTATGAAGACAAGCCAAACCCAATTATGATATAGCAAATTATATTTTTCAGTGTTCAGTTGTTTAACTTCATTCATCCAAATATAGTGAGTGCCTACTATATGCTAGGCACTTATTCCAGTTTCTGAGGAAATAACAGTGAATAAGACAGATATATAGTCCCTGGCCCCATAGAGGACAGAACTAAACAACAAACAACAAGCAACAAACAAACAAAAACACAACTATGCAGGCATAGCAAGAACTGCTCATTGTCGCCCAATGTTTAACTTGTCCCTCTTCCCTTTAGCAATAGACCCCCCTCAAGGAATTTTAGTATATGGCCACCCAGCTAAAGACTATACACTTCCCAACTTCCCTCTAGGTGTGGACGCATTACCAGGATGTGAACAGAAGTGAGGTATGTGCCTCTAGATCACATCCTTCAAAACGAAGCTGGTTGGCCTCCACTTTCTTTGCCCTTCCCATGACTTAGTCTATAAACAAGGTCTCTTTGAGCAAGCTTTAACAATGCAGATGAAGGCAGTACTCACAGAAAATGGGCAAGAAGACAGAAGGAAGCAGGAGCCCTGGGGCAGACCCTCACCTGACCATTCACCTGCCTCTGGACTGTCAAATAAGAGAGAAATAAACTTCTAACTTGTTTGAGCCACTCTGTTTTTGTATCTTTTTGTTACAGAAGCTTAGCCTACACCCTAATTATTACAGCAAACAAGTAAAATAACTAACAGTTAAAATAAGTGCTCTGAAGGAAACCAACAACTGGATAAGAAAAAAAAATAAAAGTTTATCAGTGGAGAGAGCTGGGTTATTTTAGAAAAGATGCTCAAGACACTCTTAGGGGGTGACATTCAAGCTGAGACCTAAAGGATGAGAGGAGGCAATATGCAATTTTTTGTTTTCTTTTGGTGAAACATAATGGAATCCTTGACTTTTTCCTCTCTCTGTTTCAACTGCTTTGTTCTTACTCCTGCCCATGGGCCAGAGTGCAAATATTATACACCAGTATGAAAGCCCTGGGATAGGGCTTCCCTGGTGGCACGGTGGTTGAGAGTCTGCCTGCCGATTCAGGGGACACGGGTTCGTGCCCTCGTCCAGGAAGATCCCACATGCCGCGGAGCGGCTGGGCCCGTGAGCCATGGCCGCTGAGCCTGCGCATCCGGAGCCTGTGCTCCGCAACGGGAGAGGCCACAACAGTGAGAGGCCCGCATACAGCTTAAAAAAAAAAAAAAAAGCCCTGGGATAGGTCCATTACTGGGGTACCTGATCTCTCTGAATGTGCCACAGTTGTCACTTATATGTGAAAAGCCACATACATCAGTTAACCAGCCAGTTATAAACCTTATTGCATGGCTGTCTACCTTAACTTATAGTCACACTAGACTGGGAGATACCTGAAGGCAAGAATGTTCCTACTGTCTCTGTATCTCTAGCACAGTACTTAGCACTTAATAAGAGTTCGATAACTCTTACTGAATGACTAAGTTTACAAAGGACTCACCAAATGTTTGAAAAATTCCCTTTTCTTTGGCAACACAAAAACAGGACCTCAAAGCAACTGTATCTTTTAAGACAGCTCTTCCAAAAATGTGGTCATGGTCCAATGATTAAAATCAGGATTTAGATCATCTGTCTTGTCCTCACAAGGGCTGGACCACTAGAGGTTTACTGAAGTGTGGCTCTACCTCAGAATGGTGGATGCATCATGGCTATTGACCTGGTCTATTTTTGTCATCCTTGCCCATAGGCTACAGGGCCCTGGACTGTGTTTAGAGGGCTACACAGACTCACCCCCATCCCCCGCCCCAGCTTCTATTCTGTCAATGGCTCAGAGATGACGGCAGGGGAGTCTCATCCATGAAATGACTGTTTCAGGGCCTTGAGCTTTGTCACTAACATATTAACATGGTTCTCTTCCCCTCCTTTTATTTAATTCTGTGTGACTCATTGTTTAAAAAAATTATACTAGCTAGGATGACAATAGCTGGATTTATTTAACTTTCCTATGCGCTAAGCACTGTGCTAATAGCTATACATACATTAACTCTTTTAAGCTCTTTAACAATCCTGTGAGGAAGGCACTATAGTTATCCCCATTTTACAGATGGGAAAACTGAGAATTAGAGAAAGTACATGACGTGAACAAGGCATCAAATTTCTACGGTCATAATCATCTTAGCTTGCCCAAGGCGTTATCCAGGATGTAGGACTTACAGTGCTAAAACTGGGAGTGTCTTGGACAAACCAAGACAAATTGGTTACCCTATAAATAACTGAAGAAGAATTTGAACGTAGATAGTTGGACTCTAAAGCCATTGCTCTTGATCATGATGTTATCCTGCTTATTTTTTAAGTATTCATTACTGTTATAGACTGTGTCCCCCCAAATTCATATGTTAAAATCCTACCGCTCCATGTGATGGTATGAGGAAGTAGAGCTTTGGGGAAATAATTGGGATTAAATGAGGTCATGAGAGTGGAGCTCTCAGGAATGGTATCAGTGCCCTTATAAGAGTCACGAGAGAGTTTGCTGCTCTCTGCTCTCCACCATGTGAGGACACAGCAAGAAGCCTGCAACCCAGAAGAGGGCCCTCACCAGACGGGTCATCCTGGTCTTAGACTTCCAGGCTCCAGAATGGTGAGGAATAAATTTCTGTTGTTTATAAGCCTCCCATTTTATGGTATTTTGTTATAGCCACCTGAGCTGATGCAGACAATTACTAAAAAGAATGGAAGTTCTCTGTAGGGTATTTAGCAAATGTTAAATGGAAACAGTAATAGCCGGAAGGTCTTTTACATGAAGTCATGCCATTCTGCACTGCAATCTCCACTAGGGTGTTTTTCAAGACACTATTAACATATGCACTTTAGGAAAGATGCTTTTTGATTTGGCACCTGAATAAAGTCAGTATCAATACATAGCATTTCTGAGGCTCTACAATATGAACATGAATATGAAAAGATTCACCACTAAACCTCATGATAAATGAAAAAATTTTCATGGACACTTTCCCCAGCAATGAGTGTTTTGCTGCTAGAATTCCAGAATAATTGATGAGAACTCTGCTGGGAATCCTGAAGAAGCAAGCCCTGCTCCTTGCAGAACCTGTCACATTGTGCAAGAAGCTGAGAAAGTAGAACTCTGAAATGCAGTCTTATAAGATAGGCCATGCAGAATTTGTTTGCATTAAGATTAAACATAAACAGAATTAAAATAAAAAGGATTATTTCTCTTTGGCTTTATCACACAACAGTCTAAACAATCCCCGCCAACATCAAAGGTGTAGGCACCTCTTAGCTGGCTTGAGGGGGAAAAAGATCCATTTTGACTCATCATGTGGTCACTGAAATCCCATCTGCAAAGGACAGAGTCAATAAGCAGGTCTCATGATACCAAGGTAAGACATAGTCTGCTGCCCTCCAGGACTTTACAGTACATTGGCTACAGCTGTGATGAAAGGTAATGACCTGAAGATACAGGAAGGACAATGTGTGTGGGAAGGCAGAGAACAAAGCAGTCCTTTCTGACTTGTGGGACACCAAGGAGCGTCCCAGAGGAGTTGATGTTTAGGTGGATGGATAGGATGGCAACAGAAGGAGACAGAAGTCCCACCCTCCCCAGGCAGAGAACACAGAATAAGCAAAGCCACGGGAAAGTCTGAGTCTTAAGAAAAAGATCATCTGGTGTAGTGTATGCCACATATGGGGAACACAATAGAACAAATAAACAAACCAAAAGCCAAAAACAACACAGAACTTGGGATTTCAACGATTAATGCATGATTTCCTTTTATTTAGATGGTTGGGATCTGGAAATGTATCAAGTTTGCATTAAGGCCAGTTCAATGGTTTCAGAGCTCTACTCATTTCTATGGTTCTCTCCCAGAATTTATCATCTAAAACCTCAATGCTATGGTCAAGCTTTATGTATGTATGTATGTATATACATATCTATTTTCATAAGCTAGAAATTCATGGAAATTAATAGTGATTAGCTCAACCACAGGTATTCAGAAATGAAAATAGACACTTTAAAATTTCAAATCAGATTTACTTCCCGAAAGGTTTGCAGTCTTAAATATTTTACTTAAGAATTGTGTAGTGGGCTTCCCTGGTGGTGCAGCGGTTGAGAGTCCGCCTGCCGATGCAGGGGACACGGGTTCGTGCCCCGGTCCGGGAAGATCCCACATGCCGCGGAGCGGCTGGGCCCGTGAGCCATGGCCGCTGGGCCTGTGTCCGGACCCTGTGCTCCGCAGCGGGAGAGGCCACAGCAGTGAGAGGCCCGCGTACCGCAAAAAAAAAAAAAAAAAAAAAGAATTGTGTACTGACATGAATTCCTTCCTATATCTAAGTCCTCCATCATCAACAGAATCTGTATTTTGAATTATTTCTATAATAGCCTGATGCAAGACAACCCATTTACATTCTCATTCTCCAACTGATATTTTGGTCCATTATTTGCAAAATGGTTGGGTTGGAGCAGGCAGATTCTTAACCACTGCGTCACCAGGGAAGCCCTGTGCTTTTTTTTAGAAGTATGAGACAACAAGAAACACAGTAAGAAGAAATGTCTACATTTAAATTGCTGAAGAACCATTTTATTTTAGACTGGAGTATGCTACTCATTATTTATTGCTATTGCCTTTTGTAATTACTTCTGAGAATACATAGACTAAAAAAAATTCATAAAATCTGAACAAATAGAACATTTGAAGACAACAGCACCAAAATTACTTTTTATATATGGAGGCTGAGGACACACAAATTCTGGAAAAATAAAATTTTTAGTCAATCAACTAATGTTTTGTCTACAGAACATTTAAAAAATCTGTTGGCTTTTGTATCATATAATTGACTTTTAAAAAACCAAACTGTGTGAATCAACCTGCTGTTTCCACATCTTTTAGAATGATCCTGAGATGATTTTAAATCTGCATGAGTTGTTATCCCTCATAGATTTTTTTTGACTCCTTAGTCACTTTCATTTACAAATGTGCTTATTATATGCCAATCCCATTGTTCAACTTACCAACAAGTACATTTAACTGCCTTCAATGTGCTCAGCACTTTATTAGGTAATTTGAGTGCTACCAAAGAAGCAAAAGAAGGTGAACATAACAATTTACACCCTTCCAAATTAAGTTCCATGGCAGTCTAATTCCTTCCTCTCCTTCTCCAAGATAAAGAAAAAAAAAGTACACTAACAGGAAATCTTTGCTGCTGGCTGATTCCTTAGCTAACATGATGCTAAATCATGCAACTGTGACTGTGCATCTTTTAGGTTACTGTTTTTCTCCTCTAGGGACCTCATAGACTATGAAAAATACTCATCCCCCAAGATGAACGAGACTGAGACACAGCCCTTTGTCCTTCATTATTTAACATCTCAAGTTCTCAAAGAACGTGGACAACCTTCTAACCATATCCCTATTTGTTCATAAGGGAGTCTTTTGGCATTTTAGAGATGGAAAATTTAGGGCTAAGAAAAAAGAATGAAAAGATGTATTATTTATGAAACGCCGTGGCTATGCCTCTGGGATCCCTGTGAATGAACTCCAGGTAAATGGAGCTCTTTGGTGAATAAGTCATTGCATTCCCTTGGACGATGCTCAAGTTATGGCCAACTTATACTTCATTCTGTCTCTAATGAACATTCTGTCTCTAATGCCCAACTTATACTTCATTCTGTCTCTAATGAACACTGTCTCTAATGAAAATTTCAAAGCAATGCATTTCAGATGGTTTGCTATAAATTAATATAGTAGTAGATTTGTTAATTAAGAATATAATTCCTTACCTTAAAGGAGTTCATAAATTAGGCTTTAACTGCATTATCCTTTCCTTATGTGTTTTAAGTTGCTTCTTAGATAAGAACCCCCCAAAGAGCAAAGTGTAAATCTATGAGACATATGGGTATTCTATCTCATTAGTTATAAACTGTTAAAATACCTGGTTAGTTATATTAGAAAAAGTATTCTCGTGATTGATTTCTTGTTATAGTAAAAACAATCTTATTAAATCTAATTAAGAAAAAACGAAATATAGTACTATATTGTGTAATTTACTGTAGTTGTTCCAATAAATGAGGAATTATTATATATCTATTATGCATCTTCTGATGCTAAAAGCTAATTTCTGACAAATAAACCAGCATACGAGAACTCACTTTAAACCAATAATAATATTCATTTACAGATATAAATATTCCCATTTTGGATTAAGACTTTAAATATCTCATGAAAGATATTTTTTCCATAATTGAGTATCAGAAGTAGTTTTTCCATCAAGTGAAGAATCTCCTGAAGACACTGCAGAGTACCCACCTGAGTTGCCAACTCCTATTGCTATGTCTAAGATATAACGGGACAAGCCCATGAAGTTAAAAGTAGGTGGGAGCACTGCTATTTCTCAGGTATTCAGGGGCTGATTTGTCTTGGCTTTTCATTAAATGTCTTTCTTCTTCCTCCTGCCCTGCTTATGACCATCTCATTATCTTACCCAAGAGAAGATGAAAGAAAAGGACAAGAGACAGGAAAAGAAATGAATATTCAGTCCATCTTCCAGTACTTCTTTTTTGGCACTTTCAGAAAAAAAAAGAAAAACGTAATAGGATGACAGAATATGGTGACTGAAAAAAGGATTTTAGATTATCTGAAGGTTTTATTCACCCAGGCCTTTCTTTCTTTTGTGTTAATAAGGGAGAGTTACTCTTATTTCTCTGTTATTAAACAATTGGGATTAACCTGCATACATGTTTGCTAACTAGGATACCAGATTTACAAATCTTGGACTAGTATCCACACTAGGGGTAAAAGAGTATCTGTAGTGAACTGCCAGTTAAATGAAAGGGAAGCTTTAAATGCTTTAAGTCAGGGGTCCCCAACCCCTGGTACTGGTCCTCACCCTGTTAGGAACCGGGCCGCACAGCAGGAGGTGAACAGCAGCCGAGCAAGCAAAGCTTCCTCTGCCGCTCCCCATCATCGCCTGCATTACCGCCTGAGCCATCCACACACCCCCACCCACAGTCTGGAAAAACTGTCTTCCATGAAACCGGTCCCCAGTGCCAAAATGGTTGGGGACCGCTGCCTTAAGTAGCAGAATTAAAACATAATGCAACTGCTGAGTTAACGACAGCACAGCTCTTTATTGTTCTATGACAAACAATGTGAGTTTCCTACTAAATTGACTTGAAAACTTGCTGAATTTCCCCCCAAAGCATTCTTCATCCCACTTGGTAGAATGTGGAATCAACTCAATAAAAAGTGTATGAAAGTGCTTTATAATCTACAAAACACTGTACAGATAATTATAATTTGGCTCTGAAGGGTTGGTTTCTTTCAACCTCTGCAGTTTTAGTTAAGTCACCTACTGTTTTAGCTGTGTCAACATGGGCAAAATTGAGAGCTAAAGTAATTAGGCCTATAATTCAAGCCAAAAAAATGACTGAGAAAAAAGCTATTTGGCAGTCCCTCTCTACATTGAAGAAAATCAGTTCCTAATAGTCCAATTCTTTGTTTCTTTTCCCCCAAAGATCTCAAATGAAGACACGTGAAGTCAATGAAATTCAAGTAATTTTCATTTGGAATCTAATATTCATATATGTATTCTTAATGTTCCCTTCTGAATAAACTGCAGTCAATGTGCATAAATCTGTTTACCACCACCATAGGTGAGTCTGGGGAGTGATACGGTAGTCAGCCAAGAGCCAACTCACAAAGCTCACAAATATCCCTACAGGGAGACCACACGATCTGAAGTCACTCCTCCAAAAAGTATTCCTGATAATTAAAGTACTATCTTTTTCTCATTACTCCAAGAGGCAAAGACGGCCAAGTAACTACTTCTATGTTACTTTACTGAATGAACATTTCAGGTGGAAATGTTGCAATAATAAACAGAAACCTCCTTCAAAGCTATGGCAACAATGGCTGCCAGTCCACCTACTCATGCTACCCTTGTACATTGTACAGGTGTTGCTGGGATGTAGTTGCCCAGCCAGGGACTACATTTCCCAGCTCCCTTCCTAGGTGGGACCATATTCTATTTTTTTTTTTTTTTTTTTTTTTTTGGTGTGGGTGGTGGGACCATGTTCTAAATTCTCTGCAGCTATTCACTCACTCAATCCTTGTAATGCCCCACGAGGTAGGTATTATTCATTATTCCTATTTTACAGATGAGAACATTGAAGTACAGTGAGGCTAAGGACACACAGCAACAGAAACTGAACTGAAATACCAGATGATGCATCTCCAGACCAATAATAACACACCCTGTGCTCTCTATTTACATGAGAAATATCAAGGTCCTCTACGTCAATGTATATTTTAATACATTCCACAAATAGGCAAGACCATTCATTCATGGAACAGCAAGTTGTCTCTAATAACTGAAATAAAAAAGAGAAGCTATTTGAAGTCTGAACTGTTCTTCTCACAACCAGGGACAAGAAGTTTTAAATTGGGGGTTGCAGAGATCAATCAGTATAAATAATATCCAATAATTTAAAAATTAAATAAACTTTCCTTCAATAAGATACCATATTATAATCAACTTGAGCTCATTTCTGTCACTTTCCTTTTTATTTTACAGTCAAAAGCCTATTGCATCTTGGAGAATAAATAAATAAAATAAATACTTTGCGCCAACACTTGAAAAACATTGTTAAGTCATTGTTCTTTCTCTTCATTTCTGAACATGTCCATACAATAGGAACTTCCTTCATCTTGGAAGTGTGGGGTTTGGGGGAGGGAGACACAACCCCTTAAGCCCTTCTCTCTGCCTCATTTGCCCTGCCCAAGACAAGAAGCTGAGCCAAGGATCTTCAATCTAGAGCCGACCCTGGGCCTGCCTCTTACCCTCTCTGATACTCCTTTGGAGCTGCACATGGCTCCTCTCCTTCATCCAGTAGGAGGCTCTGCTGGGGACCGGATGGAAAATTCATTTCAGGAGGATGAAGGAGTAAGAAGCCCAATTTATAATCACAGGTCCAGGCTGTGCCCTCCAACCCAGGTTTTCCAGAAATAAGGCAGCTATGTAGGCTCCAATCTGACTGGATTGGTTCAGAACTCAGGGGAAGGAATGAGACTAATCGGCACTCAAACTCCCACAGATACCCTAAATTATTTGAGTTATAGCTTCCAAACTAAAAATAATCCACCTGCCATGGCTGACAGTGTTCATCTCAGGGCAACATGCCCCTCATCTAAGAAGACTGAAGGTGGCAGCAAACATGGTCCCTGGGCAAGGGAACCTCAGCATCGGAATTCTGACCATGTCACAGAGAAGCATGTGGACTCTCCAACTTGTGCCCTCCTTTATTTTGTGCCAGGTTATTGGAGGAGAGCACATGCTACACATCATCATCATGAGCATGATGGGTCATCCGTCTTCGCTCGGTTTAGAGGCACACCCTAAAATCCTGGGGAATCGGCTTGCTTTTTCTGTTTGTTTTTCATCAGGGCCCACAGACTTTTCACCCCTCAATGTTTCTCCTTCTCCCAATAGTAGTTACAGTACTCATTAGCTGGAAATAGAGCACATTAAACTTGTTAAAGCTGCAAGAATGAGACCACTTCCCATCTCAGTCCCTTTTAAGTTTGTGCCAACCCAGTGGCTTTGTCATCTAAATGTCCTTCTATTGTAATTGGTACCTACCACTGGCTCTTTCTTCCCTTTGGCCATTAACTTGGTGGCATTTCTTGCAAACTATCACGTTCCAGAATAAAATGAAAGTTATTGATGCTGTTTTCTGCTCAGCTGAAGGATGTTTTAATTCTGGACTCTGAATCCCAGAACTTTTGCCCTTTTTCAGGAGTACTCTTAGGACCAAAAGGATGTTCTCCCTTTCATGGGGAATGCGTGGGTACCTAATGAGATTGACACTACCTTTCCAGCAAAAGAGAATGATCTTTTTCTTCCAGCTTTTTTCTAAGTCTTTAGAAATCAAAGATGAGGGAAAGTCAAGACTAGGAAAATGAACATTTATTTTGTGTCTTTTCCTGTGCCAAGTCAGGGCTTCACAATGCAGCCTCCACTTGCCTCTGTTCCCTGCTCCACGTTTGCCCTTGCTCTCTGCATCCCAGGCACACTGACTTCCTTCCAGTTCCTTGGACATGCTATACTCTGATGTCCTCTGCCTGGAAAATTTTCCTCCCTCTTCACCTAACAGCTCCTCCTCAGCCTTCAGATTTCTGCTCACTCATCGCTTCCTCCAGGAAGCGTTCCCTGACTTCTCTGACCAGGTCAGTCCTTCTATCACAGACTCTCCAGCCACATGTGGCTCTGTTTTGAAGTACTGATCACAGTTGTAATTTTATTTATTTTTGTGATTATTTTCTCTCTCTCTAACTAGATCATATGCTCCAGGACAGCAGGGATTATGTACGTTTTTGCTCATGGTAGTTTAAGCCATGTTTTGAATTAATGAATGAGTGGCTTTTTTTAATTCTCAGAAAATCCTGTGCTACAGATATTTTAAACTCAAATTTTTAAAGACAAAGAAGCACTGTTTGCTGGAGTAAACGATTTGTCCAAGTTACAGTAAGTTAGGAGAGCCCGAGACCATACTTATTCATGCGTTCATCCAATAGTTATGGAGTGCCCACTGCATGCCTTGCCCTGTGCCAGACAGTGGATAAAGTAACAAATAAGTCACAATTCTTTCAGGAACTCTTAGTCTATTTGAGCAAGAGAAGTTTGTAAACAAATAAGTCAAATAAAATACTACACAGGCTAAGATGTTTGTCTAGCATCCAGCAGGCATATACAGGAGAGGGTGGTCAGGTCTACCAGAAGAGTAGTGAATCTTGAAATACTAGCAAGTGCTTACCAAAAAGACTAGTAATAAGGGCATTAGGGTGGAGGGAGCCCTGGAAGCAAAGGCACAGAAGACCATGAGAGCGAGGCCCCCTGAGACACAGCGAACAGACTGGAGATACAGGAACATAGGTTATGAGGCTGGAGTGAACGGGCAAGGGCAAGTCAGGTAGGGCCTTATATGTCTTATAAGGACCTTGGAGATTATGCTGTAGCTATAGGGAGTCACTGAAGGGCCTTAAGCAAGAAAGATCTGACCAGATTTCAAAACAGTCACTCTGGAAGTGGAGAGAGGTAGACAGATTAGGAGCAGGTGAGCCTGGAAACTGAAGGAACAGAATAAAGGATACAGCAGTGGCCCAGGACAACGGTAATAAAGACCAGAATTAGGGCAGTAGCAGTGGGAATGGAGGGTAGTAGATATGAGATATTAAAGGAAGAGGAGTCAACAGGATCTAATACCCACTGGGTGTGCAAGCTAAGAGGAGACTGGGGCGATCCTTGGGTTTTGGGTGTGGCTGATTGGGTGGACCATAATACAACTTTCCCACATACAAAGGGCAGAAAGAGGCTTGGAAGACAGAGAATAAATTCTCTTTGAGGCCCACTGAGTTTAAACTGCCTGAAAAACATATGAGTGTAGCTGCCCACCGGGCTAGAGAAATGAATATGGGAAATCTCATCTTAATGTTGGTAAGTGGAGCCATGGTTGTGAATGAGACCATGGGGAAGGCTGCAGAGAGGGAAGACAGAATCTCAAGGAACCAAACCCACATTTTTGGTGTAGACTGAAGAACAGGAGCCCAAAAAAGAGACATGATTCCCCACAATTTTATTCTAAACAATAGAGAATGGAAAAGGTTCCAACCACGTAAGGAAAATCATACTCTCCTCCTGATATGTTTCTTTGGGGGGCATTTTCATGGTGTTTTGGCACATTCTTACCAGGCTGCTTAGTGATTCTGAGACTCTGCCTGACCTCTTTCAGAGAACTCAGTCTAGCTCTGTGCATACACATTTAAGTTGTCCATATATTGCTAACTTCTCTAATGATTGCTCACAATCTCATTGTTTTTCTTCTTCCCCCTACCTCCACCCTGCAATCTCAGAGAAGAACATTAAGGCAAAGATGTTAAATGATTCAGCAAGGATTATATCACTAGTCAAGAGCAGGGCAGGACTTGAAAGAAGAATTTGTGGATAACCCTGCACTACTGGTACTTCTTGTACATTCTGGCCTTGTTCCTTCATTCACCACTCTTTTGCCATGCACTGCTTAGGTACTAGGGATAAAAGGTAAAAACACATGATCCGTGTTCTCAAGGAGCTTCCAGGTTGCTGGAGGCTGAACCGGTTGACAGTTAAAAGCACTGTGATTTGTACTGTGAAAGAGGTCTTTGTATGTGCCATCAGTGGTGGAGAGAGTTTGCCGAATTCCATCCTCGGGTCTGGAGAGGAGATGTGATGCTTGTACTGAAACCTAACTTTCTTAGCATGTACATAACCATAAAAGTAAAGAAATTCAATAAATTAGAGAGTCTACTAATGAAACAAAATGCCACCTTGGATTTACATCCAATTGTCATGAAACCAAAAGGAAGTTTGGGGGAAGAAAAACCATAACAGAAGCAAGTGTTACCTAATGGTGCCAATCACACAGGAGGTAATCAAAGCTGGTGGTTATCAAACTCAAGAGAAATTTGGACCAGAACCATTTTAACTGAATGAAGAAGCTATGGAAAGTAGAGAACCAAGGTCTACTGAAGATACACTTTACCAGTTTTTCTAACAATTAAAGGACGGAGAAGACTGTGAATTACCACAACATAAACTCATTTCTGTAGCAATGAATCCAATTATACCATAGACAACAAGGTAAATACAGGAAGGTGCTGCAAAACCATTAGTTCCACAAATATTTTTTCATTTTACTTGCAACTTGTAACAGCAATAGATATGATGTTAGAGGTGGAGGCATTTGCCTTAGAAGTAGAGTGAAAGCCTTGCAAATTCTGATTTCACATACCCTTTTCCTTATAACACCATTATTGGATGCTATTCCAGGGCATGGCACCTGCATGGAAGGCAGAATTAATATAATAATATATAATAAGTACAAAGTACATCATAATAATGAGCAGAACATGCAAAGCATCTTTTACTTCTATCATCTCATTTAGTCTCCCAACAACCCTGTGGAACTGGTGTCTTAGCCTCCCTATGCAGATAAGAGAATAGAAATATCTGGACCAAGGTCACATGGACAGTATGGGGTGGGGGTGGCTGGGATCTGAATCCAGTTCTCACTGATATCAGAGCCCAGGCTCTCCATCACTTAGCCATCTCCTTTCTACTTTTTCAGAGCAGATCAGAACAAAAATCAGAATAGACCACTTGGACTATTTTATTTCTTCTTAAAATAACTCTGTTGTACACTTTAATATCTTTATAGAAACAAAAATCTCCAGAATTTCAGTTATCAACTATTTATGTTCTTGTTACTGTTCTGCTCCAATTATTGTTACTATATATGCTGGTTTTACTTAGTTGTAATCAGGATATAATTTTGAGTCTCTGCTTTTCCTATTCAACGTTATTTCAAAATCCAGCCCCATCTTCTGACATGGTTCACACCACTTGTCATTCTAATGGCAGTAAAATATTCCATTCTGGTCACTATTTGGTTTCCTTCCAAATAACCATGGATACTTTTCATGTACCCTTTCCCCCCATTCCTGTTATTATTAGTTGACATTTAGGTGTTTACAAAGTATAAGAATTTATAACGTGCCTATCATTTAAAATTCACTTTTCTTCACTGAGTTCTTTGGATACCTGACTTGATTAAAACTGCAAAAATGTTGAAGTGAGTAGGGTAGGTAAGAATTACTTTAAAAATGAAATAACAGATAGCTTTTGAAACATCTATGTAAAGACAGACATTTCATGAAGATATGATAAAAGAGTATATAGATTCGCAGTACAGAAAGGTGGGTCATGCAGATATTGTTTTTGGAAGATAGCTACCTGGCAACACTATCCAATAAAATCCATGTAGGGGAAGGAGAAAGTATATTTGCATTATAATCCCCTGGTTTTGGACTCTTCTTTTACAATGAAAAGTAGTCAGGAGCAAAAATTAAAGCTGAAGAGATAAAATAACTCTGTCAGTTTAGAGAGTACAATTTTCCCCTGGGTTAGCAGAGCTAGAACCATCTTAAAGCACCAATAAAACTTTACTGCACGCAGTTGCAGAAATGGAAAGGAGTTAAGTCAGCCTTTTATCCCAAATTTCTCACCTAAATTAATCATTAAGAGCCGATAAAGAGGCAAAATGCAACCAAATGATGAGGTAGAATAATATGCGATCCTGATTTCCTAAGAGGCTATAACGGTTTGTTTTTCAGGTTGAGACCTTCATTTTTAGCTGCCCTTGTACTGCAAGAAGAGGCATGAACTTCACCAACACCTTTTTCAAATGGCTGTTATGTAATGCTGTTGAACTGCAACAGATATTTGTCGGTGCGATTTTTCTCTTTCCTGACTCAGCTGTGAGCTTCCCTGTTTTATTGAGGAGAATGAGTGTTTGATCATCATCCACAAAGGGGAGGTGGAAATGGTTAGAGTTAAGTCTACCCTGTGGGCTATGTTGAGCGACGGTTCAGTGATGGCTGCAGTGGACCAGATTACCATCACCCCCTGTGCTGTGCTAGGCACTTGGCAACTTTGCATATATCATTGCATTTATGCTCTCAACAACCTCGTAAAGAAAGCTGTCAACCTGATTGTGCAGATGAAGAAAGCAAGACAGAGAGAGATAAAGAACATTGTTCAAGGGCTTCCCTGGTGGCGCAGTGGTTGAGAGTCCGCCTGCCGATGCAGGGGACACGGGTTCGTGCCCCGGTTCGGGAAGATCCCACATGCCGTGGAGCGGCTGGGCCCGTGAGCCATGGCTGCTGAGCCTGCGCGTCCGGAGCCTGTGCTCAACAGGAGAGGCCACAACAGTGAGAGGCCCGCATACCACAAAAAAAAAAAAAAAAAAAAAAAAGAACATTGTTCAAGAACACACAGTGCCTGAGTTTCTAATCAAGACCTACCTCTTGATCCCTATGCTGTGTGATCACCCTACATGCCTATGTATAAGTGTTTTTTGGTCAATCACAAATATGTCCAAATTTCTACTCTATGTGCAATAAGATGGAGACAAATATGTTCACTGAAAATCTGGATGAAGTGGGGTGCAGAGAGAGAACCAGGCAAGAAAGTGACCCTGTGGGGTCACATCCCATGGAAGGAGCAGTTAGAGTGGTGCCTGGATTACATTCCCCAGGAGGCTGGGTGTACTGATGAATGTTAACACCTGAAATTTGGAAGGGGTGGAGGGTGGGATGACTGGGGATGTGAAAAGGAGGAGAGAGGAGCAGTAGGTGAGGTGGTCAAAGCTGTGTGATGTGGAATATGCTTCTTCCCCCACAGCCTTCTGATTTTCAGCAAAGAAACTAAACAGAGAAAGTGCTTTGGGTATTGAGATTTCTTCTTGAGAACAGTGAAGGAACAGTCACCAGAATCAAAATCACAGATGCAATATAAACAGTGAGATGAAACCTTCTGTTTTCCCTGTAGCAAAAGGGGGAAGGGAGTGGGGCCAGTGACACCTGATAACACAGGGGTATCACTGAGGGCCATCACCAAGGATGTTGTTCCTTCCTTTGAGGAACACACAAGGGAAGAGATAATCAAGGGGCATTTTCCCCACCAGCTAGCAAAATGCATTATAAACCTCAAATAATAAAAACAAAAAGAATGTATCATATAAATATGTGATGGAAGAAGTCCACTCCTACAGAGGGTCCCTATACGCTAGAAGAATAAATACTAGCGTGTTGAATAAAAAATAAATAAAAATAAAAACAGCATGGTATAGACAAATAAATGGGAAAAAAAGGAGGTAATAAAATCTTATAATATTAAAATTTTCCAATCTGGTGGGCAGAAAAAAGATATTTCACAGTTTGAATTTGCATTTTCCTGGTTTCCAGAAAGGGTATGAATCTTTACAAATGCTTATTGGCTATTTGTCATTTCTTTCTCTGTGCAATGACTCTTCATATCCTTTGTACACTTATTGGGTCATTTGTCTTTTTTATATTACTTTGTTGAAACTCTTAACATGTTTTGATTGTTGATCTCATCTTTGTATATGTTTCAAAAATTTCCATTCTCACTATTTTCAACTTGAATTATGGTATCTTTGGCTATACAGCAGTTTTAGCTTATATATGGTTAAATCTGTGAATATTTGTCATTATGTCTTTTGGGTTTTGTATATTGTGGGAAAAATATTACTGAGGTATACTTTGGGAGTACACTTTGTTCGAGCCCTTTGGAAAGGAAATTTAGCAGTGTTTCTTTTTCATACTGAAAATTCCTTTTTGTGAAACATGTTATTCCCTCCTTCTTCATTTGAATATTTTGCTAGAAAGAATCTGTATACAAAATGCAAATTCATATTTCTGGGATATTTAAGTGACTCTTAGTGGCCGAAGAGTAAGTAATTAGTGATACTTTTAATCCTATAACTGCTGGGGCATATAATGCAAGAAAAATAGGACAGAAATTGGACTGGGAACTGGTAAGCTTCTTGGACTTACAGTTCCATTTTTAACTGATACATTTTAATAACAGAAAGTCTTCCTGAATCTCCTGATAAATATATTTCCGACTGTCACTTTTTGTTTCCCATTTTACTTATTTTCATTGATCCAACAAACCCTGCAAACCTTGATCCAGAGTTTACCTTACTGGATGAATCCTGCAGTAACTCCTTCAAACAGAGAGGTTTCTGTGTCTTACAACCGTAAATATGTTAGCTCATGTTCTAGATGTCTGAGTGTTTACCAACCTTAATGCAACAGGTATCGCCTTGGACACCTTTTCCATTTACAAAATAATGTGCTTTCCAAACATTATGTTAACCTAATCAATAAAACTGATCAGTGCTCAAGCTGTTATACTTAATTCTTCCTGCAACACTAATTTCATTTTTCTTCTTAATCTTGCATTATAGGAGTTAATTTTAGTGCCTAATGACACAAGTACATTGCTAAAACCCATATGAAAAATTATAACAAAAGTTAAACACATAAGATCTAAGTGCCAAGATAAATTTTGTCATCTGGTGCTTTGTCTCTACCTAAGTACATTTGTTTCTTTCCCATCTGTTTGGAAACTTATTTAAGTAAATTAACATTTCTCTCAGAATTAATCTGGCTTCCATATCAAATGACAAGTATGTTTATTTGAAGAAACTTTGCATACTTTTTTAGTCCCCATCATACACTCTATGCTATAACTATTATTACTCCCAGTATACAGATAAAGAAACTAAGTCTGAAGAAGTTAAGTAACTTGCATAAAGTCATACATTTCTCAAGTGGTATAACTGGAATTTGAACTAGTCTTGTCTTTGCACTCCCTACTTTTTCCAGTACATGACACTTCCACCCTTCCATTCATCCATGAAGGTCAGTCTGATGTTGTTTGACTGGGACTCCAGGGTTGGAGCTGTTAATGGTATCTTTTAGGAAAGCATGTATGAGAGAGAGTTCTTAAGGTCTAGCAGCTATGGACCAACACTGGGTCACCCATGGAAGCAGTCCTTTCCTCTCTCTTCCAAAAGTCTTCCCTGTACTTGCTCTTGTTGGCCAAAATTTCCTCTCCATTCTGCAAAAAGGAGGGTAGAGAAAGAAGCTCTTTGCCTCACCATCTAGAAGGTGCAAGATCCCATCAATAATCCACAGAAGTCAACGGCCCAATGGGGAGGACTACAGGCAACAGAGAAAGGGACCAGCATCTTGCTAGATATTACTAAAACTACCTGTGTGTCTAAGATGAAACCCTATCCTGAACAGAAGTTCATGGAAGGAACAAAGCATTTGCAGTCAGGGAGGCCTACGTTTGAATTCCAGTGACACTACTTACTATTGTGACTTTGGGTGCAACTTTTTAGAGCCTTTACTTATCTATAAAATGGAATGAATAGACCCATCTCACAGCACTCAGTAAATAGCAGTTACAATTAGGATTATAGTAGCAGAAGTGTAGGCCTATCTTTCTTCTATGCAGAAGTAAATGATGCTGAATATAAAGTACCTGCAACAATGCATGGCCCATAATGGGCACCCAATAGGTATCATCATCATCATCACTATTCCTATTAACAGGGAAGATTATAACTGGCCTTGTCAAGGTCCCCTTCAGCTTCTAGATTTTAGGGAACGGCAGAAAGAGTTATGAGAAAGGGTAAGAGTATAGGATAAAGAAGAGAGAAGAACACAAAATGACAAAAATTTATAACCTGTGAAAAATTCCCCGTTAATTTCTGTTCAAAGAGTCTGATGAATATGTAGGCTAAAACTCTATCATCAGCATAAACTTCTGGCCAATTATTTCACCTTTGCTGTCTGAGAGCAACACAGCCATTGTGAGAGAAAATTAGCAACCTGCCTGGAACAATGGTTAGCTGTAATAGTTACTGCGTCAGAACTTAGTAACTGAACTGGAGCAAAATGAGTAATTCCAAAAATATACCTTTGAAGAGCCAAAAATAGTCCTGACAGCTATAAAATTGAGCAATCAGAAATTATTTGGGGAAAGCAATCAAGGGGCAGAGAAGTACTTAAGGAACTCCCGCTGTAGTGTATTATTAAAAAGAACATTGAAAAAAAAAATGAACATTGAGTGCAGATGGTCCACGCTTATAAAGGAGTTGCATTTCCCCAAGTCCATCTGGGTCAGTATTTGGAACATGAAAAACATCCCCATCAAGAAAAAAAAGGCATAAATGGTGGGTCCAGGGAACTGTTTGACTCACCGTGGAGCTGAGCGTGTTGCACTCTGAAGAGTGCAACAGAGGTAGTGTAATCATGTTGAAAGCTCTAGCTGGGGTTAAGCACATCAGGGTTTGAACCCTTGACCTGCCTCTTATTAGGTAGGTGGAGGCCCGGGCAAGTAACTGCATGTCTATAATCTTCAGAGTACTGGGGGTTTTTTTTTCCAGCTTTATTGATATATAATTGGTAAAGAAAAATTGCACATAATTAATGTATACAATTTGGTGAATTTGGACATATGTATACACTTGTATTATCATCACCACAATCCAGGTAATAAATATACCCATCACATCCATAAGTTTCTTATGCTCTTTTTTCATTTGCTTTTGTTTTTGTGGTAAGAACACTCAATATGAAATCTACCCTCCTAACAAATTTTTAAGTCCACAATAGCATATTATTAACTATTTTATACAGCAGTCTCTGCCACCTACTCCTCTTATATAATTGTAACTTTATACCCATTGAACAACAACTCCCCGTGTCTCCCTTCCCCCATCTCCTTGTAACCATCATTCTATTGTCTACTTCTACACCTTTGACTATTTCAGATGTCTCATATAAGAGGAATCATGCAGTATTTGTCCTTCTGTGACTGAGTTATTTCACTTAGCATAATGTCTTCCAGGTCCATCCACGTGGTCCCAAATGGTATAATTCTTTGGTCAAATGGACAGGGAAATAGTACCAGCCACATGGGTCCATACGAGCAGGAACTGAGACTATGTCTGGGAAGTGCTCGGAGTAAATGTCAGTGACCACTAGCATTAATGTTAGTAACAGAAGTGAAGCCTGATCTCTCTATCTTTCTTCTACGCAGCTCTCACCTGCCACCAGTGTCCAAACTAAAGAAAAAGCCATGAATGTGGTAGACACGTACTCCCCTAATGGGGAGAAAGAGGAGAGGGCCTGGTGGCAGGACTGGTGTGGCTGGGGTTGCATGTAGGCTCGGTAATTGGTATAACCCTTATGTGAGCCCAGCCCATGGTTAAAAATGCAAACAGGACAAAGGCGTAAGATGGAAAGAAAATGCTTCCTCCCCTTCTGATACCCCATCATTGCATATTCTTGTGTGCTCCTCAGGAAATTCCTGTACACCTCTATTAGCCTAAAGCAATCTCTACTCCTTTTTTTATCCCTATACCTGTGTCAAAACCTCTTACTCTTTATTTACACAGGGTTATTTTACATGTGATCTTTCTCACTGCTTTCCTTTTTCATTAAATAATTCATCTCAGAGCTCTTTCCATATGTGCAATTATAGATCTGCCTCATTCTCTGTAATGATGTAGAGGTATTCCATTGAATGAACGTACTCTAATTTTTTTAACCTGACCCCTATCAGTGGATATTTAATTTTTTTCTCAGCACTTTATAATAATAATCCTTCAATAAACATCCTTGTACACATAAATTTACATATTTTTGCAAATTTATCCAGAAGGTAAATTTCCAGCAATGGGGCTGCTAAAGTAACAGGTATGTGCATTTTTTTCTGTTGGGAAATACTGCCAAATATTTCCTTTAAAAATAATGCGCTAATCTGCACACCTACCCACAGCATGAGAGTTCCTGCTTCCACTCACCCTGGCCAACACTGAGGGCTAGCAAATGCCACAAGCATGCCATTAGACACGTGAAAAGTAAAATCTCATTTTATTTGACTTTTCTTTGATTATGAAGGATATAATCACAGCACTTGTTTGTTTTTCATGTTTCTTTGCCATTTGTATTTATTTTTCTTTTTTGGGGGGGGAATGAGGAAAATGTTTTATTTAGACATTTTTTTCTCTAGGTAGTGAACATATTACAAATAAAGTTTGCTTTTAAATAATGTGCATTTCTAACACTCAAATTATAGCATGTGTTAACTCTATATAATAATCTTACCATTAACAGTACATATTGATGTGGAATCTAGAAGAATGGCACAGATGACTAGCACGCAAGGCAGAAATAGAGACACAGATGCAGAGAACAAATGCATGGACACCAAAGGGGGAAACTGACAGGGGGCGGGATGAACTGGGAGATCCGGACCGACATATACACACCAATACATATAAAAACAGACAACTAATGAGAACCTGCTGTACAGCACAGGGAACTCCACCCAACCTCGCTGCACAGCAGAAACCAACACAACACTGCAGAACAACTACACCCCAACCAAAAAAAAAAAAAAATAGTACATATTGATTTGGAAATAAAATTGCTGGCACAGATATCATTTATATAACCTTGAATAGTTATCTGATGCCCAAGGTCGAATAGTAATCTGTGAAAGAGAAGATATTCAATCTGCAAAGCACTAAACAATAAGCTGAGGATCACAAGATTTATATTTTCATTCAGTCCTAATATGCGTTTGTCTTGATCATGATAAGTAATTCAAACACTTCAGTGTCTCTAACAATTCTGTTTGTGTCTCAGAGGTCACTATTTAAACCCTTGATTCTGGATTGAGTAGTATTCAGAGGATTTTAATGAGTTGGCTTATGGTCTTATATTATAAGAACTCCCTTGAATTAAAATTACATACCACCAATAATTACTTTAACAAAATACATAAGCACAAATTGACGGCCTCATGATGTGTACATGTTTAAATGGTATGATCCTCAACTCTGAGTCATAAAAAAATTTAAACTATCTGCTTCTGTATGATAGTAATCTTTATATTCTATATTTGAAACACAGTATAGTGTAAAGTATATGGAGTCAGACGTTCTGTACTGAAATCCTGTGGTTCTAGTCATCAGCTGTGTGAACTTGGGAAAATTACTTAACTTTTTGGTGCATCCCACCTGTAACTAGTAATACATACTTTAAAGGGTTAGTATGAGGATTAAATAAATTTAATGTATGTAAAATATTATAATACTGGTTAACATACAATAAGCATTCAAACAAGTATCAGCTATTACTATTTCAATCAATTCAGGGGGTCTGTATGCTGTAAAAATATTCATTTTTATCAATTTTGGCAGAGCTCATACTGGTATTTGACAAAACATATGGTAAACACTTTCCCTTTTTCAACCACTTCTTTGCAGACTAGATACATAGTGTATGTGTATATTCTCTACAAATATTGTTATTCATAACGACAGTAAGAAATATAAAATCAATCAATGGCACATTTTTGTCTAGCAAAATACTAAACATATGGGAATTTGAAAATATTCACTTTGACTATAGATGTCAAGTTCACTCATGTTGTATTTATTTTTCTATGAAATTGCTGTTTATATTCTTTGTCCAGTTCTCTGTTTTTTAAAGATTTTCTTCTTTCTCTTTGTCATCTAATTGACTATTTATAATATCTTTTATTATATTAATTTCAAATGCTTCATTTTTTAATACCAAATGTTTACATGAATTTGAGTTTACTTCTAGAATCTGTATTCATTTCCACTTATCTATTTCTTTTTCAGCTCTAAACAGTTTTGGTTATTAGAGCTCCATCATTTGTTTTCATATTTTAATTGGTTATCATTCTTCTCTCCCTGTAATCTTCTGGCTGTTCTTACAGACTTATTTTTCCAGATGGACTTGATTACAATTTTGTCAAATTCCAAAATGGATATCTTGATTTCTAGTTGGTATTTATTTAGAAATTAACTTAGGGGAAAAATAGCATCTTTTAGAGTTTTCCTGTTCAAGAATAAGGTACAAATTTACGTAAGTCTTCTTTTATGTCCTTTGGTAGGTTTTTAATGTTAATTTTACAGCAACCTTTTGCATATTATGTAATATTGTTAATTTTTTCCTATATATTTTTATCATTTGGTTATTATAAATAGCATCTCTTCTTCCTTCAAATTTTCTATTACTTATGTCTTTGTAACAGTTATGTAATGAGTGGCCTTACCATATTCTAGTAATATTTGCAGTTTTTTAGTTTGATTCTCTCTGGTTTTCTTGATATACAGTATTTTGTCTCCTCCTTTCTAGCACTGTCTATTTCTTTCCTTGGTCTAAATGCATTTTCCAAAACAGGAAAATGCTAAGTAATAAGGATAAATGGCACTTGTTCATAATTTTAATGGGAAAATTTTTAATGTACGATTTACCTTTTTTTTAAGCTAATGTTAAGAAAATAGTCATTCATTCCTATTTTGCTAAAAGTCACTTGTTCCTTTTTAAGAATTGAATTTTATCAAGTACATTTTGGCATCTGTTAAAATGATCATATGGTTTTTATCCTTCAAGAAAATTTAACGAAGAAAGCAAAATGAATTATAAGAATACTTTGCAAACTTTTATGCAAATAAGTTTGAAAGCCTGGTTGAAATGGATGTTTCTCTAGGAATTATATGCTGGAGATCTTGCATGTTTGAAAATACTCTGTTGGCCTTAGACTTCAACAACAATTTGGCTGGGTATAACATTCTTGGGACAAACTAAAAAATATACCAACCCTGCCAACTCAGAAATTCTAATATTTACCCTAGAGAAAAGGTCACATTTGTGCACAAGGAGACACCTAAGGATGTCTAATGCCACTTTATTTGTAAAACTAACAAAATTAAAAACAATCTAAATATCTACAATAAAATACATAAGTTAAAAAGAATAAGGAACATTAATAACGTTAATGAGGATGGATCTAAAATTTTTTGTTAAAAAATAAAGCAAGTTGAAAAATGATGCATACAGAGTGATACTATTTATATACATTAAAGAAAATACACGAAATGTTGTATGGTTTTTATAGGTACATACATAAAAGTGTAAAAATGAAGACTGGAATGATACACATACTAAAGAGTCTAGATGTGTGTCTTGGAACATTTAACTTATCTGTAATCGTGTAACTTTTTAAATGGTAGCAATGTAGTCATTCATTATGTCTGATACACACATACATATACACACACACACACACTTAGGAAAAAGTAATAAGAATGTGAAAAAACATTAATAGTAGTTATTTCTGAGTGGTAGCAATAGGGGATTGAGTTCTTTTTTGCTTGTTTATAATTAAATTTTAAACTAATAATTATATTAAATTCTCGAATCACTCTTTCTTCAGAACTTTGCACACTTTGCTCCACTGTCCTTCAGCTTTGATTGTTACCTTGGAGAATTCTGAGATGAGTCAGATTTTTCCTACTTGAAGGTGATTTGTTTTTATGTGTGAGGAAGATGCTTGCAGAATTCATTCTCTAGCTTTAAAGTTTAATCAGAGAATGTGTGTCTTGGCATTGAGGCTTCTGTATCAATTTTTCCTGGAACATAGTAACTTCTTTTGATCTAGAGAATCAGTTATTTCAGAATTGGGGGGGGGTGGTAATTTCTTTTAGTATTTTTTCTGTCCCATTTGTTCTATTTCTAACTCAGATATACCAATTTTCCTTTTGCTGTATCACCTTTGAATTCCATAACTATTATTGTCTAATGTTTAAATCTCTACCTTTCCCTTTTACACCTACTGATTATTTCAAGCCTTTCTTCTATGTCATTACTGCAGGTTTTATCCATTACTATCCTCTTCCTCCTATTTCCAAGTTATTTGTCACTGGGGTGACAACATTGTTTCGGCCCTCAATTTCCTTGACTCTGGCATTTCCCTTTTTATCTCATTCTGTAGCTGTTATCATCTTGTCCTTGTTTTCCTTTTCATTGAATTCATGCTCTTTAAAGTTCTTTATACAGAAAAGCAACATTTAGATCATATGTTTCCATTTCATAGCTAGTTTTCTCCCAGAGCAAATTCTTTCCCTCTTATTGGTATTCTATCCTCCTCTCCTTTGTTTTCCTTTTTGCTCCTTTACTCTTGCCTAGTTTCCTTGTGTTTGCTTTCACCTTGCTCATGTTGAACCTGAACAGTCCTCCGTCAAGACAGTATAATTGCTTCTTAGCTCTCCTCCATATTATCGGACCCCTCTTCATCTTCTCCTTTTATCTTCAGTCTGAGAGTTAGGAAGTTCAGGTTCTATCCGGGGGTGAGTTCAGCTGGGACCGTGAGAAGCTATGGCTAGTCGACCTGCCTGCTGCTTTCACATTTCTGCTCTGGATAAATAAAGAGCTGGCATCTGGGTGCACACTATCTAATTCACCCTGTATCAAGGGACATTACACTCATTTTCCCAGTTTCCCAAAAAGGCAGAGCCACGGAAGCTTCATTTAGACAGGCCCAGTGTCTACTTTCTCTGTGTCACCCTCCTCTTCCCAACAGTGGATCCCACTCTCTTCCCATCCAACAGAGGCCAAAGAAAAGCATTTTGGCCACATTAACATCTCCTGTGGTCTAACAACTGGACTCTCTGGGCTCCTGCTTATCCCATTTACTTTACCCTTCATCCTCCAGTTGGCTAAATCACTATCAGTGCTGGAGATAATTTGCTCAGGGTAGTTACAGTCACTCTCCATTCTCTCTCAGCTTTCTTTCCACCTGGTCATTTTCAAAAAGGTTAGTCTTGATGTTTTTTCTCTCTTTGGTGAGACATTGAGGGCATACAAAGGGATTTTCAAATTCTCCCCAAGGGCTTCTAACTAAACTGAGGAGTACTGAAGAGACTTCTTAGGACTTTGTCCATTCACATTCTATTCCCTCAAAGGGAATAGGGAGCAAAGTAATGAAATTAGGAGCCATGAAGTTTCCTGGAGTCTTGTGCTTCTTTCTTTCCCCAGCTGTTAACACTGCAGGAAGCTGTACCTCTGCCTTTATTTGATGGCAGCCAGCATACTTTTTCCAGGTTTTTAATGTATTTAATCTCTGCGCATGCTGTTGGCTTTCGAGAGAGGGAGATTCTGCGATTGGCTTCACTCCACCATCCTCCCCTGGAAGTAGAGTTACGGCTATATATATCAGGGACTTTCCTCCCCAAAGTAACTGAAAGTAAGTTTTACTCTTCAACAGTGAAAATATAAAACGCTATCAATTCAACCTGAGGGGGAAAAAAGGCTCTGAGGTAACAGATCTATTGAGATAACATGCATGTATGTGTGTGCAAGTATAAGTAAACATGAAAGCCAAACAGAGAACTGGACATATTTAACTGGGTAAGCTTCAGGGATTTACAAAAGACAAGATAACAACTGCCTTAGTATCACCAAGAAATTTAAACCAGGATCAACAACACTCTTTATGGCTCAGTTCTGAAAACAGGAATCAAAATCCCCCATTTCACGCTTTCTCTGTATTTACTGTCATTCCCATTTCATCAAAAATACCAATGTATTCTCAACATATTTCTAACACAATCACACTTAAGGGTGAATATTATGACCTCAAAAATTGAATTTGAAGGCAGAATCCTTCAGAAAGTACTAAAGCAAGAAATGGTCAATAATACTTCGGTTTCCTGAGAGTTCCAGTAAATGTATTTCTATGAGTAAAGAGAACTGTTAAAAGATTTTCTTTTGTGGCCCCCAGGATGAACAATAAAGTTTCTTTTTCATTCTGTGTCATGCTGGATTGAAATGAACTATATTACTTCATGTGCCAACAACAAAGTAATAAGGCAATGAAAACCTCCCTGAAATCATGTGACAATTTTAGCCTGATATTTTTTAAAAGGCTCTAAAAATACTGTTTTAAGCAATTGATCCACTCTGGCCCCAAGGTCAGACCATGACAATGCTAGGGAGAAATTACTGAAACTGGCAAAATCTGAAGAACACACATCATAGTAATTCTACTGAGAAACAAACTTAGCATTAGCATAGCTATTAAGTACTAATTAACATAGAACACACATTTTTAAAACAAATATGTAGTATTTTCCTTTGTTCTAGACAAAACTAAGATTTTTTTTTTCCTACAGAAACTTGATTTCTCAGTTTTATTCATCCTGCCAAGTGACAGCAGAGCTCTATGCTGGGCACAGTCTGATGGTTCAGGACATGTAAACTATGTCTCCACCTTTACGTTCAGCTTCCCTTAGAATCAAAGGTGGAGTTAAACTATAAATGCAACACTTTTTTTCTTAGGTACAGAAGCACCAGGCTCCATTCCAGGTCTGTTCGGCCAAGGCAAAGCAGACGATTGTGTCAACTGTCTGGATAATTTAGGCAAAATCAAAACAAGAGCAACAACAACAAAGACAACAATTCCTAACCTTAGGAATCTAGTAAGAAACAGACTATATGTAAGTAATCGGGTATGTTTTCAATCACATGTTTCATTCCCTTTGCCCAGGACCTTTTAGCAGGGAATTCAAAAAAATATCATTACCTTCTCAGGATTATACAGACACGCACATAGAGTAACAAGATCCAAAATCTACCCAGACATATATTCCCTTTGACTTTCTTAAGGGCCATTATACTGATTTATACTTGCTGTTGTGCTACTGTCAGAAATCACCTTCTTTGAGTCCTGCTTTAGACTCAGCCCAAATGCCCAAGTTATTGTATATACAAAATCCTGATCATAACTTGCAAACACTTTCTCTAGCAGCCCCACCCAACTCTATACACAGTGCCCTACACCACAGCATGTACTCCACTCCAAGCCACATAAGCCTCGCACTCTTTCCTTAGGTGTGCCCACCTTTAGCAGTGGGTACTGTCTAGGTGCCTCCCCAGAGCAGCACTGACTAGCAACCAGAATCTTGAGTCAGACTGACACTTCCTCCAGTCCCACGGATGCTCACTGACTGAAGTTATCCAGGATGGTATATCCTCTTTACCTCAATTACTGATAACCCAAAGATAAGTCAGTGAGAATATAACATTATCTTGGCCATAGTGACTTATTCGAGCGTAGACATGTGACCTAAAATTGTTCCAGTCAAAATGAAACTCAATTTCTCTGTTCAATGGTGGAGGCACAAGAGCCCTCCCCATCCCACTGCACCCCACCCCATCCCCTGGATGTTAACATCAAATGCATGTAGCCCCAGGAGCTGCTAGCAATATCTTGTTGACTTACAGAGGAAGACAGATGGAAAGAATTATGGACAAAAAGCATCAGAGCCCTGAAGGGAGTGTAAGCCACTGTATTAAATCACCCCTGAAGCCTGTCTACCTCAAGTTTCCAATTTCATCAGCTGATGGACTTCCTTATTGTTATGACAGTCTCAACTGAATTTGTTATTTGCAACACAAAGGTGCTTGGCTGATATATATTCCTCCTGCTTCCCAACTGTATTGAAGTTTTCATTGTTATAACAAATTTTCAAAATAAAAATGACTTGGTCCAGGACCAATATGGCAGCTCCAAGGTGTTGGGACCCAGGTTCTTTTGACCTTGTTGCACTGTCATACCTCGAATGTGGTGTCATCTGTGTGGTGAAGGCGACTCACTACCAAGCCTATGTTCCTGGATGAAGCATGAAGAAGGGAAAAAAGAGGAAGGAAAGGGCATACTTTTTTTTTTTAAGGGCACAATTCAGAGGTAGTCTCACCGGCAAAGTCCATTAACAAGTCCTGGGCAATAAAAATAGAACCTGGGTAATAAAAAAGACTGACCTTTTTTTTTTTTTTTTTTTTGCGGTAGGCGGGCCTCTCACTGCTGTGGCCTCTCTCGTTGCGGAGCACAGGCTCCGGAGGCGCACAGGCTCAGCGGCCATGGCTCACGGGCCCAGCCGCTCCGAAGCATGTGGGATCCTCCCGGACCGGGGCACGCACCCGCGTACCCTGCATCGGCAGGCGGACTCTCAACCACCGCACCACCAGGGAAGCCCAAGACTGACCTTTTTAATTTACTTTTCCTTTGTGCTTCATCTAGTTTCCCCGGCACACAGGAGGCCATGGGCAGAGGCCTTGCCCTCAGCACTTCAGAGTGTCTGGTGCGACAGCTTCAAGACTCTCTGGAGAAGCGCGGCGCGGGACACTCAATTCAAGATGGCGGCGGTGGCGGGCCGTGTGCAAAGACGCTGCGCCCGGCACCTGGATCTGGAGCCTGAGCTGCACAGCTGCACCAGCCCAGTAAGAACCCCGCCCCCTCCCCTCCTGCGGACAAGACCCGTATGAAGCAGCCCCGCCCGTGGCCTATTGGGAGAGCGTGGACTCTGGAGCAGAAGCTCCCACCTCTCCATTCTCTGATCAAAGAATGAAGCTTTCCTTTGCCTCTGAACCCACCTGGGTCTTCTTTTATTGTTGCGAGTGACATGGGCAGAAGGTCTCTTGCTGGGAACTGACTCGGGGAGGGTCGGTAACAGTACCAAATACTACTCGCAGTCATATTCTACTGACCAGAAGATGGTCATATAGCCACATTTAGCTATAACAAAGATTGATATATGTAGTCTTTGTCTGGACAGCCATAAGTCCAGCTAACATGTCTTCCACTATGGGGGAAGAAAAGGATGAATACTGGAAGAAAAACAGCAGTTCTGCACCCTGACCTTTACCACAGTTTGTCCCTTATGGGTACGATAATCTGTCTTCTACGATCTACAAAATCATTTCATTTTGTTCTTTTTTTTTTTTGCGGTACGCGGGCCTCTCTCACTGTTGTGGTCTCTCCCATTGCGGAGCATAGGCTCCAGACGCGCAGGCTCAGCGGCCATGGCTCACGGACCCAGCCGCTCCGCGGCATGTGGGATCTTCCCGGACAGGGGCACGAACCCGTGTCCCCTGCATCAGCAGGCGGACTCTCAACCACTGCGCCACCAGGGAAGCCCCTATTTTGTTCTTTTAAACCTATTTAATATCTACCCCAATCTAGCAGTCTCAATTCCATCTGCTGAGTTCTACATGAAAATAATTCCATATTGTGTGTATGTTTGTGTGCATAGCAACTAAAGTTCAAACTCTGGCTAATTTCAATATTCTGTGACTAATTTTAATTTTTGATAGAACAAACTGGAATTAGACTAAATTGTTTTCGCTTGATGACATTTAAGTGTTTCTTTTTTAAGTAGTAGCATAACAAATGTGGGGTTTACTCTCTAAGGCCAGTTAATGAGAGAATAGTTTGTTTTTTGAACCATTTAGAAATAACTAGGTTCATGTTAAATCTTACGGACAATGGTAACCTTAGCCAGAATTCTGAACTTGTTCCAGTACATAAAATCCATCTGTTTGTATTATCTGTTAGTGGTCATCTACATAGTTTACTGTAAATAACTTCCCAGTGCCTAGGAAGCTGCATTCACTTGTAGAGTTTTAAAACAAACATCTCATTAGGGTGTTCCCTGAAAGATAAAGGGCCAAACCATGACACTGATACTTGGTATAAATGCAGCAAATAGTTTACCTGAACTGAACGATTTAGTTGTATATACATGTAATTGTTGCTGATTAATGTCAGAGAAGATGTGTTTGTTTCCAGCCATCCCAATGGCCCAGTATGAGCTCTACTCAGGAATGTAATATGTACTTGGGAAACAGAACAGACCAGAAAGGGGCTTTATAATAAATATAATTGTTAAAGTAATCTACATCAATCCAAAAATCATGTATTAATTGCCAACTATGTCCCAATTACTATGTGAGGGGCTGGGGCAGTTAAAGAAGAATGAGAGGGCTTCCCTGGTGGCACAGTGCTTGAGAGTCCGCCTGCCGATGCAGGGGACGCGGGTTCGTGCCCTGGTCCGGGAGGATCCCACATGCCGCGGAGCGTCTGGGCCCGTGAGCCATGGCCGCTGAGCCTGCGCGTCCGGAGCCTATGCTCCATGATGCGAGAGGCCACAACAGGGAGAGGCCCACATACCGCCAAAAAAAAAAAAGAAGAAGAAGAAGAATGAGACAAGACATCCACGCCCCTGTGATGTGTTCAGTCTGGCAATATAGGCAATGCTGTGGATCAATAAAGCACTGATCTTATCATTTTTTGTTCTTTAAAACCTTCAGTGTCCCCGGTGCTTACAGGAAAACACCCCTACTTCTTGGCAAGATACACGGGGCTTTAATAATGTCCTGTCTTTTGTTTACTTGGCGCATCCCTGTAACACAATACACCCTAACCTTACAACAGTTCTTGTAGCTGCAGGAACATTCTATGCTGTTTCACATCTCTGTGCCTTTACATAAACTCCCACCTCAGCCTGGTCTCACTGTTTAACTGCTCATTCTTCAAGATTCAGCTCAGGCTTCACCTCCCTTACAAAGAAAGTTTTCCCCAACCTCTTCAAACAGTATTAGTTACTCCTTCTAATTCCCTCCAAAGAAATCATTCTCTCTGGTTGCATCCATCACATTATTTCTCACTGTTAATTTACTGACCTCTTTCACTCACTAGAATATGGGCTCCGGGGTGGGCAGTGATTTTATCCTGTCCATCTTCATATCTTCTGTGCCTAGAATAGTGGCTTGTCCAAGATAAAAATTCAATACAAATTTGTTGAGTGAATGAGTAAAGGATCAGATGTGTTAAGGTTGTAAATGAACTCCGTGCAAATTATTGTCATCCATGAGTAACTCCTTCACATTACAATGGAGTCACCTGAATTCTCTGAACATTTCCCCCCATGATTGTTTGAAATAACACAAGCTTTTGGCTTCCACAGAGGATTATCTGGAAGATTTACTGTGCATGAAACAATTTGAAATTCTTATGTAACAAACTCTTTGAAATTTGAAATTCCTCCATGTAACAAACTATTGCTAAACATGAAATAAATCTTCATCACCACTATTCTGCACCATTTTCTGAGCAACTTCTACAAGCACAGAGAATATATGACAGTAATATACTACTATGGGGAAAATCCCCTTGCCTAACAACCACCTTGGGTTCCCTAATTGAAGTGGACTATTTGTACTGGTAACACAAACTGCTGTGCCATTTAAATATCAACATTGGAAAACATTAAAGTGGTAACCTGTGGATTCTGATTCAGAAAAGTTTGTGCAACATCCAGCAGTCTTCCCTCCTGTGAAGCTGTAGAGAGACCTTGCTTTTCAGCTATTCAGAAGTCCATTGTGCAACGAGTAACCAGAACCTACTACTTAGTAAGAAGAGTAACCCAGGGATGCTTCTCAGCATAGCCAAAATGGTGGCTACCTGCATGGCGTGAAAATAGAGATACACCAACATGTCTGAATGCTGCCAACTATCCGCCCATTATTAGAGCCATTTCTTTGCTTTAAGACATTAGGTCTGCCTCTTCCTTATATGGGAGCAGAGGCACTGGAGTCATATTAAAGGTAAAATTCTGCCTTTTCATTACTTTTGCCTAGTGCCATCCCCGCTAGCACTATCGAGGAGCAGTGTTTTATAGCGACGAGGATCGTGAGACTTAGAAGCACATGTCTCTTAATTCAAATCTAGTTCTTCCACTGATTAGTTGTATGACATTGGGCAAGTTACATCAGGTTCCTGAGCTTCAATTACCTGCAAAATATGGATAAGGATACTTACTTCTAAAGTTATACAGATTTTATGAGAAAAATGTTAAGTGCCTAACATAGTATATGGCTCATAATAAATGGACATTTATGATTATTGTTGTTGCTGCTGCTGTTGTTATTGTTGCTACTACAAATAATAATGGCCCAGCTCTGAGGGGGCATTAACCCATCATGGCCATCACATCCAAAGTGAAGAGACAATGTATTAAATATTAAGCCAGAAAAAAACAGGATATATTCCCCGTTATAAAGATAGGGTGTCATCTATTATTAACCATGATAAAACAGGGCATCACAGTAAATCTCTGGAATAAAGCGTTTAGTATCCACTTTCCCAGGAAGAGAGGCCACTAAAAGGCATGACTCTTAAAATGACTCTTCTCCTTCTGTTAAAATGGATCATTTATCATTAATTTATCATAGGACAAAATTCATTACAGTTCATATGATATTATAAAGGACCCATTTCAAGATTACTAACTAATCTTGCTCACTTGACTGAAAGTTCTTTAAAATGGTCACATCCACTGGGTAATTCCTTTTCTTATGCAATGAAGGCAAATTGGATGTTAGCTTTTCAAAATTTATGATAGTTTCCTATTACTGCTGTAACAAATTACCACTTAGTGGCTTAAACAACATGAATTTATTACCTTACAATTTTGAAGGTCAGAGTTCCAAAATCAAGATATCGGCAGGGAAAGGTTCTTTCTGGAGGCCCTAGGAGAGAATCAGCTTCCTTGCCCTTTCTGCCTTCAGGAGGTGGCTGCCTATTTTCCTCAGCTCATGGCCCCATACTGCATCTTCATAGTTGGTAGTGTGGCATCTTCCAATCTCTCTCTCTGATTATGACCCTGCTTCCATCATCACATCTCCTTCCCTGACTCTGATCCCCTTGCCTCTCTCTTATCAGGACCATTGTGATTACATTGGGCCCACCTAGATAATCTCTCCATTTTAATGCCCTTAACTTAATCACACCTGAAAGTCCCTTTTGCTATATAAGGTAACATATTTACAGGTTTCAGTAAACCTGTAAATATGAACTAGATTTTTGTTAAAAATTTAACATATTTACATGGACATCTTTGAAGGAAGGGGGCATTATTCTGTCTTCAACGGTGGTGAAATTAATAAACTTACAGATAAAGCATTTCAAATACTGAGGACTTAAAAAGAGATGCAAAATGATAACAGCAAAGGATTCTTAGCACCCCAATAACAGCCAGTGATTTGCCGAGGTCACTTGAAAAACAATTCCCAGACTTTTAAGGCAATTGGTGTGTCTGAATTTTCTAAAAATGTAATAATTCTTTCCAATGAGGTCAAGTGAATTATGACTTGAATGCATAAACAAATGTACTATTGTTCTAAACATATAATCTGCTTTATACAACCTGAGGTATTACCTCATGATCTGAGATGATACAGAAGAATTAAAAATTCTCTCCCAGTGGCACTCATGGACGAGGCCAAGGAGGACACTCAGTGTGAACAAAAACACAATGCCTATGGAATGAGAATAAGTCGGTGAGCCACACTCATCAAACTTCACTCATGATAATAACCATGAAGAAGAAAATTCTGCTTCCTCTTAAGAAGAAAGCTTCAAGAGAACATCACTCCCATTCTAACACTGAGAAAAATTTGGATAATCTACAAAATCATCAATTTTCTCAAGGCCATCAAAGAGCATAGGTTGTAAGTCAATGAACTGAGCTGAATTTCCACAGGGACAAGTCCTCCCCAAGGAGATATAGGACACACAAACTCTTTTACCTTTGACAGAGCATGGGAAGAAGAGATGGACGCTATAAAAGAATAAATAAGCTAGAGTTTTAGCAAATTTGTGGAGGCTGAATATAGGCTAGTGCGTAAGTTTACAGTAACTAGGAGTCCCAGACACGTAGGGAGTTGACATTCTTCTCCATGGGTCCCCACTGAGTGCTCGTAAGAAAGACTTGAAAAGGGCAGACCATGAAAGAGCACTTGGTGGCACAGATTCGCAGGTGGTGACTGGCTGCCAGGGTGGGGCAGACATGAAATACCAACCACTTCAAGAGAATCTTCTCTCCTACAAAGCAAATGCCTTACACCACTGGGGAAGAGGATAGGAAACCTTCCCACTGCCAGGACTCAAGCAAAACTCTATTGCCTCAGGGAGAAAGGTGGAAATAAGAGCCCTCTGCTGCTGGGAGAAGGGCAGGAAAACCTTTGGGGACCAGGATCCTGCACCAAGACAACGCAGAGGTCTTCTGTCATGGGCAGGGGTTGGGGGTGGCTGAGGGAGAGGATTCTGTACTTCCCAGGAGCTGCCAGCGATATGCGGCAGAGTGTGATGGCCTAAGGGGGACAGAGACAAGAACACTGAGGAAGCCTTACTTTATCTCTAAGCACAGAGGACCTGCTTAAAACTAAAGCTGCGCCAGGAGAATTCCTACCTCCACCACCAAAAGCTTTGCTCCAAGTAATATGCACATGAAGTCTACTGGTGGGGGGGAGAAGCAAAAGCAGGGAGAGAGACGGAAAGACTCCCTCCATGGAGTAGATGGGAGGGGCCTGCTGCAAGCTGAGAGGGAAGCAGCAAAACTGAGGAAAACCGTTTGGCACTATATGACCACAAGTAAGCACAAGGTAACAGCATCCCACAGTGAGAGGAATTTGAAGCCTGTAAGACAAGTTTTCTGTGAACCCAAAACTACCCTAAAATAACGTTTAAATAAATAAGTCATCATACATAAATAAATACACAAAACCCTCAGTGTAAAAATGGAGTCTCTATCCCATACAGACAACAGAGCATAGAATACTGAGGCCTCAGATTTCTGAATCTCCAGGTCGACAGCCCCAAAACACCCACCTGCTTACTACCTCATGTGCTATTTACTATTGTTTCTCTCTCAGGTCACAGGTAGTGCAGCTCAGGAAAGCGCTGTTTAGAATGGAAAGCAAAGTATAATGTATCCAGGCAGAAAGAACCAGAAGACAGAAATAAGTGGGTCACATTAATACTCTTACTTCTCACTTGTGTGGGCCAGTAAATGATGCCGATTTCCCAGGGCAGAAAACGCTATGGGCTCTCGACCCCTCTGAATTATATGGGGGACCAGATCCTGCAAAGAAGGTTGCTTTTTAACTTGAATGATTCAGGCCAGAGTAGATTTGGGTGGCCTGAATTATCTGGATAGTTGCCCTAATTCTTTGCTTTGACTGTGGAGACCTGGCCTTTGAGGGAAATAGGCCATTCATTCCCTGAGATACACATTCCCTTCCTGGAGGATGAAAGGAAAGGTCTGGAAACTTCCCATCTGTATTGAACTATGAGCTTGTAAAGGGATTCATTCCATGGTACAGTCCTTGAGGGTAGAGGCGAGTCATACACAGCACAGGGACTCAAACGGAACTGACTCCCCCTCTCCCTTCAACGGGCAGCAGGCGAGCTGCCAGAATCACAGCTCCAGGGGACTCTGATTACAGGTGTCCTCTCTCCAGCTGTTTTTAGCCAAATGAGAACAGGAGGCATCCTGTCCTCGTGATTTCACTTAGATAGACCGCTATTTTCTGCTTGGCCTGGGTGTTTATCCCAGAGTAAATGACATGTTATCTTTATCAGTTTCACCAAGGGGATGGTGGATTGCTGTGTAGATTCTTTTTTTTCAGAGTGAAAGCTGAGAGAATTAAATGTCACCTGTAAATTCCCAGCTCCATTTCTCCTCTTTGTAAAAGTGATCTATCTTAGCAAGATGGCGACATCATTCTGGATAAAGAAAAAAGATTTGTTAATATAACTGAAATTAGTTGCCATTTTAGCAAGTGAGATTTTGGTTTAGGTTACGGTCAGATGCTGGGAGGGCAAAACCTGTGAAGCTTCCCCAGTGGTGAAATTTTTGGACAAATCTAGAAGCCTCTTTCTTTGCTATGTCTGCTTGGATACTGGAAATGGTAACTAAAGGAAACCTTAAATGCTAAATGTATAAATTCTAAATGTATTACTGAGCTCTAAATGCTTATTTCATCTGAATTTACATATAAACATTATATGTAAAGAGTATGTATTAACAACCAGAATTTGGATTGAGTTTTGTAACAGTCATTGAAGTAAATGCAAACTCAGATGCTCTTACAGCTCAGACTCGGATTTAAATTCAAATGGATTTAAATCGCATCCCCTGATGTAAAATAACATGTAGAAAGTCATATTCCATTCTACTGTAGCCTAGTGCCATGCCTTTTTCTAGCACCGTACAGATAGGGATTCAGGAGGTCTTTGGCTTGGCCCAAAATTGTGTATTTCAAACAAGCTCCCGAGTGACGCTGATGCTACTAGACCATGGTCCACATTTTAGAGGCCCCTCCCTCTAAAAAAGTCACAATTCTGTTTTAAAAGGTTTCAATTAATCAATCCTCTAATTTTTCATGACTTTATTTTTACTAGTAAATAAATGGAACCAAAAAGAAAAAATAGCTCATTTTCTTTTGCAGATTTCATTCAACATTAGTAACTTTACCAGTCGCTTCAAAAACTTCAGTTGTCCATGACGTGCTATATCCAGACACCGTTTCCCAGATCGATTTCTTTAGAACACAAGTGAGTTGTGAGATGTTTCCATACTCAAATACACCTGGGAAATGCTGCATAAGATGGAAGAGCACGTTAATGGGCCTCAGAAGTTTGCTAAGCACTGTCTAACTCCAAGCGTATTCGATTATGGGATACATTTTTTCATGTGTTACTCATGAATTTTACTTGGAACAGCATGGGAAGAACTGAAAATAGTGGGGTTTTCTCTAATATCTAAGTATAGATATTAGATATATTTATACATCTGTATTTTAGATATATATCACAATCTATCTTCAAATAATGTTATATCTCTTCATCTATTCAAAGATCCCTTCCACAGGGATGCCTTCCTTAATCACCACATCTGAAAGAGCATCCCCAAGTCCTAGTCTCTATCTCCTTATTCTGGTCATTTTTCTTTCTGATACTTACATACTCTGACACTGTTTGTTTACTGTACTATCCCATCCCCACTAGAACGTAAACTCAATACTAGCAAAGACTTTTCTTTCTTCACTGCTCTATCCCCAAATTCCAAAATAGTTTCCAGCACACAGGCTCACAGACTTAAGCAAGGTAGGGGAAGAGAGGGAGGTCCCCAGCATGGAGCACCTAAGAACCTAACTGTGTATGGCCAGGTCTCTCCCTGGACATTCTGACTGGGATTGAACCATGGCTGCCCACCTGCCCCACCACAAGGCTCTAATTTATAGCAAAGGATAAACCTTAGGACCATAAAACAGCTTAGAACTAAACACTGATGCTCAGGTTAATCACATCCATAAATGAGTCTTTTCCTAGAAGGCCTACACAGTGTCATAAACCCTGATTATGATAAAACAAAAGTTTGACCTAAAAAATTGTCCAAAAAGTTTCTTCCATGAAAGCCTTTGTTTTTCATCAGTTAGGTTCCCAGGATGATACATCCAAATTTTTTTTAATGAAAGGGCACATTATGAATTCTACCTTATCAGGTACTTCCCAAATGACATCTTTGATGTCATTGGGAATGAGCACAGAACAAAGACAAAGAATGCACAATGTATTTCATTTTGTTGATGAATTCAGTCCTGCAAGAGGGTTTCATAAAACTGACATCAGAGGATGTCTGCTATGGATGATATGAACGACAAACAACTATATATGTTTGATTTAATAAAATTATGAATCATAGCCCATAAAATTATATTTCTTTCTCCTCTCATTATCATATATCTTTTTCCTCAAAGTTGATCTGTGGAGATACCATTTTTATTTTTGAAAAGTCTGACTATAATCCAGTAGATTAAAATTGAACTAACATAAATTGTAGTATATTTTTATATTTTACCTCTCAAAGCTAAATTTTTTAAAAGGGATTCTTTATCTCAGATTTGGCTGAGGCTCCAAAAGGCTGAGAATGAAATAGGTAGCGAGTACTCCCATATTCCAAAGGAAATGGGAAAACCAGCTTTGTAACTCTTTGCCCGTAACTCATTCAACATGTTAAAAGTGATAAAGTTGGAGAGGCTGAGACAGTTAGCAACTGAAAGGAATATTTCAATGAGGTGTGATTTCAAGTCAAATGAGAGGGTCTTTCTGGAGAACATATCCAAGCTTGGTACATGCTATAGTGCCTGAAGCACTGTGGGCTGGTGGCCAGTGAGGAGGTACGTGGCTGCAGAGTGCAGCCCTAAGTTTGGGAAGTAGATGCAGTCTCCTTCTATGGCCAAAGGAAAGGTGACATGAGGTTGTCTTGGATCCAGCCCCAGAGGTCAGCCTAGAACTACTAGGAGACTTTGGGAACGTGAGGCCTGAGTTGATCCTCAAGATGTGAAAATCCACTAGAGATCCAAAGGAACTGCAGATGAGAGACCTTTAGGGATGGGGGTGATCTACAAAGAATCCACAATACTCTATTGAAAGCTTTAAACACTTGCCACACTCAGAGGAAGTCAACAGGCTTTTACATCATGGTCATTCAAGTGAAATCTTTCCTGACCCTTCCTCTCTCCAGCCCCACTTTCACCCCGGAAGGTCACAAGCTGTGCTAGGACCTGGCCGAATTAATAGAAAAACTGACTGGTCCCCTCTTTTCCACTGCATCCTCCCACACGGAATAGGTTGATTTGTGACAGGGAAAAGCTTTAACTTTAAAAGAAACTGGGATGAAGTTTACAAGGATGTGATGTTTTGATTGCAATATGTGACTATGTTTTTGCCCCTTGAGGTTGCTGAGGACCTTTTGTTTTCCCAGAGTGACCAGAAAAGTTATGGAATCACTCCAGAGTGCATCCAAAAAAGCAAGGAAGAACCAGTCCCACAAAGCAGATTGGAAAGGGGTAAGGAGGGAATAAAGGTTTTGTTTGAAGCCTTTGAGCCCTGCTCCTTCAATATACCCTAAGGCACATTATTAATTGTTCTTACTTACAATGACTAAAAGTGTGTTTTCATCTCTATAAGCATGTTGGAATGTCCCAACATTTTACAGCAGGGAGTCAGGTTTGGCAAATACTTTTCTTATTCCGATATCACTGAGCCAAAGCAAAAGGCCATAATTATACAAATTAATGGCTTAGTGGGATATAAGGGTAAACGGGAGCCTAATTAATAAATCTGCTAATTGTCTTTCCTTATTGTGAGCATCAGTATTCGGTACCTAGCTTTAACGTAGCCAATGGACAGGAAAGAACAGAGTTTCACAGGCTGCCTGGCAGTTGGCCAGAGGTTTTCCTATGAAGGTCTCCCTGCTTTGGGCCCACCCTACAGAGCAGCTGAAACTAAGGCTGAGGACTGGCTCAGTGAAGAGTGCACAGCAGAGGCCCCAGCTGCTCCTGATAAAGTAGTAAGAGAGTTTCAGGTTGATTGTCATGGTTTTAAAAAAAATACTAGGGGCTTGCCTGGTGGCGCAGTGGTTGGGAGTCCGCCTGCCAATGCAGGGGACACAGGTTCGAGCCCTGGTCCAGGAAGATCCCACATGCCACAGAGCAACTAAGCCCGTGCACCGCAACTACTGAGCCTGCCCTCTAGAGCTCACGAGCCACAACTATGGAGGCCACGTGCCACAACTACTGAAGCCCACGTGCCTAGAACCTGTACTCCGCAACAAGAGAAGCCACTGCAGTGAGAAGCCTGCGCACTACAACGAAGAGTAGCCCCCGCTCGCCGTAACGAAAGAAAGCCCGCGCGCAGAAACGAAGACCCAACGCAGCGAAAATAAATTAATTAATTAATTTTTTAACAAGACTAAAAGTAATTGGTCTCTGTCCAAGGATTTTAAAAGGAAACCTTCTCAAATAGGGACTTTTTCACTTCCTCCCAAAGATTTTTAAAAAAATTTCCAGCTGCTTTCACTCGTTCTTCAACAAATATTTACTGAGTACCCACTACGTTCCCAACCCTGTGCTAGCTGGCAGAGAAAAGAAGATTATTATTGGGATATAAATCTCCATGGGTCTCTTCGTAATTCCACATGTCTTATGATGAGGTATTGATGGCTTGCTGACTACCCTTTCAAGAATGTTTGTGTAGCAAACAGCCTTGGAAGATAGGAAGAGTCTCCCTCCCAAGCAGGGGCAGATTTATTTCCCATCCAGAGCGTGAAGTCTCCCTTGGGGGGCAAAAGTGGGACAGGTTTGCTGGCAGTCCCTTAAAAGATTGGAGGATTTCCTAAGCCCAGTTCCTGGGCTGTGACACAAGCCCACCCTGTGTGCAGCATCCACCCGGGCTGCTCTGCATCGCCCCCATGGGGTTTGGGATCTGGGGACAGGGAACTGACGCAAACATGAAGCACATGCTGCCTGCTGTGCTGTGAGTAAATATGTCCTCTGTCTCTGACCCAGGAGTCCGCAGTCCTCTGTCAGCTTCCACGAGACTATGGCAGGCTAGCTTGTTAGCCTGCAAGCAGGATAGAATCTCCAACCCCTCACAGTTCTTCACATTCAATTCCTCATATCAAGGAGCTCTAGGTCTCTGGGGGAAGTAAAAACAACAAAAATATTCTAAAATAACGTGTGCATGGAGTGTTAGACATATGGCTATGGGTACACTGCAAAATCAGCAGGAAGGGACAGTCAGGAAAGGTTTCTGTGGCAGCAAAACATGGTGTGTGCAGAGAAGTAAACGATTCACTGGTGCTGAAGCATCAACTGTGAACATGGGATTGACGCAGACTACAGCTGGAATGGTTGGTACAGGCCAAAAGATAGAGACCCTTGTATCTCTCCACAGGAGCCTCAATTTTGGTTGTACTCAGTGGTCTCCACAGAGAGGCACACAAGGCAATCCATTGTGGCACTAGAAAAATATATTGGAATATACAAACAAATATGTAGGCTTTATTGCAGGCCATGACCGCACCCTGAATTTGTGAGCCCCCCTTCATACCCACCTCTCCCATGACCCTTGCAATAATCCCTTTGAGGTGGGCAGAGCCTGGCACTATCTCCACCTTACACAAGGAGAAACTGAGGTCAGGTTCCCAAGGGCACACTCGGACTGAACACAAAATAGCACTTGGCACCATTCCTCCCATGTCACGTGGCGTGCTGTGCCCTGAGTCTCACATTTTCACCTGGAATACCCTGGGTGGGGGCCAGGCAGGATTCTGTGCCAAGGGCTGGTCCAAGTCTTCCCAAAGTGCCCACCTCTTAGTCAGCCCTGGTGAGGGATCTGGGCAGAGGGGCAGGCCGGTAGGAAGAGAATTTGGGGGATTGCAGGTGGGGGACCAGCCTGTCTTCAGGGACCCGCCTGTTGCCCACACAATCAGTTGACCACAAATGTGGGAATGGAATCCGTTTAGAATTGCTCGAGGGAAATTTGCTGCTTAAAGGGTCTCTGGAGGAATCCTGCAGGTCTGAGAGCACTCAGGGGATGAGTGTAGAATGGACCGTCTTCCTGGAGCATCTCTGCTCAGTGTTAGGGTCTAGCCACAGATGCTGGCGGAGGGGGCTGGGTCTTCCTTTCCAATAGGAGCCGGCGCTTAGCCTGGCACTGTGAGTGGATCCTGGGTGTGGGGAGTGACAGGTGGCTGAGACTGGTCTCCAGGTCTGTGGCCCTTCTGTTAAGTGATTCTCTTGTGACACCCTTATTCCTGGGCCACCCGCCACATTTATCTGTTGTACCTGTGGCATTCCTTGTTATGTCAGGTAAGTTATTATGGTCTATTCAACTCTAACAGGACAAATGAACAAAAGAACCATAAATAGGAGACCATTAAAGGTCTTCTGTGACAGGAAAAAATCATAATTTAACTTTATTAACATATAATATATGGAATGACACTGCCTCCCTCACTTGATCTGTATTTCTGATGATCCTGTATCACACAGAATATGGGCATTCCCAGGGGAACAGTGCTAAGCTCCTCAATCACTGGTGGGCTATTAGCATGTTATAACATTACAATCTATGAGTACTCAGTTAAGAATATGTACAGATTATACTACCTTGTTTTATTAAGCTAACTTACAATACAGACAATTGGCTTAAAAAGATTCCAGAAACCACAGGCTGACAATAGCAGTAATGATGCAAATACAAACAAATGACCTAAAAATGGGCTGACATATTTAGTCCATCTCTTCAATCAGCCACATTATAAGCTAAAATCAATGACAATTTAATCAGATCTAGCCACAATAATTCATTTCCTTGTTAATTGAAATATGGATCTATATCCACCATTGGTAAAAATGAACCTCACTGTAAGTGTCTGCTAATTCTTGAGATATTAGCTAATGTTGGTGTCAAGTCACCACAATTCGCCAGACATTTAAAAACTGAGCATCCTAAACATGGAGGTAAACATTACAGTTTTTTCAGTGCTACTTAATATTATATGTGCTTCAACCCAGAAAATGCTGTTGGAAGATGCATTAAAAATATTGCTGTGGGAATTCTCTGGCAGTCGAGTGGTTACGATTCCAGGCTTTCACTGCTGGTGTCCCAGGTTCTATCCCTGGTTGGGGAGATAAGATCCTGCAACCCATGCAGCGCAGCCAAAACAAAAATTTTTTAAACATTGCTGCATATTTGAAGAGATGTGTATTAGTACAAATTATACAATATGGGAGGTTTGCTACACAGCTGGGTGAAAATACTGGGGTTTCAACATGTCTCGGCTTATGGTATTTGCTAGTTTGAAGTAAAAAGTACACAAAGAGTTACTTCTGGTGATATATGAAGCAGTGATTCTCAACCCAAAGTTCTCATTAGAATTAACTGGGTGTGTTTTTAAAAAATGCCCATGGCCAGGCCCCTTCCCAGACCAATTAAATCGGAATTACTATAAATACTTCTTTTGTCAGGAAAGAGAAAAGGAAGGAAGGTTGCAGTGATAGCATCTCAATGTGAAACCCATTGCTGAATCATTCACAAGCAAACTGTTGCTACAAAGAAGTTAAAGCCAGGATTGCACAAACTGCTACTAGAGGTCATCAGTGTATAGTCAGTTCTGCTATAACATGAAATGCATTCTTAAAAATCACAGCACCACACTACGCACAATCGCAATAAAAATCACAGGGCTTATGAAGAAAATGAGCACAACGCTCAAAAACTTTGTCAGTGTCAGACTGTTTTAAAAAGACAAAATTTTAATAAAACCAGAAGCACAGTTTTACATGTGTTAAATGGCTAAGACATACCTAAATATATAATAGATATGGCAGTGTCCCTTGAAAAAGGCCTGAAGGTTTGTGTGGCAGCTTGTGGATTATTGTGCAGTGGTGAAGGAGGGTTATCTGAAACTGTATGGAAAGTTACAACACCAGATGTGAATGAGTATGACTCATAACACACAACGTGGTAAACTGAGGCAGCTAATAAATGTTTGCGGGGGTGTGTGTGTATGTGCATGTGTCCTGATTCAGCTATTTTCTGCATTCACCCAGATTCACATAGTGTTTCTCGTGAATGAAACTGTGCATAAGCAAACACAAAATTTGTGTTATGCTCAAAGTATTCCCTAAAATATCAATTGCATTGGAACAAACTCACATTTTCAAATAAGCTTTATAGCAGAACTGCCTACTTAAAATTACAAAAACAACACAATGAAATACAGCATAATCTTTCAGTAATTTGCAATGAGGTGGAAAGTGACCAAGAAAATCTTTTACATCAAATCAAGGTTTGCAGGTTATCTCATTGTAAAGAAAATAAAAGATTTATTGAACTTTATGTTGAGTTATCCATCTTTATTTCACAAAAAAAGACAAGTAAGCTAAATTTGGACCTCTCCTGATATGACAAATGCTTTCTGTAATATGGTACTAAGTAGACACAAAAACTCTCCCTTTAACCACAAGGGAGGAAATAATGGCTTTTCAAAAGAGAATAGCTCTGAAGGGAGCATTCTGAAAATGAATAACTGGAAATGATTCCACTATTGGGTAGTTTTTTGCCGAAAATGATATGTGTCATATATAAAAACTCTCAAACCTGCACACATTAAATTGGAAACTGAATTTTCCAATCCATCTAAAAATCTTCAACATGAGGAGTTTCTGTCAGTAGGTTTTGAAACCAATTGTTAAATGTATAAAGAGCATCACTTCCAGTTAGTTTGCAGGGAAAGTCATCAGGGAAGATGGAGGTTTACTGGCCAAATTCAATTAAAAAAAAAAAAAAACCTTTGCATTGTTGAGGGATGGAATTGAAAAATGAGTACCTAGATATAATAAGTTCAACCAATGATTTACTTATTCCTTTTGGAAATATGTGTCTTTGTCAGGTATATTTTTCAGACTTGACAGCCAATAAAACCAAGTGTAGAGCTAAACTAACCTTGAAGACAGACCTTGAGATCCTTCAATCAAAAGGTGTTTGGCTTAGATTTTCAAAAAATTCAAAAGCATATTAAATTGCAATCATGTTGCTCAATATCAAAAGTTAAAAAAAAATTTTGTATTGTTAATAAAAATACAATACTATTTTAAAATTTTTTTATCTTTAACTTATTCCTTTTTCTCTATGTCTAACATAGTACATATAGATAGTTTATAAATAATTAAAAATACAAATTAATACATATAAATACTTCAAATTTTTATTGATAGACATCATGATCAAAAAGGTTTGACGACCACTGCTAAAGCTGATGGGGAGATTAAGCAGTTGAGACTGCATTTAACTACGAGTTATCAGAAATCCTACTTCTGGGTTTAATTTCCTTAAGTAAAAGAAGCCTAGGTGTAGAAAAGTCCCAGGCTGGGACTCATGAAAGGCCCAGACTCCTTCTGTCTTTCCACAAAGTCTTGTTTAAAATATGGACTCTCCCTCATGCCCCTGGGGGCATGTTGCACCCTGGGATGTGGACACATCATATCCACATCTCAGGCAGGAAGCTGAGGGAAAGGTGAAGGGAAAAAGATAGAACATGCACATTAGCTGAAGGCCTCAACAGATAACCCAGGGCTAGGCACCCAAGGGAAAAAAATCTAGGGAGGTCAACTAAGGCTTTTCCTGTATTATATATACATCAGGGAAGGCAACAGAGTCAGAGGCTAAAAGTTGGGCATCAACGAAAGCTCCTGTAGAAAAGTGAGCCGAGAGCCTGATTTCTAGCTGACCGCATATTGGATTGGCAGTGAGGGGCCCCACTTGTCCTAGAGTGCGGCCAGGGCAGGTGTGCATGGGGTCCTCACTGAGCAGCAGCCCAGTACCTGCTCTACATCTGAAAGTACAAGCTCTGAAGACGTAAAGTCAGCACGTCTCTGGAAAGAGTCATCAGCTCAATGTAGAGAAAGACTACAGAAAGGACTAGCTAAATGAACGTCTCACAAGCCCCACTCCATCTCATTTTTTTTAACCCATTAACTCATTTTTAACCCATTAACTCATTTAGTACATCAGCGCATCTATGGCTTTAGCAAGCCAGATTGGGGGCTACTTCAAAGTAGTCTTTGGGAAAACCCTGATTGGAAATGCTAAAAATTATTCTATGAATGGTGTCATTCGTTTACCATGTAAAGCAAATTCCATGATTTTAGGCTAATGACAGGCAACCCAAACAAAGAAAGAAATATAGAAAGTCCATGGTTTAGAATGGCAGCCAAGTTCTCTCTGGGATAATTTTATCCTGAAAAGGAACAAATTATCCTGATTTGTCTTCTGTATGATTTTCTCATATACGGTATTTTTGAAATTTTTGCTCTGTAATAGTTAGAATCAGCTACTTTGTTAAAACAGCAGAAATAGTAACATTTAAAGCCAAGATTATATATCTCTCACAACAGTGTGTCTGAGCTATTTTATATTGCTCAAGGCTCAAAAGTCTTGTGCATTACTCACTTGCTCCAAACAGGGCATGCAATAAATTACTCCTGAGATGCAACCACTTACAGCAAGACAGTTCATATTTACCCTGAAAAATGATTTCTTCTCAAAGAGCTTTCTTCTTTAAGGTCACTGTAACAGGCACTGACGCCCCTCCTAATGTTTATTCTTTACCCTGCAGCACACTGCACTGTGGAAAGCTCCATTCTACAATTTTAAACAGAATTTTCTCTCTTGGATTTTACCTTCTGAGGGTGATAGTTCTGGAATAACTAAAGAAGAGTCTTTGGGGTCCCCCAATACAGACTGCAAATCTCCCTCCAGCCCACAGGAGCCCTCCCTGTTGCTTCCTTGGAGATGGCACTGCATTGCTCATCCCCTCTCCCTCTCAAACTTAAGTCTCTCTCCTAACTTCAAAATTCCCCTCTTGAACCCTTACATACCGCTGCAGTTGCCAGGGTCTCTCTACTTCATACTCTTCAGACCAAGATTCTTAGATGGTAATCTATACTGTCTTCACCTCTCGACTCCCACTCTCTCCACCAGCTCCTGGTCCATCAACCAATGCCTACTGAGCCGGCAATTCTGCAGAAGGTATCTATGGACACCTAGAATCTCTGTGCCCTCCTGGGAACACAAAGGTGCCCTTAGCTCTCCTTCCACCTCAAGCTTTCCACCGCTCAGCCTTTCTCCCATCTCATACTGATTTCCCATTCCTCCCTTCCCAGCCTCGATCTTGCGGTCAGCCTGTTCAGTACCCTACCTCCCTTCTTAGTTTCCCTTTCTTCTTTATTTCCTTAATGCTGATTCCCAGGCCTGGGAGAACCCCAGAGGCCCTTTGTCTATCTGCATCCTTCTCCAGATGCCCAGGTAATCTGCTCTCCATTTTCTGTGTTATTTACCAACTCCCACCTTCGTGCCTTTCCTCAGGGTACTACTTCTGCTAGCAGTGCCCCTTGTCCCTGCCACTGTGCAGTCACTTGTGCCACCTGTCCTTCCTTAGACAGAAATATGAAGTACCTCCATGTACTTCCCTGATTAATCCCCACCTCACTTATTTTACCCAACCTCCGCTAATACACAGAAGCACAATTTCTCCCTGATGCTTGATGTAGGATCCTTGTTTCCAATTTCTTTTATGATTATCTTTAATGCTACATGTATAATCTTAGAGACTAAGGGAGGTGCAAATACACACACACATAAACACGCATGCGAATACAATAGGTACTCAAATGATTAATTAATGCTGATTCAGACTTTTCGTAAAGAACGAAATAGCCATTCCCCGGGAAGCTGCTGTCTATCCTCACGCATCTCCAATAGCATACTGTCCACTTCTCTATTGCTACAGAGCTGACCACATGGTAATGTAGCTCATTGTCTGCCTTCTCCAATCCCTGAGGTACATCTAAGAAATCAGAATGAAATCAGATTTAGCTCTGTATCTCCAGCATCTCACATAGTGCCTGAGACAAAGTAGGGGCTTAATAAATATTTGTTGCACATAGAAATGAGTTTTGAGATGGAATACTCAAACCAAGTTGTGACCAATATCCAGAAGATCTGGAGGAGGGGGAAGGGAAGTGGTACAATAATAATACTGTGAAGGATTAAATTATAAAATACTCAGTACTAGTAAGGCTTATTTTGTGTATGTTTTAAAAGCAGATCTCAGCATGATGAACAGTATGTGGTGAACTTACTAGAAAACAGGAGGGGGCATCATAAGAAATATTTCTGCTTTGAAGGCAATAGTCAAACATAGAGTTCAAGTCCTAATATATATGCACCCACTTATTCAGGAAATTGTTACTAAGTGCCTGTGTGTGACAAGCACTCAACCAAGATTGGGAGTTACAAGAGTGATAGTCCCTGTCCTCACGGGACCTTTAGCTAATGTTTAGTTAAACAGACATTAACAAACTAGTAGCGGGCTTCCCTGGTGGCGCAGTGGTTGAGAGTCCGCCTGCCGATGCAGGGGACGCGAGTTCGTGTCCTGGTCTGGGAAGATCCCACATGCCGCGGAGCGGCTGGGCCCGTGAGCCGTGGCCGCTGAGCCTGTGTGTCCGGAGCCTGTGCCCCGCAACGGGAGAGGCCACAACGGTGAGAGGCCCACGTACCGCAAAAAAACAAACAAACAAAAAAAGAGTAGCGGTTCCTTTTTTAGATTGTGAATCTTCAGATTGATACTTCTGCCATTTTCATTTCCGTTTCCTCAAAGTCAGGGTCAGCTTGTGCAAAGTTGTTAAACAACATGCTAAATGTTAAATGTCAACCCTCACTCTAAACTTTCCCTGTTCAGAGCATCACATGAAGACTTCATTAGGTTTTATAGTGGCTTTTTGATTTTGGTTGTCCATTGAAAAAGGGCATTTGAAAGTTGTTGTATTCTGTTAATGATTGTCTGCCCATGTCCTGCCTGAAATACCATGATTGTTTATGAAAAGTATCTTTAATAAAGCTGGGCACAGTTTGGCATGGAAAAAAAAATTGTCATAATGTATAAAATTCCTGATTTCATTAATGAGACTTGTTCAATAAAAGGTAACAAAATTCTCCCAAATTCCTATGTGCTCAAATCTGAGCATAAACCACACTATCTTTCCATGAGCACTTTCGTCCCATTTTCCAGCTTTGATAGGGAAGGGCTCTGGAGAACTACCTACAGCTTAACTCTATGCTTGATAACTGTGTACTTCCCCTGCTCCAGCCACGTGAGTCGACTTTGACCCCTCCACTCTCCTCAGTCAAACAAGTGCCAGGCTTGAAGTCTGAAGACTCTGTCACTTACTTACTGGTAATATGTGGCAATCACTTAACCCGTCTCAGCTTCAGAGGGCCCAGCAGTAAAATGGAGATAATAATAATAACACTGACCATGCCTATCCCAAATAGCTGTAGTAAGGAGCAGATGCTAGAATTTTGCCTATTTCTTGATGCCAGGTTTGACCCCAAGGAAGCCAGCATCAGGAAGCCCCTTAAAAAAATTAAAAGAGGCTTCTGTTTCAGAAAGCCGATGGCACATTAGAAGTTTCTTTCTGCGGGTGGCCTGTGCCTATTTCCAGATGTCTGGCCTAAATCCTAATCCTCAGCTGGGTTCCCAAAGCTCTGTAGCTCAAACCTCCTACCTTGGGCTGCCTGCCCTGCTGTTGCTCAGTTTGCCTGCCTGGTTCCTGATCTCTGATCTCAGATTTTATAGATGTGACACTTTTTCTGCTCTCCCGTCTTAGTTTAGGATTTCTTAATCTCAGCATTATTGACATTCTGGGCTAGATAACTGCCTGCTAATGGAGGACCATCCTGTGTATTATAGAATATTTAGCAACATTCCTGGTCTCTACCCACTAGATGCCAAAGTTCCCCCGAGTCATGTCAATCAAAAATGTCTCCAGACACTGCCAAATATTCCCTGGGGAGAGAACTTTTCCCCCATCTCCTGCTGAGAATGTTAGCTAACCCTCATAAACTTGACCTGTGGCTATCTGATTTACAACCCTTGCTTCCGGCCCTAAAACGTTTTAGGCAAACACTGTTCTTGTTCTCCTCCTAGCTTTCCCTGTTTTCAAAAGCCTGAAGTATCCAGAAAGATGCTCTAACTCAGAGAAAGTTGCTGTAAACTAATAATAAAATAGTTAAAATGCATTTTCTGATTTTTCAAAGTTTTATCAGCCTGAGGGGGAGCTGTCTACTATACAGCCCACAGTGTGAGAAGAATACAGACGTGTCACATCTGGGCCTTCTGGTCTCCAGTAGCACCACTGCTCTCAGGCCAGCCAGGGCAGCATTCATCAAACCACGAGAGCACACAAAGCACCATGGAACAAAGTTATCATGTGCTCTTAGAGTTACAAAGAATTTTAGAGTTTTCCTGCCTCAGTGCCCCATCTTACCCTCAGTTCTAGAGAAGATAAAACAGGTCTGCAGAGGCTAAATGACAAACCCAACGTCACAAAGCTATTTAGCAACTGAATTCAGACCAAAAGCCTATAACATCATCACATGCCACTCTTTCCAGGCATGGTGGAATTGAGCCCCCAACAGTTTGTGGTACCCATCCCCAGTGTCCTAGTTCATACATTTCATTATTTAGCACTGGCTTTTCTATTTGTACCTGCATGTTTTACGCTACTAAACATATCACAGTATACTTACGTATACCAGACAGATAAAAAAAGACAAGTTGATGAAAAAGCATTAAAATACAATATCAGGAGATCAGAAAAATACTAACAAGAAGAGAGGAGAGAGGGGAAGAGGGGAGGAGATAACACACATTTATGAGTACAAACTGAATACTTTTAACTAATTATCTCAATTGGTTCTCAACATGATCCTATGATGTACATTTGAATATTGGCTCCACCACTAAACAATCAGGTGACCTTTGGTAAGTTACTTAAACTCTCTGTGCCTCAGCTTCCTCACCTGTAAAATGGGTATAATAATAGAACCTACCTCTCTATATAGTTGTGGGATTAAAGACACAGTGTATATAAAATGTTCAGCACAGTGCCTGGCACAAAGTAAGCATTTCATAACTGTTAGTAATTCTTGTCCTGTTTTCTAGCAAGCTGTGTCTTTTTCACCTCCATATTCAGTCTGCCATGTTTCCAATCCCAGTCTGGCCACATAACCATAATTCTGAGCTGCTCATTGGAAGCCCCTGAGTTCCTTCCAGACTTTGCATTGGCTAATGGCTCCTGGGAACAAGAGACAAGGAAGACAAAGGTCACAGGGATAATCTCCCTGCTTTATCATGGCCCACACTTGCTCAATAAATGTTTCTAAGCCAGAAATTCAAAATACAGAGATGAATAAAATATAAGGTTCCCCCACAAGCAGTACACAGTTCTTCATGTAGCAAATGTTTATTGAGCTCCTACTCTGTGCTGGGGTCTATGTCAGGCTCTGAGCATACCATGGAGGAAGGAAAGGTCCCTGCTTTCACAGTTATTAGATTCTAATGACAATAAACAAATAAGCAAAAACATAGAATCAGCTAGTGATGAGTGCAAAAGAAAATAAAACAGATTTCACTGATAGGGATTAATGGGAGGTGGGGTGTGGTATTTAGAGTGGGTGGTCAGGGAGGGCCCCTCTGAGGAAGTAGTGTTGCAGCTGGTACCTAGTGGATAAGAAGCATCCAGCCAAGTGAAGGTTAGGGGGCACTAAATGGGCCTACAGCCAATGAGGACATGCACATATGTGGCTCTTATTGCATTTTTTTTCTTTGCCTCACTTGAGTTCATTTTCTCACTGGACTTGCCCTCCTGTTGGCTGCCATAGCAACCTGGGCAGACCATTTTATTTTGCCCACCCAGCCGCTCATCAGCCCACACTCAGCACACACTCAATCCTAGCAACTAGTCATGGAAACATTATTGAGAAAACAATAGACTCCATAACTCTACATCAGCTCCAAGTACTATTCAGCCGTAACTGAAAATAAATCAGGCAGCCTTGTCCCAAGAGAAATCTTCAGTCATTGCCTATCCTTCACTGGCTTCTCAAACCAGTTTCTACCTTGCTTTCAACAAAAGGCTGCAGTCAGCCAACCCAAGTGACCCAGAATAGCCCTGTCGGATGCCACATGATGTTCTTCTCTACCCCTGTGTACTCAAACTTCCCTGTACTTTCCCTCTGCATATATTTGCATTTGAGACAAGTCCTTTGATTTCAAATACGACATACTCTCAGAAGTTGCAGCGAATGTACAGTTTATTTCCACTCATCTGTGGTATTTAAGTTCTCCCATATAAGCAAATGAACAGGATACTTCCATGTTTAATGAGCCATGCAGGACCAAAATAAGTTACCACGCTATTTCTCTCCCAGGAAATGAGTTCAGGGGAAGCTTGTTTACTTTTGTTCGCCTCGCACTGGAATGTAGCTTGGCAAATGCAATCTTACATCTTTAACAAAAATTCAGAATCATTTCTCCTGACACAGACATTCTTTCTGTGCATCTTTGCCATCACTTCCTGAAGATCTTCAAATATTTGTCCTTGGTTTTTATTCTAAAAGGAAAGCTAAAGAATTAAACATGCATGATCAAGTCTATCCGAAGATCTAATCATTCTCTCAATATTGAAGTATTGGGTTAAGTATATCATTAGGAGAGAGAGAGAGAGCCTGGCTGTAATACCTAAACAGAAGGCAAGGACTGTGTTCTGACTAGTCTGACTCTCCGTGGAGTGCTGTGCTGATTTCTGGGCTGGACAAAGCCCACCTTAAGAGGATTGTGGAGGTCACTGGATAGGAGCACAGAGGGACGATGACGGAGGCCTGAAAGAAGAGATTGGCGAGGATGAGCAGGTATTACGTGGCCTGGAGGGAAGGCCGCAGAACATCCATTTACATACCAGCAGCAGAGTAACTGCAAACTGCCTTAAAACCAGATGCCAGTGGTCTAATTATCTCCCAGTTTTGGTCTCAGGCAATGGCTTACTACAGATGCAGCTACAGAAGGCTCCTGATCATAAAACACCTGGCCAGCTGCCTGCTGCTACACCACAGGGGTAAATGCACTGCCGACTGCAACCAACAGGTGATTTTTCACCCCCATGGCCCAAAGGTAGATGGTTATGAAAATCTAATTGTGAGGGAGGGTGAAGTATTATGATTTCAGTATGAAATTCTTGGCTCTAAAGAGACATATAGTCACAAATAAATTTTCTGAAGCACTGAACATCTGTAAGCAATAAGGAAGCAAGGTAGCCTATAAAAGGTACAAGGCAGAATCTTATTCCTAATGAAGTAAAGCTGGATAGTAAATGCCTTATCTCTGCCTGCCCCACTTCTACCAAATATTATATATATATTTTTTAAATTTATTTATTTTTGGCTGCGCTGGGTCTTCATTGCTGTGCGTGGTCTTTCTCTAGTTGCGGCAAGCGGGGTCTACTCTTTGTTGCGGTGCGCGGGGTTCTCATTGCAGTGGCTTCTCTTGTTGCAGAGCACGGGCTCTAGGCACGCAGGCTTCAGTAGTTGCAGCACGCGGGCTCAGTAGTTGTGGCTTGTGGGCTGTACAGTACAGGCTCAGTAGCTGTGGCGCACAGGCTTAGTTGCTCTGTGGCATGTGGGATCTTCCTGGACCAGGGCTCAAACCCGTGTCCTCTGCATTGGCAGGCAGATTCTTAACCACTGCGCCACCAGGGAAGTTCCCAAATATTATATTTTTCAGCCTCTCAGGCTTTCACCATTTCTCTGTTTGATCTCATAGCTCCATACTGAAGCAGCTGGATAATGATGAACTTTAGGATATTTGGTCTTTTATAGGTCCCCAAATGAGCTTCTTATTTCCCATCCTTTCTACTCAAGAGGCTAGCAACTACACAGCAATCCATCATTCATTCACTAATAAACATTTTAGAGTGCCTTCTACACACACAGAACTGTTTGGGAGGGATTCAAAAATAAATCAGATGTGCTCTCTTAGGGAGCTTGTGATCTGGCAGAAGGAGAATAAAAATATATATGAGTGACTATAATACAAGGAAAAACGTTCCATTTGGTAAAAGAGAGGCAATCAGAATGTGATGTGAGTTTGGAAGAATTTTATGCCTTTGCAATTAAGGTACGCATTGTTTTTAAAAAGAGAAATATCTCTATCAGTGAGATTAGATAATGCTGAGGTAACCCGAAAATCTCAGTGACTTAAAGACGCACTTTATAGTTATGTAAGATAGAACCATTGGGGAAAACTGGGTGAATGGTACAAGAAACCTCTTGGTACTATTTTTGTAACTTCCTATAAATCTAAAGCTACTGCAATACGAACAAAAATAAACGGGCAGGTGGGTGAGGGGGTACAGAACATCATTTCATTCCTTGCTCATGCTGCTTGTTCAGGCAGGTTGGCTTGCCCTGCAGTCCTCACCCACCAACAGGCTGAAGGAGGCTCTACCTCTGTGCCTCCAGAAAGGAGGACAAATAACAGGTGGGGAAACACACCCTGGCTCTTAAAACTTCCACCCTGAAGAGGCACATGGCACTTTTGTTTCATTGGCCAAAGCAAATCACACAGCCATATCTAGCTTCCAGGGGACAAGGATGTTCCCAGAAGAAAACCAAAACTATTTGGCAAATAGCACTAATGACTACTGTCCCCAAGAACACAAACTGTGTCATCAGGCATTGGTTTTTGAAGAGTTTTCTATGTAAGATAACCATAGGTATTTGGGGCATGTGTCTTACGTATGATTTTCTTATAACAACAGAGTAAATTCTGAAAGGAATTTAACTGGAACACAGTCACCCAAGCTGGTCAGCCACAGAACGAGCAAGTGTGAGGCCTCTCTGCTGCTTCAGCCATGTGCCTGCCAGTAGCACACTACTGTTACAATGCCTTCCTGAAGGCATAAGAGAGAATCTGGATCGATGTGGGTAATGCTGGCTGGAAAGCAATTCTGGCTACACCGGATCTGAGTCTGAATTTTAAAATGGTCCAACATCTTCAGAGCCAACATTAAAGATGATTTGTGCTGACTCTTCAGGCACACACTGTAAGCAAAGGATCAAACAGCAAGCAGTAACGAGACCAACCCAATTCCCTTACCCACGGAGTCTGCTCATAAAGTAAAGGGAACTCAGGGAGTTCTCTGGCCCAGGCAGCAATAAGGCAAACTGCTGAGTGAGGACTGTGAAGCCCAGGGGACAGTGACTGTAGTCGGGTGACAGAGGGTAGCAAGGGCAGCTTCATGGGAAAGAACCCAGGAAAGGGTGACAGGTGCCTGAGGACAAACCTCAGCTCTGCCTCCTACAGATCGTGTGCCTCTGAGCAAATCATTTACCCTCTTCCAGTTCTCCTTTTCTTTGTCTTTAAAGTCAGAGGATTGCACCAGATCATCTCTGAGCACCTTCCTAATTCAGAGCCAGATCACTTGTGTCTGAACAGTAGCTCTGTCCCTAATTAGCAGTATAACCTCAGCAAGTGCTTAACCTCTCTGTGCCTCAATTTTCTGTAAAATGAGGATAGTAATGGACCTAGCTCACAGCATGGTTGTAATGAATAAATGAATTAACATATGTAAGGTCCTTAGAACAGGGCCTGCTATGTAGTGAGGGCTAAATAATTATTATCTGTTATTATTATTATTATTTCTATTACTAATCAAAATGGAAGACACAGAAACAACCCTGAGAACTCTCAGCTCTGTGTCCTGGACCAATTCACAAAAAAAGATACAAGTACATTTTAGATCAATTTCCCAATGAGTTTCGGTTTAAAGATAAAAGTTAAAGGTATGGGTTTTAAATCAAAAGAAAAAATGTCAAATTATTACTTTGCTAGCCTCTTGACACCAGAAAAAATCCAATTCTCTTCCCCTCCACTTGAAAGAAGGGCCACACCACCTCAACCTAACCAACACTCTGCCTTATTCACCCCTGACCCCATGGGGCACAGAAGATGCCTCCTTAAGTGGAGGCCTTTTGAGGCAACATTTCCCCGGTGTTACCACTGATGAACTCTGTACACCCTGGTAAATCTGACTTAGACTCAAGACCACAGGTTTCTGAGAGTCACAGTACCTGAAGAGCAGAGATGAGAAAATTATAATCTGAAATTAGGGTTGTAAGGACCTGAAAAGGGTCATTGTATTTATCTACAAATATAAATAATTAAATTATATTTTTATAAAGATAAAAAGATTGATAGCTTATATAAAGATATATTAGCTCTTTGATTTATTTATGAATAATTTATAATTATTTATAATTATCTGTAATAAAGTATAGACAATTTATTTATCTTACTTTTTCTTACTTATCCATGAATTCCAAGAGCCCATAAATGGTCATTGAATCCACTTCCTCACTTTTCCCCTCACTCCTCTTAGAGCACAGGGAGTCAAGAAAGGAACTATGCAGAACAAATGAGGACTGTACTCTAAAAAGATTACACACCAGGAAGTGTCTTTATAATTGAGGTACACAGAGCATGTCTGGAAGAGAATATGACAAAGGGCCTCAGGAGAAGAATTAATGATAAGATGCATCTGGGTAGCTGCCAAACTGAAGCTTGAACAAATATTTTCCAAGTAGCAGAATCCACAATCCTGGAGAAATGGCTCATAACTCAGAGATTTATCTGAAAATGAGACATTTATATCCACATGGATTCATATGGGAGATGAAAGTCTAAGAGAGACAGAAAGAATGAAAAAGAATATAATAAATATTGATTGTTTCATGGTGATTAACATATATTCAAATTAGTAATATAAAAAATTTACTTATAGGAATGCATCAAATAATAGTGAAAAGGTTAATGACATGATTTATACATTAGTTTTAGAGAACACGCATAGTGGTAAATAATATGGTAACTTCCATTTATCCAGAGCACAGGCAAAAAGAAAGGTCATGTAGACATGTTTATCCCCAAAGCAAATGCTAACTCTGAAACACTGCAAGATTCTTCTAAACAATGTTTCAGAATTTTCCTTTGGTTTAAAAATCATTTCATTAAGAAGAACCACGTTGGAGGACAAACACCACCAAATTTCAAGACATTATAAAACTGCAATAATCAAGAGAGTGTAGTATTGGCTTAAAGATAGACAGATAGATCAGTGGAATAGAATAGAGTCCAGAAGTAGGTTCCACACACATATGAACAGCTTATTTTCAATAAAGGCAATTCAGTGGAGAAAGGAGAGTCTTTCAACAAATGGTGCCAGAAAAGTTGGATATCCATGCAAAAAAGGGGGGGACTTCCATCCATACTTTATACCATATACAAAAACTAACTCAAAATCGATCACAAACCTGAAATTATAAAACTCCAGAAGAAAACGTAGTTCCGAGAAAACTTTGGCACCTGGGGTTAAGCAGAGATTTCTAGATACAACATCAAAATCCATAAAAGACAGTAATCCATGAAAGAGCAAATTGATAGAGTTGATTAAAAAAATATTTCTGCTCTTCAAAAAGACTGTTAAGAGAATGAAAAGACAGCCACAGCTGAGAGAACCAAATCATATCTTATAAAGGAACTGTGTGCAGAATATATAAAGTACATTCAAAACTCAATAATAAGGAAAACTCTAATAATAACTTGAGCAAAGATTTGAATATTTCACCAAAGAAGATGTAAGGGTGGCAAATCAGCACAGAAAAGATGCTCAACATCATGAGTCATTTGGAAAATTCAAGTTAAAAGCACAATGAAATACCACTTGTGGTGGGAATGCAAAATAGTAGTCACATTGGAAAAACAGTTCATCAGTTTATCACAAACTTAAAACTGTACCTACCTTATGATTCAGCCAGTCTACTCTCAGGTATTTACCCAAGAGAAATGAAAGCTTACATCCATACAAAGCCTTGTTCATAATGTTCACAGCAGCTTTGTTTGTAGAAGCCAAAAACTAGAAACAATCCAAATGGCTATCAAAAAGTAAATGGATAAACAAATTGTGCATCCACACATGGACTCAGCAATAGAAAGGAGTGAAATATTTATACACACAGTATGAATGAATTTTATAATTACCCTGAGTGAAAGAAGCTAGACCCAAAAAAAGTACGTTCTGTAAAATTGCATTTAAATAAAGTTCAAGGAAATACAAAATAGTATAGTAACAGAAAAAGCAGGTGTGGGAGTGGAAGGGATAGATTACAAAGGGACCTCGGGAAACTTTTTGGGTGTGGGAATGTTCATTACTTTGATTGCGGTGATGGTTACAAAGGTTTAGCATATGTCAAACTCATTATACCTTTAAATATGTAGAGTTTATTATATTTCAATTATACCTCAACCAAACTTTTTTAAAAAGAAAAAAAATGTTATTCTTTTATTTAACATTTGTTGAGCATCTACTCTGTACCAGGCACCATTATAGGCATAGGATACAACAGTGAATAAACCACAGTTGACCCTTGAGCAACACAGGTTTGAACTGCCCGAGTCTACTTCTAGGTGGATTTTTTTCATTAGTAAATACTACAGTACTACATGGATCCGAGACTGGTTGAATCCACTGCTAAGGAACCATGGATATGGAGTAATCTGGGATTCAGAGGAACCCAGATAAATTATACATGGCTATTCAACTGCTCAGAGGGTTGGCTTCCCCTAACCCCCCACGTTGTTCAATGGTCAACTGTAGACAAAAATCCCTACTGTGGTCCCCTCTAAAAATATGATCTCTGTTTTTATAAATAAAATGATTTGTTTAAGGCCAGGAAAAAGTTTAGAAACTGGTAGAGTGAGGAGCAGGTCCTCCCCTAACATTTGCAGAGCCTGGGTCAAGACTGCAAATAGAGGCTCACAGTACAGATTTAACATACAAAAACAAGAAATCAAGCTGTGCTCCTTCCTAGCCCACATTCTCTCTCAGGCCCAAGAGCTAGAGGCTAAGGAGCTACCCTTCCTGGGCCCCAGGCAAGCCTGAAGGAGGCCATGAAAATGCAGCAGCTAGGTAGAAGCCAGGCCCCTCTCAACCTGATCAGACTCACAGGATCAAGCTCCTCCCTGAGGCTTCACTTTCCAGACTCAGGATTTCCAGGTCTGAGCAAAGCACAGCACAGGAATGAAGCTACCTGGAAAACCTGGTGGGCCTGAGGCAGGAGATAGCTGGGCCCCACGCTGAGCAGCTGCAGACAGTCTCCTGTTAATGACAGGAGCAGAGCTCTGCTTTGAACAAAAGATAAGACAACCACATTTTTCTCATTCTTGTGGTCAAGGAGACCTCCCAGACCACACATGCACAGAAAAGATCCTCAGGGGTCAGAGAAGGGAGAGGGTGCCAGCCTGTAATATGTCCTGCCAACCTCCCGGAAATGCTCGCACTGGAATCCATCTTGGCTAAAAGATGTGCGCCCATATCGGGAAGGGCCCTGAGTCAGACCAAATATGGGCACAGGCAAGATGACTGGCCAGAGGGAACCCGGAAAACTGCCCCCATATAAGTGATTTAAGCCACTCCTTTGGGGCACAACTCACTCTGAGTCTGTCCCTGTGTTCCTCCACATGTACTTTGCTTCTAATAAATGCTTTACTGCTTCACAAACTGTCTCTTTGCTGAATTCTTTCTCCAAAGAAGACAAGGACCCAGGTCCTGCTTCCAGCCACCGCAGACTGTGGCCCCCCGAGATCAGGCCTAGGCACCCTCTGGTGTCCAGGACAGAGGCTATAATTTTCTCCTTCCCCCTCTTGGACTCCTGCTTTCTCACCTCTGCAAGCTTGCCTGAGCACAAGGCTCAAGCAGTCATCTCATTCGCTCAGTTGGTTTCTGAACTTGGAAAAAAAATTTTAGAAAATGGAAAAAAGAATGTTTTAAGATTTTAAATCTCTGTGTCTCAGTATTTGTAATACACAAAGCCCTCTAAAGAGAAAGATCCAGACAAGGGTTCCCTCTGGCCTGGGTTTAAGGGTGGCAGTGATCAGAAATAGAATCCAGGTTTCCAGGAGACCACATGGGTTTCAAAAGTCCTGTATGCAAACCATATAAAAGATAAATGGGAAGCGTTCAGTAACAGGGAGCTCAAAAACTTAGGGCTTTAAAACAATACAAATGATTATACAGTTTCTAAGTACAAGGTGAAGCAGAGAAATAGGCATTCCTTTAAACAACTATTGCCCACATATCCTGGATTTCGTAACTTCATCCAAATTAAAATCTGAATCAACATTGAAATAATTGCAGAAATAGTCTCTAATCCCATGAACCAACTCAAAGGAAGACAAATGATAATTTGAATATTTTCTACACTTGAACGGTGATGAATTTAATCCTTCCTCCAACATATTTTTGGTGAGTTCAAGAAACCATAAACAAGCTCTGTGTGAATTACTAAGTGTGCAAGACACTGCCCTGGTCCTCAAGAGTCCAGGAAGCAAGATATAAGGTCACATGTGACAAATATCATAGAAGTGGGACAGCCAAGAGTAATGGGAATAAAGCAGATAGACTGTGCATGAGAGATTACTTTTGCTAGCATGATAATGGAAAACACACTGAAAGGGAAGGCATGAAAGCTAAGTTCAAAGGCTGAAATTTAGCCCCACCCTTTGCAGGATGCATATACAACTAAACAATAGATGTCTTCCAGTGGCTGCTTGAACTACTCCTACATGTCAGTAATTTACTCTTATTGTATCTCAGGAAGTTTTCTTTTTATAATCGGCTCAAAATGTCCTTGTAACTTCCAACCATTGACCTTGCTTCTGTCCCCTGGACCACCTAGAATCACTCTTCCATATGAAAATCCTTTAATTGTGTTAAGACTGGATCATTTCCTAATGCTTTCTTCCAGGCTTAATAATTGCTATAATGATGATGATAAAAATAATTATAGAACTGTATTAGTTTCCTATTAATGCAGTCACAAATTAGCACATGCTTAAAACAATACAAATTTATTATGACATGGGTCTCACTGGGCTAAAATCAAGATGTCATCAGGGTTGTGTTCCTTCTGGAGGCTCTAGGGGAGAATCAATTCCTTGCCTCAATTCCTTCATCCCATCACTCTAACCTGTGCTTCTGTAATCACATCTTCTTGGCCTCTGACTCTTCCACCTACCTCTTATAAAGACCCTTTTGATTATACTAGGCCACTTGAATAATACAGGATAATCTCCCCCTCTCAAAGTCCTTATTATATATATATATATTTTTTTTATTTTTTATTTTTTTTTTTTTTTGCGGTACGCGGGCCTCTCACTGTTGTGGCCTCTCCCGTTACGGAGCACAGGCTCCAGACGCGCCGGCTCAGCGGCCATGGCTCACGGGCCCAGCCGCTCTGCGGCACGTTCCCGGACCGGGGCACGAACCCGTGTCCCCTGCATTGGCAGGCGGACTCTCAACCACTGCGCCACCAGGGAAGCCCTCAAAGTCCTTATTAATCACACCTGCAAAGTCCCTTTTGCCATGTAAGGTAACATTCACAGTTTGCTTGGATTAGGACATGGACATCTTTGGGGGATGGGTGGAATTATTCTGCCTACCACATCAGTTAACATTTTTTTTTAGCGTTCACTGCATTCACTATGCTCCAAGCACGCTGCCAAGTACCTTACATGCATCATCCCAATTAATCATGCCAACAATCCTATAAGGTGAGTCCTCTTGTTGTCTCCATTGTACAGATGAGGACTCTGAGGCTTAGAGACATTAAGAAACTTCCCAGGAAGAAACACACCTAAGTTTGTCAGTTCTTAGAAAGCTTCTTCATAAACCATGGTTTCTAGAGGTTTTGCTCTCTTGTTCTCATCTATGGATGTGCTACAATCTGTTGCTATTAGGAAAAACTGATGAAAACAGAAGAAATGACCACCCAGACTGAGAAAATTGTATGAATAAAGGGGTGGAAGTAGGAAAGTTAAATTCCTCATTGAGGAAAGGCAAGGAGTCCAGGATATCCAGAGCAAAAGGGGTGATAAAACTGGAAAGGGGGGTGGAAGCAGGATTGGAAGAGGACAGGATTTGGACTTAGGTAAAAGTGGGCCACAGAGACAAGAAACCAGGGATGACACAATCATAGGAGAACTTTAGGCAAATTAATCCAAAAGGTGCTAAATGGGAAAGAGGGAAGCAAAGAGTGAAGAAGTATAGAAAGGTACAGAATGTACAGAAGGAGGAAAGCTGTTGAATTCTTCTGAAAAACCATAAGAAATACTTGAATAAATAGAGACATACCCATTTCAATCAAAAATTTTCACTGACTTTTTTTTTGTATAGGTGGTCCCTGATTTAGGACAGCTCAACTTACGATTTTTCAACCTTACAATGATGCAAAAGCGATACACATTCAGTAGAAACCATACTCCAAATTTTGAATTTTGATCTTTTCCTTTGTCTAGTGATGTGCAGTTCAATCCTCTCTCGTGATGTTGGGCAGGGCAGTGAGCCGCAGCTCCCAGTGAGCGAGGTGATCACAACAGGAAACAACTGATACTCTTACAACCATTCTGAATCCATACACAGAAAAAATTACATGTAGTATTTTGGCCATCACAGACATGTATGACTGAGGATTTTGAGATCACTGAAATACAGCTGTGCTTCTGACCTAGAAAGTCTTCTATTAATTTGTCTCTGCTTGTCTCAAATGTTGTCATTTCCCTCTACAATGGTCCAGTTTCATTTATTTAGCCCTTTCCACTGACTCTGTAGTGTAGTATATATTACTAAAGTTGAATAAGGAAAGAGCATCCAACAAAAATAAAAAGAAGCGCTCTCTCTCTCTTTTTTTTACTAGCAAAATCTTCCAGATTTCTCATCGAAATCCCTCATTATGAATCAAAAAGAAAGACTGAGAATGATCGATTAGAATTAGATTATCAAGGGAATTCACTTGAATAGATAACATTCAGGGGTGTTTTTGTTTTTGTTTTTCTGCTTTCTACCATTTTTTTCACTTTCCTAACAAATATATGCAGATGTAACTAGTTTTACACTAGAAATCAACATTCTATGTATCTATTACTACAAAAATACTTTCATTACAGGCACCATATTCTTCCTCTAAGAATGTTTAAGACAAACATTAGTTTGTCTTTAGCTCCAGCTCATAAAATACATTATGATTTCCTTTTATTCTTACTATAATTATTGCTCTTTCAAAGTAATGCCTGCTTACTTTTTGTAACCTGTCAAACAACCCAGAGAACTATAGAGTTGATAATCTTCCTCCCTCCACCCAAATCCAACTCTCCTAAGGAACACAGATTAACTGGCCATTATCCTTTGGCACCTTCTAAAACATTTGTTTTACTTTGGTCTTACAGGCTTAAAAAAAGCACAAGTTCAGACCATTAGCAAAATGTATTATGGTTTTGCAAAGTATCAATCTACACACTTATAAGAAAATCAGTGGAAATATATCCAAGGTGACTCAACCTTTACTAATTCCAATTCTGACACTGGAAATTTTTTCCATAAATTAAGGCTAAAAATTCAACAAATTCAGTTTGACTCATAGGGAAAACTCAGCTTTGTTTTCTCTCTAATACATACAATTCATTTTAGGCAATGAATTTCCTTTGTAGAATTCTCATTCATGCAAAGAATAACTGAGAATCTGTTTTTGGTGTTAAACATACAAAAAAAATTTTTTTAATTGTTTTTTTTTCCTGTCTTGTAAGCTTAACCTCTCCTCTCTGTTCTAAAATTATCTGAATTCTTAGTATTCTATACTTAATCTTTCTTTCCATCTTTTTTTTTTCACCCTCTCAAACTGTTCGAAGTAGTTATCCAGAATCATTTCCAAACTCTTCCAATTTTAGCGTTTGGAACCCACTGCCCGCTTTGTACCTCATTTGATATGGTTCTGTTTCTTCTGACTCTACTCCACTCTAGGACGGATCCATCCTCATCACTGGGAGGAGACTTGGACTCGGTAGACCTTTATTGACAGCAATCTTGGATGCTGCTGAGCTCACCTGACGACTGTCTCCACTTCCCCATCATTAAAATAATAACTACATTTATTGACTTCAGAAAGTTGTTGTGAGGCTTACATAAAATAGAGTCCAGAAGATCTGTAAAATGAAAACCATTCTCTCCTCTCCACCTAATTTTACTTAGTGGTTAAGAACTCAGACTTCCTCAGCCTAACTAGCTCTATCTTTTTCCATCTGTGTGATCTTGGGCATACCTTATCCTCTCTGTGCCTCAATTTCCTCATCTGCAAATTGAAGATCAAAAAGCACCATGTATAGTTGTAAGGGCTAAATGTGATAATATTTGGATCCAGCAATACCACTTCTGGGTTCATATGCAAAGAAAATAAAATTACTATCTCAAAGAAATATCTGCACTCCCATGTTCACTGCAGCATTATTCACAGCAGCCAAGATATGGAAACAACCTAAGGGTCCTCTGAGATAAATGGATATAGAAAATGTAGCAGATATATACAATGGAATATCACTCAGCCTTAAAAAAAGAAGGAAATATACAATGGAATATCACTCAGCCTTAAAAAAAGAAGGAAATCCTGCCATTTATAACATGAATGAACTCAGGGAACATTATGTTAAGTAAAATAAACCAGACACAGAAAGACAAATACTGCATGATCTCGCTTATATGTAGAATATAAAAAAGTCAAAACTCACAGAAATAAAGAGTAGAAAAGTAGTTACCAGGGGCTAAGGGGTGTGGGAAATAGGGAGAGGTTCAAAGTAAAGGGTACAAAGTAATAAAAAAGGAAAAGAAAAACTGTGATAATATTTGTACAATTAAATATTAGTACAATTAATTTTTGTAATATTAGTACAGTTAAATTTATATCATTTCAGTCTTTCACTCTTATAATACATCCAAAACTGAAATATTCATCATGTCCAACCTTCAAAACACTCATCATTTTCCCTCTGTAAGTCCTCTTCCATGGACTTGTTCTCTAGGGTAAAATTAATATTTCCTCATGATTAAAAATTTTTTCAGTGAGTAAGCAGCCAATCTTGCAGCCACTAGATGCTAACCTCTTCTATTAGACGCATCTGATGATAAACTACATGGAACCTTCACTAAGTCCTTAGCACAAACATTTGTTTCATGCCATTCATAAATATAATTTGCACAAGCAATGACTATATGGAGAGATCCATTGAACTATCATTGAGGCCATTTAAGTACCATACTGAGCATTCTTTAGATGGTGTCTTTGATCCACCTCTTTCCATATGTGACCTTAAGCAAGTTAGTAATTACCCTTTTGGGGGGCTTGTTTCCTCATCTATCAAAAAAGTCTGGATAATAATACATACTTCATAGAGCAAATGAGAAGATTAAATGGTTGAAATGCTAAATTTCAATTCTGTGTAGAATTTGATAAGTTAAGGATATGAGCTATATCATTAAAAATAATAGCTAAAAATACAACAGAAGAATAGCCAAAGCAATCTTGAGAAAGAAAAATGGAGCTGGAGGAATCAGGCTCCTGCACTTAAGACTATACTACAAAGCTACAGTCATCAAAAAAGTATGGTACTGGAACAAAAACAGAGATATAGATCAATGGAACAGGACAGAAAGCCCAGAGATAAACCCATGCACATATGGTCACCTTATCTTTGATGAAGGAGGCAAGAATATACAATGGAGTAAAGACAGCCTCTTCAATAAGTGATGCTGGGAAAACTGGACAGCTATAAGTAAAAGAATGAAATTAGAACACTCCCTAACACCATACACAAAAATAAATTCAAAATGGATTAGAAACCTAAACGTAAGGCTAGACATTATAAAACTCTTCGAGGAAAACATAGGAAGAACACTCTTTGACATAAATCACAGCAAGATCTTTTTTGATCCACCTCCTAGGGTAATGGAAATAAAAACAAAAATAAACAAATGGGACCTAATGAAATTTAAAAACTTTTGCACAGCAAAGGAAGCCATAAACAAGACAAAAAGACAACCCTGAGAATGGGAGAAAATATTTGCAAATGAAGCAACTGACAAAGGATTAATCTCCAAAATATACAAACAGCTCATGCAGATCAATATCAAAAAAAAAAAAACCCAATCAAAACATGGGCAGAAAACGTAAATAGACATTTCTCCAAAGATGTACAAATGGCCAAAAAGCACATGAAAAGATGCTCAACATCACTAATTATTAGGGAAATGCAAATTAAAACTACAATGAGGTATCATCTCACACTGGTCAGAATAGGCATCATCAAAAAATCAACGAACAATAAATGCTGAAGAGGGTATAGAGAAAAGGGAACCCTCCTACACTGTTGGTGGGAATTTAAACTGGTACAGCCACTATGGAAAAGAATATGGAGGTTCCTAAAAAAAATGAAAATAGAGCTACCATATGATCCAGCAATCCCACTCCTGGGCATATATCCGGAGAAAACCATAATTGGAAAAGATACATGCACCTCAATGTTCATTGCAGCACTATTCACAATAGCCAGGACATGGAAGCAATCTAAATGTCCATCAACAGAGGAATGGATGAAGAAGATATTGTACATATATACAATGAAAAATTACTCAGCCATAAAAAAGAACAAAATAATGCCATTTGTAGCAACATGGATGGAACTAGAGATTCTCATACCCAGTGAAATAGGTCAGACAGAGAAAGACAAATATCATATGACACCGCTTATATGTGCAATCCAAAAAAAGGTTACAAATGAACTTATCTACAAAACAAAATAGAGTTACAGAAGTAGAAAATAAACTTATGGTTACTGGGGGGTAAAGGGAGGGGAGGGATAAATTGGAAGATTGGGATTGACACATACACACTACTATATATAAAATAGATAACTAATAAAGACCTACTGTACAGCACAGGGAACTCTACTCAGTATTCTGTAATGGCCTATATGGAAGAGAATCTACAAAAAGAGTGGATATATGTATTTGTATAACAGACTCACTTTGCTGTACATGTGAAACTAACACAACATTGTAAATCAATTATACCCCAATAAAACAATTTTTTTAAAAGTCATATAACTCCTCCGGTGGGAAAAAAGACAATAGAAGAAATGAAATTTATAGTAATAAAATTTTCATTAACTTGATAAAGGGCAGAAACAAAATAACAAAGGAACAAAAACCAGATAAGGCCAATAAAAAACAAACCAAAAATATGGTAAATTTAAGTCCAACATTATCAATAATAATATAAATGTAAAAAGTGTCTAAACACTCCGGTTAGAAATAAGAGATTGTCAGACTGGATAAAACAGTAAGATTCAACGGTATGCTGTATATAAGACACATGCTTTATAAAGATGTAGATAGATTGAAAGTTGAACAGCAAAGATATACATGCAAACAATAAGCATAAGAAAACAAGTAGACGAGGTACACTTCAAAATAAGGAGTATCAGCATAGTTTTATAATTCTGCAAGGGTCAGTTTATCAGAAAGACATAACATTCATATATGTGTATGCATCTAATAACAGAGCTTCAATTATATGAAGCAAAATCTGATAAAACTGAAGGGATAAATAGAAAAATCTATAATCATAATTGAAGACTTTAATATCTCTCTTTCAGGAATGGTTAAAATAAGTAGACAAAAACCAATAAGGATGTAGAACAGCCTGTTTAGGAGTTTCTAATAAATTAGAGTTGTGCAAGAAATTTAAGCACTTAAAAATGGTTTGAATGATAATATATTTTTTTCAATTTTCCCGAAGATGGTATACAACCAGCACCACTCTAAATCCAAACAATGAATACCTTAAGGCATTAGGGCTTAGTTATCTGCAGAATCTCCAGTTACCAAAGGGAGTTGACAGAGATGATATGAAACACATTATTTATTTTTTTGCTGTTCTGACTATATTTTCTTTTTTTGCAATTAATTTTTATTGAAGTATAATTGATTTACAGTGTTAGTTTCTGCTATACAGCAAAGTGAATCACTTATACATATACATATATATCCACTCTTTTTTAGATTCTCTTCCCATATAGGTCATTACAGAGTATTGAGTAGAGTTCCCTGTGCTATAAAGTAGGTCCTTATTAGTTACCTATTTTATATACAGTAGTGTGTATGTGTCAATCCCAATCTCCCAATTCATCCCTCGCCCCCCTTCCACCTTGGTAACCATAAGTTTATTTTCCACATCTGTGACTCTATTCTGAAACAGATTATTTATTAACTTGACCTAAATGGCAATCACAGACCATTTATACCTAAAAACAGATTGAGATGGTGGTCACATGGTTTTAAACTTTTTTTAATACTCATCAAACTATACACTTAAAGTGAGTGCATTTTATTATATGTAAATTATATCTTGATACATTTCAGCTGGAAAAAAACCTACAATGAGATTCCACTACACATTCACTAGAATGCCTGAAATTAAAGAATCTGACAATAACAAGTGCTGGTGAGGATGTGGAACAACTGATATATTGCGAATAGGAGTACAAAGTAATACAACTACCTCAGAAAACTGTTTAGGAGTTTCTAATAAAAGTAAATATAGGCATATAGGCCTACCCTATGCCTGGAAGGAAGTACTCCTAAGTACATACTCAAGAGGAATGTTTCCACAGATCCACAAAATGGTATGTTTCAAGAATATTCATAGTAGCTTTATTCCTAACAGCCAAAAAATAAGGGGAGAACCCAAAAGTCCATGAACAAGCAAATGAACAAATTGTGATATATTCATATTGTAGGCTACTACACAGTGATACAATAAAATAACTCTCCGTAAAGAAAATAACATGGATGAACTCAAAAGCATCTTATTAAGCAAAAAAAGCCAGATACTGAATTATTCCCTTCATAAATATTCAAAAACAGGCAAAACTATTCTGTGGTGATAGAAGCCAGAATAATGGTTGCCTCTGGGAATGGGGGATTGACTGAGAGAAGTGGCATGAAAGAGTCTTCCTGGATGATGGAAATATTCCTTCTTGATCTGGGTGATGGTTACATGGACGTGTATACACCAAACTGTACAAATAACATTTGTTTACTTTTCTGTATGTAAATTACATCCAGTATTTTTGAAAGATTAAATGGTATAATTAAGTTATATCACAGAATCAGCCTGACTCATGGATGATGTTTCATAAACTATAGCTATTATTGCTATTCTAACTTAAATACCTGTTAACAATATCTGTTAAGAAAGTATAACTGCACACCCTTTGAAGGATAAGCTAAAACAAATTGAAAAAGGAAGGCATGCGTGATTTGAGAAGGGAAATTTTGAGTGCAACTTCACTAAAGAAAGACATCGGAAGAAATACAAAACTTGTAGAACCAATGTCCTATAAATGGTTAGATAAACTTCATAAAATGTTTATAAATTACATAGCCAGTGCAACTGCACTAAAGTAAGACATCGGAAGAAATACAAAACTTGTAGAACCTATGTCCTATAAATGGTAAACTTCATAAAATGTTTATAAATTACATAGCCAGCACAGCTTCACTAAAGAAAGACATCGGAAGAAATACAAAACTTGTAGAACGAATATCCTATAAATGGTCAGATAAACTTCATAAAATGTTTATAAATTACATAGCCAGCGCAAATTCACTAAAGTAAGACATCGGAAGAAATACAAAACTTGTAGAATCTATGTCCTATAAATGGTCAGATAAACTTCATAAAATGTTTATAAATTACATAGCTATTGGAGTTTTGCCACTAGTGTCATTTATTCTCAAAGTCTTCAATCTGGAAAACAACAATTAGAGAATAGTGCTTTTTTTACAAACATTGTAAAGACACTAGGAAAAAAAGATTTATTTTAAGAAAATAAATGGGTTAAGATTTAGGTCGAAATCCCAAAATGATTTGTGTTTGTCCTTAATTTGTTCCATGAAAAAAACTGCTTTGAGAATCTCAGCATCCTCCTGGGACACCGTTACTCCCTGCCTCTGCAAGAATACAGGCTGGTTCAGCAAGGGAGGAGTGAGTCCTGTCTGGGCAAAAGAACAAGAAAAGCTTGTGGGTGTTCTCGCAGACACAATTACCCAGATCTAATAAACACAACTTCAGGGATGGAAAGGGAATAAAAACGAGATTGTAGTAGTGGTCTTTCTATTCATATGAGAAGAAAATGAAGAGTTTGTGATGATTATGTGGAAAACATGTTTTAAAATGGAAAAATACAAAAGTAAAATGGGCAAGGTGAAGTGAAGAAGCACATGATACTTTCTGAACAGGGAAGAACTAAATGGAGTACCTGGAAATTTTAGGGCTTAGACTTTTTTGCTTCTAGATGTCTCCCTGTAATCTCCCCAGGACTTCACCAAAGAAATCTAGCCATTCATTCATTCAATCATTCTTTCATTCAATATACATGTTTTGAACGCTCTTATATGCCAAGCGTTGTTCTAGGCCGTGGAGATATAACAGTGAGACTTCAGGGAACATAAAGTTTCCAAACATGAAAAATGAACCAAGTATTCACAAGTGAGTTGTTATCCCCAGGTTTCTGAATACAGAGTTGCTGATACAACCCTTGCTTGTCTCACCATGTCAGTCAGACAATACTGGCAGTAAGTAGAGGTCAAAACCTTTGTTCTTGGAGAAAGAACAACCCTATTTTAGTCTGTGAATGTGGAATGGGAAAGAAATTGTAACAGGGTGCAGTGCGGGTAGGAGGAACTCTTGATTTTTCAACTAGAGCAATCGATTTCTTCCACTTAAACCCTGGGGGAAGCTAACGTAAAGGGGAAAAATCCTTACACGGGGCCACAATCTATCTCCTGACCAGTTTCTGTTATGATATGGAGGATCCTGAGCAATCCTTCTAGTATGTGATGCTTTGATTTACAATTTTTTGAATAGTGCACCGTATATTCAGTGTTGTGAGTCACCATATTAAGGCCACAAGAATGTTCACACTTCATATTTCCATTATCAAAACTGGAGAAACACACTGGGACCAAAGTAGAACCCCAGAAATTTTACCAACCATGACTATATTTGACATCCCAGTTCTGGCTGATTTTAAAAACACTGTGGCAAGGTCTTAAAATATTCCATGATCATGGTTCAATCATGTCCCTGGTCAGCTCAGACCGACAATACAAGGTACTTAGATTAAGAGCTCACCTGAGAAATGACAGTAGTTAATATTGATTAAATGCTTATGATGCGCCAGGCTCTGTTCTAAATGCTTATATATATAACAACTCATTGAAGCCTCCCAACAATACTGTAAGGCATATTCTACTGATTTCCAGAAGAGGAAACTGAGACTCTCAGAGTTCAATCAACTTGCCCAACATTGCATGATTAGAAAATGGTAGGCCAGGATTCAAACCAGGCAAAGCTACTCCAGATACTATGCTCTCAGACGACTGCCTGTCAGGAGACTGCTGATTCTGACTGGGACTGGGCAGCATCTGAAGGACTTGTCCAAAGATCAGCAATGTGCTACTTTCTTACCAAGCCCAAAGCACTGTGACGCTTTAAAACCTTTTGAAGGTTATTCTGATCATGAGTCAGTTACATGTGAGCCATCCCAGAGAACCAATAACAGGTTATAGAAAAACTATATTACTTTCTTTTGCTCAAAAAGTAGTAAGCCCTCCTAGAATAGTCAAATTTATAGAGACAGAAAGTAGAATGGTGGTTGCCAGGGACTGGAGGAGGAGGGAATAGGGAGTTTGTGTTTTATGGGTAGAGGGAGTTCTGGAGAGAGATGGAGTACTGGTTACACAGTAATGTGAATGTACTTAACACCACAGAACTGCACTTTAAAATGGTCAAGATGGTAAACATTATGTGCATTTTATCACAATTAGAAATATTTTTATTTATTTTTGGCTGTGTTGGGTCTTCGTTTCTGTGCAAGGGCTTTCTATAGTTGCGGCAAGTGGGGGCCACTCTTCATCGCAGTGCGCGGGCCTCTCACTATCGCGGCCTCTCTTGTTGCAGAGCACAGGCTCCAGACGCGCAGGCTCAGTAGTTGTGGCTCACGGGCCTAGTTGCTCCGCGGCATGTGGGATCTTCCCAGACCAGGGCTCGAACCCCTGCACTGGCAAGCAGATTCTCAACCACTGCGCCACCAGGGAAGCCCAGAAATAATATTTTTTAAAAAAGATAATCACAGGAGGAAATTAAATAATGAAATAATGAATTCTCCTGACGTTTTATTTAATAAATTATCAAATGGGTTAAGATATAATCAAGGATCTTTCTTTTGCAACTTATCAGAACTTGTCAAACTTTAATTTGTTGTCTAATTAAGACTCAACAACTTCAGTTACTTTTTATGGATGCTAGATAATGAGATTATAAGAAAGCAATTGCGAATCCAGTTATATTCAATCAGTAGAACTAGTCAATGTTTCTCCACATCAAAAAGCACTAATAAAGTAAAATCTATAACCAAAGTAAAATGTAATCAACTTATACACGAACTTGACATTGTAGATTCCCTGCATCAATTAGAAATTAAAAATTCAAAGCGTTCAGTCTGCATTTTTATAGTGTTTATAAAAGCACTTGCTTTGTGACTCCTAATGGTTTCTCTACATCTGTATAATCAATCCTGTGGATGACCATTACCTTAAACATAAGTTCAGTGATATATTATTTCAATATTAATACATTACATTTGCAATGGAGTGCTATTATCTTTGAAAGCGTTTTACATTGATTCTCTCTTCTCTCTTCCTGTATCCATATTTCACTTAAGAGCATCACCCTGCACCCACACGTCCAAGCCAGAAACGGAAATAACTCTCCAAGTTCTATCTGTACTTCACACAAAATCTCTCCATCTCAATGCCTCTTGCTCTCCACTGCCACAGCTTCTGCCCTACCATGTCTCACGGGACTGCTGTGGAAGCCTCTCAACTCACCTCCCACCCCTTGCCTGCTCCCACTCCAACCTTCCACGTCGCCAAAGCGCTTTCTCAACACCAAACTGAGAGAGCTCCTATCTCACTGATAAAACCTCAAATGACTCTCTATTGTCAAAAGAGAATAAAATCTACAGTTCTTACTATGCCATCCAACAGCTTTAAGCTTCTCACAGACTAGTCCTATCCACCATTCCATTCTCCGTTCCCTTCCCCAGGAGGGTCTAGGCACACCTGGAACCACTTGTCATTATCCCATCATGCCAGCTTTACAACTCTATTCATTTGTACTCCCCGGACCCTCTCCCTAGGAAGTCTTCCCTGCACAATTTTCCAGCACATGACATCCTTCAAGACCCAGAAAAAGAAGCTGGTTCAGGCAGCTGCCATGGACAAGTCTAAAGAGGACATGGGGGAGGAGAAAAAAATCTCCTCAATTCCAGCATCATATATAACTCCACTATAGTAGATTAGGAACAGCAGTTGGAACTATAAACGTACCATAGACGAAGGCTATATATTTAAAAATCTGAACTTGGAACAATGCAAAAAAAAAACCCCAAGAACTCTCTGTAGTAACAGCCCTGATTTCAGTAAGTAACCAATCAGGGGTGGGTCACTATGGGCCGTGAACCAGATTGGGACATAACAGAAGGTCAGCGATACTGCATAACAAGGATGATGGAAGGAAAGAACCAGGACCAGAACGATGATGTCTCCCCTAACCTTCCTGGTTCACTAGTGCTTTTGTGAGGAAGGAGAAATAGAATGATCTAAAGCATAAATCCTGGCCCAGCTTTGCTTCTATTCCTTCCCATTTTTCACCCATAGCAGACAGCACTCACCAAACCCAGCAGTCTTTTTCACAGCATTCTTCTCATCTCAGCACCCATATCGATGAGTCAGTGCATGCACATACACATGTACAACACACACGCATGCACACCCACTCGTATAACATTCATCTGCTACCTTGATCCTGAGGTTCTCAGTACTCACCCCAGAGCACCTACCCAGACACCTTTCTGCCTAGTAGTTCTCAAATATTTCCAACTAAGTAAGCACAATAGAAAAAGAAAATCAAGTGTGTATCCCAAGGCCCTGTGGGTGAAGTCTAGTATATGATGCAGGAAGTTATTTAAAGTCTCAGTTTTGCAAACTGCATGTGAATTTACTCTTCAATGCATCCATCTATTTTGTAATAAAAAATAGTGTTTTAAAAGGCTTGCTACTGGAAAAAATTGACTTTGTCTAGTCTGGCTCTGAGTGCCCTTGATCCTTAGCCAAGTGTCTGCATACCTGTTTGAGATGCACAGTCTGTCCAATTCTGAAAGCCATATGCACTCTCAGAACAAAGGATTCCTCTTTGAAAAAGAAGGGAGAAACGTGACTTTAAGCAGGGCTGTTCTCTCTGAACAGTCTTGTCTGGGCCTTATCTTGCTAATTTCTCATCCTTTTAATCTCAGTTCCAGAACCACTTCCAGTAAAACTCTTCTTCTAACCTTCCCTTCTATTAAGATGCTTGACATAGCATCACGTACATCATTCTATCATATTTCACAATAAAATATAATTGATGCTCTATTTAACTGTTTCATTAGACTATAAGTTTCTTGAGGAAAGAGGTTTTTTAATGCTCTATCCACAGCACTTAGCATAATACCTGGCATGTAAGTGTATAATAATGAATAATTAGTTCCCATCTCTTTGCTGTTGTCCCCAGTGAACACTACATTATAAATATTTTTGTCTACCAATAGTATTTTACAGAATGTAATGATTAATCAATGTTTCCATTTTATTAATCAATAACATTTTACCTGAGCATGCCATAAAAATAATAAGCTGAAAGTATTTTTTGTTAAAATTACTTGCAAATTTAGATTGTTGGTGTTTTGGTTTGCTCATATGGGTTCATACAAGTTTTTAGCTAAAGTTTTAGCTAAAGGTCTAAAGTTTTAGCTAAAGGTTTTAGCTAAAGGTCTAAATCCCCAACATGCAAAATATAGGTGTCTTACAAAGTCATTCACAGGACTTAGTATATAACAATTATATACTTAGTATATAACAATAGTATATAACAATTCCCTGATTTTATTGTAAAATCGTAGAATCCTGAGACAAAAGGAATATAAAAAATATTTGACGTAGTGTAGTTCAACTTCTCACTTAATTGAAAATAACCCTATTTTAAACATCTCCGATAAGTGATCATGCAGTCTTGTACTTGAACCCTTCCAGGGATGGGGAACACGCTACTTCATGCTATATTCCCTTTTGAGCAGCTCTAACTCTGGAACCATAGACTTTTCCTGCCATATGAAGAGACAGCAACATACATATAGGCAGGGCCAAGTAGAGATGAAGGAAGCTGGCACAGATTACCCAGCCCAGCAGTCAGAAGTGGGCTCAATGCCTGAATTCACTTACAAATCCCATATGAAGACTTTTAGCCAGGCCATCTACCCCGGGAACTCCTGAAATAAAATTTTCACCAGGCCCAAACCTGCTTTTAAGTTCCACTTCATTGGAGCCTCTTTCACCTCAAGTAACTGCTCACACTTTAAGAGGCTAGAATTGAATTGGAAAGACTGTAATGCCTTGCTCTCCACAAACTAATGAAAAATGAATGCACCATTATTATTCCTATTACTAAAAGAAAACGAAGATTTAACTTGTAATGGTCTGCATCTCAGTGCAGCATCCCCTTCTTGGGGGCAGAGCTGCCAGGTGAGCTGCCAGGTGCTAAGAAGGAGGAGCTGTTGGGCTTCCCTGGTGGCACAGTGGTTGAGAGTCCACCTGCCGATACAGGGGACACGGGTTCGTGCCCCACATGCCACAGAGCGGCTGGGCCCGTGAGCCATGGCCGCTGAGCCTGCGCGTCCGGAGCTTGTGCTCCGCAACGGAAGAGGCCACAGCAGTGAGAGGCCCGCGTACCGCAAAAAAAAAAAAGGAGGAGCTGTTAATGGCAATTGTGTCAAACTAATCTCAAGGCAAACGACTGCATTTTATCATGTAAATTCTCAGGATAATTGAAAACCTTATCAAGGACATCCATCCAATTAATTTTTTTAAATGTCAACAGAATTCATTTATCATCAGATAGTTTTAATCATAACTGTCAATAATTGTTTTTATTTTTTAAGTTAGCACTCTCGAGTTTTTAAAAGAAATTCAAAGTGGTATGACATATGAAAATTTTTTGCTGATTATTCTTATAACACAGAAACAGGAGCAAGAATTTACACTGTAATTGACTGAATATTGGTCACATGAGTCATACACAAAAGATACAAATCCTACTTCTAATGTCTATGAGTAGTCATTGATTCTGTGAACTTTGAAAGCTTATGAAAATGTGCTATGATCCCAACATAGTACTAAGAGAATTTTATGTAATCAAGGGAAAAAATAAAATAAATCATCAAACAATGAAATTCTGACACTGATATACTTGACCCTCTGCTAGGGATTATGGAGACTATTGGAGACATAAAACCTGCCTCAAGGGACTTGCAGACTAGACAAGAAGAAACATTCATGCACTTGATAGAACACAAACAAGTACATGTATGCAAATCATCATTGACGCAAGGATAGGAAGGACCCCAAATGCTTAGCTTACTATTTCAACAGGCCCCAGGAAGACTGTGGTTTAAATAAACATTCCTGAAAATGCACACGTGTTACCAACTAGGACATGAACCCCAACATCTGGTCCCCCATCCTGGGATCTCACTAGAAGACTTACCTGTGTCTAGTTTTTGGTCTTGGCTGGAAGCAAATAAAGAGAATTATGCAAATTATCTGTCATCACTGCTCAGATTAGCTAAATGACAATACAGTCCTCTGCTACCTATTAATAGGCCACTGGATCCTAAACTAATCTAAGAAAGTATATAAAGTGTTTGTCACAGTGCCTGTCTGCCTAGCACTAGGTGCTAAATAAATGTTAACTTCCTTCACTTTTATCTGTTTTCTCTCTTTTCCTTAACTAGCCTTGTTCCCCAGTCAAGGTATGAGTACATTTTTATACTTGAGCATGGTAAAAGAAAAACCAATTAACTTCTTGATATCGATATCCAGACCACTGCATTTGCAAACCTCAGTGCTCATTGTACATAGGGGAAGAGTTTACAAAAAATCTCTTACATCTAAGGGAAAACACTGAGCTAAATTCTTCTCCATTTAGACAAAGTTAATGTGAGTCCTTTGGAAAATCCCCAGACAGAGGAAGGAACATTTGGCCCACAGGCCTGACTCAGCCCACGGCCTGATTTCATCCAGCCTGGGGGTGAGATAGCTCTGGGCAGCCCTGTACAGAACACCTTGAGAACAACTCCTACCCTTGAGCCACAGGGGCCTGCTGGGGTCACCCCATTTAGAAAAGTCACTGGAGGTTTAAGGATCTAAGCAACTGTAAGAATGCAAATTACCATTTCAAAGGGAAGTAAAGCCAAGAACCCGGTCTCACTCCAGATTCTAGAATTTAGGAAAGCTTTCTTACCTACTCCTCTTTTCCTTTTTTTCACAAATCCACTCCTTTATATAAAGATAGAAATACAGATATATTTTTGGCTTCCTCGAAGGGCCTCCCTCCCTCTGTGTATTTCTCTGTTCCCTAACTCTCTCCCTTTCTGTGTCTTAACTCCCCTCCCCTTTGTTTATTTGTGTCCATTCCAGGGGTCAAGCTTCCTCCCTCCATCACCACCCCTCTCCAACCCCACTGCCCCCTCTCTTCTCCACCTTCATCTCTCCTCCTGTCTCTTCTCCAGTCTCTCCAGCTAAGACTTCCATTATTGTCTTCTCTCTCTGAAAGATAAAGCTGAATTCCAGGTCCTGGCTTTGTTGTCTTGTAAGACAGTGTTATTTTTCCTTACATTATATTTCAAAGGCAGAAAGGCACTGTGGTACAATAGAGAGAGCATGAGACTCGGGAGCCACAGATGTGGCTCACATTTGTAAAATGAGGATCACTCCATAAAGGACATCAGTGTTTCATCCATTCTAAAGTTCTTAAGGGAGGTTGGTGATTATTATGCAAATAAATAAAGTTGATAGGGAATTAATAACAACAATAAGAATAGCAAACATTTATACAGTCATTACTATGTGTCAAGAACTACAAATATTAGCTCACTGAATCACCATATGAAGTTGGCATTAAGAGTTGTGAAGACAGGGTGAGATTTTAAAAAAAGAGAAAGAAAGTGAGATCATGAATAAATGTTTTCTCTTGCAAACATTTCTTTTACTATTGTTTTTACAATTTTAAAACAAGGCTGTAAAGTTGACCATTTCCATTTCACTAAGAAAATCAACTAAATGAAGTCCCATTTTACTTATCCACAGTCATCTGCTGATTTTTTTTTTTCCTTGAAGGACAGGGACCTTCACAGAAAAAAAAAGTTCTAGGTTCTTGTGATCAACTGATGTACCGACCCTTCCTTTTATGAACTGAAAATTATGTTTTACAAGATTCATAATAATGTGATTATACAGTGGAGCATGTCAACATCAATTCAATATCAAAAAGACATCTTCACAAGAGCCATCAACAGTGCAAACATAATCATTAGGCGTTAACTGATACAGTTAAAGGTTGACCTTGATGTCCCCCATCTGGCAGAATGGCGGACCTTTTTTTGCTTTTAACAGATTGATAAAGATTCCTTTTAGGAACCAATGTTCCTGGGAGTTATTATAATAGTTAGATAACTACTGAGCACAGAGAAGATTACTACACTTTAAAAAAAAAAAAATAGTAACACAGACGGCCTTGACAGGCCACTGCAAATTGTTCCTACTCCTAACACATGTTTACCTTCAAGATAGGATACTTCTGGGACTCATTTCTCTAGAAAGTACATTACCTCTCTTTAAAAATGTATTTTTAAATTGCTCCACTTTATTCACAGAAATGAAACCAATTCTTCTGAGACTTCTGATATGCAAACATACAAATTATAAACAGGAGCTGCTTGGCCTTTAAAAGGTTATACAATTTCTAGGTGTTTATTCTTTCTCATGCTCATGGTAAAATAATATAGAAACAGTTCACTAATGCCATGGATTCAATTTAAAAAATAAGCTCACACAAGTTCAATTCTGGTAATGCAAACATGCTGGGTTGCAATTTAATTTACCTTGTATTATCTATAATAAAAGGTTTGCTAAATAAATTAATAGTATGATCAGTAGTAGTAACTCCAAAATTTCTATATATGATGGTGCTTAGGGGCTACAGTCTGGTTGGAGTAGCAGCCAGTTGACTTAGTATTTTAAAGCTGGATTTGCACAGGGAGCACCTTTTCACTTTGATGATATGCTCATATGTAAATAATAAAAGTAGTACAAATTTTTAAAAATATCGCATGTATATTTTACATAAAATTGAGAAAACATTAATTGTTCACATCAAAGGATATCTATTTATTTGTTTGTTTATTTATTGTGACTTTAGATGGATGATGGGGATATTATTAGAGGGAGAATTAATATCTTCCCCTACTCCAACCCCAAGCATCTCCTGATAATCAGTAAAGGAATGTTGCCTAAAGTAACCACTGGTTCTAAAAACTTTAGTAATGACTAAACTGTACACAGAAGTGCACAGTGTACATAGAAACAGTGAATAGACAAATGATACATCGTTATCTAGACACTACAGATTCATATAGACCCACCATTTAGCCCTTCCCACAGAGGCTGAGACTAGCTACTGGCCATTGGAAGAGCTGAGATGGGAAACCAGCATGGCGTCTCCAAGTTCACACTCTTTCTCCCACTTCACCAGGGCCAGTTTGGAAAGAGGATGGCTCAGTAATCCTTTGAGAGCCACAAATTCAGTTACCACATATTCTTGAAACTAACAAAATAGAATTTATGGAATGTAGACTTTTCCTTAATTTAGACTCTTCATAATAGACTATGTTGTTATTTTACTGCATTTATTTTTATATTCTGGTTACATATTTAAGTATCACCTACTCAGCTACATACCTTGTGTGTGTGTATGCAAACGCACACACACATAGTTCGTGCTTAATTAATATCTGTTGAATAAATAAATGGATGATTCAATGAGATTTTATTAAACCATGAAACTATTGCTGCTGTATAAACAGGGATTTATATGACAGTATCTGAAATTATTGATCTCTAAGAGTTAGAAAGTTATTTAATTCCTCCATCCATAAAAGACCTCCGAAAAAATGCCAGAATTTGTGTCCAAAACGGTGTTTGTAAGTACACTTTCCTGAGCAGAGATTCCTTAAGTACACTTTCCTGAGCAGAGATTCTCCAGTGGGGATCTGTGATCCTGAAAAGATAAAGAATTACTAACCTAATGTATCCTCTTTATTATGTCTCCTCTGTCATATAAGCGACCAACACAGCTATGCTTACATACCTGCAGTAACAAGAAACTCACCACCATATGAGGTAGTCCAAGCTATTTTCATATTTCACGGCTTAACTCATGATCGACTACAGTTCCGTCCTCCAGAGTCACGTAGAACATACCCAGTCCCTATGCCACGTGGCAGCTCTTTATGTATTTTTAGGTGGCTGTCATAACCCATCCTATCTTCTCTTGTGCAGGCTGTAAATCTTCAGTTCTTTCAACCAGAGTCCAGGTTTCTGCTACCATCTCTGCTCCGGTGCTCTCAGTTCCCTCAGGACTTGGCCCAGCCCTGCATGTGGTCAACCCTCCCGGAGCCAAGTACAACTCTCAGCTCCTGGTTCTGGGCAACCTGAGTTAATAAGACTAAGAGTTCCTCACCTGGAGGGAAGCTGGCTTGCCCCATTGACTGAGAGTTAACTATGGTTAAATAAAGCGCCTCTATTTTTTTCTTTATACGTGTTGCAGTTTTACTGTGACCCTCCTATTCTGTTCATAGAGTTAGTCTGAGAATCCTACTGCAAGAAAAATCTCTGGATTCTCAAGTTCTGTCATTCCAAGTTTTAGCTACTGTCTCCCTCACCCAGCTTTTCTCTCTCACTCTAGTTCGGATAGGTTTTCATCTACGTTAATGCCTTACAGGTATGCTACTTTCACTGCACAGTCTTTTATGCTTATCTTGTATATAATGTCCAGAATTTTTAGCTGTACTTAGCAAGAGGGATAAGGAAAAGCTGTCTACTCCATCTTTCCAGAAGTATTAATCTATTTATGGAAGACTTTTAAATCTATAGAGCTGTAAGAGTAGCATGTAAGTACCTATAAGCCCACAGGGCCAATTAATTTAAGCTTTGGGGGAGAGGTGGGGGTAAGGTGCAGGGGCTTTCACTGTGATAGCCTCTCTGGGAGACAGCCTCTTCCAGACTACCATGCACACATGGGGCAGCTTTCTACATTTACTGCCCTTCCACTGAGCAAGAGATTAAGAATAGACCTCACCTGGCCCCTATGGGCACACCTCAGCCCTGCTCCAGCCACAGTTCACTCTTTAGGACATGAAGAATGGGGTGGGGCGCCACTCCAAATGCACTCTTCATAGCCAAAATGTCTCCCAATGTGGATTGCCAGAACCAACTCCTCCCCAGCCCCACTCTTCCTCACTCTCCTGCTCTCTCCACTAACATTTGGCTGAGGTTCAGCTAAGCACAGCAAGCATTTTCTATTAAAACACCTAGGGCCGAGGAGACATGGTTTTTTCTCAGTCTTTATTCTCTTAGACCTCTCTTCTGCATCTGACAGTGCTACCAGGCTTCCTATCAGTAGTTCCTTACAGATGTCGAGTAATTTGCAATTTGCATGTACCTCCTCTTGTTATCTCATTTTATCCTCAAAACAGCCCTGTAAGGTAGCCAGGACAATGGTATCATGCCCATTTTACATATGAAGAAACTGAGACATAAAGCAAATTTGCCCACATTGACATGATATTAGGTGCCAAAGCCAAGACTAGACAAATCTGTCTTCTCGGTCAAGACTAATTCTATACCATGCCATCTTGATTTCCATGATACTATAATAATGAGGGAAGTTACCACCTAATTGCCAGGCACTCTACAAGACCTAGTGCCACATACACAGAATCTAAGGCTGAGGGAGGTTCAATAACTGGCCTAATGCCACTCAGCTAGTAAGACACAGGGAGCACTTGCTCTGTTCTTGGCCCTTTGTTCCTCCCATACTACATAATCTCTTCCAAAAAACTAATTTATTCTATGGCTTTTCTTCTAATTTTCTTTTAATTTTTAAGAAAATTTTTATTTATTTTTGGCTGCATTGGGTCTTCATTGCTGCGCACGGGCTTTCTCTAGTTGCAGCAAGCAGGGGCTACTCTTCGTTGCAGTGCGCGGGCTTCTCACTGCAGTGGCTTCTCTTGTTGCGGAGCACAGGCTCTAGGCACGCGGGCTTCAGTAGTTGTGGCACGCAGGCTCAGTAGTTGTGGTTTGCGGGCTCTAGAGCACAGGCTCAGTAGTTGTGGTGCACAGGATTAGCTGTGGCACCTAATCACGTGGCATGCGTGATCTTCCCAGACCAGGGCTCGAACCTATGTTCCCTACATTGACAGGTGGATTCTTAACCACTGCACCACCAGGGAAGTCCCCTTTTCTAATTTTCTAAACCTTTATCTACAATCCTGTTTTCATCTCCAAAATCCGTTCCTTAATATACAGAGCCAAGTGGAGATTTCCACTCAAATGCTTTTCTTCATTTTGAGCCCCATATGACAAAAATGAATGCATTATCCTCATCTGTCTGACCAGTGCCCCCCCCATCTCTCTATAGCACCATCATTCTCCCAGCCATAGGAACAGAACCTTAGAGTTGATTCCTTCTTCCCCTCATCCGTGTCCTGTCAGTCACAAAGTCCTGTTGAATGTTCCCATGAAGTGCTCATCTTTCCTCCTCTTTCTTCCCAGATACCTTCCTCTTCATTCCCATGTTTATTTAATCAAGCCTCTGAAACTGATGTTATTGAGTCAGCCTTCTTTCAGCAAAAGTGCAGGTTTCAGGATCATCCCCGTTGAGTTCATCATCTATGCCACTGTTGGACTAATCTTCCTTAACACAGCTGTATACAGTCATTCCTCAGTATTCACTGGGAATTGGTTCCAGGACCCCATGTAAATACCAATACCCATGGATGCTCAATTCCCTGATATAAAATGGTATAGTACAGTGGGCCCTTCATATCAGTGAAGGTGGATGTGGAACCCAAGGATACAGAGGGCTGACTGTATTACTTCCGTCACGTACAAACCTTCAAAGGTCCCAGAATCCATATAAAAGGAGTCTACAGTCCCATGAATAGCTTTCAAACCCCCCAGAATCTGTCTCCCTGAACCCGAATGGGCAGGTTAAAACGCGCTGGTCATTGCTCATCTCTATGTCATCACCCATGTCTCTCCCCTCACCTAAAACTGCCTTTCTGCCACTTCTGCTTATTTCTAATCTACCTATCCTTTAGGTATAAGTCACACTCCACCTCTTTCAAGACACCAGGTACCCTGGAACCCATAAAATTATGAAATTTGTGCTTCACAGTGCTTATAGTTTGTAGCATCCATCCAAGCACCAGGCTGGACAAACTACCTTTGTTTTGTGTGGGTTAGTCACATCTCCCATCTAGACAGTAAGCTTGGAAGAACGGAGAAAGAGGACCTGGCTCATGTTCCATCATCCCCCACAGCTCCTAGCTGAGCATAAGGACGAGAGTCAATAAATCAGTGCTTCTTAAAGTCTTAACATGCATTTGGCAGGCTTGTTTCCCTGAGCTGAGGTCCGTGAATCGCTTCACGGTATCTTGAAGCAGGTCATCTACAGACCACATTTTGAAAGGCCTGATATTTCAGGACCCGTTGAAAAATTCATGCCAAAGGGAGATGTGACACTGGTTTTTATTCTTATGCTCACCAACTGGATCAGCAGTAACTTGAATACACACAATTTTCTGTTGTCCAAGACTTGTTTTTAAAAAATGAAGACTTGCTATGCATAAAACAAAATTCTAGGTACTTTTAAGGATGAGAGATAGTTAACAAATATCCCACATTCAGGAAGCAAGAATTTGGTCTATAACTGGTTTTATAACAATCTCATGCAGTAGATGAATTGAAAAATCCATTTGGGGATTGGACATGGAAGTCAGAAGGCAGAACAGTTCCAGCTAAGAATGTAAATCATTAGGCAACTCAGCAAACATGATTTTACAATAAATGATCTGGCATAAACATGCAGATAGTGAGGCAGAGGACTAAGGACAGTATCATACGATGCTTTTAGCAATACGGAATTAGTTAATGAATTCCCCAAACATTTTAGAATATATCAAATATTTATGGAATTAGCGTCTGTAGTAAAAAAAAATGAAGAAGATAGTTCAGGAAAAAAGAATAAATAAAAGAGGTGCTTGCAGATAGCATGTTTCACATTTAGGTTAATAACCCCAAATTGTATAAAACTGTATAGTTCTCAAGAGGCAAGTATGTTACATTATAGAGTTTTTCTCAACAATGGAGAACTAGAGAAGAATTTAAAGATGGCCACAATTCTGTGGAGAGTGCATTTTTTAGAGAGCCAATTTGAAGTTAACTGTGGTTTTTGTGATGAGTACTGTTTCTGGTTTCATTTGTGAGCTGTTCACTCTTGAGAAATATGCCTTCTCTAACAACCACAGGTAAGGTTAGGTGTATTGTTTTCTCTTATGAAGGAATAAAGATCTTGGTATAACTTAACACTTTCCTTTCTGTTTCCCCCAGTAAACAGCAACCTCACTTGTGCTTAAGTATCAGTAACTGAGAGGCAATCTATCTCTTTTCTGGGCAATTCTAATTATTAGAACATTCTCCTTCATTAAGTTGAAATGTGTTTCTCTGATTTACCCACCAGTCCCAATTTTGCCTTGTGAAATCACCTCAGTCAAGTCTTCATTTGGTTAGTAAGATTTCTTCTAGTATTTGAATTTTACTTTCAGATCTCCTTTCATTCTCTTATTCTGGCTAAAAAGTCTGAATTTTTTCAACCATTTCTCAAACAGCATTTTGTTTTTCTAGAAGCCACACCAATCTAGTCACCTTTCACTGTACTACAGTGTCTCTAAACCATGACACCCATCATTTAGTATAAGATTCCAAATTTTGTCTGCCTAGAACAGAATCTAGGGGAACTATTACCTCATATAATGTGTACCCAAGACTTTCTATTAATACTACCTAAAATTACATAAGATATTTTAGTAATTTCACCATACCACTAGCTCATATTTAGTTAATTACAACCCTCAAAGCTCCCATCCCCCACAATGAACTATTTTAAGTTGTGTCTCCTACATTCTGAACGTATTAAATAGAATTTACAGAACCTACAGTCAGAAATTCATAATTTTACAGGCTACTATTCTTCCCTCCCCTCTAAAATCCCCCAGCTTTGAAGCCCAGGCCACTGTGTCCTTTATCTTTAGGAAATACAGTTCACTGTATTCTCCCAGTGCTACAATCTTGGCAATTTCAGAAATCATGTAGGTAATAATCTCACTCCCAGCCTTACCATTCTTCTGGACGCCACTCCTCTGATGACCTTGTCGTCCTCCACTACATCTGTCTCCCAATCCCCTCAATAACTGTACGCCCTCCATAATCTCCATATCAAACACTCCACCTTGAATCTTATCCTTTCAGCCCCCTTACTCTAGCACCCCGGCTCCTGCTCTTCTTCAACCCTGCCGGTACGCACAACCCACTGTTCACATCATCTTTTCACTGTGCTTCATCCCCCTCTGTCCTCCTTCCTCCTCCCCAGATTCCACAACCCTCCAGTACTCTCACTGTCTTGCACACATCCTTAACTCCACCGCCCATCTCATCTTGTCATACTTACCAGAAAAAAACAAAAACCAATCCAACTGTCCACCTACTTGAAATCAACACTGATGGGAAAAAAAGACAACATGTATGGTAACTGGTCTCGCTTTAAGCTCATGACCTTCAACTCCAGGTGGGCACTGGGGATGCTTAGAATTCCTACCATTTCCCCTAGACGTTTCACTCTCCCAATCTCCTACACAAAACTTGTATACCTTCTCCCGTCCTCTCAAACTTCCAACTCCACTCTTGCCTTCACTCTGCTGTTGACCTTTCTTCCTATTTCATTGAACTTCTACCTATCCTCAGCCCCACCCCTGCACCTGTGCCCCCATCCTCCAGTTATATCTGTGAATTGTCCTTACGTCTATCTAACATCATTCCTCCACTGTGTCCTGATCCATTTCCCCTCACCTGCTCAGGGACATAGTACAGGAAATGCCCCCTCCCTCTCCTGTACCATCCATCTTTCCACCCCTATTAAATCATTTGTATCGTCTTACAAATATGCTTTAATATCCCCCATAGTAAAAAAATAATTAAATAAAACTTTCCCTTCTCTTGATCCCAACCCTCCAGGTAGTTATGTTCCTGTTTTTCTAGTTTCCTCCTTCAAAAGAGTTATGTCTATAATATTGTCTCTCATTTTCTCCTTTCTCATTTTCCCTAAAACTCATTCCAACCAAAGTTTTCCCCCAACACTTCACAATAAAACAGCTTCATCAAATTCATGGCTTCCTCATTGTCAAATCCAATGGCTGATTCTCAGTCCTCATCTTACCCAACCTACAAGCAGCATCTGACAGAGTCACTCATTCCATCCCTCTTAAATACATTTCCCTGCCTTCTGGAATCCCACTTTTTCAGTTCTCCCTCTACACCATTAAGCCATTTTTACTCAGTTTCCTTTGCTTGAAACTCTGAGTATTTGGGCATCCCAGGACTCCTTGACCTCTTCACTGTCAAAACTCACTCCCTCTTGGTGATCTCAACTCTATGCCAACAACTCCAAAATTTACATACCCAGACCAGACTATTCCCCACCCCTGACCTCTACACTACCCGCTTGACATCACTGCTTGGCTATCTAATGAGCATTTCAGAGTTAGCATTTGCAAAACCAAACTCCTGGCTTTTCCCCAAAACCTGCCCCTCCCAAAGTCTTCCCAATCCCAGCTAATAGCAACTCCATTCTTGCATTTGCTCAGGCCATAAAATGGTGTCATCCTTAACTCTTTTCTCTCACACCCGTACAAAACCCATTAGGGATACACTGTTAGCTTTACACTTAGAATATATCTAGAATCCAAGCACTTTTCACCTCCTCCAATGTATCACCCCAGTGCAAGCCACTAGCATCTCTTACTTGCATTATTACAATAGCTTCCTAGTTGGTCATTCTTGCTCCATATTCCTCCCCTCCTTCCCTATTTTAGATTCTCAATACAGTACAGAGTGATCCATTAAACTTACTTTAAAACTTAACTCTAAACATGTTCCTCCCCTACTGTAAACCCTCCAGTGGCTCCCATCAAACTCAGAGTAATATCCAAAACTCTTAAAATGGCCTATAGGACCTAATCTGCCCATCACCCCTCACCCTACACTCTGAGCCCATCTCCTACCATTTTCACCTTGTTCACCCCACTTCAGTGACCTCCCTGCCATTCCAGGGAGTACTTTCACGCAGGGCCTTTGCACAGACTATTCCTTCTGCCTAAAATGATCTTCTGCATCTGCATGACTTATTCTGTCACTTTCTTCAAGTCTTTCCTTTAATGCCACCTTATCAAAGAGGACATTTTTGACTATCTCTCTCACTCTACTGCTCTATTTTAACTTTCTCCTTAGGACTTATCATACCTTGACATATATTTTTTATTCTTTGTCTCCTCTCTGTCTTCTCTCCTTCCCTGCCTACACACACACACACACACACACACACACACACACACACACAGTAGGATATATAATTTATAGGAGATAAACTTTTATCTGTCCTTTTCTGTACCGTACCCTTAGTGCTTAGAACAATGCCTGGCATAGAGCAGGGGTTCAATAAATAATAGTATAATCATGAATTAATTAAATAATGCTCTATTGCTGAATTTGATAACAATGGTTGCTGCTGAAGAGGGATAACAGCTGGCTAGTTGAAAGACTGAGTGTGAATACTTCCTTTTCTCTGTATACCCTTTTGTAGCTTTTAAATTTTAATGTCACGTGCATGTGCTTCTTACCCCAACAAGGAATTTTTTAAACTAGAGTAAAAAATTATTTTAATAAAAAGAATTTGTTTTTGAGTTAACATTAAAATCAAAAATTTTAAATAGGAGTGCTACCCTCTACCATATCAATCATCTTTTGAAACTTTGTGCCATTTGCAAAATTAAAGAGCATGCTTTCTAATGTAAGTTGAGTACTTTCTAGAGTTCCTGTGCATAGTAAGTGCTGTGCATATGTTGGTGATTCAGAATATGAAAAAGAGAAAATTATGTTTTATGGACATTATTTTTTTAGTGAACCAATGGGAATTGCCGGTGATCAACATGTTTATTATTTTCTAAGGGTTTATAAATATTCAGCATAATAATGCATTCTTAGATTCTACCAGCACTCAGCAACAAATATATTGGCTTGTAAGTTTTAAATATCCATTGTTTTCCCTTTTCTGAAAATCATTCCCCATTTCAACTTTTCTAACATTAGTCTTATTCTCAGGAGATACTAGGAATGACATCAAAACTGCTCACCACACTCATTCTATACCATGAGATATAAAGTAGTTGGCTCCGAAGAGCCAATCTTATCAGAGCAGTGATACAGTATTCTACTTGCTGTTCACTTATCCTGGGCTTCCAGTCTTTCTTTCCGTATGTTTTAGATTGCCCAGCTTAAGAATCACTGTCCATTTTAATTATTTATTTTTAAATGATCAACTTTCGTGAAGTTCCATTATCTCATATAGATGTAAGACTAAAAAAATAGAAAAAAATGTTTTCCTTGTGATGAGAACTCAAACTCTCTTAACAACTTTCATATATAACATACAGCACTGTTAATTATATTAATTATGTTGTACATTACATCCTGAGTACTTATTTATCTTATCTGGAAGTTTGTACCTTTTGACTGCCTTCATCCAATTCCCCCTCCACCCACTTCCCCACCTCTGGTAACCACAAATCTGATCTCTTTTTCTATGAGTTTGTTTGTTTTGGAAGTATAACTGACCTACAATACTGTGTTAGTTCCTGTTACACAACATAGTGGTTCAATATCCCTATACATTTCAAAATGATCGCTGTCCCTTTTAAATAATACGGGTTAAATGTGAACTGAGAAACTCTTCCCTCTCCTTTTTTTCATTACTCTCACTAGAGCACCTTCCACAAGCAGTGAGCCTCTCTAGCTGATGTTCTTCTCATTGTTCTTTTTGCCCTCAAATATTATTTAAACAAATAAAACTGGCTGTCTTTCATCTTTTGACCATATTCTTTCATGGAAAGCATTCCTGTGTGGATGTACTAGTCTCTTGAAATATGTCTTTTATTTTCACTGCCGTCTATATTTTACAGTGCCTTTTTTCAAATCTCCCTTAGTCACCACTGAGATCACTTCCTTTAACTTTAAAATAAAAGCACTACTAACTAATACAAGGATCTCTGAGTACTATTCAGCCACAGTTACTTCTATGAGGAAGATAGAATTAGCTAGTTAGGTAGATAGATAGATTTTGTTTTCCCCCAGCTATGCCCTTTGAGCAAGCTATGCTAGTATTTATTTATCCTATGTCGACCTCAGAAAACTAATTCATGCCTGTGTGCCCATGTGGTTAGATTATTATAATACCCTTCTAAACAATCTTCCAGCAATGACTTGGGAATGAGGAAAATAAAAAATGACATAAAAGAACTGTTTAACTAAATACTAATGTGAAACAGAAAGGTGCACATGTTCTAGGAAACCAAAACCTGTGTTTAGCACAGATCCTTACACAAAGGGGGCATTCAATAAATGTTTACTAAATTGAATTGAATCTCAATGGTCTCTCACTTTACAGATAATAAAAACTTTCCATAAACTTTTTGGAAGTTTTCTCTATCTTCCAGGCTATGCAAGATAGACAGTACAATGAACAAAATAATCCACAACTCTTCTCCAAACCCTCAGAGTCAGTAGATGAACAGCCTAGAGAAGAGATGGGAGTAGGTAGGTCTATGGTGTATCTGAGGGACAATGAGTAGGATGGGTTTCCTGGAACAGTGAGTTCATGAAAAGGAAGTTATGCTGAAAGCTCTGATAAAACTCATTTATCAATGTATTTTTAGGGTATGTGTTTCTAAATTTTAATTTAACCTAATTTGAATTCCCAATATGAAAGGATAAGTACTGTAGTTACTGCCAGAAGTGTCATTGATTATATTCAGAGCCTATGTCCAGAGAAATAAATTGCATTAGAAACTCTTATTTTTCTTATAGGTTCTGTAAAATATTGTAAAAGCTAGTGTGATGTTCCTTCCCATTTCAATAGAACTGTAGCTTTCTTAAAAGATGAAAGAAAACAGAAGACCGAAATTTACACCTTCTGAAGAGGATTGCTGGGAATGACTCAAAAATTTTAAAAAATGTACACATCTATCGAGCACAACCACAAGAAAAGACAGCTAATCCAGTCTCTACATGGATTTTAAAAGATGATTGGTAATGTGTATGGTACAATTTATTATATTATACAGAATAAATGCAGGACATATAAACATTTCTGAAAGGTATTTAAATAATGATAGATTAAGAATAGTTTTTTCCAATAGAGTATCACATTCAGCATTTGAAAAATATAAATTTATGAGCACTGTAGTCCAAGTAAATTGGAAAAATACCTCTCTCTCCCTCTCTCACTTCCCTCCCCCTTGGCAATCATCTAGAAATTTAAGTCAAATTATCTATAAGTCAATATCACTAAAGCAAATCATCACACTGGGCTGCTTTCTCCAGACCATTCTCCATTCTCTTATTCATTTTGCCTTCTATGCATGAATCAGTCAATGAGTTAATTTCCAAAGTGGCCAATGAGTTAATTCTTACCATTGCATTTTGTTCAAATATTCTATTTTAAATTCTTCCTTTAAACAAAGGATGATTCTTCTATTCTTGTGTTTTTGTATGCTCCTTTTGAATAGTTTCCAGGAATAAAATAACTGATCGTGAAAAAACAAAAATGTTGCTCTTCACGTTCTTTGTATAAAGTTATTCGATGATGGCACTGTTTCATGATTAACAATCTAACATGTTGTAGCCTACATACAGTGCATTAAATGTTCCCTTGGCAACAGACATCATATCACGTGCCCATTATCAATTTTAGACATGAAAAATTGTAGCTTTAGAAAAAAGTGTTACTTTTTGTTAAGGACATTTCCATCCCACAAAAGGGACAGAAGCAATGAGAATATCTGTACTGATGGAGTACTGGTAAAGAATACAGTACTGACAGAGCTTTATAGTGCAACTTTAATGATGTTTAAACATATATTCATTCCAGGACATCACTGAGAAGTATTTTTGGAAATATTTCTTTAGGAACTTTAATTACCATCAATGTATAAAAATAAATAACAGAATTTCTGTCCAGATAGCATGATTAGTGGTGTTTTTCAGAAAAAAAGTTTTTAAAACATCAATATCTGTCTTAAATTTTAGAATTCCATTTGAGAAAGAAACAAAAGCTATTTACAGTGCATCACACTCAAAGTCTAAGTTACTTCTTAGTTTGATTTGAGTCCCAAAGAGTACCATTCTTTTAAAAAAAAGGAAAGCCATGTGCTTAATAGGCTTCCTCTGGATTTTGTCCCTGATTAAGTTGAGGATGCACCTGCTGACTCTGCTTATTGCAACAGAACTGCCAAAACAACAGATAAGGAAGCTGGCCCAGATTTTATTTGAATTTTTCAAGATCTAGTTATTTATTTAGATATCATTTCTGGCATCTGGGACTCTTATAACAGCCCATACAGTCTACTAAAAAAGAAATATACAAACTTAAAACATTAAATAACCAACAACTATATGAGAAATTCCTTCAAGCAGCAATAATAAACTTAAAAATTTCTATATAAATATGCAAACTATGTGCTCCTTCTGCCTCCCTTCATTCTCCTCCCATCCAAAGTTAGCATCATGTTCGATTTTATTAGTGTATTTGTTGCCTAGGATAGGAAACCCCTAATATATTCAACAAAGTAAAATATTTCTATAATAATATTAAAAATTGCAAATGCCTACTTTGTCACAGTTGTTCTAGGCATTTTGTGCATAGCAACCATTTTAGTGGATAGTATGTTACTGAACAGGGGGCGCTTAGCTTCCTCTCCCTAGTTCACCTAACCTTGGGGACACCAATGGGAGGTGGGCAATGTTTATAAATGATTTACTTTGATGACAGTGGATAAAGGTTCTGTACTATGAGCTACTCTCAACGAAGAATGGTAATGGTAAACCAATGAAATGTGTACCTTCCTTTGTCTATTAGCTTCTGCCATCTTCTTTTGCAATTATAAAAAGTTTTGTTTTCTCTCCATTTAGATGAAGAAGTTGAGATCTCTCTTAGTCTTAAATCCTCCCCTCCTCCATATAATAACTAATATATGACAAATGGGGTTTTCTGCTTTTGAGTCTTTCTTTCCTTTTCCTTTCTCTCTTTTTTCTTTCTTTACTTTTTTTCTTCCCTTCATAATGTTTTATTTGACACATTCCCTAAACCTCCTTTCCTCAGCTCAAATCGTTTGTACTAGAGAAGAATTAAGACTACCTAAGACACTCCACACGACCCTTAAGAGAGGCAATGGTTTAAGAAAGGGGTTCCCGTAAATCAGCTGCCATGAACAAGCATGCCAGTCCCGCCCCCCTTCCCCTCCTGCAGAATCACCCGGCACCCGGCCTTCAAGAGCTGCATTTCCAAAACTACACAACTCTCATTCCACCACAGCAAAGCTTTCTCCGGGAACAACACACACAGCACCCTCTACCCCACTCCCTGGAAACACAGACCTACCCAAGCCGGCAGCCCCTCCCCAAAGCTCGCCTCAGGCATCCTTCGGACAGAATGCTTCAGGATCCCTGGTCCCCGCTGAGCACCAACGTGCTCCAGTTCGGAAGGGGAAGTCAGGCGAAAGGAGGGCGAATCCAGGACAATTTCCAAAGGACCAGGCAGGTTCAGACTGATGGTAAACTGTGCCTGAACACTCACCGCCACTCAAGCCCTCTAACACCTCAGCCAGCGGCCGCTCTAAAGGGTTGCAAGTTTCACTGCTCCCTTCGAGATGGGAGCATCCGGGCAGCTGGGAAAGAAGGGTTCTGGGCGGGAGCCGCCACAACTCCCAACCTTCTGGCAACGCTGTCCCTCTGGAATTAGACACACCGTGGCGTTTTGGTTTAGTGTGCGGGGGGAGGGGGAGATAGAGGAGGTGAAGGGAAAGGGGCTAGGAGTAGGGTGTGGAAATTCTTGGAGGGAAGGGAGAGTTAAAGTCACATCTCTGCCCTGGATCGAGCAGAGTCTAGGGGCAGCAGGCCCTCCCGTCGCTTTGTTGTCAGCGTCCCCTGTCGCTGGCGCGCGCGCCGGGCGCACAAACACGCCTCAGAATATCATCCCAAGTGGCCAAACGGGCCCTACGGCCCCCAGCCCCTTCCAAGAAGGAAAAAACTTGTATACAGGCGCGGCGGCAGCCAGGATGCTGCGGTTTGCCTCTGAGAACAACTTTGAAAGCCGGAAAAATGATAATGAAATAAAAGGATCAATAGTATTTTGTTTTCTTCCGAGCCTTTGGAAAAATAAATTTTCTGTCCCTACCAGTCCGCTAATATTTACAGTCGCCTGTGGCGAAGGGGAGTTAAGGTTGGTGCTCAAGATAGAGAGCGCGAGGTAGGTGCATAGGCGAGCTGCAGAGAAGGGGACCGGCTGGGGGACCCGAGTCCCCGACGCCATTTGCGGGACAGCGGCACCCGCCCGCCTTACCTGTGGATGCAGTTTCCATGGCAACGGGCGGCGGCCGGGCGGGGCCCGAGCCCAGTTCCCGCGGCGCAGCTTCTCGGGCCTCGGAGCCCAGCCGAGGGCCGGGCTCCCCCACCTGCGGCTCGGGCTTGGCCCCTTTCGGCGTCACCGCTTCTTCCTCCCCCTCGCTCCGGTCCCCGAACCACTGGGACCCGGGGCTGGCCAGCGGCAGCAGCTCTTCTTTGGGATCGGGCGGCGCGGCCATAGCTGGCAGTTTCCCGGACGCAGCGACTGCTGCTTGGCGGGGCCGAGGTGCAGTGACTGGGCGGGCGGGAGGGCGGGCAGGCGGTCCCTGCTGCTGCCCCCGCCGGGACTCAGGGTTTGGGGAGGTTGCGGTGTCAGCGCCGCCACCGCCGCAGCTGCTGCAACTCCGGCCGAGCTGCCGCCTGCCGCTTACCGCGTTTCAGCTCCTCCTCCTCCCCCTCCACTTCCTCCCGGCCCCGCCCCGGCCGCTGCCTGCGCTCCTCCTCCTATTGCCGGCGCCGCCACTGCTGCTGCCTTGCTACTCCCAAGCCTGTCATTACGCAGGTGAAAAAGGCCTGTTTGGTCCGAGTCTTCCTTTGCACACGTCAGCCACCGGTCTGCAGGCCTAGATTAGGGAATGTGCCACATCCACTTGAATCTTCCTCTCATTTGGGGGAGAATCAGAGAGGATGAGCAGGTAGAAACAGCCCCCAGCTGAAGAGTGACTGATTAGGCAAGCTGCCCTCCCAACTCATAAAGTTAAACCTGGACTGGTGTCCTGGGACCCGAGGCAAAGAAAGGAAGCTGGAGCCCTCAAGGCCACAGTTCTGAGGGTGACCAGTATCATCTGTGGAGGGGACTTGTCTTCGCGGGGAGGGGTGAAGATGGTTGTTGACAGATGGAGACGAGGGAATCTGCAACCCCCGAGGTTAAATGCTGCATCCATAAACTGTTTCCAAAACAGAACCTAAAATAGTGGAGTACAGGAAAGAGCTATCAGGAGATCCTCCGAATAAAGCTTACCAGACTTCATTCCTACCAGCACTGAGGGTGAATAAGACAGCAATAGGCAGGACAAAAACAACTTATGTTTCCTTTCAGAAACCCTGAGCTAAAGCCATACAAATTATAAGCTGTCTGTGCAGTCTATTTTATTTGAGAAGCTGGACATTCCAGAAAGCTTGCTGCTGCTTCCCCACCCACCCATTTTCCTTTACAGCTCTCTCTGATAAAATGGAAGATATTTGACAGATAAACAGCAACTCAGAGGAGGGAAATGACTTGGCTTATAATGTATTATTCCTATATTTAGATACATCTTTTCAAACAAGACTTATGCTTTATTGGTTCCTAAATTGTCTATGAAATGATGTGGTTGGAAAAAAAATAACACACAGGGTGGAGGAATAAGCCCATCCACTGCTCCTTCTCTAGAGAAGGTGGGGCATCAGGCAAGCTACTGTGAGGCTTTGTGGGATTGCTAAGCCACCATAGACATGCTGAGAATTTCATACCTGTCAATTTATATATTCAAAGGCCAACTTCAGTACCATGCAGATGCTCCTCAAAAATGCTGAAAGTTAAAAGCCTGAATTCTGCCCAACTTTTTGTTCTGTTCAGTGACAATAAATTAGAGAAAATGTGTTCACTCAATAGACAAGAAATATGGCCTACTAGGGCCAGATACCCCTGGGGATATGATGATCACCAAAATTTTACATTATTGATATCTTCAAAAATTATGATGGACATTTTCATTGGCTTGATTGTGGTGATAGCTTCACAGGGGTATACATATGTCAAAATTCATCAGATCACTTACTGTAAATATGTGCAACTTAGTGTATGCCAATTATACCTGAATAAAGCTTTTTTTTTTTTTTGCGGTACGCGGGCCTCTCACTGTTGTGGCCTCTCCCATAGCGGAGCACAGGCTCTGGACGCGCAGGCTCAGCGGCCATGGCTCACGAGCCCAGCCGCTCTGCAGCATGTGGGATCTTCCCGGACCGGGGCACGAACCCATGTCCCCTGCATTGGCAGGCAGACTCTCAACCACTGCACCACCAGGGAAGCCCTAAAGCTGTTTTTAAGGTACCCCCTTTGACATTAACAATTATTGGTTACCCTGAACCATCATGGTTTTCAAAATCTTTCCATGGGAAAAATGAGCCTGTTTAAGAAATCTTTAAGGTGAAAAGCTATTACACTGCTCTCTTTCCATTAAGCTTAATCCTTTCATATAATCAGGGGCATTTCTGAGTTTTTTAAAATCCATTGTTTAGAATATCAGAAATACCAGATAGAAATTTCTCACAGTTTCATTATTGACAACATGCCAAGAATATAGAAAACTAATGATATAAAACTGAGTGCTTATCGATGGGTACTGAATATTTGAGAATTGTTATGGTAAGGGAATTACGTACAGAAATATATGGAGAATGTTATTTTGTTTCTCTGAGAAACACTGATGAAATTCATCATTTAAAAAAACTGGAGTAACTATGCAAGCCTCACGACTTCCTTACACCTAAAATGATAAGGAGTTTTGGGATATGGTTCCAGTTCTTTTTCATGGTTCATCAGATACTGATCGATACTCTGATTGTGACTGTGTGAAAGAAATAGCCAGTTAAAGTATATTTAGATTTTACTTGTTAGAGAAAATTGAAATTTTCCATTTTGATTGAAAATTTTCATTTCCATTTCCCATTTAACTGAAATTCCACTTTGATAAATTATTCTATTTTGCTCTGCTTTAAAGAGGTGTTCACACTGTTTAGTTTTAGCAATTTTCACAACTATCTTTATTAGGCTCTACTACTGGATGTGGACAAATAATTATCTATTTGGTTGAAGGAATTTTCAACTTTATGCTATGGTTTGAAATTACCAATGTCTATCACTATCATTTATTTTACATTTGCACCCCTGTGAACTGACAAACCTTGACTAATAGGACGATGTATGGGCATAACACACAGTTAACAATGGGATTCCAGGGCTTGCAGAGTTGCTCTAAGTTATGAGTTGTTCTAAAATGCTTTTGTGACAAAGAAAAATGGGGTTGGCACTTTTAAAGGAGTCATAGCAAGGATAGTTGAGACAAAAGAACTGTCAGGTTTTGTCTTAAGCTATTGTTTTTTAGAAGAAAAGTTTTGTTCACTTTTTCAAAAGAAGGAATCTGGTATGGAGCATTTATTTAACACTAGCTTCTTAACTTAGATCAAAGCTTATATCATGGGGGAAGAAGTGTGGGGACATGGAGAAAGAGTACCACAAGTAACACTTTAACCAAGATGAGGTCCTTTCCAGCCTCAATATGAAAGTTATTTAATCATTCTGTGCCTAAATTTCCTCATCTGTAATCTGGATATTTTAATAGCACCTTCTTTAAAGGATTTGGGGGAGCACTAAATGAGTTGACGTAGGTAACGCATGTTACTAAGATTTAATTGCACATGTCAAATTACTTCCAGAAAATGGCTTATAATGGTTAGCACTCTGCCTGCGTATTTCTATTTGTAAAGAACAGAGAGTCAACAGTGACCATTTCAGGCATTCAAAGCAAATTAGATAAGGAATGATATTGAGTGGCTATTGATCTGTTTCTACTAGTAGTTTCTATATTCTGAAAGGCAAACCTTACATAAAGATAAATATACTTCAAAGGTTCTTCTAAGTAGTTGTGTAAAACACACATAGGCGTGTATACATATTTCAACTTGCCATTCCTATAACAGGAATGGCAAATAGAGCTCATTGATAGATTAATAATGAATGCTTGGGGCACTGTGTTGAGAAAGAGTCTTAGATCACATCCAGAGTCAGTAAAAAAAGAGCGTCTAGAAAGGTAAGAAATAGCTACATTCAGGCAAGTGAAGGGGGTGTGGCAGCACATGCCAAGTATCTGCCTTCTCTGGTTTATTTAAAAACTTTTAGCATCCAAGCCAAGGCTCTACTTTTGAACCTTTTTAAGAGAGACTGCAACTGTGGAAACACTCCCATCGACTTGGTAAGATAAGTGTTTGACTCAAGATGAGATTCACGCTGGAGCCTCAGATTTCTCTGAAATCATTATGCGCAAGGTTGGTTCAGGACTTAATTTGTCTATGGAGCAACCAGCTCATTTTGCAACATGGTTTTCACCCTTCCACAATATGTAGAAGCTCTTGAAATTGATCAGGAAGAGTTCTCCAATTCCTATTGCAGTGAAAGAATGTTTAGATTGAAACTAATTTATAGAGGCTACAGGCTGGTGCCCGAGACAGCTGTGTTTTCTCCAGGAGACCACTACATCATTCACAAATGTCACACAGCACATTTGGAACACACCAGGCTCCTTCTGTCCATAGGGAGTGGCTGCTGTTACTTAATCTGCCATCCAAGGGAATAAAACATAGATGCTTCTAATGCATAAAACATAGATGCTTCCCACTCCAGTAGGGGTGGAAAGAAGAGAGTTGATCACTTTTCATTGAACCCAGTTTCGTTTTTCTTGTTTAATTTGCACATCTGAGTAAAACTACAAAGACTTTTTTATTTGGGCAAAAACATGAATTAGGAGATCTGAAACTTGAATTCTCCATGCTTTGGATTCACAAAGCCTCTTTTAAAAATTCTGAGCTTGACAAGAAAACTGAAATATACACATGATAAAGGTAAAATTTTCTTTAAATAGGTTCTTTGAAGTTTACAAACAGATCTCATTTAATACATGCACATATACATGATTTTAATTTCCAAAATTTGATAAGAAAAATGGTAACACTGTAATTATTAATTTTTTATTTATTTGATGACCAATGAATCTGGAGTTTTTTCATGTGCTTCTTGATAATTTGTATTTCTTTTTTAAAATAACAGCTTTATTGAGATATAATTTGCATACAGTACAATTTAAAGTATATAATTCAATGATTTTCACTATCTTCACATGGTTGTGCAATCATCACCACAATCAACTTTAAAACATTTTCATCACTCCAAAAAGAAACCTCATACACATTAGCAGTCACTCTCCATCCCTACCACCTCATATCCAGTCCTTGGCAATCACTAATCTATTTTCTGACTCCATAAATTTGCCTGTTGTGGATACTTCATATGAATGGAATCATACCATATGTGCACTTTTGTGATTGGCTCCTTTCCCTTAGCGTAAGACTTTCAATGTCCATCTGCATTATAGCATGTATCAGTACTCCATTCTTTTTATTGATGAATAATACTCCATTGTATAGATATAACACAATTTGTTCATCCATTCATCAGTTGATAGACATTTAGGTTGTTTCCACCTTTTGATTATTATAAATGATGCTGCTATAAATGTTTGTGTATAAGTTTTTTGGAGTAATTTTTCTTTTATCTTGGGTATATACCTAGCATTAGAACTGCTGGGTCATATGGGAACTCTGTGTTTAATTACTTGAGGAACTGTCATACTGTTTTCCAAATCAACTGGCCCATTTAAAAATCTCATCAGCAGTTTATGAGGACTTCAACTTCTCCACATCCTTGCCGATACTTGTTATTATCTGTCTTTTCATTACAGCCATCCTAGAGGGTGTGAAGTAGAATCACATTGTGGTTTTGATTTGCATTTCCCTGATAGCTAATGGTGTTCAGCATCTTTTTCATGTGCTTATTGGCCATTTGTATATCTTCTTTGGAGAAATGTCTATTCAGATCCTATGCCCATTTTTAAACTGGGTTATTTTTCTTTTAATATTGAGTTGTAAAATTTCTTTAAATATTCTGGATACAAGTCCTTTATCACATATATGATTTGCAAATATTTTTCTTTCATTCTGTGGATTGTCTTTTTACTTTCTTGATGGTGTCCATTGCAGGACAAAATTGTTTAATTTTTATGAAGTTCAATTCATCTATTTTATCTTTTGTCACTTGTGATTTTGGTGTCATATCTAAGAAACAATTGCCTAATCCAAGGTCAAAAGATTTACAGCTATGTTTTTTTCTAAGAGTTTTATAGTTCCAGGTCTTAAAATTTGGTGTTTGATCCATTTTGAGTTAATTTTTACATATCTTGTGGGCAATTTGTCTTTCTTATTTTGTAAATTGCCTTTTGTGTCCCATGTTTACTTTTCCAAGTTTTTTTCTCGTATATTTTTAAATGCTCTTTGTATTATATTTTTGTCATTTATGTTACAGATATTTTTCACATTTTATTTTCAAGGATGATGAGAAAACCAAGGTTCTGAAAAATCTTCAGAGACTTCTTCAAAATCACATGGCTAATGCAGCTGTTATCAAAGTCTAAGTCTTTTGATTCTACACCTCATGCTCTCCAACTTAAAAGTCCTGACACAGTATAATCAATTTTACAGTTTGTACACAGTATGTCATTAACAATAGCCTAGCTCAATAGAGCTCAAGGTAAACTACAGAGGTAGTCAAGATTAGTGATCACAAACTACATCCAAAGTACTCAGAATTTAAAGCAAAATCACCAGCATCAAGCCCAAGGATTGGAATGTCCCATGCCAAAGTCAGAACCCTGGACAGCTCAGTATGAGCATTAGCCAAAAACCAGTTTTCTTCTAACTTTACACTGTAATCACTGCAACCCCAGATTAGTGGTTGACTCATACATTACGGGGTTAGTTCCAATTTAAGGGGTTCTGGCCTTATTAATATGATCCCAACCTCTCTTGGTGAAGAGGGTCATACCATCTTCCAAGAGTCTGTAGTCTTGTCAGATGACATACCTTCATCTTTGGGCCTGAAAAATATGTTAGAAAATCCTAGGTCCCAGGGGTTTCTTTGGGGTTAGCCTGGTCTGAGGAGAAAATGTTTTCTTTCTTTTCTTTCTTGCAGCTCTTTATCCATCAGGATGCCTTTTCATCAAATTTAGGGACTAAGCAGGAAATCCACTATAAGTGGGGACCTAAAAGAGAACTTGGCAGAAGCTTAAGTTTATATGAGAATGCCAAGGGAATTAAGGGGAATACTGAGGTAAAAGGGCTCAGAGCCAGGCTGTATTTTTAATTCCATGTACACCATAATATAAGTTTGACCACTGGTGTCACAGAGCAGATAGGACTACACAAACTCTGTGGCTTGTATGCCTTATGAACTGTCCCGTTGTTGGTCATTTATCTCACTGATCCCTATTTGGTTACAGATGTAAAGCAGTGAAAAATCAAGATAAGCCTATCATAACCGGAAAAATAACCTACGTGAAGGTCCTGATGATAGTAGAAGGTCCCAAACAGAAGTCCTTAACATGAAGATGGTGCAGGATATCTACACATAGTCAGTAAAGAGAAATACTTGTTTCACTTGATTAAATAAGCAAAATAGAGAACATAAACAATTGTTCTGCAGAAACATCTAGATGATACTCTGGAATAATGTTATTCTTCAACAGAATCGTGGCTTCCTGTGCAACTTCACTTTGGAGACTTTAGAAAGATCTTACTACCAAATGTTGCTCCTACTCTAGCTTGTCAATGGTGTTGAAAAGTCAACATTTTGACTTTTTAATATTGGAAGGTCAGTACTGCTGTAAATGGTAGCATCCCCCCATAAGGTAACTCAGTATTAATATCTTATAGTGGATTATCAGATAACTTTACTAAGCTGAGCTTAGATTTTGGTAAGAAAAAGAGAAGAGCCAGCACTTCACACTGCCCAAGTAGGACAGCATGCCGGATTGCAACCGCAGGCCTTAGGAGTCAGAGGAAGATGTTAAACTTCCCCAGGGATGAATGTATTTCAGCAAATTATGGACATGTTCAACAATCCTTGCAGATTGTAATAGTGTAGCAGAAATTATCTCTACAATTGTGAAAATGTTTATAATGGTCCATCAACTTGCCATTAGAGCATTTGGGACACACAGCCTTGTAGATCATCATAGAAGGGGAAAAGGGAAGAAAGAGTGTAGAATTCTCATCTGTTCCAAAATACCTCATACTGAAAGTTTCACATATCACTTCTTATAGAATATTGGTCAAAACGGGTCATAAGCCCCAAGTCTAATGCAAAGGATACTGGGAAATGTAAGGAAGTACATCGAATATTTGGTGAGTCTTATAAACTTTGTTCAAACATTTGTACCAGACACTTTGGGAATACAAAGATGAATCAGCTTTTCAAGATGTTTATAATCAAACCATGGAGATAATAAAATGTGCCTGCGAATAATCAAAATCCAAAGTAGAAGTTGATAAGCACTAGGAAAAAGGCTCAGATAAAGTGTTATGGCAAATTACTGCCATCTGGAGATATCAAGAAAAGCTTTATGGAAAGAGAGCTATTTGAGCGAGGCTTTGGAAGTTATAGGATCTGTATATGAGGAGCTGATGAATAGAGATCATTCTGGTCTAAGGAACAGCAAGGACATGGAAGAGAGCAATTATAGGGCACTTACAGAGAAGAGTGACTAAGTACATTTTTCTAGAGCAAAAGGTAGGTAAAGTGGGAAATAAAAATAGAAAAATTGGTTGGGATCAGATTGTGAAGGACCTAGAAAGCCAGGTTAGGGTGTTTGGATTTGTTTTTAAAATAAGAGTTTTAAAGAGACATAAATAGATGTCATTCAGGAAAAGACAGCAGTAATTAAAATGGATTTTAGGGGAAGAAAACTAATGATAAGGAGGCCGGGTAGCAGGCTATTAAAGTTGTTTTGATGAAGAGCACTAAGAAAGAGGAAATAATAATATAAATGGGGGGACAAATATTAGAAATATTTCAATCAACTGAATTTGGTACCTGACTGAATGTAGGAAGAGTAAAAATTGATCCAAAAAATTTGGGGGACAGATAATTTATAAATGTCATTAATGGAAACTTAAAAACACAGGAAGAGAAGCTGGTTGTAGAATAACTCGTTAATGTTTGGCCATGCAGAATTTAACGTGCAGATAAAACACTTAGGTGAAGGTATCTAGCTGGCTCCTAGAATATGAAAAGGAGGTCAAGGTCAAAGCTAGTGATTGAGATTAGGAGTCACCTAGGTAGAGAGAATAATCCAAGTCATAAGGTTGGATGAGTCTGCCAGGGGAGACAGTATATTGAGATCTGAGAAGCCAGCCAAGAGCACATCCTTAAGAAATATATATTTATTTGAATTCAAAGAAGAAGAAAGAATATCCACAGAGATGGGGGAGCACACCCAAGGGAGGAGTTTCAAGTGTGAACACCTTCAACAATGTTTAATCCCACAGAGAGCCTGATGATGATGATGACTGAATTGGCCATTGAATTTGGCCACTGAATTTGGCCACTAGGAGGGACAGGGAAGAAAGGTGATACTTGCTTAAAGAAGTAAAGGGATTAAAGGAAAGTGTGGGCTTTTAGAAAAGGACAGGAAAACATATAAGCTAAGGGGGAGAATACAGTGGAGAGGGGAAAACTGTAGATTCAAGGACAGGAAATAATTGATGAAGTCAATGGATTAAGATGGAATCAGCACCTGCTTCTCCTCGCCTGCCATACCTATCACCCCAAAAGAAGCAAGTACCCATCCCTTCTTTTTGTCTTTGCCTATGTATTAAACCATTTCATATGGAGCCACCACAACGTCGCTTTCTGGTCTGCTCCTGCTTTCCTTGGATCCTGACCGCTTCCCTGGAGCCTTGAAGGCTCTCCTTGCAGCAGATGCTTGATACTTACCTCTGATACATTGACCTCCCTCTCGGTCCACAGCTCACAATCACTTCTAGACTTTTGTTAGCTCCCATCTAGCCTAGGAAAAAACCCTACCCAATCTAGTCTCTCCATAGGACCCCACACCTGGTACAAGCCCTTGAGGGCAAGGATTAAATTTAGAATGTAGGAAACTTAATTCTTTTTCAGAGATAGAAGAAAGAGAATACAAGGCAGATGAACACTGAGAAAAAGTTCAAGCTGGTGATGAAGGAGATTCACATCAGATGGTTACATGTAAGGCAGAATCATCTGCAAAGCATGAAGGTGGCAACAGCAGGGTTTCAGCAGAAGAAAAATTGCATGTAAGCCTAGTATTTGTAATTTGTATTGCTTTTTCCAATTGACTTTCATTATAATTTTACAATACATTTTTTCTCAGATCTGCTAGACTCTAATTCTTCAAATGGAGAATACCAAAATTATCAAAGGGCTTTCTGACTACTCTTTATCAAAGGCTTTCTAATATGATCTTTCTCTGGAAGGTAATATTGTCAAATGAATAATAGACTTGAACTTTCATCAAAGCATTTTAAGGTATGCTTAAGGTATTTTATTTCTAAAATTTCTTCAGTAACTCCAATAGTTATCCCACTTAGTACAAATCATTATCCAAAACAAACAGAAAAACAAACAAAGAAAACCATCTGAGAATGACTTTCCAGATGGACAGTATTGGACTGATTAGGGATTCTGAAGTCAGGCAGGATTTGAATATCTATTGCATCACTTACTAGCAGTATAGTATAGCAAGAAAGAACAAAAGGGCATTGTGGTATCAGACTTCCTGGGTCCAAATTGTGACTATCCAACCTACTCAACTCAGGGAAATAACTTAACTCCTCCAAAGCCTCAGCGTCTAATATCTGTAATAATAATAAAAGTACAGTCATAATGTAGACCTCATAAGACTACTGTGAAGTTTGCATAAGGTGGGTCATACATTTAGGGTTAAGAGCATGAGCTCTGTGTCATGTGGCTTGAATTTGGATACCAGCTCTGCCATGGTCTAGCTGTGAGACCTTAGGTAAGCTACTCTCTGTGCATCAGCTTCCTCATCTGGAAAATCAGAATAATAGTATGTCCTCCACAGGACTGTTGTGAAGATTAAATGACATGATAATATAAAAGACTTAGCATAGTGTCTGATGTATAGTGAGTTCTTTTTTTTTTTAATTTATTTATTTTTTGGCTGCATTGGGTCTTTGTGGCTGCGTGCGGGCTTTCTCTAGTTGCGGCGAATTGAAGCTACTCTTCATTGTGGTGTGCAGGCTTTAGTAGTTGTGGCACACGGGCTCAGTAATTGTGGCTTGCAGGCTCCAGAGCACAGGCTCAGTAGTTGTGGCGCACAGCCTTAGTTGCTCCGCAGCAATGTGGGATCTTCTGGGACCAGGGCTCGAACCCGTGTCCCCTGCATTGGCAGGCAGATTCTTAACCACTGTGCTACCAGGAAAGCCCCTATAGTGAGTTCTTAATAAACACTATCTATTATTTTGTATTTAGCGCAATGCCTGACATATAGTCAGCACTCAATAAATGGTTCTAAATTATTCTAAAGGGAAAGCTCTTAATGCCTCTGCAAGACACTTTGATCCCATAATAAATACTGGTTTACCTAAAGCCTAATTGACAATGCTAGCATTCCAACTACCATTAATGGGATGCATTTTCACAAAATGTAGAAAGCTGGGCTTCTGAAAACTAAATTACCCTAGAAATAAGGGTACATTAAACACTGCACCTGAGCAGGACACATGTAAAGCACAAACAGCTGCAAGATATTAGGTAGGTGCTCCGACGTGAACAAAAAAGCAAAATAATTGCAAGCTGAAGAAACATCGTAAAAATCAATGGATGCAGAGCCGCAGGCAACGATGCCCCTGCTTTGTTACAAAATGCTAAGATACAGCAGTGCTGAGCTGACCAGCTGGATCCACTGCCAGGAGTGCTGCTGTGAAACTACATTGAAAAGACTGCAGCTCAATATCAAAAAAACAAACAACACAATCCAAAAATGGGCAGAAGACCTAAATAGACATTTCTCCAAAGAAGATATACAGATTGCCAACAAACACATGAAAGAATGCTCAACATCATTAATCATTAGAGAAATGCAAATCAAAACTACATTATGATATCATCTCACACCAGTCAGAATGGCCATCATCAAAAAATCTACAAACCATAAATGCTGGAGAGGGTGTGGAGAAAAGGGAACCCTCTTGCACTGTTGGTGGGAATGTAAATTGGTGCAGCTACTATGGAGAACAGTATGGAGGTTCCTTAAAAAGCTAAAAATAGAACTACCATATGACCCAGCAATCCCACTACTGGGCGTATACCTTGAGAAAACCATAATTCAAAAAGATACGTGTACCACAACGTTCATTGCGTCACTATTTACAATAGTCAGGACACGGAAGCAACCTAAGTGTCCATCGACAGATGAATGGATAAAGAAGATGTGGCACATATATACAATGGAATATTACTCAGCCATAAAAAGAAACGAAATTGAGTTATTTGTAGTGAGGTGGATGGACCTAGAGTCTGTTATACAGAGTGAAGTAAGTCAGAAAGAGAAAAACAAATACCGTATGCTAATGCATATATATGGAATCTAAAAAACAAAAAAGAAAATGGTCATGGAGAACCTAGGGGCAAGACGGGAATAAAGACACAGACCTACTAGAGAATGGACTTGAGGACATGGGGAGGGGGAAGGGTAAGTTGGGACAAAGTGAGAGAGTGGCATGGACATACATACACTACCAAATATAAAATGGATAGCTAGTGGGAAGCAGCCACATAGCACAGGGAGATCAGCTCGGTGCTTTGTGACCACCTAGAGGGGTGGGATAGGGAGGGTGGGAGGGAGGGAGATGCAAGAGGGAAGAGATATGGGGATAAATGTATATGTATAGCTGATTCACTTTGTTATAAAGCAGAAACTAACACACCATTGTAAAGCAATTATACTCCAATAAAGATGTTTTAAAATAAATAAATAAAATCAGTAGTAAAAAAAAAAAACTGATATATGTTGACCAAAAGTTATTTCAGTCCTGTAAAAATGAACTTCTTCCTATATGTTGTGTTAAACAGGGAATCACTGAGTTCTTGGGATGTCTTTTTGCTCACTGATTTATATGCACATTTTATAGAAGTGACTAGCATAAAGTAGATAATACATTTGGGCTAAATAAATGAATGAAGTGTGAAGAGTCCCACTAGAAGAAGAGACATTGGGGATCCTTTAGACTAAGCAGGGCCATCACCTCCAAGGGACACTACTCCATATGATTCCTGAGATATCTACCCAGGGTCTCCACCAGATACCTCCAGATGCTATGATTTCCTGGGTCCTGGCTTTGATGCACATTTTCCTTCTGGAGGTGAAGTAGCTGAGACTTCAGCTTTCCATCTCTGCTTGTCCTGGTCTTTCCCTCACATATGGCTTCCCTTCTGAGAACTCAGCCTTCCCTAGTTTCACTTCAGCCTCTTTTCACCTTGCAAGTCTCCACTCACTTCCCAGATGAAGCAGAGTCACTAGCTTCCCACTCCTTGGCTTTCTGTTCTCTATGTCTGTCACCCATGGGATAGAGGCCTTTGTGCAGCTGTGGCCCCTGCAGGCTCTAAAATTAACCTCTTGCGTTCTGTCAGTCCTTGCCTATTCTGCCCATTAACCCCTAAGACACATAGAGGAATACTACCCCCACCCCACAGCCATGTAAAAGGTCACAACATTCCTAAATATTTCAAAGACTGAAGTCCATTGCACTTTTCCCTTGTTTCTCCTATAATTTTCTCCCTCCATCAGCTCGGTGCTTTGTGACCGCCTGGAGGGGTGGGATAGGGAGGGTGGGAGGGAGGGAGACGCAAGTGGGAAGAGATATGGGAATATATGTATATATATAACTGATTCATTTTGTTGTGAAGCTGAAACTAACATACCATTGTAAAGCAATTATACTCCAATAAAGATGTTAAAAAAAAAAAATTTTCTCCCTCAGCCTTCCAAATAAATTTGAAAGAAACAGAAGACTCTGTCCAAACTCTTGGCATGGCTCTAGCTTTAGCTAAAATCTTTGACCTGTAGACTTCAGCACAGATACCTTGAAATTTGGGCTTCCTCATAAATCACCAGGAGGGATAGAGATTCAAATCTCCAGTGATAATAAATACAGTCTCCTTCTCTGCTGCTATGGAGAATACACAGCTTAATTGGGGTAGATTTTGAAGGATGCCTAAAGATGATGGCTGAGTCTGGAAGCTTCAGTGGCAGTAGCAGAGCCATAGCTTAGTTTTTCCTAAATGACTCATTTAAATTAGCTCGCTCAGTTTGGATTGGAATAAAGCCACTCTAGATAATGAGTTTAAGGAAGGTCTGAATAGTCAGTCCATTTGGGCTACCTAAGAGGATATAGTTGTGATTCTGTCCAGATTACTGTGCCTACTGATTAAAGCTGATTCAATGCCCCTTAAATACCAGCTCAGATGTGTCTGTAATTTTTTTTCAAACTTGGTGGCCTTCTCAGGCACCATCTTAAACTGATACACTTAGGCTACACTCACTCCAGCTTTCTCTTCCTCTTTGAATTTGGGCAGGCAAGCCACTATGCCATTTACAAGCCCCCACTGGAGAGAGGGAGTGGAAGAATCCAGCTCTGGGCAATAAGGCCCCTACCAAAGGATGAATTTCATCGGGGAGCAACCCCAGCACCTTTATCGATCATTCTACAGTTCCTCAACAAGTTCTACCAACCTAAGAAGTTCTGGGAACTATACACTTTGACTGATAACTAAGGACCACATTTACTTCTACCCAATATTTCCCCAAATGTTACCATACTTCAAAAATTCCACAGAGCTCCATGCCCATCACATTTTATGTGAATGGCATTCCCAGGAGCCAAACACTTGCAGACTTCATTGCCTCACTGGAATTGAAACGGTGAGAGACCAACCTTGAGAACTACCTCTTCATGATAACTACTCTGTTTCTCTAACAGACTGTAATCCTGAGTGTAATATGTATCCCACTTTTTCCTAGGTTTCAAAATTTGTGGTCTGCCTCAGAGCTGGCATTTTGCTCCCCTAACAAGGTCTATGGTTTTCCTGGACTCTGTCCAAAAACCAGCAGCCAAGCAAAGTGTTCCTGAGATATGCAGAGAATATCAAAACTTCCAGTACACTTATAGTACCATGGAAGCTACCACCCTGGTGCTGGGAGTCCCACTTCTGATGGGGAATGTTCATCCCTCTGAGAATACAGATTCAAGGATTCTGAGACTTCCTTCCAACCAGTCTGACAGTGCCCCAGCTGAGGAACACCATTCTTTACATGTTGGATTGGGGCGCAGTCATATTCTGGATGATTGTTTTCACAACTCCAGGGAGTTCTGGCCCATTCTCTCATATGACCCTGAATTGCTGCTGGCAACTCTGGCTCTTTGATGAAATGAATCAACCCAAATATGAGACTGTAAAGGTCAATTCTCTAGAGTCATCTTCCCTCAAGACATTCCCTGACACGCATGATTGGGGCAGGCCACCAAGCTCCAACAGTTGGTAGTACTTTTGGGGTTTGTGGGATATGACAGGAGAGATGTGGGAGGGATATATAAACATACCTTCTTCCATATTTCTTCATCCTGACTTCCAAGCTTACCAAACTGCTTAAGGAAAATAAGCCAAGCATCATTAAAGGCCCAAAAGACATTTAAAAACCACAAAGATGGTCCATCCTGCATCTATTCTAGTACACCCAGACTATCAGGGTCTTTCCTCTCGCCAAGCATATTGTTCTGAACATACCATGGAGGAATATTTCTCAAAGTATGTTCTAGAGACCAACTACATCAGAATCACTTGATATTCTTGCTTAAGATGCTTATTCCTGGGCCCTACCCCAGACCTACTGTATTAGATTCACTGGAAATAAGCACCTGAAATTATTCTTATATCCACTAAAACTTGAAAATTACAGCTGTGGAAGCACCTTTCCTACCTCAGCCCTGACTCAGCATTTTCACAAACTTATTACACAAATTTCCCACTCCCTATCCCTTGCCCATCTAACCACCCAAAATTATATGATATGGGAGAAGAAGCCCTTAAGGACCAAAGCACAGAAAGCCTGAGAGTATTATTTGGAAGAGGGCCATGTTTCCAATAAGGACAAAAACAGGTTGTTACAACCAAGAACAGCATCCAATTGTCCAAAGATTAAGCCAAAGGTCCATTCATTTGTTCTAAATCTCTCCTGGTGCAGAAGACAGAATTTATAAGTTCAGGCTCAGCTGGACTGAGATGATCATCAGGGATCAGGATTCATCTTTATCTCTCGGACAGAAATTCTCCCTGTAATGGGTGAAATGACCATTGGCAGATCATAACATCCATCCCACTAACTTAGTCCAGCCAGGAGCAATAAAACCATCTTTGCTGATAGCTCTGAGAAGAGCGCCCTGGGGAGGACTTCCATCACCTTGATTTGGGGTGATATGTGAGGTCCTTTAGAAAGAGGGCTAGTTATAATGTAGGGCAGGATGACCAACTTGTCCCAGTTTGCCTGGAATTCTTCCAGTTTTAAAGCTGAGAGTCTATATACTAGGGAATCCCCTGGAGAGAGGGAGTGGAAGAATCCAGCTCTGGGCAATGAGGCCCCTACCAAAGGATGAATTTCATCAGGGAGCAACCCCAGCACCTTTATCGATCATTCTACAGTTCCTCAACAAGTTCTACCAACCTAAGAAGTTCTGGGAACTATACACTTTGACTGATAACTAAGGACCACATTTACTTCTACCCAATATTTCCCCAAATGTTACCATACTTCAAAAATTCTACCCTAGGTGGGTCAGCCATTTTTCTATTTGAAATGAGTTCTCCACAGGAAAAAGCAGTTCTGTTACAAAAGAAAGGGGGAAGAGGGGCTGAAGCAGGGGAAAATATTCACTTCACCCAGGCCAGATCCATCTTGTGCCTGGGTGGAAGCATGGTAAAAGCCCCCAATTTGCCCCCCTTCTCTACGGCAACACTGGGGCAGGTTGTCTTTCAGATCAGGCTGGGGCTGTGTGACTGGCCCAGGCCATCACCTCAAAGGGTGTCATCCCTCACTAAGCTCAACCAGGACCTGACTTCTATCTCCCAAGATTCTCTGCACCCTCTCTAGGTCCTTGGTCCTAGTTCCTGGCCTTGATCTGACTCTCCACTCTAGTAACATGGCACCTTGCTCTTCGGCTTTCATCCCTGGGTTAACCCTGGTTTCTGGCTTCTGTGTCTCTGTATTTGTTGTAACTAATCTGCACACTCCTCTGATGCCATCGCTGCATCTTGCTTGCATTTGGCTTGACGTTCTTTCAGTAGGGTCTTAGCAGTCCATCTGCAGCTAAGGTTTGCCAAAGCCTCCCAACTCATGCAGTTCACCACTGCCCCCACCTGTTTTCAGGTGGAATTCAACGTGGCTGCCCATCAAAATCTGTCCCAAACTGTAAATTTAATCCTTATAGTCACAGCTATTAGTTCTCTGACTTCACACACACACACACACACACACACACACCCTCTGATCCTTACAATTCTGCAGTGCAGGCACTTTTTCCCATTTCACAGATGAGTACACTAAGGCTTAGAGGCTTAGAGGAGTGAAGTAACTGGCCCACATTCACAAAGCCAGTCAGTTCTGAAGTTAGAATTCAAAACCTTGAGCTGACTCTATTAGGCAATATGACAGTGGTAACTAGTTGAAACAAAGATCACAAATGACAACTTCTGAAGACTATTTTTTAAAGTTCTGCTCCATGTGTATATCTATCCTTATATTACTGGCACTCAGCAGTGTCAAACACGTGGAATTTTTCAGAATTTAAAAACTAATCTCTACCTCTACAACTTAAATAGTAAAGAGGTTATTTTAAAATGTATCTTAAGATTGTTTTCCAGTAACCGATGGAGTACCATCTAGGCTTAGAATTCTAAATTTATTTACTTTCAATTACATACATTGCACCTTTTCTTTTCATGGGTCAAATATTGTTCTAAACCAGTGGTTCTCAGTGTGTGGCCAGTGACTCTTGGGGTTTGTGAGGTCAAAACTGATTTCATAACAATATTAAGTTATTATTTGCCTTTCACTCTCATTCTCTCATGGGTGCATGAAGCTACGTGATCTGAGATTCTGTAACAGATTGACTGCAAAATCAGGCATGAGAATTCAAATATCTTCCCTTACATCAGACACTAAAGAATTTTTAAAACATGTAAAACGTTGCTTTGTTTCTCACCAAACCTTTTCTTTAAGAAAGTACAGTTATTTTTCACAAACATATGTTGTTTATGTTAGCATGAAATGTTTTTAAAATAAATGAATAAACATGTTTTAAATTTCTGAGTTGTAATTTTGAATGGTAAATATCAATTGGCATAACTCACATAAACAAAAGTTCTTTGCGGTCCTCAATAATTTTTAACAGTATAAAGGAGACCAAAATGTTGAGTATTCCTGTTCTAATTAAGAGATTTTTTTGTGGTGAAATTCTAAATTAAAAGCTCTCTCTAGTATAAATAAGCTTTGATATTCTAGAAAGCGGGGAAAGATAGGGATATTTTACAAATTAGTCAAGTGTATTATTATTACAAAAAAAATAGAAACACAATAAACTTGTGATTTGAAATACCTGTCAGTCACTCATTACAGTCATTGACTCATCTGAGTCATTGTATTTATGGCTTTAATAATATTCCTAATGATTAGCAATTCATTTAAATTGAACTAAGAAATAAAACCTAAGGGAAGAAAATTAGTGACAAAATCTAAGAATATTTTTAAAAGCCTTGAAAAAATAAGCCTTGGTTTGTTTTCTTTAAATGGGATATCCAGTAGGAAAATTCTTAACAGCAACTTAAAGAATTGAGGCATTCAAAACAAGATTTGCAGATGAATTCAATAATCACTTCAGTTGAATTAGGAAGAAGTAAAAGTGAAGATTTAAAGATATAAAGTGCTTTCAGGGAAGGGAGAAACGTCTACAACTGAAGAACACAAAGATCTTGTCTGCAATCATCTCATTTATCCTTTCTTCTCCATTCTCAGATCTACAACTTTAGAAGGGGCTTAAATCTTTTCTCATTTATTTTCCTTTTGAATCCGATCAAGCGGCTGCTGAAATAGTTTTAAATGAGAATAGCAACATGATTACACTCACTAAAAAGATATGATGTGGGAAAGGCAAACGTGATCCCTTTAAAGTCATCATTTTTATTCAGATATCTTTTTAGCTCACCAACTTTGGTTAGTAAAAGTATATTGGCAGCATTTCAGGGGTTATTTCTTGGGGCCACTGTAATAAGAAGGAGTCTTAACTGTTCTGTCATTTCGCAACACACGTGTTGAGTAACAACTCAGTGGTAAGTGTGCTCCTGAGGCCTGAAGGCAGGAGAAGCCTGAGAGAGGGACCCTGTCCTCTGAGAGCTGCCCAGTCTAGTGGAGAAAATTACAGTGAGGCTCAAGCTGACTTGATGTTTCTTTCCCATTTATTTTATTGTATGACATTTTACTTCCCCTGGGTGGTTCCTCTCTCCTTCCCTTTCTCAGACAAACCTAAACTGTCTACTAATGCATTCATTTACTAACTTAAATAAAAATGAATTCATTTTGAGAATTTTGCTGCAGCCGTTTAGATTATTGAAGGCACTCTAAGTTGCCATAAAAACTTAGCTGGAAACCCATTTATTTATCATCAGGCTTCAAGTCTCCACACAATTTAAATAATTTTCCAGAAACAGTGATGCTTTTTGTTGGAACAGAAGTTAAGAGTATTGATTGAGGGATGGAGAATGAGAGAATTTTTATTTCAACTGTTAGGATATATCTTGAGAAAGTAGGCAAACTGTTTTTGAAGAAGAGCAGGAAAAGTATGGCTTTGAGTTTTTTGTACTATCCGTAACCTTGATCCTTGGATATTTGCCCTAGATTTCATAGCCTTAGAGTAGTGGTGCATTTTAATTAGAAATATCAAATACCTGCTTATTCAAATACTCTACTAAAGTTGTGTCTGGGAAACACAAAAACAATAAAATATAGGCCCTTGCCTTCTGGATATTTAGAGATATTTAGGAAGAAAAAAAACACCTAACAAAATGATTAAATGGTAAAAAAGCAAACCTGCCAAAAAAGGAGAAATGGAGTCCATCCTCCACTTAGCCCATTTTTTCTCCAGAAACTACTCCACATTTAGAGAACTTCTAGATTTAATACATTTCTTGAACACATGAAAACTCAAATTTAATAACTAGGCATTTAAATATGTGCATGTATGAATATAAGATTGGGAAGCTGGAATAAGAAAAGGCATCTCAAGTGATCTGCTTATAAGCCAAGACCGAGGGGACCTTTTTACTGTAGCAGAAGCCTCTCTGAATGTTACACACCATACTGTTCTACTTCTAAGGTCACACAACCCATTTGCATCTCTATCTTCTGGAATGTTAAATGTCAGTAGATTTGCCAGTAAATTAACAAATTTGTTGATTAATTCTATTGAAGTAGATATAACCCTAAAGATGTCTTGTTACACTTCCAAACAGTGATGAGTATATTCAAGACAATCTCCTCAAAAATCAATTGAGTTTTCAAAGACCCTCTTGAAATAAAGACTACTGGTTTCCCCTCATTATCCATTTCCTTTTCTTCTACAGTAGTGAAATCTCCAATTTTAAGATGGATATAGGGCTACCTTAAATTAACATTAAAATTTTTTACCACCTCTTGCAGCTATCTGTGGACTTGTGACTAAGTTCTGGCTGATGGTATATGACTATCATATGAAATTTCCGCCTTCTCTTTCCTCCTCTCTGCTGCAAGCATCTTAGACCATGAGGTGATCTTATTAATCGAGGCCGTACAAAGCAAAGCAACAAGATAAAAAAGCTGGGTCCCTGACACCTTACTAATCCCAGACCACTATGTCCCAACATTGTATAAGAGAGAAATAAACTTCTATATTTATAAAGCCATGATTATTTTGTGTCTTCTTTCACTGCAGCCAAACCTAAGTTTAATATACATCTAAATTCTAAATTAAAAACAATCATTTAGAATTGCACATTTGAATATGGTAGCCACTATTCACAGGTGTGTCTATGAGCACTTGAAGTGTGGCTAGTCTGAATTTAGATATACTGCAAGGATAAAATATACACTGGATTTTGAAAACTTCATATGAAATAAAGAATGTAAAATCACTCATTAATGATGTTTTATATTGATTAGATGTTGAAATGAAAATATTTTGATATGTTGGGTTAAAAAAATATCATTAAAATTAATTTCATCTGCACAGTAAAGGGAACCATCAACAAAATGAAAAGGGAACATACTAAATGGGAGAAAATATTTGGAAATCATATGTATGATAAGGGGTTAATATTCAAAATACATAAAGGACTCATACAGCTGAATAGCAAAGAAACCAAATAATTCAATTAAAATATGGGCAGAGGATCTGAATAGACATTTTTCCAAAGAAGACATAAAGATGGTCAACAGACACATGAAAAGATGGTTAACATCACTAACCATCAGGGAAATGCAAATTAAAACCACAATGAGATACCACCTCACACCTGTCAGAATGGCTATCATCAAAAAGACAAAAATATGTGTTGTCAAGGATATGGCAAAAAGGGAACTCTTGAGCACTGTTGATGGGAATATAAATTGATGCAGCTATTGTGGAAAACAGTATAGAGGTTCCTCAAAAAATTAAAAATAGAACTACCATTTGATCCAGCAGTTCCACTTCCGGGTATTTGTCTGAAGAGAACAAAAACACTAGCTTGAAAAGATATATGGACCCCCAGATTCATTGCAGCATTATTTACAAGAGCCAAGATATGGAAACAACCAAAGTGTCCACTGATAGACGAATGGATAAAGAAAAATGTGATATATATATATATATATATACACACATATGTAAAACTCAGCCATGAAAAAGAATAAAATCTTACCATTTGTGACAACATGGATTGACCTTGAGGCATTATGCAGAGTGAAATAAGTCAGACAGAGAGAGACAAATACTGTATGATCTCACTTACATATGGAATCAAAAACAAACAACAACAAAAGAAAACCAAGCTCACAGATACAGAGAACAGATTGGTGGTTGCCAGAGGTGGAGGTTGGGGGTAGGTGTGATGAAAGGGTAAATGGAGTCAAAAGATATAAACTTCCAGTTATAAAATAAATAAGTCATGAGGAATTAATGTGCAGCATGGCAACTATAGTTAATAGTGCTGTATTGCATATTTGAAAGTTGCTAAAAGAGTAAATCTTAAAAGTTCTCATCAAAAGAAAAAAAATCTGTAACTAAGTATGGTGATGGATATCAACTAGACTTACTGTGGTGATCATTTCACAATACATACAAATATCAAATCATTACATTGTACACCTGAGACTAATATAATGTTGTATGTCAATTATACTTCAATTTTAAAAAAAGACTTTTCTGATGATAATATATGTGATATTTTAAATATTGTAAAAACATTAATTTTACACGTTTGTTTTACTTTTTTACTATGGCTAATAGAACATTTAAAATTACATATATGCATATGAGATTAAGAGATACAAAGTACTATGTATGAAATAGATAAGCAAAAAGGATATATTGCACAGCACAGGGAAATATAGCCATTATTTTGTAATAACTTTAAATGGAGTATAATCTATAAAAATATTGAATCACTATGTTGTGCAAAAACTAATATAATATTGTAAATCAACTATACTTCAATAATAAATAAATAAGTAAATCATTAAATCGATCAATCAATCAATATTTTTAAAATAAAATTACATATATGGCCCACATTTTGTTTCTACTGAACAGGGTTGATCTAGAATACAAACTTTTTAATATGGGGGTCAGTAGCTGTCTTCACTGAAGATGAAAACAGACAAAAAAAGGTAGAGTCTATAGAATTTCAGGTTTAGGTCAGGCTTGGAGATAAACATTCTGTCAATAGGGATTTTTAAAAATTAAACTGAAAGATTGCTAACATATCTTTTAAATAAAGAGTATCTGGGATGATTTTTTAATGTGACTCTGTTTTAAGACAAAAGGTGAATTAAATGGCCAAGGTCTCATAAGCACACAAATTTTAAAACTCTGATAACTCTGATACAAAATGCACTATCTTAGGTAAAATTCTTCAGTATATGTATAAATACATATATATAAATGAAAATACATATGAGACATTAACATTATACATGTACCATATGTTACTAATGTTTTCAAGGGCATGAATGGCTTATTTTTGAGGTCCTGGATTTGATTTAAGAGGGTCATTTAAAGTTAATTATAATCTAATGTTCAGCTTGGTATTCATCTTGTATATGCACAATTAAAATTCTGCTTCTGTTCAGGTGTTGTGTTTGCAGGTTGGATCATATAATGATCATTCTGGCATAGCTAGCAAAATGGTGCTGGCCACCACTAGGAATTGTCTCAGAGTTCTCTGTATTTAATAACAGTGTTACATCTTTTTCCAAGATCTCTTGTCAAGTGAACAGATGTGTACTTTAGCCATGGTTTGTAAAGCAAATCAAGTGTTTCTATGTAGGCTGGCTCTAATTTCTACAGATACTGTCATCTTTGTGTACATGTGGCTAAGAAGTAAGCCTGTAGTAACAGTATAGCAAACTTTCACTTTCCCGAAATTGAAAAAGAGTTCCTTATTCTGAATAATGGAATACTTTGTTTTTTTCAGTGTCAATATTCATTTTAAATTACAAATATTTGGATTACACAAAAGTACACTTAACCCAAACTATAGAATTAGGCTTTAAAAAGCAAATAAATAATACCTCTTTCTTGCCTTCCCAAGCTTGGAACCAACTGGGAAATAGACATGAGACAGATAACTGGAGATTAAAATATCAGCTTTAATACTGGAAAAGCCATTGGGAGAATCGTTGTGTATCTGTATAGAAAGGCTCACTAGCATCCCCTATTCCCACTAGATCTTGCTAGAGCGCACTCGAGGGAAAATTTGGGTCTATTCAGGCGATTCACTTAGGCAAAATTGCTGCCTCCCACTAATCTGGGGGCACCAACAGATGAAATCAGGAGCAAATCTCCTGTAGTAGATTGGGAGTGGGGAAGGGGGGTGGGGTCTCACATTTGCTCTCTTAACTTCTCAAATATTTTACTGTAAAATACTACAGATGGAAAATAAACGAGGATAAATCTATACAAAGTCAAAGCAGCCCTAGTTTGGTGTATGTGGGTGTAATGCTTACCTACACATTGTGATATAAAGGTTGTGGAGACAGCCACTCTCTCTACAGTGCACATCTGCTGGTTTTGCCTTCCCAGCATTCAACATTCAGTAAGAACACCTCAATTTTTCCTCAAGTATCAACTCTCTTCTTACAGTATACCTGAGATTCTGGTGGACCTGACCCCACCCCTCAGCCCAGACCAATCAGAGCATTCCAGTTGAGCATATGACCCAAGTTAGGCCAATCAGGCTTGAATACCAGAACTTGTGTTGAAACTAGTAGGAAAAAGACCCCCTCTTTCCATTAGGGTCCTTAAGCTGGCAGATGGCACTATGTGGAGATGCTCCTCTCTGAAAATGAAGCTGATTAAAATAGATCAGAGTCATGGAGAAACTGAGTCCAGATATTTTCATTTGAATGAATCCTGGATGTGTAGCTTTCCCTAAACCTATTCCTACCCCTGGACATTTGACCTGTTGCTTGTGAAGGTCAATTTTTTTCAATTTTCTTAAACATTTGAATTGGATTTTCTTCACTTAACATCAAAAAGATTCCAGGTTAATAAACTCCCTTGCCAAAAAAATTTTTTTTCCAGAAACCTAAAATTGTGCCACAAGAGGAATCTTTTCCTGGGAGAAGTATTATACTATCAATTCTTAGTGTTAACTATCATCTTAGTGTTAATTTTTTGACCAGTTTTTTTGAGAAAGGACACTGGGATAATGGACATTTTTATCAAGGATGCTTGTATTTTTTCTAAGGAAAATAAAGAGATAAAGAAGCTAATTTCTTCATCATCGAATCAGCTTCTAGTTAGAGCTTGATAATTAGCTAGGGTATCTCAACATGACTGATTACTAACAGCATCTGGAAAAGTTTTTAAAACACAAATTTGTGAACCTTACTCTAAACCTACTGAATGGTATTCTCTGGGATATGTCCTTAGAATCTTAAAAACATTCTACAAGTGATTCTAATTATCAGATAGGTTTGCAAACAATAGGTTTGCAGTCTATTTTGTTTTAGACTAAGGTGGTGGTTCTTTAGCCTAGTGGTATTCATTCATTCATTTATTCATTCAGGCATTATTTTTAGGTTTCTACTTTGTTATTATCTACAGAAATGCAAGGATGAATGAGATGTAGTCCTGACTCATAAAGATCACAGTCTGTTTGAAGAGACTCACCATAGATAAATGTGCTATATCTATAATGGAAGCATGAACCAAAACCTGGGTGCAAGTTGGGAAGAGAGAACAGCTTACTCTGCTGGGGTATTGAATTAAGGTGTTGAAAGGGATTTGTAGGATAAGATAGGCAGGAAGGGGAAAAAAGCATTTGAGGCCTAGGAACTAGTAGGTACAAAAGGGTAATGTGGTACAAGGCCTTGCAATACTCTGGAAATAAGTTTGGTGTGGATGGAGGAATTGCTGCCAAGTGGGGTGTGGGGTTGAGGAAGCAAGAGGTAATTTGAGCTTGTATTTTATGAAGTGCTAAAAATTTGGGATTTTCTTGTGTGGCCCCACTGGTATTCATAATCCATAGATCCTACTACTCTTATCCCCTTACCTTCTTCATGAAGTCACTTCCTTCCACATCCAGCTTAAATTCCAAGGTCAATCACTATTAACCTTCCTGTGAATACACTCTCAAGCTATCCGCGCTCTTTCACTTTGCTGCATATATCTGGCCAAATTCAACTCTTCTTATCTTCCATGCTAGCAGCCACACAGCTGACTGTGGATGGAGGAGAATCACAACCATACTGACAAGTATCACTTACACTCCTGATCACTAAACTCATAAGAAAGTAATGCTGTTAGGCAATCATATGCTGTTGCCCTAGTCCACTCATTCACCTGGATCATTACATCGTACTTTTTCATCTCTCATCAAACCTCAGCATCTTTCCAAAGTCTTACTCTCAGATGACCTTCTTTCTACTTCACTGAGAAAACTGAAACCATGAAAAGAAGGCTTCTACACACCTCTACCACCATATATACCTACCCACCTGCTTCTGTACGAATCCACTGTACCTGATCTCCTGTCCAAGCTCTTAGCTAGGGCTAACCCTGTGACCTGTGTGCACCCACCTTCTCTCAACTCCTCAAGGATGTTGCTGCAACAATTCTCCCTCTATCTCCTGGATACATTTTGGTCCCCACTGGATCATTCTAATTAGCATAAAAGCATGCTGTTATTCTCCCAACTTGAAAAATATCTTCATTGACCCTACTTCTCCTCTAGCTTATGCCCCCATTTCTCTTCTTCCTTTTATAGCAAAACTCTTTGAAAGAGTTTTCTGTAATACTCATGTTCTCTGATTTCTCTCCTTCCATTCTTCTTGAACCCACTCCTTAGAAACTGTCCATCTTCCTTGACCTATCATTACTCAATTTTCTTCATTTGGCTCTAGAACACCATACTTTCCTGGTTTTCCTCCCACTTTTTTGGCTAAGATTCTTAGTCTTTGGTGGTTCTTTCTCATCTCTCTTAACTTAAGTATCCAAGTGTCCCACAGCTTAATCTTTCAACCTCTTCTCTTTTCTACCCACACCTACTCTTTTGGACATTTAATCCAGTCTAATGACTTTAAATATCATCTTTAGGCTGATGAAATTTGTATTTCCAGCCTGGATCTCTCTCCTGGACTCCAGACTCATAAGTCCAACTTCTTACTTAGCTTCTCTACTTACATTTCTAATAGGAATCTTCAACCTAAAATATCTAAGTCTATGCTTTAATATCCTCCCACCCCTAAATCCTGTTTCATTTGCAGCTTTCCTTTTTCAGAAAATGCCATGTCTTTTCTACAACTGCTCAGGTCAAAGCCTTGGAATCATCCTCTCATTTTTTTCACACCCCACATCCAATCCTGTATAGTCTTCCCCAGACATCATGATTCATGCCTTGCCTCCTTCCAGTCATTACTCAGATATCATCTACTGACAGTGGCCTTCCCTGGACATCCAATTTGAAATTGCATAAACACAAACACACACACTTCTTATCTCCTTTCTCTTCTTTACTTTTCTTCTTAGCACTTATCTCTAGCTAACCTGCTATACATTTTATTTATTTGTCTTTTCTCCATTAGAATGCAAGCTACATAAAGATAGATATTTTAACCTATTTTGTTCACTAACTGTATCTCTAGTGTCTAGAAGAGTGCTTGGCTCACAGTGGAAGTTCAATAAATATTTGCTGAGTTAATGAATGCACAAATGAACACACATGTAAAGGATGATGCATGGGAGGTCTATTAAAGCATGACTTTATCAGATCTGTTTTTTAAGACCATAACCGTGGAGGTAATGAGGAAGATAGGCTAGTGGGCAAAGATTAGTGGCTGGAAAATAATTTAGGGGCTATTGATAAAAAAAAATTTTGTACCCTGAACTAAGGCAGTAGTGTTAGAAATAGAGAGAAGGAGATGAGCTGGACCAACTGGGGCAGGAATTAGGAAAGAAAACGGGATGGTCAAAGTGTATATAGGGATGTTAGTATGAGTTAACTTGCCTCATACCTGAGGTGGGGCAGAAAAGTCTGGCTACACTCTTCTTGTCTCTGCCTGGCTCAAACTGGGCTCTGCTCTCAACTCTAATCTTATTTCTGGCTCTTTTATTAAGTTCTGCTTTGGATCCCTTCCTGTATGTATAACTTTGGGCAAGATACTTTCCCCTTCCTAACAGTACCTGTAATTATTTCCTAGAGCTGCTATAACAAATTACCACAAACTGGGTGGTATAAAGCGGAAACTTATTCTCTCACAGCTCTGAAGGCTAGAAGTCTGCAATCAAGGTGTGGGCAAGGTCATGCTCTCTCTGAAGGTTCTCAGGAAGAGTCCTTCTTTGCCTCTTCCTGGGTTCTGGTGTGTGCTAGCTATCCTTGGCATTCCTTGGCTTGCAGGTGCATGACCGTAATCTCTGCTTCTGTCTTCACATGATTTTCTCTCTGTGTTTGTGTCTTCACATGGCATCCTTATAAGGACACAGTCACTGGATTTAGGGGCTACTCTAATCCAGTATGACTGCATCTTAATTAATTACATCTGTGAAGAACCTAAATCTAAATAAGGTCATATTGTGAGGTTCCACATGGACTTGAATTTTGGAGAGACACCACTATCTTCCAGAGAAAGGAGGTGGACATTTAGGGTAAACTATCATTATCAATTTGTGTTTTATAAATCACAATCTTCATCTTGGAATTTCCTGTAAGTTTGCAGATGAAAAAAATTATTTGCTAACTCTTGCTTTCCCAAAGAAAGTGAAGGAGGGATAGGATTCTATGGGTGTGTTCTAGAGGCCTAATACACCAAAGTGATCGAAATAAGAGACTGTTCATATAAAGCCCTTGGCATATTACTTGGTATTCATACATTCCACAAATCTTTCTTGAGCACTTGCTATGTGACAGCCACTAAGGTAGATGCTGGGAACACAACGGGAAATGAGAGAGATGCGATTCCTGCCCTCACAGAGCTCAAAGCGTAGTGGTGGAGGCAGACATTAAACATTCAGCAAAGATATAGGTGTAAGAGTAAATACAAATCCAAAAAGAAAAAGAAATTAATTTTCCCTGGTATAAAAATGGTAAAGAGACTCTTCTCTCCTCCTTTTCTTTCAGAGCATTTCTTTAGAGTACTTGTAATTGCGAATTCTTTCTTTGTCCCTTTTAAAAACCTAAGCCTCTTGCCAACTTTATAACCCAGGAATGTCTTTCTCAAGGACCTTGGAGCCATCTTTTTGAAATGGAATCATCAAGGAAGATAGTGTCAGAGAAAACCAGAGCCAGACAGAAATTAAAGTGGTGAAGGTAAATTTCATGCAGGAACTATTGTAATAGGGGAAGAGAGACATGAGTATGAAGCTCCATTCTGAATACAACAAGGACAAGTGGGGACTTACAGCCAAGGAGCAAGGTAAAGAGGGGTCAGTGGATAAAAAAAAATTGCCAAGAGGAAACATCAAGGATAAGGGGGTTTCTGGCCAAAAGAACTTAATAGAATTATTAAGGAAGGCAGGATGGTAAGGTATTGGGGGGAGGGGAAGTGTGGAGGGAGGAATTTGATCAGATAATCATGGTTGGGAGATTTTTCCCCTATTACAAATGAGAACTCGGGTTAGTGAATGTGCTGGCTGTCCCCTGACCTTCTATTTAATACGGCCTGTGTTTTTGGTCCTCCCCGACCTTTGCCTTTGCAGTATATTATTTTTTTAACATCTTTATTGAAGTATAATTGCTTTACAATGCTGTGTTCATTTCTGCTGCATAACAAAGTGAATCAGCTATATGTATACATATATTCCCATATCCCCTCCCTGTTGCATCTCCCTCCCATCCTCCCTATCTCACCCCTCTAGGTGGTCATAAAGCACAGAGCTGTGTTATGTAGCTGCTTCCCACTAGCTATCTATTTTACAGTTGGTAGTGTATATATGTCCATGCTACTCTCTCACTTCGTCCCAGCTTACCCTTCCCCGTCCCCGTGTCCTCAAGTCCATTCTCTATGTCACGTCCTCTTGTTTAAGGCCTAGTTATCATTTGAGAACATGTATGGGATGGGTTGTATCTGCTTGGCTATATAAAAGGGTTAGGTTTCTTTCTGTCTTCCATCTCTTCAGGGGATTGCCTGTGATATGAATCATATTCTGGTTTAACGTTTATTCAGTAATAAAATTGCTTTCTTTTCCTTCTACCTTTGTGGAGAGGTTTTCTGGGTAGCCAGGAGATTTTGGTTTTAATTATATTTCCCCAAAAAGGGGAATGAGAATTGTCAAGCACTACTGGTGGGAGGGAAATCTGGAACAGCCATTCTGGAAAGTTATCAGATGATATCTAGTGAAGTATATGTTTGCCTTTTGCCCAATAATTCTATTCCTGGCATATACCCCAGAGAAAATGTCCTTAAGAAAACAATTTCAAGGCTGTTCAATACCCTATTGTTTATTGTAGTCAAAATAGGTGCCCATCACTAGGGGAACAAATGAAAGATAAAACATGGTAGATATATATTATGGAATAATGTGCATAATACAGAAACAATGAACTACATGAACATACAGAAACAAGGATAGATCCTAAAATAGCACTGAATGAAAGAGAATCAAAATACAATTTATAGCACAATAACTTATTTTTTTCAAAGAAATTAACTTTTATTTGAAAGGAGACTACCCTTCCCCTCACTATTTCTAAGGACTCTATACAATAGCCTACTTAAACCATTTCCCCAATACCAAAATTTCTAACAGCAAAGCATACAACTGCTCTAAATAATAAGGCTTGTCCTTCACTGATTAAACTTCAAAAATTTCAACACAAAAATCAAACTTTACGTTTTTAAGTTTTAACGAATGTATTTTAAATACAACATGTTTTGTAGGAGTCCACAAGCTTTTCATCTCTAAAAAAATGACATAATTTTTAGGGTTCAAAAATTCCATTCTTCAAAAGAAATGACCAAGTGTTTTCTTCTATAGCTTCAAACTTTCTACACTCAATTATTTGATTGCTCCATGCCACCCCAGACAAACCTGACATGACTGAACTACTTTATGTTACTAACTTCCCCAAAAGAAAGTTAAAAAAGGAGTTTGTAGTAAATGCAGCTCTCTAATACCATGTCTAATACAATATCTAACACAAAAGAAGCTTTAAAAAGATCATTTCTTTCTTCATTCGATTAGTCAGGAGTTAATTTTCTGTAAAAGCAACAAACAAACAAAAAACCATTTACAAAAGCATAACACTAGGGGTTCCTGTTTTACTCAAGATGTTTAACTACTCAAAATGACAACAATTACATCTTTAAGAATATAATAAAAGGGGTGAAAACAGCAATACAATCGACAAAGTGTAGATGCTAAATAAACCAAAGATGTTTTTAAGGGTTCTTTTTAAGGAGTAGGAAGGATTAGAAGCTTGGAGAAATCCAGAATTAAACAAAAAAAGAGAAAGGGAAAAAAAAAAAAGAAAAAGATGTCCTCAACAGCAGCCACTCTGTTTATCAATAGCGTTTTGGGCTGTAGGAACAAGATCTTTATTGTGATCTGTATCGACTATAGTAAGGAGAAGGTGATCTTTTTCTGTACCAGTAATCATCATCTTCACATCTGTCGTACCCACGATCATATCCTCTATCATAGTAAGAATCTCGACGTCTGCCACCTCCTCCACCTCCACCTCCACCTCCACCGCCTCCACCACCACTGTGAGTTGGTCTGCCCATGTATATGCCTGGTGTGGGTGTGTGCACTCTCTTGGTGATAGAATAATCTACACGAATTCTTCTACCATCCAGCTCCATTCCATTTTCCCTTTCCATAGCCTCCTTTGAGTCATCTATTCTCTCAAAATAAACAAAAGCAAATCCTTGTGATCGTCCAGTTCACTGGTCATAAACCACATTGACACCACTCAATGGTCCATATCAAGAAAATACTTCACGAAGATCTCTCTCTGTCGTGTACAAACTGAGGCCAAACACTCCTAGACAAGTGTTGGGATCTGGATTTGCCCTGCTGCCTGTATGTCTTCTCTGGTTAGACATTGGAGAATGACTTCGGCTCCTGAGACGCCGGTATTCTAGTGTATAGGACCTACTTTGAGACTGTCTTCTATGAGAGTGAGAACGGGATCTGGATCAAGTGTAACGTCTATGAGAATGCCTCCTTGACCTCGACCTGGATTTTAATCTTGATCGAGAATGGGATTGAGAGTGTTTGGAAACTCTTGATGGACTATGAGATCCTGACCTGCTCTCTGATTTTACATGAGCAGGAGTTCCCGTTGGAGATTTTGACTGAGAGCGAGGCTCTCTGCCCTCGAAGTTGTTCTCTCTACAACACTCATGTCAGCCAGGCACTCCCCAGAACTAAATAAGAGACAGGTCTCGGCTTGAGGGCCGATGGCCTAATCAACCAGCTGACTGGACCATGGGGAGGAGGAAAGAGTTGGCAACAACAGCCGCTCCACTCCACTCCCACTCGGTCGCAGGCTCTGGCAAAAATCCACAATAACTTTTTATAAATAAAAAATACAGACACACAAAACAGTACTGCCTGTCTTTCAAAGATAGATGCACAACTCAAGGTTTATAAGAAACATCAAATGTATGCCTATTATTGGGATGGGGGTGGGACTGGATATAAAATAAAACAAGGGCCTTATATAGACAAATGTCGATAATGTGCTGTGATCTGAGGAATACAATCAACTTTCTGAGCCTCAGGTATAATAAATAAATAAAAGACACAAAAGAAAGGAGGTAGAGGAAAGAATTCTCCCACACAAAGAACTGGTCAGCTCTCTAGCGAATTAAGACTACCATCCCTTCTTAAATTCACTATCCTTCAATTTGCTACCATAAAGCTAAATACAAATAGAATTAGGAAGGTAAAATAAGGAGGTTATGTTGTCTGAAGTGGAGTATCTTTTTACAATTACCTGGATACCTTTATCCATAAATAAAGTAGATTTAAATTTATATGTTTTGGCCTTTGTCTAGGAGTATGAACAGACTGATGAATGAAATGAAGTCTTATTTCACTTAGAATGTTTTACTTTGCTTGACTTTTAGTGGCTTCTACTTCTGTTGTTTCTGGTACAGACACATAAAACCATATCATAAAGAAGCTTTAAAATAAGAAAAGGAGATTAACAAGAATGGTCACTGATTCTGTATGCTTTCTCTGGTTTTAACTGTAATCACCTTTTGCTCCAAATACCATCTAGAACACGCTAACAGGCAATTCTTCCTTTAAGAATTACTAGGACAAGGGCTTTAGTTTGGCAACTCACCAATGGTTATCAGTCTACAGCTATACAGGAACTCTGACTCAGTTGCTGACCAAATCCTTGAGCTTTACCTAAAAATAAAATTCTTAAAATTACTCATTTATATAATATAACGAAAACTGTGTTAGCTTTCTCCTAGTCCTTTACTGGTTAGGAAAGTCACAATAAAAATTTCTAACAATATCAAAGTAGATAATCTCTATACTTTTATGCAAGAGTTGCATCTCCCAAAATGAGAAGCTTGATGTAGATAATTCACCTAATTGATTTCTGATCCAATTTCTTAATTTAATTTAAAAGTTTAAATTTCTAAACTATTGTTATCTAGCTTTTACACTCTAAGATGAAAATTTACCCAGACAGGTCATCTTGTTCAACTAGATTTTCAGAGAAGTTAATAGTAAAAGTACAAATATGAATCAGATTTTTCTGGTCCTTTTTTTAAACCCTTAAACCATAAATATTTTAATTAATTTTTAACTAATTAATGACAGAAACTGAAATTTCTGTGAAATAAAAAAATGTACAGGTAAAATTATTTTTTCTTTTTCTGTGTTTATGTATGTTTATAAACAGTCAATATTACAGATAAAATATTTGGAATGAAAATATATTTAAAAATCTGCACTCATATTTTTCATGAGAAAGCAGTTTTAAACTATAGTCTATTGAATGAGGCAGCCATCTGGTGACGGAAAAGAGCACTACAGACACTATCTTGCATGAACTGAACGTCATAAATATTCTACACAAATCAACTTAACCTCAAAAAATATAGTAGTGCTCTCCAACAGAAATATAATAGAAATCACATATGTAATTTAAAATTTCCTAATCGCCGCTTTTAAAAAGTAAAAAGAAACAGTAATTTTAATAAGGCATTTTTATTTAAACCAATATATCAAAACACATTATCATTTCAACATGTAATCAATACATATTTTTTTCATGCTAGGTCTTCAAAATACCATGTGTGTTTCACAGCACAACTCAATTCGGACTAGCCACATTTCACGTGGCTGTGGCTAGTGGCTGCCATGTGGGACAGCGCAGATCTAGAAAATGAAACGAGACCTGCAGTTACTTTGATTTGCCTAAGTTCATTCATTTCTCAGCCCCTCTGCCCACTCTTTTAAAAGTTCTTTCCTTTCCCTCTTTAAATTTTATCTTGTAAAATTTTTTGGCCTCCTGTACACTTTGGAATACATAAACGGCCCTCAAAAGTCTGTCGACGAACGACAAGAAGACCCTTGGAGGTCCTATGTCTTCTCTGAAGGGCATCAGGGCGTTACGTAGGCCTGCGCTGTCCTTCCATTCGGCTCGCTCTGCGCTCAGCGGCTTCGGGCTGCAGTCAGCTACACTCCTGGAGGGCGGTGGTGGCGGGCCGCAGGACCAAGAGCGCGCGGGGGGCATCAGGGCCTGTTCCGACCATCTGGCCGCCTTGACATCACAGCGTCGTGTCTTCGGGGTTCAAGTCCAGCGAGGCTCCGGGCTTCCAATGAAGGTCAAAGATTTTCAGTAGGAAAGAGCCGGGACTGGAAGAGGCAACGACTAAGTCCCCGTCATAAGTCGTCGCTTCCCGTCCGGGCCTCTGATCCGGCGAAGGTGAGTGAAAAGCTACCTGCAGGGATCAAATGACCCGCAGCTCGGGAAGCTCCCCACCCTTTCCCAGGAGCACCAGCAGGGTCTTCCGGGTGGACCCCGACCTCTGCTGATTGGTTGGCGCTTGCCACCACGTGATCCAGAAACGAGTCGGCCACCGCTTTCCCCGCCCCTTTCTCCCCCTCCCCACCCAGAGGTCGCGGGAGGCGGAGGGCGGGTTTCCTAGGCAACCGCAGCGGGGTAGTGTGTACACACCAGGCCCCACGGTAGAGGGGGTGTCGTGCCTGCTGCTGCAAGACAGGGATTAAGAAGTGGGAGTGGACTCTGTTCTGTCTCGGATTGCCCCGGAATCCATCCTCTCTCTGGGATAAGGTGAGTGACTATCCCCTGGTGGCCTTTGGGAGTACCTCACCTGTAGGCAGGCCCCAGGAGTCTCTGCTCCCCTCTCTTCTCTCTGGCTACGCTGGGAGGAAGACAGGAGAGAAGCAACGTTGAGGTCAAAAGACCCCTGTAACGGTGCAGTGGCGATCATGATAATGAGAGACAGTGACATGACTTTATCTGAGGCCGTCACGGTTGCCAGAGCAAAGCTGAAGAGGAGGAGGAGGAGGAGGAGAGGGAGGGTGGCCCACAGCCGCCTGTGCAGCCTTTACTGAGGGAACGAACTGCTCCTTGGACACACTTGATACTGCTCACCTAGAGCTGGAAGGGCGTTTTTTTGCCCATCAGTAATAATGGATGGATTCTGATCCATTTGTACCCAATTAATTTTTAACTAATTAATGACAGAAACTGAAATTTCTGTGAAATAAAAAAATGTACAGGTAAAATTATTTTTTCTTTTTCTATGTTTATGTATGTTTATAAACAGTCAATATTACAGATAAAATATTTGAAATGAAAATATATTTAAAAATCTGCACTCATATTTTTCATGAGAAAGCAGTTTTACTTGACCATACAGGGCTTCTAGTTTGTAGAAAAGAAATTTGATTTTCTCACAATGACACCCTCCCCAGCTCTCATGGCAGACAAAAACATTACTCTTTGTACTCTAATTATTGTTCTACTCTGATTGGTCATGTACAGAAAGTATTTAAGTTATATCATATAGGACCCTGTGGCATGACAATTAATTCAAACCATTCAACAAATTTTTATCAAACACCAAGCATGTGTCAGGCACTGTGGTAGGTTCTTTGTCCCTGCCTTCAGTGAACATGTAACCTGTCAAGGAGGAAAGACCTGGAAGCATCACAATACAGTGGAACAGGTGTTGTATATAGGGCATATGCTGGCTTTAATTGGAGTCATGAGGAAAAGAATGATTATAATACTATCAGAGAGAATTAAAGTCTTCACAGAGAAGACCCTTGATTTAAATCTTTAAGGGTATATGGAGTATGCCGTAAAGTCAAGGGACAGTTAGGGAGGGGGAACAGCATGTGCCAAGAACAGAAATACCCCATGCCATTCAGAGAACTATAGTTGTGGCCAGAGCCTGGGTTGTTCCTGGGAGTTTGTGGTTGATGAGCTTGAGAGGTAGACAGGAGTTAGAGTTTGGAGACCATGAATACCTGCCAAGAGGAGCAGCGTGAGTGGATTTCCCTTTCAGGAGGTTGCTGTCACAGTAGAGTAGAGGATCGATTGGCAGGAAGTGGGACTATAGGGAAAGCATTGGTTAAGTTGAAGTGATGAGAGCCTGAATCAAAGCAGAGGCAATTGGATAGAGGGGAGGAAAAAAAAACAACAACAACGTGATAGACATTTAAGAGGTATATGCAGAAAGATTTAATGAGTGAGCAAAAGTGGGGGAAAGAATAAAAGAGTGGTTGAGCATAAGTTCCAGGCTTCTGACTTGGATGATTAAAAGAATGGTGTCACTTACCAAGAGAAAACATGCATTAGGAGAAGCAGGCTGGCTGGAAAATATAGAGTTCAGTTTTGAACATACTGAGTTTGAGACACATTCAGGTGGAGCTTTCCATGTGTGTAGTTGGGTGTTGCACAGAAAAGAGGAAGATAAAAATTAGTAATTCTTCAGCAAGAAGGAAACTATTAATCAGAAAATTAAGTTTTACATAACAAATAGAGAGACGCCAAGGAGAAAAAGTCACACCAAAGCAGAAAAAGAGCCATCAGCATCATCAGATTCGATGACAGGGTCAAATTGAGAGCTGAAACATGTCTAGTGTCTTTGGCAATTAGATTATTGTTGACCTGGAAAAAGAAACTGCAGTGGCCTGAGGTGTCCTCACTGAGACTGCAGTAAACTGAGAACTGAATAGAGGTACTGAAGTATTGCTAATGACTACATATCTTTTGTAATGTTTCCTAATGCTATAATATGGTACTAATGACTTACATCTAAAAGTTTTCCTGTAAAGGAATCTAAAATCAGCTGTTCATTGAACACAGGATAGGAGAGCTTTTTTTAACGATAGTAATGACCTAACATTCATATATGGAGAGAAAAGAGACCCTAGAGAAAGAAAGAGGGGAATAAATGAAAAGAAGGAAAATTTAACAGACCAAAGTTCTGAAAGAGACTGAAGAGGATGGGATGAGTACACAGGAAAAGGGATTCATTTTGGGCAAGAGAAAGAATACTTTTACTAAGACAGGAATCAGAAAGTGAAAGAAATACAGTTGACCCTTGAACTGATTAACTGGGGGTTAATCCATGTATAACTTATAGTCGGCCCTCTTATCCTTCGTTTCTCCTTATCCTCGGATTCAAAAGGCATGGACCATGTAGTATTGCAGTATTTACTGTGGAAAAATATCTGCATATAAGTGGGTCTGTGCAGTTCAAACCTGCATTGTTCAAGAGTCAATTGTATATTTTAAGAGGTGTGGGAATTTAAGGAGTGTATATCTGATGGTGTCACTGTTCTCTGTGAAAATGGGGACAAGATCATCTGCTGAGAGAGAGAACTTGAGAAGAGTGGTGAAAGTTTAGAATAGTCCAGACGTTGTGAATCCCAGATCTGTATCTCTAGTCCTACTCCCTAGGAGAGGAAGTTGAAGAGGAAAATATAAAATGTCTGTTGTTGGATTCAACTCAAGTTAGAGACCATACATTTGCAGTGATTTCAACTCACATGACCAACTGGCCATGTGAAATCTTCCAGCAGCACTCCAAAGCAGAGAGCACAGGTGACTAGATCAACCCAAGGTTTGAGATTGGAAGCGTGAAAGCTATAGAAGCTCCTGGTAGCTCCTGGCTCCCTGGAGAAACTAGAGAAGATCTGTAGTTTCTTAGATGGGCAGGCCCTGAAAAGAGCTTTCCCAAGGCGCAGAAGAGTGGGTGCAAGCTGGGCATCAGGACACTCACCTCTTGATGGAATCAGAAACTGGAAGCCTTGGGACCACTTGTGACTGGAGAAAACATACAAGACTTGTAAATACCAGGAAGGCCCATAATTATGCATAATTAATTACGCACAATCACATAATTCAGATGTAGTTATGCAAATTATAGAATTTGGGGGTTTTAAGTTAAATTTTGTTTTGCTAATTAACTATTGAATTACAACAAGGTTTTTCCTAAATGAGGGCATTGGTGAAGGGAGGATAAGGTGAAGTGAAAGAAAAGGTTGGTACCCCAAATATGCATAGTAGTCTTCTTGAATAAATGGAGAGTTATATCTTGTTCTAGAGGAAGACTCAATACTGTAAAGATGGAAGTTCTCCCTAAATTAATCTTTACAATCACATCTCAGTCAAAATCCCAAGTGAATTTTTAAAAACTAAATGCAAAATAATCATAAGTCTTATTTGGGAAAATAAATATGAAAGAATAACTGGAAATTTCCAAAAAAGAAAATGAGATAGAAATTTACAACATGAATCACAGTAATCAATACAGGATAATACTGTAGGAATAGATAGAGCTAAGGGAAAGCAGATTAGAAAGTCCAAAATTAGGCTCAAGTATATGTGATAATTTAGTGAATAATGAAGGGAGCAGTTAATTTCTTCTGTAATAGGTATCTTGGACGTGGACTAGAAAACTTGGATGGCTGTTTGTTGACTTTGGGGGTGTTAAAGGCAGGTTTTATCCCTTGTGTGGTGGTGGGCAGACAGACTTTTCCTTTGGTGCTCACAGACATTAAACCAGAATGTAGGGGCTTCTCTTCTGATAAGAAGAGGTACTACAAAGCCCTCCTTTACTTGGGGTGCCATCCAAGTAAACCTAAGGAAGGAAGACTGTGGCCTGCATCTCTGTATGGGCCTCTGATGGATTATCTAAATTCCTTCAGGTTGTTCCTTGCTACATGCTCCCTTGCCTGGCCACTCCTATGCTGTAATATCTGGGGGTTGTCCAAGAATGGGGTAAAGAGACAGTTGCCAATTGGAAGCAGGGAAGGAATGATCAATATTACTTTTAATATAGATCCATCATCTAATCACTGCTCACCATCCTCACTACTACCACCCTATTCCGGCTGCCATCCTCTCTCACGTTATTATAACTGCCCCTTGACTGATCTCCTTGCTTCTCCCTTCAACCCCTACAGTCCATTTTCAACAGAATAGCTAGGGCGATCCTTTCTGAAACCTAAGACAGCTTGTGTTATTCTTTCTTTCAAAATCTTCATACAGCTTTCCATCTTACTCATAATGAAATCCAAAATCCTCATAAAAGCCTACAGGATAGCACATGATCTGACCCCACAGAACCTCTCTGACCCCACATCCTACTGGTCTCCATCTCCCTCACTGTGCTCCAGCTACATCATCTCACTTGCTATTCTACAAACATGTCAAGTATACTTTCACCCATTTTTTTTTGCATTTTCTTTTCCCCATACTTTGATGCTTTTCCCCAAGATTCCTCATAGCCCGTACTGCCTCATTTTCCGCAGTTCTTTGCCCAGATTCCACATTATCAAAGAGGTCTTCTCTTTTCTCCCATATCTATTATTCTCTAACTGGTAGATATTAGTCCTCAATGCATAAATGAATGAATGAGTGAATGAACAGAGATTCCATTGTATGAGGATAACTTTCTGGGTGTACTTTTCTTTGTGGTGCTAGCTGGGATCCCTTCCTCAGCATAGTGGAGCAATGTCTCCAGTTTACAAAGCCTGAGTACAAATATAGGCTGTAAATATTACCCTGATACAGATCTCAAAATCCTTTGATTTGGACTCTTTGGATGGCCCACAGCCACTTTCTTCCCAATCACTGCTGCTCTGAGTTTGGGGAATTTTTTTTTTCTTTTTTTTGTGGTACGCGGGCCTCTCACTGTTGTGGCCTCTCCCATTGCGGAGCACAGGCTCCGGACGCGCAGGCTCAGCGGCCATAGCTCATGGGCCCAGCCACTCCGCGGCATGTGGGATCCTCCCGGACCGGGGCATGAACCTGTGTCCCCTGCATCAGCAGGTGGATTCTCAACCACTGCGCCACCAGGGAAGCCCTGGGGAATTTTAAAGGATAGTTTTGTAAAATTTCTTCCTCTGGTACCTTGAATTTTGGGCTGGTCTGTACTGATGGGCTTTTTCTCTCAGTCTGATGTCATCTGCTTTATCTTCATTCAAAAGACCTTTCTCAACATCTCTGGCCATCAGTGCTCTTTTGCTAGCACTGCTACACATTCCTTTCTTATTTTCCTAGTTCCCTAGTCATTCCAGTGAGATTTGAGCAGAGAAGGTAGGTAAATACATGGCCTCAAGTCACCATCTTTTTTTCCTTAAAATTTTAATTTACATGTACACCTGCACATGTATAAAGTTTTGCATAAATGATTAAAAGTGAGCATATAAATACTTTAAAAATAAACATTTATGTAAAATTTCATAACATGTATGTAGAAACCACACAAATCTTAGGTATCTAATTTTATTCTCTCGAAGTAAATGCATTCCATTAGCACCTAGATCAAAAAATTTATCTTCATCAGCACTCCAGAACCTATCTTTTGCCTCCTCCTCCTAGTCAATCAGCCCTGAAAGGTAATGACTATCTTGACTTCTAATACCATAGATTAGTTTCCAGATTTTATATGAGTGGAGTCATGCAGTATGAACTCATTGTGTTTGTGTTTTCGTTTGTTCAATATTGTGTTTGTGAGAATCATCCATGTTATGTACACCAATAGTTTCTTTCTCATTCTACTCCTAGGTATAAACCCCAAAGAAAACTGTACCTATGTCCTGCATAATAAAAATGTCCAGGGAAACACTATTCAGCTCCAAACTGGAGACAGTCCAAATGTCTACTAACAGTAGAATGAATAAGTAAATGGTTATATATCCATATTATACAATACTAAACATGCTTTTTTAAAGTGTAGGGTTTTTTTTTTCCTTTTTACCTAGATCCATCTCCATGCAACCTCTCATGCCTATTATAACCACACCAGCTTTCACCTATATCCAAGGTAACTCATGTTAACAACTTAGTATGTATCTTTACATATTTCTCCTTACATATGCATAATCATAAACACACATACATATCTCTATTCTATATCTATACACACATGTATGTACACACATATCTGTGGAGGAGTTATTATCGTAAAAGGTAGAATCACAATAAACAAATAAATACAATTTCTACATATTGCTTTGTCATGTCCTCATATTAAAACCAGGATTCCTATATTTTTAAAATAGTATATGTCTGGAATAATATAATGAATATATTAAAAATTATGAAAAATTTGGTTAAATTTTATTGAAGCTACTTAGGTATTTAGTAGTTCATACCATCTAAAATGAGGAAGTTGACTAATTCATTTTAATAAACATTTATTACCATGCCTATGGTATGTCATTAAGCCCTGAAAATTCTTTTCTTTTCTAACTATACTTAGAGAACTGTATTCAGTTTGGAACACCATAGTATAACAGGATGAGTGAACTGGAACTGGTTCAAGGGAGAAAACAGGGCTCTTTCTAGTGAGAGAACTAAAAGACATGAACTGAGGGCAAGGTGAACATATAGATGAGAGATGACTATGTTCTTCAAGTATTAAAGGGTCATAGTGTGAAAGAAAAATTATGCTTGTTTTATTTGAACCCAGGAGGTAAAATGACAGTGAATGGGGAGGAGTTATGGAGAGAGAGAATTAAATTCAGAATAAAAAATAACTGTCTAAGAGAAAACTTCATAGATGGAATGGACTGTCTTGGGGTCCAGACATACTTGGTAATGTACTGTTGGGAAATGTCAAGCCACAGGTGAGTAATTCCACCTAAGTAACTTTAAGGCTCCTTTAAATGATATGGCATGACTCTAGTACTTATTTCAACTTTTCCTTTTCCTTAACAGTTATATTATTATAGCCTTCATTTTTAATGGAAGATGATTGAATGTGAAAACCTAAACCAAGAAGACATAATTAAAGAACTGGTGAGTCAAAGCCAGGTTTCTTTTCAACTACATTTGTAAGAATATTAAATGGAACATTTCTACACTCCTTTCTGGAGCTTATCTAGAGATTTCTTCTACACCATGATCTTTGGAAATAGAGAAAAATCATATATATGACACAACTTTTCTTCTTGTGAGTGAAAAATGACATCAGTGAAACTGGCCGTTTATAATTTCTAATGGCAAAAATAAGTTTTTATCTTTTTTTTTTCATTTTAACATCTTTATTGGAGTATAATTGCTTTACAGTGGTATGTTAGTTTCAGCTTCACAACAAAATGAATCAGTTATATATCTACATATGTTCCCATATCTCTTCCCGCTTGCGTCTCCCTCCCTCCCACCCTCCCTATCCCACCCCTCCAGGTGGTCACAAAGCACCAAGCTGATCTCCCTGTGCTATGCGGCTGCTTCCCACTAGCTATCTACCTTACGTTTGGTAGTGTATATATGTCCATGCCTCTCTCTCGCTTTGTCACAGTTTACCCTTACCCCTCCCCATAGCCTCAAGTCCATTCTTTATTAAGTCTGTGTCTTTATTCCTGTTTCACTCTTAGGTTTTTCATGACATTTTTTTTCTTAAATTCCATACATATGTGTTAGCATACGGTATTTGTCTCTCTCTTTCTGACTTACTTCACTCTGTATGACAGACTCTAGGTCTATCCACGTCATTACAAATAGCTCAATTTCGTTTCTTTTTATGGCTGAGTAATATTCCATTGTATATATGTGCCACATCTTCTTTATCCATTCATCCGATGATGGACACTTAGGTTGTTTCCATCTCTGGGCTATTGTAAATAGAGCTGCAATGAACACTTTGGTACATGACCCTTTTTAAATTATGGTTTTCTCAGGGTATATGGCCAGTAGTGGGATTGCTGGGTCATATGGTAGTTCTATTTGTAGTTTTTTAAGGAACCTCCATACTGTTCTCCACAGTGGCTGTATCAATTTACATTCCCACCAACAGTGTAAGAGGGTTCCCTTTTCTCCACATCCTCTCCAGCATTTATTGTTTCTAGATTTTTTGATGATGGCCATTCTGACTGGTGTGAGATGATATCTCATTGTAGTTTTGATTTGCATTTCTCTAATGATTAGTGATGTTGAGCATTCTTTCATGTGTTTGTTGGCAGTCCGTATATCTTCTTTGGAGAAATGTCTATTTAGGTCTTCTGCCCATTTTTGGATTGGGTTTTTTTTTTTGTTATTAAGCTGCATGAGCTGCTTATAAATTTTGGAAATTAATCCTTTGTCGGTTGCTTCATTTGCAAATATTTTCTCCCATTCAGAGGGTTGTCTTTTGGTCTTGTTTATGGTTTCCTTTGCTGTGCAAAAGCTTTGAAGTTTCATTAGGTCCCATTTGTTTATTTTTGTTTTTATTTCCATTTCTCTAGGAGGTGGGTCAAAAAAGACCTTGCTGTGATTTATGTCATAGAGTGTCCTGCCTATGTTTTCCTCTAAGAGTTTGATAGTTTCTGGCCTTACATTTAGGTCTTTAATCCATTTTGAGCTTATTTTTGTGTATGGTGTTTGGGAGTGATCTAATCTCATACTTTTACATGTACCTGTCCAGTTTTCCCAGCACCACTTATTGAAGAGGCTGTCCTTTCTCCACTGTACATTCCTGCCTCCTTTATCAAAGATAAGGTGACCATATGTGTGTGGGTTGATCTCTGGGCTTTCTATCCTGTTCCATTGATCTATATTTCTGTTTTAGTGCCAGTACCATACTGTCTTTATTACTTTGTAGTATAGTCTGAAGTCAGGAAGCCTGATTCCTCCAGCTGCGTTTTTCGTTCTCAAGATTGCTTTGGCTATTCGGGGTCTTTTGTGTTTCCATACAAATTGTGAAATTTTTTGTTCTAGTTCTGTGAAAAATGCCAGTGGTAGTTTGATAGGGATTGCATTGAATCTGTAGATTGCTTTGGGTAGTAGAGTCATTTTCACAATGTTGATTCTTCCAATCCAAGAACATGGTATATCTCTCCATCTATTTGTATCATCTTTAATTTCTTTCATCAGTGTCTTATAATTTTCTGCATACAGGTCTTTTGCCTCCTTAGGTAGGTTTATTTCTAGATATTTTATTCTTTTTGTTGCAATGGTAAATGGGAGTGTTTTCTTGATTTCACTTTCAGATTTTTCATCCTTAGTGTATAGGAATGCCAGAGATTTCTGTGCATTAATTTTGTATCCTGCTACTTTACCAAATTCATTGATTAGCTCTAGTAGTTTTCTGGTAGCATCTTTAGGATTCTCTATGTATAGTATCATGTCATCTGCAAATAGTGACAGCTTTACTTCTTCTTTTCCGATTTGGATTCCTTTTATTTCCTTTTCTTCTCTGATTGCTGTGGCTAAAACTTCCAAAACTGTGTTGAATAAGAGTGGTGAGAGTGGGCAACCTTGTCTTGTTCCTGATCTTAGTGGAAATGCTTTCAGTTTTTCACCATTGAGGACGATGTTGGCTGTGGGTTTGTCATATATGGCCTTTATTATGTTGAGGAAATTTTCCCTCTATGCCTACTTTCTGCAGGGTTTTTATCATAAATCGGTGTTGAATTTTGTCAAAAGCTTTCTCTGCATCTATTGAGATGATCATATGGTTTTTCTCCTTCAATTTGTTAATATGGTGTATCACGTTGATTGATTTGCATATATTGAAGAATGCTTGCATTCCTGGAATAAACCCCACTTGATCATGGTGTATGATCCTTTTAATGTGCTGTTGGATTCTGTTTGCTAGTATTTTGTTGAGGATTTTTGCATCTATGTTCATCAGTGATATTGGCCTGTAGTTTTCTTTCTTTGTGACATCCTTGTCTGGCTTTGGTATCAGGATGATGGTGGCCTCATAGAATGAGTTGGGGAGTGTTCCTCCCTCTGCTATATTTTGAAAGAGTTTGAGAAGGATAGGTGATACCTCTTCTCTAAATGTTTGATAGAATTCGCCTGTGAAGCCATCTGGTCTGGGCTTTTGCTTGTTGGAAGATTTTTAATCACAGTTTCAATTTCAGTGCTTGTGATTGGTCTGTTCATACTTTCTATTTCTTCCTGCTTCAGTCTTGGCAGGTTGTGCATTTCTAAGAATTTGTCCATTTCTTCCAGGTTGTCCATTTTATTGGCATAGAGTTGCTTGTAGTAATCTCTCATGATCTTTTGTATTTCTGCAGTGTCAGTTGTTACTTCTCCTTTTTCATTTCTAATTCTATTGATTTGAGTCTTCTCCCTTTTTTTCTTGATGAGTCTGGCTAATGGTTTATCAATTTTGTTTATCCTTTCAAAGAACCAGCTTTTAGTTTTATTGATCTTTGCTATCGTTTCCTTCATTTCTTTTTCATTTATTTCTGATCTGATTTTTATGATTTCTTTCCTTCTGCTAACTTTGGGGGTTTTTTGTTCTTCTTTCTCTAATTGCTTGAGGTGCAAGGTTAAGTTGTTTATTCGAGATGTTTCCTGTTTCTTAAGGTAGGATTGTATTGCTATAAACTTCCCTCTTAGAACTGCTTTTGCTGCATCCCATAGATTTTGAGTTGTCGTGTCTCCATTGTCATTTGTATCTAGGTATTTTTTGATTTCCTCTTTGATTTCTTCAGTGATCACTTCGTTATTAAGTAGTGTATTGTTTAGCCTCCATGTGTTTGTATTTTTTACAGATCTTTTCCTGTAATTGATATCTAGTCTCATAGCATTGTGGTCGGAGAAGATACTTGATACAATTTCAATTTTCTTAAATTTACCAAGGCTTGATTTGTGACCCAAGATATGATCGATCCTGGAGAATGTTCCATGAGCACTTGAGAAAAATGTGTATTCTGTTGTTTTTGGATGGAATGTCCTATAAATATCAATTAAGTCCATCTTGTTTAATGTATCATTTAAAGCTTGTGTTTCCTTATTTATTTTCATTTTGGATGATCTGTCCATTGGTGAAAGTGGGGTGTTAAAGTCCCCTACTATGAATGTGTTACTGTCGATTTCCCCTTTTATGGCTGTTAGTATTTGCCTTATGTATTGAGGTGCTCCTATGTTGGGTGCATAAATATTTACAATTGTTATATCTTCTTCTTGGATCGATCCCTTGATCATTATGTAGTGTCCTTCTTTGCCTCTTCTAATAGTCTTTATTTTAAAGTCTATTTTGTCTGATATGAGAATTGCTACTCCAGCTTTCTTTTGGTTTCCATGTGCATGAAATACCTTTTTCCATCCCCTTACTTTCAGTCTGTATGTGTCTCTAGGTCTGAAGTGGGTCTCTTGTAGACAGCAAATATATGCGTCTTGTTTTTGTATCCATTCAGCCAAGCTGTGTCTTTTGGTGGGAGCATTTAGTCCATTTACATTTAAGGTAATTATCGATGTGTATGTTCCCATTCCCATTTTCTTAATTGTTTTGGGTTCGTTATTGTAGGTCTTTTCCTTCTTTTGTGTTTCTTGCCTAGAGAAATTTCCTTTAGCAGTTGTTGTAGAGCTGGTTTGGTGGTGCTGAACTCTCTCAGCTTTTGCTTGTCTGTAAAGGTTTTCATTTCTCCATCAAATCTGAATGAGATCCTTGCTGGGTAGAGTAATCTTGGTTGCAGGTTTTTCTCCTTCAACACTTTCAATATGTCCTGCCACTCCCTTCTGGCTTGCAGAGTTTCTGCTGAAAGATCAGCTGTTAACCTTATGGGGATTCTCTTGTGTGTTATTTTTCCCTTGCTGCTTTTAATATGTTTTCTTTGTATTTAATTTTTGACAGTTTGACTAATATGTGTCTTGGCGTATTTCTCCTTGGATTTATCCTGTATGGGACTCTCTGTGCTTCCTGGACTTGATTAACTATTTCCTTTCCCATATTAGGGAAGTTTTCAACTATAATCTCTTCAAATATTTTCTCAGTCCCTTTCTTTTTCTCTTCTTCTTCTGGAACCCCTATAATTCGAATGTTGGTGCGTTAGTGTTGTCCCAGAGGTCTCTGAGACTGTCTTCAGTTCTTTTCATTCTTTTTTCTTTATTCTGCTCTGCATTAGTTATTTCCACTATTTTATCTTCCAGGTCACTTATCCGTTCTTCTGCCTCAGTTATTCTGCTATTGATCCCATCTAGAGTATTTTTCATTTCATTTATTGTGTTGTTCATCATTGTTTGTTTCATCTTTAGTTCTTCTAGGTCCTTGTTAAATGTTTCTTGCATTTTGTCTATTCTGTTTCCAAGATTTTGGATCATCTTTACTATCATTATTCTGAATTCTTTTTCCGGTAGACTTCCTGTTTCCTCTTCATTTGTTAGGTCTGGTGGGTTTTTATCTTGCTCCTTCATCTGCTGTGTGTTTTTCTGTCTTTTCATTTTGCTTATCTTACTGTGTTTGGGGTCTCCTTTTTGCAGGCTGAAGGTTCGTAGTTCCTGTTGTTTTTAGTGTCTGTCCCCAGTGGCTAAGGTTGGTTCAGTGGGTTGTGTAGGCTTCCTGGTGGAGGGTACTAGTGCCTGTGTTCTGGTGGATGAGGCTGGATCTTGTCTTTCTGGTAGGCAGGTCCACGTCTGGTGGTGTGTTTTGGGGTGTCCGTAGACTTATTATGATTTGGGGCAGCCTCTTTGCTAATGGGTGGGGTTGTTTTCCTGTCTTGCTAGTTGTTTGGCATAGGATGTCCAGCACTGTAGCTTGCTGGTCGTTGAGTGAAGCTGGGTGCTGGCGTTGAGATGGAGATCTCTGGGAGATTTTCGTCGTTTGATATTATGTGGAGCTGGGAGGTCTCTTGTGGACCAGTGTCCTGAAGTTGGCTCTCCCACCTCAGAGGCACAGCACTGAGTCCTGGCTGCAGCACCAAGAGCCTTTCATCCACAGGGCTCCTTAATTTGGGATGATTCGTTGTCTATTCAGGTATTCCACAGATGCAGGGTACATCAAGTTGATTGTGGAGCTTTAATCCGCTGCTTCTGAGGCTGCTGGGAGAGATTTCCCTTTCTCTTCTTTGTTCTCACAGCTCCCAGGGGCTCAGCTTTGGATTTGGCCCTGCCTGTTCGTGTTGGTCGCCGGAGGGCGTCTGTTCTTTGCTCAGACAGGACCGGGTTAAAGGAGCCGCTGATTCGGAGGCTCTGGCTCACTCAGGCCGGGGGCAGGCGGTAGGGAGGGTCACGGAGTGCGGGGCGGGCCTGCGGCGGCAGAGGCCAACATGATGTCGCTAGCCTGAGGCGCACCGTGCGGTCTCCCGGGGGAGTTGTCCCTGGATCCCGGGACCCTGGCAGTGGCGCGCTGCACAGGCTCCCCGAAAGGGGACCTGTGTTCGCACACAGGCTTCTTGGTGGCGGCAGCAGTGGCCTTAGCGTCTCATGTCTGTCTCTGGGGTCCGCACTTTTAGCCGCGGCTCGCGCCCGTCTCTGGAGCACCTTTAAGCAGCGCTCTTAATCCCCTCTCCTCGCGCACCAGGAAATAAAGAGGGAAGAAAAAGTCTTTTGCCTCTTCGGCAGGTGCAGACTTTTCCCCGGACTCCTTCCCAGCTAGCCGCGGTGCACTAACGCCCTGCAGGCTGTGTTCACGCCGCCAACCCCAGTCCTCTCCCGGCGCTCCGACTGAAGCCGGAGCCTCAGCTCCCAGCCCCGCCCGCCCAGCCGGGTGAGCAGACAAGCCTCTCGGCTGGTGAGTGCCGGTCAGGTCGGCCCTGATCCTCTGTGCTGGAATCTCACCGCTTTGCCCTCCGCACCCCTGTTGCTGTGCTCTCCTCCGCAGCTCCGAAGCTCCCCCACTCCGCCACCCGCAGTCTCCGCCCGCGAAGGGGCTTCCTAGTGTGTGGACACTTTTCCTCCCTCACAGCTCCTTCCCGCTGGTGCAGGACCCGTCCCTATCCTTTTGTCTCTGTTTATTTTTTTGTTTTGCCCTAACCAGGTACGTGGGGGGTTTCTTGCCTTTTGGGAGGTCTGAGGTCTTCTGCCAGCATTCAGTAGGTGCTCTGTAGGAGTTGTTCCACGTGTAGATGTATTTCTGGTGTTATCTGTGGGGAGGAAGGTGATCTCCGCGTCTTACTCTTCCGCCATCTTCCTTTATTATCTTCAACAGGTAATAATCCAATTTCTTTTTTGAAAACAGTGTTTATGCAATGGTTTATCTTATGAGATGATTGGAGAAGAAGGATCAGATACTTCAAAACTGGAAATGTTTTTCTCAGGGTACCCTCGTATACTCGGATTATCATTATTTCCTAATTTAACAAGTCTCACAATTGTTGCTCAAGATATAAAAGAAATTTCAGGACTAGAAACTTGTTTACGGCTTAAAGAACTTTGGATTGCCGAATGCTACATAGAGGTAAGTCTAAACATAACCTTACATGAAGATTATGCTAAGTCCTTTGGCTTTGGAAAAATAATTCATTGAAGTATATGCTTGAGGCATGGATCAAAACAGATAGATTCATACATGATGAATTGCAATTAAACCCTTTGCCCAGTAAAACAAAACAGAACAAAAACAGATAAATGGACAAAATATAAAAATAGATTTATACAAAGGAGAAAATAGAAATAAAGAGCCAAAACATAGACACATTCTACTTTTTAATAATCAAATCAGATCAAATAATACCCAGTACTGCTAGTGAAATTGGTTTACTTTGACCCTATTGGTTGTGTGAAAATTATAACATCTATATTGAAAAGCAATATTGCAAAATGTATATGGTTATGATTATAACCATATAAAAATAGGTATCAAGTTGATTTAAAAAGAATATGAAAATTGAAAATAGTATTTAGGCAGAGGGATTGTATGATTTTTTATATTTTAGTACATTTCGCTGGGTGTTGATTTTGCAATCTATTCTGAAAATGTGATTTTTAAGGAAAATGTACTTAAAATCTACTTTATTGAAGGATTAATAGAAAAACACAAGTTAACACTATTCAGGCTCTTCTTTTTTTTTTAACAGAAAATTGAAGGTATTCAAGAATGTAGAAATTTAGAAAAACTGTACTTATATTTTAATAAAATTTCTAAAATAGAAAATTTAGAGAAATTATCCAGATTGGAGGTTCTTTGGCTGAACCACAATGCAATTAAAAATATTGAGGTAAGATAATTTCAGTGATTTATATTTAAAGTCAACTCCTGTAGAGTTTAACCACAATGTCCAAGAAATATTCATGACTAGTTTAATTAGTTAAGAAGAACTAATGTGTATGTAGCATATTGTAACATATAGAGAACTTCGTATGCATCATTTTCTTTACTCCTCCCACCGTGTCTGGGAGGTAAGGTGTTATTTCTTCTCTGAAGGTTAAAAAAAAAAAAAGGAGGTTTAGAGAAGTTTTGAATATAACTTGCCTAAGATTTTAAACACACTCTGTGTGATGTGTTCTTTTTGCTACTCCTCCTCCTCTTTTCCTCTCTGCTTCCCTCCCTGTTCCCTTCTCCTTCAAAAATTCTTTCCAGTTTCCAGAGAACAAAGTAGACTTCACTGAGGCACCCACTTACTTCTAAGTTTGTAAAGTAAACAGCACCTGGTGCTTGGAACACCTGGAGAACTAACCAGATTGCTCAGATGATTTATAAACATAGATTTTAATGATTTCTTCTAAATTATATATTGTCTAAAATTTTAGGGTTTGCAAACTTTGAAGAATTTAAGTGATCTCAACCTTGCTGGAAATCTAATAAGCAGCATTGGTATGTACAGTTTCATTTGGAATATGAGAGAATGTTACAATAATTTTTTGTCAATATGAAAAGTACAGTCTTGAAAAGCATTTCTAAATCTATAATTACAGGATGTGAAAATACTACCCATTGATCAGTGGTTACTAATTATACAACGTTACTGTTAGTCTCATTTATATGCAAGAAAAGATGGTCATATACAACTCAGAAATATGACAAGATATGAACAGGAGGTAAAATGAGAAATTTAACTTTTTTCTCATCTTGTTTTTTTTTAATTAAAGGTCGATGTCTTGATCCCAATGAACAACTAGAAAGATTAAACCTTTCTGGTAACCAAATATGTTCTTTCAAGGTATGTTTAAGTGGAATAATTTATTTTATTCATCAACCTGGATCATGAACCATCTTTTTGCAGAAAATGGACTAAAGAGTCCCCACTTAAAGAGTAATTTATTTTGGACTACCCAATACTCCCAGAAATTTGAGAGTTACCTGATTAAATTGGCCCTAACGATCTGACACTATTAAAACCAAACAAATAACTATTTACTTGGTCTTAGGATACCACTTTCTCTTAGTTTTTCTCCCATCTTTCTGGCTACACCTCTTTGGTTTTCTGGTTTTTCATCCTCTCCTAGCATCTAAAAAATGGATTGCCCCAAGTTAGTCCAAGATCTTTTCTCATTTCTATCTGCATTCATTCTCTAATCTAATCATCTTATAACTTAAAATACCTTTATCCACTTATTACTCCTAAATTGGTATCTCTACTTTCCCTAACAATTACTCCAAATGATAGACATCTCCTATCCTAACTCAAACTGATTTCCCCTCTACCGAACCTTTGTCTCCTGCAGCCTTCTCCATTTCTCTAAATGTCATCTCAATTCTTCTAATAACTTAAGCCAAAATCCTTGAGTCATTTTTGACTCCTCTTATTCATTCATACCCCATAACCAGTCCATCAGCAAATTCTGTTGGCTCTACCTTCAGAATATATCCAAAGTCTGACCATTTTTTACCACCTGCATCACTATCAACCTGGTTGAAGACACCATCATCTCTTTCCTGCATTATTGGAAAAAAAAAAAGCCTCCTAACAGTTCTCCCTGTGTTTACCCTTTCACTGCACTCAGTCTGTTCTCCACATAGAAGCCCACTCCTTTAAAAATATGTCAGATCAAATCATTTCTGCTCAAAACCCTCCCCTGGCTTCTCATCTCTTTCAAAGTAAGAGTCAGTTCTTACAATGGCCCACCAGACTCTATATAATCTAGTCTCCCCACTGTCTCCCTGACCACAGCTTCTACCACTCTCCCCTTTGTTTTCATCATTCTAGCCACTCTGGTCTCCTCACTGTTCCTTACATATATCGAGGACACATTCACCTTAGGGCCTTTGCACTTGCTGGAGTATTCTTACCCCGTATATCTTCGTGACTCATCTCATTTCTTTCTGGATGTTATTCAAATGTTATGTTCTTGGTGACACCTTTCCTGCCTAATTAAGTAAAATAGCAATGACCCCTACTACCCTCCTCAAGTGGAAGCATTCCATTACTTTTCCCCTGTTTTATTTTTCCTATTGGCACTTACCCACAACCCTTACTAGAATACAAGCTCCATGAGTACAGGAATTTGGCTTGTTTTGTTCACTTCTATATCTACAATACTTAAAGCAGTACTTGACTTGTAATGAATCTCAATAACCATTTGTCAAGCACATAAATGAGAGAGAAAAAACAAATAAGAAGACAATGTTTATGGTATATAATGTGGGTGAAAGCATATGGCATTCATAATTCTGACAGTGTCAGACTGAAGGTACATTTTCAAACACTTCCTCTAGACAATAGGTGAGCAAATTAGCTATAGAAATAATTTTGAATTGATCAATATTAAAGTAGGCATTCTTTTACTCAGAGAAGAATATAAGACACCAAAAATCTATAGAATGAGGCAGAATGTTATAAACACCTTAAAAAGAAATTTCAATAAAATTTAATTTTATTAGTCAAATTCAAGAGGAAATATCTGATGTGAACATTGAAGGGTTGACAGAATTTCAACAGGCATTGTAGGGAGGATTTTCTACAACGCAGTGGGAAGTAGGCATTCCAAGATGAGAAGAACAATATGCAAAAAGGTGTGGAGGTAAGAAATCAGTGTTATTTGAGTAACATCAGCAGCAGAGATCAGAGGGAGCTGTGAAAGGTAAATTCAGAATGCTGTAGCAGGTAATGTTTAAGGTAACAAATGAGACATAAGCAGGAGTTACCTAGGGAAATAGCATTCCAAGCAAAGGTGTGAAGGACCTAAGTGGTGGAAAGAGTGTGGCAAATATAGAAAACTAGAAATCCTCTGTGCCTGGAACGGAATGAGGGAGAGAATCATGAGTTGAGGCTGAAGAAGATAAGTGCAGAAGGCTGGGAGGATAAGGTATCACCCTGCCAAGAAGCCATATGGAAGTTTATCTCACCCTGGCCAGCCACGGCAGCCTTGTGGTAAAGAGCAGAGGCTGCACAGGCAGAAAGATCTGTCACTTCTAGCCCTGCCACAGACTAAGGGCAGCATAATACAATGGTAACATGAAGTTGAAGTGAAATAATAAAATAAAGCTCCTAGAACAATGACTAAACACAGTAAGCACTCAATAGATATGCCATTTTATTATTATTACTATCACTTTAATGACGTTAACCTATTTCAATCTCCTCATCAAAAGGATGGGGATAAAAATAGGATTATTGTGAAGGTTCATTGTATGGCATAAAATTAAAAAGGCTCTCTATAATAATTATGGCTTCTCATAAAAACATTGAACATGACTCACAGCAACCTTTATTATTCAAATATTAGGAATATTCCTGAAATATTATTATTCTGAATTTTTATGTCTACCCTTTCCAGTCACCCTAAAAAGATACTATCCTGGTGAAAGTGAGATGTGCTTTCATAGACTCCAGCGTCATCTAACTTCTGAGTGTATGTGGAGGATTCCTGCATAAGACTTCAAAGTTCACACCCGCCATAGCCCAGACTGATGGTCAAATGCAACACAGCCACCCAGAAATCAAACAGTATCTTTACTCTTCAGCATAGTCAATGGTTTACCTTCCTTGCCCTGCAGAATTTGACCAAATAATTCTCTGCACAGCTCTATTCAGAAATCTCCTTTTTAGAGTCACCCTGATTAGTTAGTCCCACTCATGCTATGGGCCTAGCCATAGCCTTAGGTCCAGCCAGTAAGCCAAGTTATCACTTGTCCAGAGAGAGTTTGGACACACATTATCCACCTCACCCTGTCTTACTCTTAATTCTAGCAGCCTGATTTCACTACTTGCTTCCCGATTCCATTTGTATTGATACTTTATCTTCTAAATTAGTGCCTCCTGGTCCTTGCTTTGGATTTCCTTTAATTCTGATTCTGAGTCTCTTAACTAGCAGTGCATTCATTTAAGTCCAACTCTACCATAGTACCTTCCTACCCCAGGCACCACCCTAGTAATACTATTATTGAGAAAGATGTGAGCGTGTCTTAGAGGTTGGTAGAAAGTAATAAGCATTCAATTCAATTCACATTATTTATTTAGTGCCTGCTGTGTTCTAAATGCTGAATGCTGGGAATGCAGTGTTAACAGGACACAAACCCTGTTCTCAAAGAGTTTATCTCAGGAATTGGCAAACTTTTTCTATAAAAGGCCAGAAAGAAAATATTTCAGGTTTTGTGGGCCATATATGGCCTCTGTCACACATTCTTCTTTATTTTTTCCCAACACTTTAAAAATGCAATCACCATTCTTAGCTTGTGGATTGAGGGCCAAAGCACATACAGACCCTTGGCTTATAGACTTGTGGATAATTGACAATAGGGTGTGATAAATTCTATAACAAGGGTAAGCCCCGTGGCTAAGAGAGTTCATAGGAGGAGCATCTACCCCAAGCCTGGGGGATGAAACAAGGCTCTCAAAGAAGAAGATACCTAGGTTGAGTCTTGACAGATTAAAAGGTAAAATTGGGGTGAAGTTCAGTCCATTCAAAGGCAGAAGCGTGAGTGAATGTCTAAATGGTCTGGGACATTCTGAAACTTCAAGTTGTTCAGTATGGCTAAAACATAAAATGTCAGGGTTTAAATAGAAGGGACAAGACTGAAGAGTTAAGCAAGGGCCAGATGCCAAATAAAGGAAGGTATAAACAGTGACTTAAACTTCAAGACAAAAGATGTTAAGGAATCACATTGGTCTGAAAGTGCATCGTCAACCCCTACCCCTCCAGAGGCTGTGAGGAAAATGAGGCCCTCAGGAGAAAGCTAGCTTTCAGTTGCCCTTAATAGGCAGAAAGGGCATTTATAGAAACAAACAACAACAACAACAACAAAAACCTCAAACCCTAAAAATCAGGAGTTCAGTGTTAATTATATTAAAACATAGGTGCCATAGCCTTTGGTGAGAAGAGCAGACCTGGAGGCTGAGGAAAATAGCGAGCTGTGTTCCTGGGTGGTCAGTGTGGGGAGTATGGTGAAGGAGGTAGGAGACCTACATCCTTGTTATTCCTGGGGCACGTGTTAGCAAAGGGGCTGTGCAGAGAGGGAATGGTGTCTTAAGGAATAAATGGGCTTCAGGGTTTCATGTAGAATACATCATTTAGTAAATACTCTTTGTCATTTTACATTTAAAATGTATAGTTATATAGAGTCTGCTGTTTAATTATTGTTGATCCATTTTTCATGTATTTAGCATCTTTTTCAATAGAGAATAACACTTTATGCATCTAAATACCTTTAACATATTAAAGCACATAATTAGAATGCATTACATTAAGTTATGGGTGATCTTAAGAGCTAAAATGCCTCCTTTAGAAATGGAGAGTTGCAATTAATCAATTGACCATTATTGTTGCTGTTGTTTTAGGACCTCACTAACTTAACCAGGCTGCGTCGCTTAAAGGATTTATGTCTCAATGATCCTCAGTATAAAACCAATCCAGTTTGTCTGCTGTGTAATTATTCCACACATGTGTTATATCATTTGCCTTGCCTTCAAAGACTTGACACGTTTGATGTGTCAGCAAAGCAAATCAAGGAACTGGCAGATGTAAGTGCATACCTAATCAGGTGTCTGTGTCTTAAGTTTAATTAACTCCTTCTTTCTGGCTGTGTCAACATGTGGTAGGTAGTATGATCTTGTCAGTGTTGTCACCAATTCTACTTTTGCCCAGTGAACTGGATATTTCACATAGATGCATACAGATAATAACATTAGTACTAGAATCTCAATTTTGATGACAGTATTGGAAGGTAAAATAATAGAAAAACGTTTAAACTTATATAAAACTTGAAGGAAATCTGAAAAATTATCAGTGTTAAGAATAATTAAACTAATGCTATATATACGAAAATTAAGCCTAAATAAAGTAGAAATGAAACAAGTAACCTCCTCTCATTTGGAGTATTATATATCAAAATTAGAAGATACCCATGGTTGATGGTAGTATGCCAGGATTAGGTAGATTTTAATCTAATTAAAGATGGTTTGGGGTTCTCTGTAAGTATAAGTGAATCTTCCCACACTGCCAAAATCTTGAAGATCTCCAAAATCTTGAAAAGGGCTTTTCCTGGGCTGTCACTGATGGTGAATCTCCCAGTAAGGGGACTACTATGCCATGGTATGAAAGGCTTTATAATTTGAGAGTAGAGTTCATAGGAATTTACCATGTTTTTTAATATTCTTCCCACATTATATTTCTGCCTCTCCTTCTAGTCCATTGAGTCCCATTTGTTTATTCAGTTAACCATTCGATAAATAGTTTATGAGTGTCCAGAATGTGCCCACATGAAGCCCTCCCATTCTTTCCTTGTGGCTCATCCATCATCTCAACATAGATAAAGAATGTCTTTATCCATTTCTCTTGTATCTCTTCTCTTGGTAGCTTGAGGATTTATTCTCAAGTTCCACTGTCTCCTCTCATCTTTTCAAAACTGAGATTATCCTCTCTCCCATCCCAATCTAAGAAGTGAGCTGTCTTGTAATATTGAGCAAAAGGCTAGAGTTATTGTCTACTAGCAGATGTCCAGAGTCATTGGAGGGTCAGGGAGGAATGTCTTCTCTAACAAGGTTAAATCAAAAATAATGACAAAACTTTGCAGTGACAACCATATTTTTGAAATTTCCATTATCATCTCTGTAGTTTTTCATCACACACTTTCTGAAAAGGTGAGCAGGATGAATGTGCTTCACTAAATTACTTGGCTGATTAATTTATCTAACAAATATTTAATGCCTATTACATTCGAGGCACAGTTCAAGGCACTAGAAATAGAGTGACCAAAACAGAAAAAAAAACCCTGCTTCCTTGGAGTTTACATTTAGTGAGAGAAGACAGATAGTAAGCAGCTAAATGAGTGAAAAACTAGTATGTCAGATGGTGATAAATGCTATGGAGGAAAATGAAATAAGGGTGAAGGAAACAAGATTGTTGGTAGGGGCAGAGAAAGGGCTGTAGGCTCTTTTCTACAAAACTGTTGGGAAAGGATTTACTAAGGCAACATTTGAGCAGAGACCTGAAGGAAATAAGGGAGCAAGTTTTTCAGGGATCAGCAAGTACAAAGACCTTGAGCAGGAGCATGCCTCATATTTTAAGCACAACAAGGAGGCTAGTATGGCTGGAGCTGAGTAAGCAAAGAGGAAAGAAAGAAGAGATGAATACAGGAGTGGTGGGGGGCAGATCACGTGAGACTGAAGAATGTTGTAAGGACTTTGGCTTTTACTTTGAGTGATATGAGGCCACTGGAAAATTTTGAGAGGAGGAGGAAACAAGATGACTTATGTTTTAAAGGGATCCTTTTGGTTAATGAATTAAGAATAGAGGATTAAAGGAAAAGGTGAAAGCAGAGAGACCAGTTAGATTCCAGAAACTTGGATGAGAGATGCTGATGGTTTGATACAGGACACTGTAGAGGGGGTAGTAAAAAGTAATCAAAAGTAATTGTAGCAGTAGTTAGAAGGTAGAATCCATCTGGATTTGCTGATAGATTGAATTTGAAGTGTAGATGAAAAGGTAGAGAATAATTCCAAGCAACTAACCCAAGCAACTGAAGGAGGGAAGGAGTTGCTATTTGATGAGATGAGGAAGAGTATGGGAGGAGTAAATTTAGAAGGAAGAATCACAGCATAATGTTAAGCATATAAAGTTTGAACAATCTTTTGAATATCCAAGATGGATATATGAGACTGTTATTTAAGAGAGTTGCCTGGATTGGAGATAAAGATATGGGAATTGAAAGCAGAAGGATGATACCAAGCCGAGGACTGGATGAATCACCAAGGGAATGTTGTGGGTGGGGAAGTGTGTCACTTGGGTAGGTAAGTTCTGACTTTACTTGCCACTTGTAGGCAAAAAAAAAAAAAAAAAAATCAAGAAACACCATCTGCCATTTCCTTAGTTACAGTTTTTTCTACTCAATTGCACCTGAGAAACAAGCTCTTCTTGATCAGGAATTTTTATCTGCTAATCATCACCCTAAAACAGCCTTTTCCCCCTTAACTCTTCTATGTTATGAATGCCTGATTTTTTGCAGAAGAATTCAGTTTCAGAATTTCATATTATGTGTGGAGAAGGAATTCTTTTGTCTGTTCATCAAGCCATATATTTGTTTCCATTCTATCTGTTATGCCAAATAATTCTGTTGGGATCTTGACTATCCACTTTCTACTAAATAAATCACACAACAGTGTACAAGCCTTCCAACTTAATTGAGGTACAGATTTGCCGATAATGCCTTCATTATTTCAGGTAAACAGTTAAAACTAGGTCACATTATAACATGCACCTGATTTGTTTATTTTCTTAGCTAGTTCTTTTGACTAATATAACTCTTGAGCACCATTTACCTGGTATATTTCTTAATGGTGGATTTAATCAATTTATCATGATAAACATTAGTAACTGCATGATCCATTGATATTAAGGAATTCAAGATAACTGGATTAGATTGACAATTTAGTAATTTGCTCAATCTAAAACAAGTTCATTTAGAGCATTCTTTTATAGATTTGGGGGAAAAAACCCATGAAATCCTATTTCTTAACCATGCATTTAAAAAATGAATAATGTTACATTTGATTTTATTCTTTTAAATTTATTTTTTCTCTAAATTAATCAAATAGGAATAATATGTTAGCTTCAGTAGTACTGCCACATTAGCTAAATGACACTATTTTGTAAATTGAGTTCTTTCTATAGTCTCTTTATGTTGTCACTGAAAGTAAATATGCCTCACACTTAAAATATTACACACAAAGAACATCTCTGAAATTTTATGTTTTGCTTATTAAATTTAAATAGAGGATTCTGTGTAGCCATTATCATTTCAACTAATATCATTATTAGTAACTGAGCATGTAAAACTTAAAAATAATTATATAGAACATACCACACTCATATAATACCACTAATAATTACCTATAATGTTTTTTGTTTCAGCTAACCTTTTTTCTCACTTTTAGACCACAGCAATGAAAAAAATAATGTATTACAATATGCGTATAAAAACTGTTCAGAGGCATCTTAATGAAGACCTTGAAAAACTGAATGATCGAAAATGTAAATTACAGAAGTTGCCAGAAGAACGAATAAAATTATTCAGCCTTTTGAAAAAAAATGTGAGATTTAATATTGTAAAATTTCAATAGCCTTGTCTTAAGAAAACTGGCAGATAAGATACTATTATCTTTTAAATTTTATATGTATGTATACATTTATAAATATGCATACCTTTTAAAATTAATACTAAGTTTCAAGTAAGTTTGCCCTGAAAATGTTTTGATTCTAGGTACTTAACTAAGCTTCATTCTGTGCTTAGAAATCTGCCATTTAAAAAAGGTATAGGCAGGGCTTCCCTGGTGGCGCAGTGGTAGAGAGTCCGCCTGCCGATTCAGGGGACGCGGGTCGTGCCCCGGTCCGGGAAGATCCCACATGCCGCAGAGCGGCTGGGCCCTTGAGCCATGGCCGCTGAGCCTGCGCGTCAGGAGCCTGTGCTCAGCAACGCGAGAGGCCACAGCAGTGAGAGGCCCGCATACCGCAAAAAAAAAAAAAAAAAGTATAGGCATATTAATTTATAAAGTTTTAAAAATGCTGTGTAATTCAATATGATTCAGTGAGTTATAGAGATCTGTTAGACTTATTTCACTACATTTTTATTAGATACCAGCAGGCTGTGCTCAAAATTCATTTTCTTGTCTAAAATGCTAAAGTACTCTTTACTATTGTATGTTGTATACTATTAAAGTATAGCTTGTTATAAAGTTCCCATAATGTTGTATACTTCAATAGTTTGTGCTTTAGTAGTTATATGTGCTTTTTTAATTTAGAATAAATTGGATTTCCTTTACTAAAAGTAGACTCTGAGAAATGAAGGCTTACGTCAAAACAGAACTTTGTATGTATAAGAACTTATTGTATTAAAAAAAAAGGTATAAGAAAATAATGGTTTATTCAAAAAATGGTGTTACAAAAATAGTCAAACTACTTGGGAATAGGGGACTTGGATCCTTAGTTTATACTTTACTAAAAGTAAATACAGTGGGGAAAATAGAATTAAATGTAAAAATGAAAACATAAAAAAGCAGAAGAGTATATGGATTAATATATTTAACTGATCTCAGCCTGCCAAGTAAGAAAAATACTAGAAATCACAGGGAACAGAATTTAGCTTTGATTGAAAAAAAAAAAGTAAAACGCTTTTGTACTAAAAAGCATCATTAATGAAAATAAACAATAAATGACAGTCTGAAAAATTGTTTTCAACAAACATGAAGGACAAACATAATATCCTTAGTATAAAAGTACTCATAAGTAAAACAAGACAAAAAGGGACTTCCCTGGTGGCACAGTGGTTAAGAATCCGCCTGCCAATGCAGGGGACACGGGTTCAATCCCTGGTCTGGGAAAATCCCACATGCCACGGAGCAACTAAGCCCATGAAGCCCACGTGCTTAGAGCCTGTGCTCCGCAACAAGAGAAGCCACTGTAATGAGAAGCCTGTGCACCACAATGAAGAGTAGCCCCCACTCACTGCAACTAGAGAAAGCCCACACGCACCAACGAAGACCCAATGCCGCCAAAGATAAATAAATTAATTAAAAAATTTTAAAGAAGACAAGAAAGTATATATCCAAATAGAAAAATTAAGCAAATTCCATAAACTATCTTTTTACAAAAGAAGAAATAAAAACTAATAAACATGTGAAAGAGGACCTCAATCTGATTATTAATTTCCTAATATGAAATAAGACAACAAGCAACCATTTTCACCTATAAATTTGTCATAGCCTGCCTGGTGAAGATGGGTGTGACACTATTACACCACTGATGAGAGTGTAATTGGGTCATATATATTACTAACAGCCTAAAAATGCTCATAGCCTTTGACCCAGTAAATCTACTTCTAGCACTCCATTTAAAGATTTGGATAAATATTTATATGAGAATATTCATCACTGTACTATTAATAACAACAAAAAATTGGAAACTACCTAAATGTTTAAAAAGAGAGGCAGAATTACTCATTCTTAAGATTGAATGGTATGTAGCGATTAAAAATCAATTTTTAAAAATATATTTAGTACTCTTTATGAAATGAACAGGTTTAAATTCATATTATAATCAGAAAGGTATTCTTAAAACATTAACGTAATTTATTTATTTGAATAAAAAACGACAGGAAAACCAGTATATGGAAATCATTTTATATCTGCCATTTTCATGTGCAAATGGATGTATTAATATGTGAAAAATAATAGTTATAGATTATATAAACTATAGGTATTTTTATAAAATATGCTTACTTCATTTTTTTAACAGCTGTATGTAGCCATTATAGAGAAAGGAGTACAGATACTTAGCAAATTTCTATTTGTATGCACTTCTCTGTGTACAGTACAATTTATCTTGAAATCCATTCTACGATGCTGGGGTTAGGGTAAGGCAAATGAGGCACTCACCCTGGGCCCAAAGTTTAAGGAAAGGTCTAAAACCTCCATAATTAAGATAAATCATGTATTTTATTATAATATATATTTTAAAAATATTTATTTAAATTTATTTGGTTGCGCTGGTCTTAGTTGCGGCATGTGGGCTCCTTAGTTGTGGCATGTGAACTCTTAGTTGTGGCATGCATGTGGGATCTAGTTCCCTGACCAGAGACTAAACCCAGGCCCCCTGCATTGGGAGCATGGAGTCTTAACCAATGCACCACCAGGGAAGTCCCTATTATAATATTTCTTAAAAATACAAATGAATGCAAAAAAAGTCCATTACGAACAACAAGAAAAAATCACAAATATCAAAATTTTAAATAAGGACATTGCTGTGCAGAGCCGTATAGGAGACTGAGGCAAAGAGAAAAATGTGCACCCCTATATCCATGCTTGTGTATATTTTTTATGTTGTTTCCCAGAATACCAAAGTAGTTGAAAAATTGAAAAGTAGGAGTGATAAAAGTCACATTATTTCAAGCTTATTCTCTTTCTTCCAAAACCAGCATTTCTTATCATTTTACTTTGGCTTTATTAGAAGCTAACTCATCAATAATATTTTAAAATTTATTTCTTTGCTTTTCTTATTTTCAGTTGAGAGAACTGCCATGTCTGAAGTATTTAATTTCACTTGGTCAAGAGAAATTCGTTGACCAAACTTGTACTAAAGTTATAATCACATGCTTGCCATGTTTTTATGAAGTTTGGCTTATTTATTATCTAGATTGCTACTTTGTTAATTTAAGTTAACTAAATATTTAATAGATTCCACTGAACAATTTTGCTCTCTGGCACATTGATTTCAACAGTTGGAACGGGAACTGACTGAACTCAGAGGATCTGGCAAAGGGCACAATGATAGATCCAGTAACAATAAAGTAACTGAGCTTGAAAAATCAAAAAACTGTGAAACTGTCACAGAAGAACCAAGTCTTCAGCAGAAGATAGTGACCAAACTAAATGCCTTGAATGGAAGGGTAACATTCTGGAACAAAAAACTAGATGAGTACGTTTAATGAATTATCTCGTTGTTCAAATTTGAAACATGAGGGAAAAGAATGTTCTGGGCCACTGGTCGAGCTCAATTCTCTTCTTCAGGAATGGAAAGAATTACAGTATGAAGTAAAACACAACATGTTTTTTCAGTCCAGTTCTTAGTAGAGGTAGGCATCATTGGTTCAAAGTTAGCATATAGTTTTTTAAAGAAGCAATACTTTACTAGGAACACTGGACTTCCCCTGAGTGGCTTCTTGTCACATGACTCTAGTGTCTGCAAATTAAAAACATTAGTTTTTTTAACGTTAGTTGCTACTGGTGCAGAAAGCACATACAAAAGTTGTCTGGAATCATGTAGAAAGAAACTCAGGTTGAGTATCAACTAGAAACATAAAGCAAGAAGACTTATTAAGTGCTGTGAATTTTTTTTTTAATTTACTAAGGCACTAAGTGGATAAGTTAGTTTGCCCTGTAATAATAAATAGTAACAAAATAATAACTAATATTTATTGAGTTCTTACTCTGTGCCAAGCTCTTGGCTAAGAGCTTTTCATATATTTTGCCTATAATCTTCAAAAAGCCTATTCAGGTGTAGGTACTATCAATCTTGTCATTTTCTAAGAAGTTGCAGCAGAAAAATGTTGTGACTTGTCTAAGATCTGAGAATCATAAATGGTGGAGCCAGGAGAGTCTTCTAACCTTCACTTACTCTGAGGTTAACAAAATTTTAGGTGATTTTAATTGCCAAAAACAGAATGTCTTTTACTTGGTTTAACTGTTAGCACCAAGCTTTCTTTATTCATTGATGAAAGCCTTATATTTTAACATCAGCTTAGAAGAAACTATCATGAATTTTAATGTTGTGAATTTTAGATCATTTTAATAGCTTTATTTTTTTCTTAAATAGAATTGAAGGAATTTATCATATTGAAGTAAAACAAAAGAAGAAAAGTCATAGTTTATTAATCCCATTTTTGTTAATTGAGTTGGAGACTGTGGGAAACATCTACTTTGAAGAAGGCACTCGATCTGATGACTGGTAAATCTTTTGATATTTAGTTATAGCTTTAAAACTAATTTTAAGTGCTTAGGATCATCAACCAAAATATCAACTTATAAAAATTTTAAAATGTCCCATTTCAAAACACTTACCATATAGAGTATTCATCCACTGAAAACTGGCAGTTACCTACTTTACCATATATACATTTCTCTGTTTATACTATTGCCATGAGCTAACTTGAAAACATCCTAATAGTATTTCTTTGCTCTTTACTTAATTTTCCTTAGCCCAAGAGCAGAATATAATTTAGAAAAGCTTATGGTCACGAATTAATTTTATGTATGTTTATACGGTTTATTTCTGGACTGAATATAGCCCTGGATTCTGAATACTGGGTGAGAGGCTAGAATAGGGAAGGAGTGGCAAAGCAGGATTGGCAACAGCAAGTTGCAAATACTGGAGGAGGCTGCCTAGTAAATTTCCTGGGGGCCCATGATCAAAGTGAAACCAGTTGTCTAGAGCTAGATAGAGTCAGGGTGCACATAGACTTTATGAGTTAAAATAAGGCAGACGCTTAAAAACCAGGAATTCGGGTGAAAAGCCCATTTGGACAAAAATGGCAAAGCCACCCAAAATGGAAACAGGAAAAAGGGATCCACACTTCAGAATCAAGTCCTACTGGTAGACACAAGGAAGTGGTTGTGTTGCTTCAACTAGAGGGTACAACCCAAAATATGATCCTAAAAAAAGAGAGCCTTGGCACAAAAATATCATAACTTTCATATTTCTGCAGTCACTTTCTCAAAATTGAGAAGCCCGTGAACAAGGAAACATGTAAAGCTATAGCATGGACTTGATATATCACCCCAGAGGATGGTTTTACTCACTGTCACTGTTGAAACAAACACGATTTTTGTGAAGTAAACTACAAAACTTACAATAACCTTTTAGAAAGAAAAATGTGTGACTGTTATCCATTACTTTAAGCCAAGCCCGCTGATTCTATTAGATGTGGCTCTAACTCACCTCTGTGAGTAAAAGCTTCTGAAGGGCCTTGGGGGTACTTTGGTGGAAAAGTCTAAGACGCTCTGCCCAAGGGACAAAGGGATCTTCTAAAATACTTTCTTTTGTATCAGTAGATCCATTTGCCCAACAGTTATCACTGTTGCTTAACCACAATATTTGATTTTTATGTACAAAGATATAAAAGGTATTCATCCCAGTCCCCATGTAAACAAGTAGAGGCCTTGATTTTTCAAGTGTTAAGAATTGAATGGTGTCTCTCTGCAGGATGTATGCATAATTCTTCAGTCTTTTATTTGTATTCACTCAACCTAAACAGAATTGCTTTTTATTATTTGTTTCTTTTTAACTTATCACAAAGTAAGCTCTTTATAAAACAAGTACATTAGTGAAAAAAACTATGTAAAAGCAAAATAACTAAAAAGCCATTTAGGTAACCGTGTCAGCCTGATAGTAATTTAGATAGCTTTGGTGGATTTTAATAAGCATTAATAATTGTTTACTTGGTTTTAATAAAAATAACCTTGATCCATTTTAAGGAGAAAATCAAATACATGTTGGCAGAATTTCAAGGACTGTTTGTTACTTTTAGCATACTACAAGCTTGGCTACCTTAGCTCTGATCGTTTATGTATATTAGGAAATAACTATTAAAGTGCTTTAAATTGCTCTGTGTGGTACATATCTAGTCATTTTATAATTTAAACACTGACTTTTCTTTAATATTTTTAAGGCCAGTATTTAGCATTTAAATAAAAAGTACTGGAGTAGAGCTAGAACTAAAACATAAAGGTTTTCTCTCAGAAAAGCCTATGTTTATAGTAAAAGAGCATTGCAGATTTCTAATTGTATATCGTTAAAAATTTCTTAGTGGGCTTCCCTGGTGGTGCAGTGGTTGAGAGTCCGCCTGCCAATGCAGGGGACGCGGGTTCGTGCCCCGGTCCAGGAAGATCCCACATGCCGCGGAGCAGCTAGGCCCGTGAGCCATGGCCGCTGAGCCTGCGCGTCCGGAGCCTGTGCTCCGCAACGGGAGAGGCCACAACAGTGAGAGGCCCACGTACCGCAAAAAAAAAAAAAAAAAAAAATTTCTTAGCTTCATTTCTTTTTTGAAATTGAAGAGCTTTATTTTTCAGTTTAAAAAAGTCCTGATTTTACAGAGACTTGTCTGTTGAGTAGATTGTTGCCACTACAGCATTTTCATTATAGATCATATTATTTACCTCTGTATTGCCAACTGAGTTATATCTATTGACAACAGACAACATTTATCAACATTTATCATATGGGGACTCCAATGCATCAAAGATGCTGTCCTTGTGCTTGAGAAGCTTTTTTAACCTGGTTATAGATACATGCATGGCATTTACAATTTAAAGAAATAACTTCAAAGTACCACAAAACAATATATAAGTGACTCTGTGAGATCCTTGGGGACAGATAGGATGTGCCTTATAAGTCATTACATCTAGCATAGGGCTGGCTGGATTCATAACTCAATAGATAACTAATTTAAGTCTCTATATCAATATATAGATATTCACTTAGTAGGTTCACTTTTGTCTATAAAATAACTTTCAGTAATTAATCTAACTTTTTATATATAAACATTTCAGGCTGTACTGTTTTAGAGAGCTACAGAAACTCAGACTTCTTGTTTTATACTGTTTTATATTTGTTTTTGATATGGTTTAAGTCAGCAAGTCAGTTAACAGTATTTATTAAATGCTTGTTTAGGATTTTGAAGTGATTTTAATAGATTATATTATGCTTCAGCCATTTAAAACCATGTGCATTCTACATTTGCTAAATGGGTGCATCATTTGTATATTAAGAACGTTTGTAGGCATCTCTCTGTGTAACTGAATATCTTAGTCAATGTGTATATCACCACTGTGGATGCTCACACATTCAGGTCTTACTGAATGAGTGGGGGCACCCAGTGACATGAGGGGCCCTCACTCTCCTAACCTCTGCAGATCTTGTTGCTTTTAGCCATTCCTTCCGTGTAACTTCACCTCTCTCTCTCTCTTTTTTTTTTCTTGTACTTAGACATTTCCTATTTTCTTTTTACACTCTCCCTTGACAGTCTCTTCTACTCCTGCACTTTCAAAAATTATTTAAAGTTACAATCTCTCTCCTTTACCCCAGTCCTGAATTTCTACCTATTAGACATTTCTAGCCGAATGTCCAACTGGCAAGGCAAACTCAACACATTTAAAAGGGAATCAGCTGTAAACTAAAAAATAGACAGTGGGGTTAGAGTCAGAAAGCCTAGGTTCAAACTCTATCTGCATAGTCTTAAAACAGTTATTTAACTCATCTGAATGTCATCTGTAAAATGAGAAAAAAAAAAACTATCACAAAAGGTTACTGTTAGGATTAGACAAGGTGATGTAAAAATATTTAGTTCTTAATCTTTTTGCTTTTGTTTTCCTCTTCCTGCCCACAAACCACCCCTTCCTTCTGACTCCTCCATTCCTGTTTGTAGCACTACCACCCTCTTAGTCATAGAGGCACAACAAACACTGAAGCCATTCTTGACTCCATTCTCTTCCTCCATCTCCATATCCAATCAGCCTAAGACCCACAGGTTCTCTCCATAATGTCTCTTGCATTCGTTCTCTCCCTCTTTGTAACCAAAATCTCCTGCACATGGGCCATCATAACCTTCCTCTTAGACTATTGCTACATATAGCTGGTCCCTGCCTATGCCAAGAGCACTCTGTTAAAAACAAAACAAAAGCCTCAACAGATACACCAGAAATACATCTACGCGTGGAACAACTCCTACAGAACACCTACTGAACGCTGGCAGAAGACCTCAGGCCTCCCAAAAGGCAAGGAACCCCCCACGTACCTGGTTAGGGCAAAAGAAAAAACTAAACAGAGACAAAAGGATAGGGACGGGTCCTGCACCAGCGGGAGAGAGCTGTGAAGGAGGAAAAGTGTCCACACACTAGGAAGCCCCTTCGCGGGTGGAGATTCGGGAGGCGGAGTGGGGGAGCTTGGGAGCCGCGGAGGAGAGCACAGCAACAGGGGTGCGGAGGGCAAAGCGGACAGACTCCAGCGCAGAGGATCGGGGCCGACCGGCACTCACCAGCCGAGAGGCTTGTCTGCTCGCCCGCCGGGGCGGGCAGGACTGGGAGCTGAGGCTCCGGCTTTTGTCGGAGCGCCGGGAGAGGACTGAGGTTGGCGGCGTGAACATAGCCTGCAGGGCGTTGGTGCGCCGCGGCTGGCCGGGAGAGAGTCCGGGGACGGGTCTGGACCTGCCGAAGAGGCAAGAGACTTTTACGTCCCTCTTTGTTTCCTGGTGCACGAGGAGAGGGGATTAAGAACGCTGCTTGAGAGAGCTCCAGGGACGGGCGCGAGCCGCGGCTAAGAGTGTGGAGCCCAGAGACGGACATGGGACGCTAAGGCCGCTGCTGCCGCCGCCAGGAGGCCTGTGTGCGAACACAGGTCACCAGCCACGCGCCCTTCCGGGGAGCCTGTGCAGCCCGCCACTGCCAGGGTCCCGGGATCCAGGGACGGCTCCCCGGGAGAGCGCACGGCGCGCCTCAGGCTGCAACGTCACGCCGGCCTCTGCCGCTGCAGGCCCGCCCCGCACTCCGTGACCCTCCCTACCCCCCGGCCTGGGTGAGCCAGAGCCTCCGAATCAGCGGCTCCTTTAACCTCGTCCTGTCTGAGCAAAGAACAGACGCCCTCCGGCGACCTACACGCACAGGCGGGGCCAAATCCAAAGCTGAGCCCCTGAGAACTGTCAGAACAAAGACGAGAAAGGGAAATCTCTCCCAGCAGCCTCAGAAGCAGCGGATTAAAGCTCCACAATCAACTTGATATACCCTGCATCTGTGGAATACCTGAATAGACAACGAATCATCCCAAATTAAGGAGCCCTGTGGATGAAAGGCTCTTGGTGCTGCAGCCAGGACTCAGTGCTGTGCCTCTGAGGTGGGAGAGCCAACTTCAGGACACTGGTCCACAAGAGGCCTCTCAGCTGCACATAATATCAAACAGCAAAAATCTCCGAGAGATCTCCATCTCAACGCCAGCACCCAGCTTCACTCAACGACCAGCAAGCTACAGTGCTGGACATCCTATGCCAAACAGCTACCAAGACAGGAACACAACCCCACCCATTAGCAGAGAGGCTGCCCAAAATCATAGTAAGTCTACAGACACCCCAAAACACACCACCAGACGTGGACCTGCCCACCAGAAAGACAAGATCCAGCCTCATCCACCAGAACACAGGCACTAGTACCCTCCACCAGGAAGCCTACACATCCCACTGAACCAACCTTAGCCACTGGGGACAGACACAAAAAACAACAGGAACTACGAACCTTCAGCCTGCAAAAAAGGAGACCCCAAACACAGTAAGATAAGCAAAATGAAAAGACAGAAAAACACACCGCAGATGAAGGAGCAAGATAAAAACCCATCAGACCTAACAAATGAAGAGGAAATAGGCAGTCTACCTGAAAAAGAATTCAGAATAATGATAGTAAGGTTGATCCGAAATCTTGGAGATAGAATGGACAATAGAATGGACAAAATGCAAGAATCAGTTAACAAGGACCTAGAAGAACTAAAGATGAAGCAAGCAACGATGAACAACACAATAAATGAAATTAAAAGTACTCTAGATGGGATCAATAGCAGAATAACTGAGGCAGAAGAACGGATAAGTGACCTGGAAGATAAAATAGTGGAAATAACTACTGCAGAGCAGAATAAAGAGAAAAGAATGAAAAGAACTGAGGACAGTCTCAGAGACCTCTAGGACAACATTAAACGCACCAACATTCGAATTATAGGGGTTCCAGAAGAAGAAGAGAAAAAGAAAGGGACTGAGAAAATATTTGAAGAGATTATAGTTGAAAACTTCCCTAATATGGGAAAAGAAATCGTTAATCAAGTCCAGGAAGCACAGAGAGTCCCATACAGGACAAATCCAAGGAGAAATACGCCAAGACACATATTAATCAAATTGTCAAAAATTAAATACAAAGAAAACATATTAAAAGCAGCAAGGGAAAAACAACAAATAACACACAAGGGAATCCCCATAAGGTTAACAGCTGATCTTTCAGCAGAAACTCTGCAAGCCAGAAGGGAGTGGCAGGACATATTGAAAGTGTTGAAGGAGAAAAACCTGCAACCAAGATTACTCTACCCAGCAAGGATCTCATTCAGATTTGATGGAGAAATGAAAACCTTTACAGACAAGCAAAAGCTGAGACAGTTCAGCACCACCAAACCAGCTCTACAACAACTGCTAAAGGAACTTCTCTAGGCAAGAAACACAAAAGAAGGAAAGGACCTACAATAACGAACCCAAAACAATTAAGAAAATGGGAATAGGAACACACATATCGATAATTACCTTAAATGTAAATGGACTAAATGCTCCCACCAAAAGACACAGATTGGCTGAATGGATACAAAAACAAGACCCATATATTTGCTGTCTACAAGAGACCCACTTCAGACCTAGAGACACATACAGACTGAAAGTAAGGGGATGGAAAAAGGTATTTCATGCAAATGGAAACCAAAAGAAAGCTGGAGTAGCAATTCTCATATCAGACAAAATAGACTTTAAAACAAAGACTATTAGAAGAGACAAAGAAGGACACTACATAATGATCAAGGGATCGATCCAAGAGGAAGATATAACAATTGTAAATATTTATGCACCCAACATAGGTGCACCTCAATACATAAGGCAAATACTGACAACCATAAAAGGGGAAATCGACAGTAACACATTCATAGTAGGGGACTTTAACACCCCACTTTCACCAATGGACAGATCATCCAAAATGAAAATAAATAAGGAAACACAAGCTTTAAATGATACATTAAACGAGATGGAGTTAATTGATATTTATAGGACATTCCATCCAAAAACAACAGAATACACATTTTTCTCAAGTGCTCATGGAACATTCTCCAGGATAGATCATATCTTGGGTCACAAATCAAGCCTTGGTAAATTTAAGAAAATTGAAATTGTATCAAGTATCTTTTGTGACCACAACGCCATGAGACTAGATATCAATTACAGGAAAAGATCTGTAAAAAATACAAACACATGGAGGCTAAACAATACACTACTTAATAATGAAGTGATCACTGAAGAAATCAAAGAGGAAATCAAAAAATACCTAGAAACAAATGACAATGGAGACACAACGACCCAAAACCTGTGGGATGCAGAAAAAGCAGTTCTAAGGGGGAAGTTTATAGCAATACAAGCCCACCTTAAGAAGCAGGAAACATCTCGAATAAACAACCTAACCTTGCACCTCAAGCAATTAGAGAAAGAAGAACAAAAAAACCCCAAAGTTAGCAGAAGGAAAGAAATCATAAAAATCAGAACAGAAATAAATGAAAAAGAAATGAAGGAAACAATAGCAAAGATCAATAAAACTAAAAGCTGGTTCTTTGAGAAGATAAACAAAATAGATAAACCACTAGCCAGACTCATTAAGAAAAAAAGGGAGAAGACTCAAATCAATAGAATTAGAAATGAAAAAGGAGAGGTAACAACTGACACTGCAGAAATAAAAGAGATCATGAGAGATTACGACAAGCAACTCTATGCCAATAAAATGGACAATCTGGAAGAAATGGACAAATTCTTAGAAATGCACAACCTGCCAAGACTGAATCAGGAAGAAATAGAAAATATGAACAGACCAATCACAAGCACTGAAATTGAAACTGTGATTAAAAATCTTCCAACAAAGAAAAGCCCAGGACCAGATGGCTTCACAGGCGAATTCTATCAAACATTTAGAGAAGAGCTAACACCTATCCTTCTCAAACTCTTCCAAAATATAGCAGAGGGAGGAACACTCCCAAACTCCTTCTACGAGGCCACCATCACCTTGATACCAAAACCAGACAAGGATGTCACAAAGAAAGAAAACTACAGGCCAATATCACTGATGAACATACATGCAAAAATCCTCAACAAAATACTAGCAAATAGAATCCAACAGCACATTAAAAGGATCATACACCATGATCAAGTGGGGTTTATTCCAGGAATGCAAGGATATTTCAATATACGCAAATCTATCAATGTGATAAACCATATTAACAAACTGAAGGAGAAAAACCATATGATCATCTCAATAGATGCAGAGAAAGCTTTTGACAAAATTCAACACCCATTTATGATAAAAACCCTGCAGAAAGTAGGCATAGAGGGAACTTTCCTCAACATAATAAAGGCCATATATGACAAGCCCACAGCAAACATCATCCTCAATGGTGAAAAACTGAAAGCATTTCCACTAAGATCAGGAACAAGACAAGGTTGCCCACTCTCACCACTCTTATTCAACATAGTTTTGGAAGTTTTAGCCACAGCAATCAGAGAAGAAAAGGAAATAAAAGGAATCCAAATCGGAAAAGAAGAAGTAAAGCTGTCACTGTTTGCAGATGACATGATCCTATACATAGAGAACCCTAAAGATGCTACCAGAAAACTACTAGAGCTAATCAATGAATTTGGTAAAGTGGCAGGATACAAAATTAATGCACAGAAATCTCTGGCATTCCTATATACTAATGATGAAAAATCTGAAAGTGAAATCAAGAAAACACTCCCATTTACCATTGCAACAAAAAGAATAAAATATCTAGGAATAAACCTACCTAAGGAGACAAAAGATCTGTATGCAGAAAATTATAAGACACTGATGAAAGAAATTAAAGATGATACAAATAGATGGAGAGATATACCATGTTCTTGGATTGGAAGAATCAACATTGTGAAAATGACTCTACTACCCAAAGCAATCTATAGATTCAATGCAATCCCTATCAAACTACCACTGGCATTTTTCACAGAACTAGAACAAAAAATTTCGCAATTTGTATGGAAACACAAAAGACCCCGAATAGCCAAAGCAATCTTGAGAACGAAAGAAGGAACTGGAGGAATCAGGCTCCCAGACTTCAGACTATACTACAAAGCTACAGTTATCAAAACAGTATGGTACTGGCACAAAAACAGAAAGATAGATCAATGGAACAGGATAGAAAGCCCAGAGATAAACACACATATGGTCACCTTATCTTTGACAAAGGAGGCAGAAATGTACCGTGGAGAAAGGACAGCCTATTCAATAAGTGGTGCTGGGAAAACTGGACAGCTACATGTAAAAGTATGAAGTTAGATCACTCCCTAACACCATACACAAAAATAAGCTCAAAATGGATTAAAGACCTAAATGTAAGGCCAGAAACTATCAAACTCTTAGAGGAAAACATAGGCAGAACACTCTATGACATAAATCACAGCAAGATTCTTTCTGACCCACCTCCTAGAATAATGGAAATAAAAACAAGAGTAAACAAATGGGACCTAATGAAACTTAAAAGCTTTTGCGCAGCAAAGGAAACCATAAACAAGACCAAAAGACAACCCTCAGAATGGGAGAAAATATTTGCAAATGAAGCAACTGACAAAGGATTGATCTCCAAAATTTATAAGCAGCTCATGCAGCTTAATAACAAAAAAACAAACAACCCAATCCAAAAATGGGCAGAAGACCTAAATAGACATTTCTCCAAAGAAGATATACAGAGTGCCAACAAACACATGAAAGAATGCTCAACATCACTAATCATGAGAGAAATGCAAATCAAAACTACAATGAGATATCATCTCACACCAGTCAGAATGGCTATCATCAAAAAATCTAGAAACAATAAATGCTGGAGAGGATGTGGAGAAAAGGGAACCCTCTTACACTGTTGGTGGGAATGTAAATTGATACAGCCACTGTGGAGAACAGTATGGAGGTTCCTTAAAAAGCTACAAATAGAACTACCATATGACCCAGCAATCCCACTACTGGCCATATACCCTGAGAAAACCATAATTCAAAAAGAGTCATGTACCAAAATGTTCATTGCAGCTCTATTTACAATAGCCCAGAGATGGAAACAACCTAAGTGTCCATCATCGGATGAATGGATAAAGAAGATGTGGCACATATATACAATGGAATATTACTCAGCCATAAAAAGAGACGAAATTGAGCTATTTGTAATGAGGTGGATAGACCTAGAGTCTGTCATACAGAGTGAAGTAAGTCAGAAAGAGAGAGACAAATACCGTATGCTAACACATATATATGGAATTTAAAAAAAAAAATGTCATGAAAAACCTAGGGGTGAAACAGGAATAAAGACACAGACTTACTAGAGAATGGACTTGAGGCTATGGGGAGGGGGAAGTGTAAACGGTGACAAAGCGAGAGAGAGGCATGGACATATATACACTACCAAACGTAAGGTAGATAGCTAGTGGGAAGCAGCCGCATAGCACAGGGAGATCAGCTCGGTGCTTTGTGACCGCCTGGAGGGGTGGGATAGGGAGGGTGGGAGGGAGGGAGACGCAAGCGGGAAGAGATATGGGAATATATGTATATATATAACTGATTCATTTTGTTGTGAAGCTGAAACTAACATACCATTGTAAAGCAATTATACTCCAATAAAGATGTTAAAAAAAAAAAAAAAAAAACACAAAAGCCTCCTGTAGCAACCTGTTATCTTCCAAATTACATTCTAACTCTTCACACTGACATTCAGTGTCCTTCACTGTATAGTCTCCAAACTACCCTAACCCCTTTTCAAACCCTTTCAGAGTCAGCTGAACTGTTCATGCCTCACTGCTCTTGGAATATATCTGGTACACCATCACATAAGTGGTTTTCTTTGTTCTACTTCCTTCACCCAGAATGCCTCGCATCCCAGGCCCTGGCTCTATCATTGCCTGTCAAAACTTACTTTATCTTCAAGGATGACATCAAAAGCCATTCCTTTGTGAGGAATTTTCTTGTCATCTCCATCAGCTATAGTCATTTCTTCTTCTTCTTTTTGAATCTTCATAGCACTGAGTTTTATCTCTCCTATCTTATACTCTATTATAATTTTGCTTGTACTTATCCATTACTTCTTCACTTTATTGGTTTATAAACTCGGTGAAGATAGAGACTGCATCTTTTTAATCTTTGAGTCTTTTCTACTTTGTTCACTTGCTCAGCATTCATCCACTGAGCTTCTACCATAAGTCACATTCTATGCTAGGTGCTAGTGATAAAAGTCAAATAAGATATAGTTCCCTCTCTAATCAAGCCTACAATCTGCTGTAGAAGACTATGGTAATGAAATAGTAATAAGTTCTGGGATGATTGTACACATGGAGAATGTAGGAGAGGGCAGCTATGTGAAGATCAAAGCAGAGTGGCAAGTTACAGAAAGTATTGTGGAAGTGGGGACACTTGAGGGAGATGCTTTGATCTGAGTTTTGAAGGACTGATAGAAGTTAACTATACGAAGAATTAGAGGAAGGACTTTGCAGGCAGAGGAAACAGCATGTGAAAGGGTGTGGAAATAGTATAATATGTTTGGAGAACTCAGTAGTTCCACATGACAAGGGCCTGATCATTAAGGGTCTTGCAGGCTGGGCTGGGTAGTTTCAATTTTGCCCTTAAATCTATCAGACTGAAAGAAAGGTGTAGCAGATTTCAATATTATTTTATACAAAGTCCTACAGAGTCATTATTTCAGGTTCAGACTAAAATGTGTATACATCAGACCAGTAATGACGTGCTCCCCAGTTGCATGTAGCACATATTCAACAATGCTGTAAGAAGTTATCATCCTCCATGACGTACTGATAATATTGTAAGTCTCAGTACTTCTCTATCAGCATAGGTCTGTTCTCCCTCCTCCAGCAGTATTGCAGCCTCTGAATGATGTTTTCTCATCCACGGTGTGGCCAGGTGATTGAATGAATTGCTTTACTTCTGTGACCCCAGGTAGCACAGAGCCCTTGTCCTCTCAGCACCAGGGTTCTGTATCTCCAGGGCTCTAGGAATTCCATATGAGGAAGGGATCAGCTGCTTAATTCCCAAAGAAAAGCTCTATGAAAGGATCATACTACTTGGAGTTTCCTGTGCCATTCCTGGTTCTTGCATTCCTGGGAGACCAGGCTAGAAGCTGGGAACTGTCCATTCATCACTTCCATCTATTCTCGATTACTCTCAAGGGCAATTCTCGATTACCCTTTTGTTACTTTATAACAAAAACCTTATCTACATAAAACGCCTATAGCACTAGTTTCTATCAAAGCACAATAATAATGATAATAATAACAATTAGAGTGCAAGTAATAATGAGTTTCAGTGGTTCCAGGACATGTTGTTTAGGGGTGACTTGGACTAAATTAGGCCCACCCAGGAAATGATCCCCCTATACATGACACTGTAGGTTTCCCACTGCACATGATGATCTGGTTGTTTAGCCGGACCTCTGAACTAGTTAGCAGCATTATGCTGGATTGCAGCACTATTTCTGTCTCCTTTACCAGACTGCGAGCTCCTCTGGGATTAGTTTGGTTTGGGCAGCTCACTTTTCAACTCTTGGGGAAGAGTAACTGGGCAGTTCCTAGCTGCACTGGTTCAGTCTTTGCTAGTGAGAAAGGCGAATGCTCTAAATTAGGAGCTCAGATGTTAGTCTTAGGAAGAGACACCCCATCAGGAAGCTTACCTTTGTGATCTTAGCCCACACCCACGCTCAGGCCCTGGTTGATTATCCCAGTGAGGACCAGTCATCTCATTCAAAGGCAGATGTACCCCATATAGGAGCACTTAACTTCCTTTTCAAACTGATCCATTTTTTTCAAATTTATTTTTTATTTTTACTTCTTTTCATTAAGGTAACATTGGTTTATAACATTATATGTTTCATGTGTACAACATTATACTTCTACTTTTGTATACATTACAGTGTGCTCACCACCAAATATTTAGTTTCATCTGTCACCATACAGTTGACCCCCCCCCCTTAAATTTCAAATTAATCTAAATTCTGTGCTACTTTAAGACAGTGCCAGAATTATTACTGTGAGCGTGGCCAGGCAAGGGCAGCAGAGAGCAAATGAGCATTGTGTACATTTTCCTGAGATCTTCACACAGCAGGCCCCTACTTCTCCTTCAATTTTTAGCTCAAATATCTTCTCTGAACGTCTTACCCAAGACTTGTCTTAAGTAGCCCCTGCCTCTCCAAGCCTCTCTTACCCCAAGCCTCTCTTTCTTCAGAGTACTTACCAGTTTAGATTTTTTTTATGTCTTGTTTATTTTTTTGTCCAACTCCCTTGGAAGATAGGGTCCATGAGAGCAGGGACCCTGCCTCTTTCACTTCTATATCCCTAGCTATGAAGTTATTGCAATAGCCCAACTAAGAGATGATGGTGATTTTAACTAGGAAAATAGCAGCGGTAATGATTAAATAGGGTCATATTCAGGATGTATTTTAGATGTAGAATCAAACAGACTTGCTGAAGACTTGGATATTGGTGAGGAAGAGAGGAGGCAAGGTTTATTCCTGGGATTTTAACCTAAGCTACCAGTTAGGTGATGTTGCCATATACTGAGGTGGAAAACACTCAGGAGGAGCAGGTTTAAAGGCAGGTGTGTTGGGTGAGTTAAATTTGAGAGGCCTATTACATATACAAGTGAACACAGCAAGCAGGTAGTTGGATGTTCAAGAGTAGGTATATCCAGCTAAGTGGGGTAAGGGTAAAGCCTGAAAATAAAATGTTGGAATTTACTAGTATAATAAATATATATGTATATGTATTTATATATATATATATAATATATTTAAAATATGTATTCCCAAAGGACCAGGTGAAATCACCTAGGGATAGAGTTTATGGAAACAAGAGGAGAGCCAAAGACTGATTGCTGGGGCAATCCAACATTTAGAAGTCTGTCAGAGGAAAGAGAAGCAGCAAAGAAAAACATCAAAGAGCAGCCAGTAAGATGAAAGCCAGAAGCATGTAGTTTTACTGAAGCCAAAAAATGAAGTGTTTCAATAAAGGAGGATTGCTCCATATCTTTTAGTCAGAACAAATATATAATAATTAATGAAAGAACTATTATTTTATGTTTCAAAGTTTAGCGCCTCTTTTACTGATTGAATAAGAACCAAATCAGAGCTATACTATATGACCATTTATCTTTAGCAAAAAAAAAAAAAAAATTAGCTATTACTTTTTTCATATGTAACTTTGTGTTCTCAACATTTTAAGGAAAATCTCTTTTCTTTGCATATATTTTGTATTCCCATATAGGTTTAATTCCTGCTATGAATTAATTCTATCACGTTTTTGTACATGGGACTTCAGAACGTATGGTATTAGAGGAGTGAAAGTAAAACGTGTCATCAAGGTTAACAACCGTATTCTGAGACTAAAATTTGAAGAGAAATTCCAAAAGTTTTTGGACAATGAAGATATGCATGATTCGGAGTAAGAAGTTAACTTCCATAAGGAACATTTTTACAACAGTCTGATTTTATTTTGTAAAAGAAAGTCTTTCTGTTTTAAAAGTTTACAATGTTGAAAATATCCTTGTCAGTAAATAGTTCCTTTTCATGCATCTTCCTTGACTAGGATGACCTCATAGTTTATCCACATTGGAGCTCTTTTTGAGACTGAGGAGGAGTGCAAGTTTAATAATGACACTGGAACATCCAGCGTAAATGGGAAATATCCTGGGCAAGGCATATGGTCACTTATCTACAGCTAGGCTTTTCTGAAATCAATTCTAAAACTTTTTTTGTCTTAATTATTCTTAAGGAGCTATCGACAGATGCTGGAATGCCTTTTTTATGTTTTTGATCCTGAAGTTACAGTGAAGAAAAAGCATCTGCTACAAATACTTGAAAAAGGATTCAAAGACAGTGAAACGAGCAAGGTAACATAAAATGTCATTCAGAATAATGCTTTCTTCCTAATGAATAAAACTTTGCCACTGATTAAGCGTGGTTTGATTCTCAATGCTTTCATTCATGTTAGAGCAAACTTACACTGTTTCACAAAAAAGCTTAGTGCTATCATGGAAAGTACAATTCCTCAGTATCCCAGGGGGATTGGTTCCAGGACCTCCCACAAATACCGAAATCCAAGGATGCTCAAGTCCCTTATATGAAATGGCATACTATTGGCATGTAACCTATGCACATCCTTTTGTATACTTTAAATCATCTCTAGATTACTTGTAATACCTAATACAATGTAAATGCTGTGTAAATAGTTGTAAGTACAATGTAAATTCTATGTAAATAGTTGTGGAAGCAGGGCAAATTCAAGTTTTGCTTTTTGGAACTTTCCAGAATTCTTTTTTAAAAATATTTTCAATCTACAGTTGGTTGAATCATGAATTACTTTATCTTCATTATTATCTATTTAATCTTTCTAGGCATCTTATATTTTATATTGTGATCCTTTTGTGGATGATTTTGAAATCCACTTCTTTAATCTGTTTTAAACTCATCGAGGTCTTCTCCATCTTGAAAAAATTCATTCAGTTAACACTGCTGTGCTTTCTATCATCCTATTTTTCTCTTTACTTTTACTGCCACCATTTCTTTATTCTCTACTTCATTTTCCCCACCTTGATACTGATATTGCTTTATCCTTGGTCACTCCTGAGCTCCAAAATATCCAATCAACCTTTCTCGGTCCTCCACCCATTTGACGAGGCAGCTGTAGCACACTGGTATAGAGCAGTGTTTCCTAATCCTTTTCTCATCATGGCACGCATAAAATCAAAGTATTGCTGTATTTGAATCCTGGCTTTCCTACTCACCAGCTGGGTGACTTCACCTCTCTGTGCCTGTTTCATCCATTCTGTAAAGTGAAGATAATAATAGTATCTTCTTAACAGAATGGTTAGGATTTAGTGAGATATGTGCAAAAAGGTTCTTGGATACTTGTTCATAGCATCATTATTCACAATAGCCAAAAAGTAGGAGCAACCCAAATGTCCATTAACTGATGAATGGATAAATAAAATGTGGTATATACATACAAGAGAATATTATTCAGTCATAAGAAGAAATCAAATTCTGATACATGCTACAACATGGATGAACCTTGAAAACATTATGTTAAATAAAAGAAGCCAGACACAAAGGGACAAATACTGTACGATTCCACTTACATAAGATATCTAGAATAGGCAAATTGGTAGAGACAGAAAGTAGAATAGAGGTTACCAGGGGATGGGGAGGATAGAGGGACAGAGAGTTATTGTTTAATGAGTATACAGGTTCAATTTGGGATGACGTTCTGGAAATGGATAGTGGTGATGGTTGTACAACATCGTGAATGTACTTAATGCCAATGAATTGTACACTTTAAAATGGTTAAAATGGTAGCTTTTAACCTTATGTGTTTTTTTTACCACAATAAAAAAAAAATCACAATATAGCTTTCCAACCTCTTGGTGGAGAATAAATTGGAGGGAGTAGAAGCAATGACAGGGCCACTATACGGGGGAGGTCCTACAGCAGCTCAGGCCAGAGATGATGGTAGCTTCAGCAGGGTGGTATAGTGAGAGTGCCCTCACTGTACTTTCTGGAAGAGAAGTAGGAAGGAGGTGAAGAATTGAGGAAGGTGAGTGAAGTGCTCAGGGTCATATCAGAGAACTCTGAACCATCATGGGCACAAAGGGTAGAGGAAGGATGGGGCTATTTCTGTGTGTTTTCTGCCTGCCAGACACTGTGCTAGCACTTTATCCCCTGCATCTCCTAAAGGAGATACAATATCTCTAATCCTTCCAGCAGTGCTCTACACTGCTCTGTCCAATATAGTAGGCACCACCCACATGTGACTACTGAGCATTTGAAATGTGACTGATCAGAATTAAGGTGTGCTAAAAGTTTAAGACATATAATACCAGTTTTTGAAGACTTAGTACAGAAAAAAAGACTATAATTTCTTATATTGATTACATATTAAAATGATAATATTTGCGAAATATTAGATTTAAAATATATTATTAAAATTTACCAAAAACGTTCTTAGACCAGTTTCTGGCACATAGAAAATTTTTTATTAAATTCACCATTATTGCTGAAACATTTGATTATGAGACTGACACGCAGCCTTCTGTGCTAAGGAGGCAGGTTATTGCTAAAACATTTGATACTTTTGATTGCTCTTTCCATTTTGAAACTCTCCTTTAGCATCCATACACTATTGTTATCCTCACATTTTTCTGATTGTCCCATCTTTGTTTCCTTTTCTTTCCCCGTCTTGCCTCTAAACAAGAAAATACCAGAAGGTTAAAGTTTACTATTCTGCCCTTCTTTCTCCACACACCATCAATTACTCTCATTGTTAAGATCTTAGAAATGGGGCAAGATAATTGGCTAGAAAAATCACTGGGTAGCACAAAGCTCAGATAAGCTAAATTTCTATGTTATGTTGTGCACACAATGAGTAAAGATTGATATTTATGTTCTGCATCATTTAAGAGACGGGATCTGATTAAAAAGATATGCTGTGTAAGCAGCTGAGAAGGAGGATTTGGCTTAGTGTGGCAGTGTCTGGTCCAGGCAGAGAGCCATGCACATAGCCTCTATCTAATGGATATTTAGTGATGTTCATGGGAAATCTGAGATTATAATTACTAGAATGTGGAATTTGTGATCAGATGAGCCACATTTTAGTATTTATTTTTCTAAATCTCTTTGAATAACAGGTTTCAATAAGAAAATAGGCAATTCAGCATTTATATAAAAGATATATTTTAGATAATTTGGCTACTAATATTAAGCTAGTAATAATTTCAAAACTCCAAGAAGTGACAAGGAGGAGTAGACCTGAGTCCAAGTCATGACTTTGCCAATTTCTGCTTCAGTCCTTGGATAGATCATATAAACTCTCTTAGGTTTTTTTTTTTTTTTACTGTTAAAAACAGAGATTTTTGTTTGTTTTAGAGCTGCTTTCACAGCAAGTAATATGAATATTTCTGATAAAACACTTTTAAAGAAGTAACTCTAATCACAATGAAAACTAAAATTTCCATGCATTAGCACAATGAGATGTATTTGGAAAATAATGTAGATTATTAGACCAATTATTAGACTTTTATTTATTTAAATAAGAATCTTCAGTGTAATTTCCCACAGAATTTTCTTTTTGGAATTTGCACAGTTGCTAGTGGAGTATCCTTGAAAACGTGCAAAACTATAGCTCCTGCACCACACAGAGTGGTCAGTTTTGACTCTGGCTGGTTTTACAGGAACAAATGTTGTTCTGTATTACTTTTCATAAATCTATTTGCATATAAATTTAAAATATATAAATGGTTTTATAGAATGAAGTTGCACCTGAAGGTTATCTACTTCTTTTCAGTGAGTCTGACCTGCAGTTTCCTTGTACAGACACATAAACATAAAATGATAAACCATCTTACTAAAGTTGAAGTATTGTCAATCTTGTAAAAATACTCATACTTTGTTTTTTCTTTACAGCTGCCTCTCAGAAAAGAAGCTGTTATTCTTGCTAACAGCCTAAGTATATGTGAGTGTCCCAGAATTGAATTTCTACAGCAAAAGTACAAGAATGAGAAGAAAAACTCTCTTGAGCATGAGCTCTTCAGACATGGTAATACAAGTATGCAGTGTTTCTGAACTTTTAAGTTCTAAGTATTCAAATTCATTAATTATTTGCATAATATTTTTGATACTTGGTTTTATCAACCTGGGAGGTTTTCTGAAACCCATTTTATTTAGTGTTTACCAGTGTAGTGATACATGACTTTCTGATTATTATTACTTTAGTCAGGTTGTCAACAAATATTTACTGAGTGATTATTATCAGCAACATCAATAGGATGAGACTCATTCGTTAATCATATTTAATCCATCTTATATGAAATAAACACTTTTCATAATCTGCTTTTGTTCATTAAGTTGTGTCCTAAAAATAAACTTAACATATTTATGTACATGTTATACACAAACACACACACACAATCACCATACAAACCCCAAATTCATAGGAAAGAGAAAAGAGAACTTGGCCTATTTATATGATAATCATTATATAAAGCACTCAGGAAGACAGGCCTTATTTGTCCTTAATTATCAAAATATAAGATGATAAGAAAATCTGGTTATATATCTAAAGTTGGCTAAAGACAAATTGTGAAGTGTGTGGATTGCTTTAAAGTTGCCTTATAGAAGATAAATGTTTGGTATTTTAACTTAGTCACAGTTATTAGTACTTTATTTGCATCTTGAATATATGTAAATAAAAGTACATGAGTCAGTTTGTAGGACACTTCTGGGAGAGGTTCCCAGGTACCCACAGACTGGAGACAAAGACCAGCTCATCATGTCCTCTCTTGCCCCACCCTCTTCCACTTTTCATTCTTCAGTTCCACCAGTATTTATTGAATGCTTACTGGGTATTAGGCACTTGGTTGGTGATAGGGATTTAGTCAATACAGACTAGACAGTTTCTCCGTTATGGTGCTTACAAATAATAATATCCAAATAAATGTAAAATTACAATTATAATAAGAGCTACAAAGATGAAGTATTAATGCATAGTACCAAAGAATGTAAAATAAACAGAATTGATCAGGTCAGGGAGTAAGGGACATCTATTCTTTGGTCTCAACTATTCAACCTTCTAAGGACTGGGTAGTCAGAAATTTGGTTAACTGAATTCTATAAAAGTAATATTCTAGGTTCCAGACTCTAGCTCTGTTAAGATGATGCATGCTGAACTAAATTATGTGTGTTCTGCAGTCTTTCATTCAGTTAATAATAATCAGAAAATTAAGCAGATTACTGAATCTAGAAAGAACTCCTATTTGAAAAAACCACTTGCTTTTTTTCTCATCCTTCTCCATTCTCATTTAAGAAATATCCATTATAGGGACTTCCCTGGCAGTCCAGTTGTTAATACTTCACCTTCCATTGCAGAGGGTGCTGGTTCCATCCCTGGCCGGGGAGCTGAGATCCCACATGCCTTGTGGCCAACAAACCAAAGCATAAAACAGAAGCAATATTGTAACAAATTCAATAAAGACTTTAACAATAGTCCACATCAAAAAAAATCTTTAAAATAAAAAGAAATATCCATGATGTTTTTCTTGATCCTTCTGGAATATTCTTTCTAAAACAATTAGGTTCTCCCAATTTACATTTCATAACTTGTACATAGTTTTAAAAAGTCATCTGAATACTTTATGCATAGTAATTAGAAGTTGTTTCATAGGATTCAGTGACTCCTAGAGATCCTTAGGATTTAGTGAATTTCAAGGTTCCTTAATATCTAAAGGGAAGAGAAATGTGCATCCATTCAGTAGACATGAGTGCCTGTATGAGTGCCTCTTATGATCTAAGCTATGTGCTGATGATACAGAGATGAATTTTTACCCAGTTAACAAGAACAACAAGTTTCTTAAATTAATTCATAAAAATATTGATAAATATTGTCTTCTTTCCTTCTTCCTTCTCTGTAAAGCTTTGCTTGATATAATCACAGGAATTCTCTTTTATAAACATTTTATTTATGCAACAAATATTTATTGAGCTTCTATTTTGGATCAAGCAGTGTGCTGTGTGCTTTACGGTGGCAGACAAGATAGCCAGGATCTCTACCTTTACAAAATATACAGTCAAGTCTGGGGCCAATAAGGAAGATGATATGGGAAAATTATTCAGATGAATTAGTGTTAAAACATTTTGTTTTTTCACACTAGGCATCCTCCTGATTACAAAGGTTTTCCTTGGCCAGAGTGTTCAGGCTCATGATCAGGACTCCATCAGTCAAGCCAACTACCCAATGATTAATTCAGTATTCATTCCTCGAAAATATTTACTAAGTATGTCTGCGATGAAGATAAATCTTTTTTCATCTTTCTGAATACAAAATGTTTTCATTTAATACAGATGCTTACAGTTTAACCTCTACCTAACAAAACTTATTAACTTTTTTATAAAAACCTGTTCCTAGCTACTAATGAACTTCTATATTTCTATTTCCTATTTCAGTGACATTTATATATGTGTGCGTGTAGATATTTTATTTTGTAAAAGTTTGTTTTATGTTTTATATACACAGATATATATATATGTATAATATATTATATGTATTTCAAAAAATAGAACCTACTCAACTTTTAACAACAAAAAAGTAATATATTTGTCAAAAACTATATGGCTAAACATTGAATGGAAAAGTGAAAAAGTATGAAAAGGGAAAGGAGATGAATATAACTAAACCCTACTAGTCTGTGTAGTGAAAGGGTGACTAGTATTTATAGAATTAAGAAATTGTCTACAGTGGTGGGAAGATATAAGAGAAAAAAACCTCAATGACATAATATTTGGAACTTACTGAGTTTGTTGTTTATTAATCTATGTAAGGGTGAAAAATATTAAATATCATTTTGAAGAGTGTTTGTTTTGCTTGTTTTTTATTTTACCCTAGATTCTATCATGGGACAAAGAAACTGTGATTGCAGCATTCGGCAGTACAAGTGGTTTGTCTTTGATCATGACCTTGTTTTGCCTGAATACATCGTAGAATTTGAGTATATTACAGTGGTATGAATTCATTTTTTAAAAATTTTCTTTATTTTTTTGGCTGCGGCGGGTCTTAGTTGCAGCACGCGGAATCATCGTTGAGGCATGCAGGATCTTTCGTTGTGGCACACAGGCTTCTCTCTGTGTGGCACATGGGCTCCGGGCACGAGGGCTCTGTAGCTGTGGTACGTGGGCTTAGTTGCCCCAGGCATGTGGGATCTCCGTTCCCCGACCAGGGATCGAACCCACGTCCCCAGCATTCTATGTTATGGAGACGGCTTCTTTCCTTGAACCGCATTGAACCAACCTCTGCTAGTTTCAAACTTTTCTTCTGCAGTTTCCTCACCTCTCTCAGCCTTCATAGAATTGAAGAGAGTTAGGGCCTTGCTCTGGATTAGGCTTTGGCTTAAGGGAATGTTGTGGCTGGTTTGATCTTCTGTCCAGAGCACTAAATATTTTGCCATATCAGTAATAAGCCTGTTTCACTTTCTTATCATTCATGTGTTCACTGGAATAGTACTTTTAATTTTCTTCAAGAACTTTTCCTTTGCATCCACAGCTTGGCTAACTATTTGGAGCAGGCGGCCTAGCTCTCAGCCTATCTCAGCGTTCAGCATGCCTCCTCACTAGACTTAGTCATTTCTAGCTTTTGATTTAAAATGAGAGGTATGTGACTCGTCCTTTCACGCGAACACTTAGAGGCCATTGTAAGCTTACTAACTGGCCTTATTTATTCATTTATTTATTTTTGCGGTACGCAGGCCTCCGCACTGCTGTGGCCTCTCCCGTTGCGGAGCTCAGGCTCCGGACGCACAGGCTCAGCGGCCATGGCTCACGGGCCCATCCGCTCCACGGCATGTGGGATCTTCAAGGAACGGAGCACGAACCCGTGTCGTCTGCATCGGCAGGCGGACTCTCAAACCACTGCGCCACGTAGGAAGCCCCTAACTGGCCTTATTTTAAGACTGTCTTGTCTCAGGTAATAGAGAAACCCAAAGAGAGGGAGAGAGGGAAATGGCTGGTCAGTGGAGTAGTCAGAACACACACAACATTTATTAAGTTCACCATCTTATATGAGCATGGTTTGTGGCACTCCAAAACAATTACAAGAGTAACATCACAGATCACAGATCACCATAACATATATAATAATAACGAAAAAGTTTGAAATATTATGAGAATTACCAAATGTAACACAGAGACATGAAGTGAGCAAAGGCTGTTGGAAAAATAGCACCGATAGACTTGCTTGATGTCTTCAATTTGTAAAAAATGGCAATAAACCAAAACACAATAAAACAAGGTATGCCTATGTATAAATATAATATGATTATTCTTTAAAGGACTTAATTTTCAAAACAAATCATTATGACACCTAAATATTTTATCATGCAAATATATTACATGAGTAATATATAACTGTAGTCTCACTGGAAAAGATTCAAACTGTATTGAAGAATATAGAATAAACATGAAAATCTGCTTTCACCTCAATCCCACCACCACTCCCTTTCCTGAAGGCATCCACTGTTAATAGCTTTGTGGGTTTGCTTTCAACCTTTTTTTCTGTGCATTTACACATATGACAACATATACCATTTTACGTAGTAGAGTCAAGTTCTGAGTATTCTGTAAATTTTTTGCCTTTAACAATATGTTTTGGACAAATTTCACTTCAGTACACATAGGTCTATACTTCAGTCTTTTGGTGACTTCATACTATTCAGTAATACTCTGATTTATTTGACTGTTCCCCTGTTGATGAAACATAGGTTGTCTCCAATTTTATTACTACTTAAAACAATATTTCAGTGAGTATCATTGCAGATGCATCTTCCATACAAATATGGAAGTTTTTCTGCAGCACATATTTGTAGAAGAATTGGCTAGTCAAAGGATATATGGATATATGTGTTTTAATTTTGATAGATTTTGCCAGTACTCTTTACAGAAGTTGAACCATTTTATAAATTTCCAACAGTGTGTGACAGTGCTTGTTTCTTTACATCTTTACCAACACAGGTGTTATCAATCTTTTTGTTTATATCTTATGGCCAAAGAAAAGATATTTTATCCTTTCATGTGCTTATAGATTATTTACAGTTTTATGAATCACCTGTTATATCCTTTGATCATTTTCTATTGGACTCTATCTTTTTCATATTGATTGGAAAAATCTTTATATGCATTCTAGATGTTAATCCTTTATCTTTTATATATATGCAAATGTTTTCTGTCACTTGTATTTTCATTTTATTTGTAGCAAAAAAAGTATTTGTCATTTTCATTTGTAATTTACAAGTTAATTTTTAAGAGATCAGATCTCTCCATCTTTTACATTATGGATTCTGAATTTTATGTCTCACTTCATAAGGCTTATATAAATATTCTCTTTTATTTTCTTCCAATACTAATATAGGTTGTTCTAAAAATTTTAGCCTTTTTTTTTTTTGGCTGTGTTGGGTCTTAGTTGCAGTACACGGAATCTTCGTTGAGGCACGTGGGATCTTTTGTTGCGGCACACAGGCTCTTCTTTTGTTGCGGTGTGCGGGCTTCTCACTAGTTGTGGCATGTGGGTTTTCTCTTCTCTAGTTGTGGTGTGCAGGTTTTCTCTTCTCTAGTTGTGGCGTGCGGGTTTTCTCTTCTCTAGTTGTGGTGCGCGGGCTCCAGGGAGCATGGGCTCTGTAGTTGTGGCAGGTGGCTCTCTAGTTGAGGTGCCCAGGCTCAGTAGTTGTGGTGCACGGGCTTAGCTGGCCCCACGGCATGTGGGATCTTAGTTCCTCGACCAGGGATCAAACCCACTTCCCCTGCACTGGAAGGCAGATTCTTTACCACTGGACCACCAGGGAAGTACCTAAAACTTTTAGCTTTTTAATTCTATCTAGAAATTGTTTTATTCTGTGTGAGGTTGGGGAGGTCAAATAATTTTATCCTTAAAAATGGACCAAGCATCATCTTTTTTAATCTATTTTGAAATATTAGCTATCATTAAAATTATTTTCATATATAAGTGGTCTATTTATAGATCCTTCTATTTCTGTTCCATTGATCTCTCTGTCTAATCTTGGACACCTACCACATTATTTTGGTTATTACAACCTGATGATATGTTTTGATATGTGATAGGGCAAATTCTCTTCCCCTGTCCCCACTTATGTATATTTTTTTAATTCTTGGCTATTCTTGAACATTTTCCTTTCCAAATAAAATTTAGAAACAGTTTGTTAAGTTCTATTTAAAAGTCCTATTAGGATTTGATTGTGATTGTATTGAATTTAAATTTAATTTGGGGCAAACTGACTACTTTGTAGTATTGGGCCCCTCATCCAGGAACATGATAAGTTATTCCATTTACTCAAGTCCTCTCCAATATTTTCCTTTATATACGTCTTAAACATTTCTTGTTAAGTATAGTTCTGGGCATTTATATTTTATATTGTTATGAAGCGGATTGTATCAGTCAAATATGCTTTCAGCAAAAGACACAGAAATCCAAACAAACAGAAAACAGAATAACTGAAATAACAAGAAGTAGTGAGGCCAAGTCCCTGGCTGTTGTGACTGACTTCAGTGATGTCGGCAAAGACCTCCATCATCCTTCTGCTTTGCCACTTCATGAACTCTTTTAATCGGAATATTCAGTTCTTTCATCACCTCTGGGAAGTTTCTTTCTCTTAATTCCTTGATCATTTCTTCTCTTCCATTCTCTGTTAAGCCCTCTGGAACCTCTGTTTGTTAAACATTGGACATTCTGAACTGATCCTGCATGTATTTTAATTTTTTTTCTCTTGTATTTACATTTCTGTTTTTAAATTCTGTGCTCTGGAAGATGTCCTCAATATTAGCTTCCACTTGCTAATTTGATTTGCTGTCATATCCATTTGCTTTCTCAGAACGTTTATTGAATATTTTCTATTTCACTAATTGTTTTTACTTTGACTTCAAAGCATTTACCCTATTCTTTTCTGTAGCAGCCTATTCTTTTATAGATGCTTTGTTCTCCCAGATTTTAAAAAATTCTCTTATGGGGACTTCCCTGGTGGTCCAGTGAGTAAGACTCCATGCTCCCAACACAGGAGGCCCAGGTTCGATCCCTGGTTGGGGAACTAGATCCCCCATGCCTGCTGCAACTGAGAGTTTGTGTGCCGCAACTAAAAATCCCGCATGCCGCAATGAAGATCCCACATGCTGCAACTAGGACCCGGTGCAGCCAAAATAAATAAATAAATATAAAATGAAAAAGTAAAAAAAAAATTCTCTTACGGACCATTTTGGTTTTTCCTAGACCCATTTCTGTTTGTTCATGTTGTTTTTGCCCATTCATCCACAGTTCTTATGATAATTACTTAGTTGCCTGATAATTACCTAGAGCATCCTCCTGCTATTTTACTTGTTCACTCTGAACGTCAAGTTTCTTGGGATCTGCTCTTTGAAGTGGTTATCTCCTGCGCATATTTTGGCTGCAGGTTACATTTCTGCTCCTATTTGTCTGTCAGTTCAGTCCCTTCTGATTTATATCTCACAATTTTTAGTCTTTCGTTGGTACCCTCTCCACTGTTATAAAATATTTTTAACTTGTCTTTTGCTAGTTTTAGGGAATTTTCAGCAGGAGGACACACCCATTCTTAGCCCACAGTTTTAATCTACTCTCATAGATTTCCTAATGTGATACTCATCATAGATATTACTATATAACAGGAACAAAAGTTAATTCATCTTTCCTACATAGCCTATTTCTTTTTCAAAATGATAAATACAGCAACCAAATTTTCAACATTTTTAATAAATTTTTTAGGTCAAGGCTCACTCTTTATTTTCTGCATTCAACAATGTTATCCTAGAAGAGAGCAAAAAAAATTCAGAAGGATCAGTATTGTCCCAGGATTTGAAATTTGATGATGAAGTTATAAAAATGGATCCCAGGATCAAGCCCAGACCAAAACTTACTCGCTTGGATGATAAAACAATACTTTCCCTTGCCAAGACTAGCATTTACAGTCATATTGTGGTGAGTATTAAAATTTGGGGACATGAACCTTGAATTTGGTCAGAATCTATCGCATGAAATCTAAAGATATTAAACCACCTATCTGATGATGCCAGGCAGCATGCTGTCCATGCCAGGCATGCTTAAAAGTGCCCAGCCCTTTTCTTCTACTGATCAGTGTTGTCCAGTAGTAATATAATATGAACCACATATGTAATTTTGAATTTTCTATTAGCCACATTTTTAAAGATTTTTAAGATTAAAAGGTAAGATTAATTTTAATAATATATTATAGTTAACTCAATATATCCCAAATATTATCATTTCAACATACAGGCAATATGAAGATTCATTAACAGATAGTTTCATGCTAAGTCTCTGAAACCTGGAGCATATTTTACACTCACAGTACATCTCAGTTCACAGTTCAAGTGCTCAATAGCCCCACGTGGCTAGGGGCTATCATAGAGGACAGTGGAGGTCTAGAGGTAGCCTTGTAATTTGCAAGGAATTTCATTCCTGAATAACAAATAAACTCTCTTTAACTGATTAAGATAGTAAGTTTCAAAACAGTTTCCAGGACCAATCAACATAGAATACAGGAGTTTTATCTTTACAAAATTAATCAACAGAATTTGAGTAACTTATTGAAGCAACTTACTTTACACTGAGGAAATTCTATTGAGATATTAAGCCTCCCTCTATATCTTGACTCTCAATCTGTCCATTTCAAATCTGCTACCATTCTGTCCAAACTCCCTTTATCTCCAACCTAGACTACTTCCATAGGGCTACTACACAACTCCAGGAGGCACCATGCACATTGTATTCTGTTAATGTGCTCTTTGGATGCCATTCACTATATAACTTGACTATAACTCAATACAAGGTGTGTGTGTCTGTGTGTTGGGGGCTGGGGAGGTACATGCCTACTAGAGCTATGCAAAAGAGGCCTTGTCCTGCTTCCGCTTTAAGGCCACAACCCATTCTCCATGTTGAAGCGAGAGGAGTCTTTTCAAATAGCAAGTCTGATTTGTCACCCCTCACTACTCCTATTTGAAATGCTCAAATGATTTTCCATTGTTTTAAAAATAAAACCAGAGTCCTTAATATGGCCTATAAGGTTTTGCATGACCTGGTTCCTGGCCTGTCTATCCACACTCTTCTCATATTACCCTCCCTTTAGCAACCTGTGCTCAGCCTCCTTCTTGTTTTTTAATGTACCCTGTTTGCAGCCACACAGAGCCTCTGCACTTGTACTGTACTCCTGCACTGTACTCCTGCATGGAATGTTCTCCGCTGACCCCGTTTCTCCTAGTTAACTCCCACACATATTTTTGATCTATACTTTAGCATTAAATCCTCTTACCTCTAGGTCTAGTTAAGAATCTAAGTAAGATTCCTTTGTCATATGCCTTCCTAAACTATAAATTCCACAAGGGCAGAGATTAGGCTGTTCTTAGTCATTTATATTCCCAGCGTGAGGGCAAAAATATAAGATTGTACAGTGTACATTGAACAAAAGGGCCACACCTAAGGGGCAACTTTCAAATAAGAGTAGTATATTTACTACAACAATTTTTTGATGACTGTTGGTAAAATTTCTTTTACTAACAAAATCAGCCTATTGTAACAATTTTCTAAAAGCTGGAAAATAAAGGCATCTTGAGGTAAGGATGCCTTTTTCTAATTTACTCATAAACACTGAGTGGACTAGCATCAACTCTGCCATTATCTAGCACAATACCTAGCACACATGAGATACTCATTAGTTACTTGTTTTAAAACAGAATGTCTTGAGTGGTTCTTAACAAAGAAAGTGGGTTGTTTACTTGAACCTGCAGAAGTAGTAAACAAATTGATATTAACTGATAAATTGATAAGAATACTTAAGAAGACAAATTATTCTTACATGACGCTATCTTTCTATGCATGCATTGAAAGCTAAGGTACAGATAAAAATTCTGAAATGATTTTTATCTTGAAAGTCAATTACTTTGCTCCATCGTTACATTTCTAAATCCATTGTTTATGATGACAGTTTTTTCTCAAGTGATTGTGTGAAACAGAAAGTAAAAAATATTTTTTAAAATAATAAGTGAGGTCAACAGTTTTCAGTCTGCTTCTAAAAATATTTGAAACACTTTTTTAAGAAAGTTTATGCGATTGCGTTGGTTAAACTGTGTTAGCATCATCCACCAAATCTTCAAGTCTAGGAGACTGTCGTTACCTTAGAGGATTATTATTAGAGAGGAAGGAAAACTTCATAACATGATGGCAATATCACCACCTTTATCATAAGTGTGCAGTATACTTATTACAGGAGCAGTCTTCCAGCTGACAGCATGGAAAAATTGTTTCTGAACTATATTGTCAAGATTTCATATTTGAGTAATGAATTCTTGATAATAAAGCTTCAGTAATGAAAGGTTTAATAAATGAATGCGCTCTGATTGGACTGAGCTTATAGAACATGTATTCCTATAGATTTAAAGGGATTAAATAAAAGTTTTAAAAAAAAACAGCACCAGAAGGTAGGTCTTTTTTATTATCTTTGGTTTGTGATAAGAAACAGAGGAGAGTTAAGACTTCAGAACACCTTGGGCAGCTTGTGACCTCCACCTGACTGTATTAATTTGGTCAACACGCATAACATAAGAATGGAGGGGCTTTTTCATATTAAATTTGCCTATATTGCTTAAAAGCCAGCAAATTTTCTAGGGTTTCCAGTAAGAATACTAGATATTAGAAGAAGGATATTTAGATATCACACCCTTTGTTCTCCCTTCTTTGTGCCGTTACTGTAAGAGAAACTGAGGGGAGGGTACATACCTCTTATTTTCTTTTCAGTTATCCCCACCAGGTCGAGTTTCATGAGGACATCTATAAAAATAAATAAAATATGTAGAAATAAAAAACCCAGAGTAACATAATTTTATATTCTCTTACAGCACAATTAAATACTGAAACTTAGAGTTGTCAGTTATGTCTGGCTTTTGTACTGGTTTACTCATTTAGCATTTACTGAGATTTGCTGTATTTTAGGCAATGAAATAAGTATTGGGGGTTCAATGAATAAGTTATTTTCCCTGCCCCAAGGATATTATTTCAGTGGAGGAGACAGATATGGAAACAAATACAGGAAGTTTGGAGTTGCTGGGAGAGGTCCACAGAAAGAGGTGGGTTTTTTGTGGATTTTTGAAGGATATGAGAGATTTCATTGTTTTTGTCTTCCAAGCAGAGGAAATACTTTATCTGTAAGCACATGGTTTTGAAAGATCCTGGTGTCTTCAGGGAACACTGAGGAATTCAGTGTGACTAGAACATAGGGTGTGTGACAGTGGAAGTATAGGTGTAGGTTGGAATACAAAGAAGATACATGAGGCTGTGGATGGAAGAGTAAGAGGTTATAGCCACATCGGGATGGATTTCAGAAGGCAAATTTATAAGTTTACATTCTTTTGTTTAGGGAATAGGCTCTCTGTTTTTAAAGACCCTACCTTTGATAGCTTGTGTTTAGATTTAACTGTGGTCAGACTGGTGGTATAGAAATCCAGTAGAAACTATTGTAGTAGTCCAAAGGACAAATAATAGTCTGAACTAAGGCACTGTAGTGGTGATGGTATGGAGCGGTTGATTTAAGAAACATTTCTAGAGTCAAATGTATGTAGAAAAGAGGGGAAATGGATGATCAACAATATCTGTTAGATGGTGAAACTCTTAATCAGGATTGAAAATATGGACTGCCAAGCAGATAAGAGAAGATGATGAATTCAATTGTGAACATGTTAAGTGTAAGTTATCTGTAGAATCTGTCATGTGTGACCTGTAAACTAGTCTGCATAAATTGGCCCTTCTTAATTTTAGCAAAATTTTGATAACTATTTGACATTCAATTGTTTCTCCCTGCCAGGAATTTAGTTATGTCCACAGTATAATAGGGTATAAGATGGTGGTGGTAAGTGAAGAGGGTTGGGAGGTAGATACCTGATTTTATCATGATACCCATTTGTTGTGAATAAGGTGGTCAATTATATTGACATTTTCTTGTGCCACTATTTATTTTGTAGACTATGCATAAATCTTCATTTGATACCATTAACAATGTTATAGTTTAAAGAGAAAAATTATGTAGACATCAGGGTTTCCCCTAAATATAAAAATATAGTAACATTCTTTTTTTTTTTTTTTTTTTTTTGTGGTACGCGGGCCTCTCACTGTTGTGGCTTCTCCCGTTGCGGAGCACAGGCTCCGGACGCGCCGGCTCAGCGGCCATGGCTCACGGGCCCAGCTGCTCCACGGCATGTGGGATCTTCCCAGACCGGGGCACAAACCCGTGTCCGCTGCATCGGCAGGCGGACTCTCAACCACTGCGCCACCAGGGAAGCCCATAACATTCATTTTTATACAGCCCAGGATCAAATGGGCAGGGAAAATCTGGGCCAAATTCTGATGTAGAAACTGTCTTAGACACTCTCCCAATTCCTTCTTTGATGTTGTGTCTCCCACTTTAACACCCTCAGCCTTTCTTCCTTAGTCCAGTGCCCTCATATGGTTTCCTGTAATCAGGATGTATCCTTGCCATCCTTTTTCTTGCGAGGCGACCTAGCCAATACCCAAAATCTTTAGGGCCTACACTGTTCACTAGCCTGAGAAATAAGTCTGCCCTAATGAATATCACAACAAAATATTTAGCCATTTTCTAAAAAGAATTTCATGCCGATTATTGATAAACTTAGAGCAAGTGGAAGATCAAATTAATCAAGAACCAGATGCAATGCTGCTATTAGAAACTATACCTTTTAAAATCATATTATAAAATCAGACTATACTTTCAAAATTATATTTTTTTCTCATTGGCTCTCTCTTAATGTTATTTAAATAGCTATAATTAGGATATAATCTGTCTTGTTTTTTATTTACATTTTATTTTACTTCAGAGTCTGAATCTACATGGAAACAGCTTGAGTAAATTGAGAGATCTCTCCAAGTTAACAGGACTTCGAAAACTTAATATCAGCTTTAATGAATTTACTTGTTTAGATGATATATACCACCTGGTAAGAACTGTCTTTTTGAAATTATTTAAGTAAAATAAAATTATTAATTTAATGAATAAATTATTTTTGTAATTTAGACCTCATATATACCATATTAACAGCCCAATTCAGGAACAAAACATACATAAACTATATATATAGTATGTTACTTTCTCTAAAATACGCCTTAGATTTAGATTCTGTTTACAAACCAAATATACACCTGTGGCCATATCTGATTTCTAACTACTTGAAAATAAATGTAAAATTACTCCAGACCTGTTTTTAAAATGGCATTTATAAAGTGTCATTTCCAATTTCTTCTGCTCTTTTTTTCTCACTCTTTTTTTTTCTCCTTATTGTGAGTCTTTATTTCTTCTTCACTTTCTAGTTTACCACTTCACAGCTAATGTTGTCAGGTCTTCCCATCTGTTCATTATCCATATGGTTAGTTCTCTTTCTCTCTGCCTTGTCCTTTCTACCCTCATCACACACATAGATCTTGTTTGATTTGTGTTTGCCTTCTTATAAATCAAGGACAAATACAGTAATACACATGTACACACACGTATGGATCTTATCTGGCTTTTGTTTTCCCTGTTATATGTCATATAACAAAAATAATTACATATGGGTTCCAGAACTCCAACCCAGCATCCCCTGTTTCCATAGGTCCCAAGTCACTGACATACATTTTCAGAATATATCATCATTATCAGGTCTTGCTCATTCTCTATCTCCTTGCAACCATGTCAAGGCCCTTGTACTGCTACTTCTGCAACTGTGGTGAGAGTTGCTGCTTTGCTTATTGGCCTTAGATTTTAGTATTAAACCCTCTTCCTTTTTTCTTTTACTAAGCCAAAGTCCTTTTTTTTAAATTGAGGTAACATTGGTTTATGACATTATATAAGTTTATAAAAGTGTGTACAATATTATATTTCAACTTCTGTATATACTACAGTGCTCTCACCACCAAAAGTTTAGTTTCTATGTATCACCATACAGTTGACCACCTTTACCCATTTTGCCCTCCCTCCACCCTACTTCCCCTCTGGTAATCACTACTGTGTTCCTTTTATCTATATGTTTGTTTTTATTTAGTTTGGTTTGTTCATTTATTTTGGTTTTTTTACTCCACATACAAGTGATATCATACAGTATTTGTCTTTGTCTGACTTATTTCACTTAGCATAATACCCTCCAAGTCCATCCATGTTGTTGAAAATGGCAAGATTTCATCGTTTTTATGTCTGAGTAATATTCCATTGTATATATGTACCACATCTTCTTTATCCATTCATCTGTTGATGGACAATGGGTTGCTTCCATATCTTGGCAATTGTAAATAATGATGCTATGAACATAGGGGTGCATATTTTGAATTAGTGTTTTTTGTACTCTTCAGATAAATAGAAGTAGAAAAGCTGGATCATATGGTGGTTCTATTCTTAATTTTTGAGGAATCTCCATACTGTTTTTCACAGTGGCTGCACCAATTTACATTCTCACCAACAGTGTATGAGGGTTTACTTTTCTCCACATCCTCTTTTTAATTCTTGCCTTTTTGATAATAGCTATTCTAATAGGCATGAGGTGATATCTCGTGGTTTTGATTTGTGTTCCCCTAATAATTAGTGATGAACATCTTTTCATGCACCTGTTGGCCATCTGTATGTCTTCTTTGGAAAAAGCTCCTGTGCCCATTTTTAAAATTGGGTTGTTTGGGGTATTTTTGTTGTTGAGGTGAACGAGTTTTTTAATATATTTTGGATATCAGCCCCTTATCAGATATATGATTTGCAAATATCTTCTCCAATTCAGTAGGTTGTCCTTTCATTTTGTTGATGGTTTCCTTTGCTGTACAGAAGCTTTATAGTTTGGTGTAGTCCCATTTGTTTATTTTTGCTTTTGTTTAGGAGACATATCTAGAAAGACATTGCTAAGACCAACATAAAAGAGCATACTGCCTATATTTCTTCTAGGAATTTTAATGGTGTTGTGAAACTGGACGGCCACATGCAAAATGGATTAAGGACTTAACTGCAAGGCCAAAGTCCTTTTTAATAGAATTCCCTTGGGTTTGGTATGCAACTGAGGAAAGAAGGTAGTTTAATAGAGGTCCCAGGACTATATATAAATTTTGGGCATTTTTGTTTAATTTTCTTCTAATGATTTGCTTGCAGTTCCAAAGGTTATAACAAGCATTATAATTTTGCTTAGGCACAGATTTAAAGACTAAACTCTTAAGTCATGCAAGGTGAGTGAGCTTAGCCAGCTGCCCAGCATGTATTTGCAATGTAGCTTTGTTGTTCTTTAATACAAAGATTTCTTTCATCATCATAGCCTCACAGCCTGCTTATTGGATGACTATTACCACAGTTATTTTACAGGTAAGGGAACTGGACAAATTTTATGCCCAAGTGGTATTTTCAAATTTTAGAACTAGTAAAGGTAGCTAGCTAGATATAGACCCCTCAGACATTAAGAATCCAGTGTATAAACATGTCTCTAAAAATGACTGTAAGGATCTTCGGATGTTCAGAGAGAGGAGATATTGTATGTAAAATAAAACACGGATACTGAAAACTACATATTACAAACAAGTGGTTTAGTAAATTATTATAAGGTGAACATGCTTGTTAACTAGCGTCCAAGTCAAGAAATAAAACTTTGCCACCTACAGCATAAACCCCTTCTATATGCCCCATTCCTTCAAGAAATCATTATCCTGACTGCTAATAGTTATCCTCTCCCTGCTCTTTCCCCCTATAGTTCCATCACCCCAAATGTGTATCCCTAGCACAGAAATTTGGTTTTCCCTTTTTTTTTTTAATGTACTGTATTTTTAAAGTCTCTTTTAAGTTTCCCTTCTATCCCCATCTGCTCCCCACTGTTTATCTGTAGAAATACTTGGACCTTCAAAACCAGAGTTTACCACAGTCCAGATCCTGCCAATTTGCTTACCTATGATACACCCTACATGCCCTCCACCCTCCAGATTTTCTACAAATTGGCAACTGGATCCAGAGATTGGATCAGACTCTGGTTCCATTCCTCTGGCGAGACTACAGGGACACATAATGTCTAGTTGTCTCACTTTTCTGATTCTAGGAGCCATTATTAATGCCTGTATCTTTTAATTCATTGGAGATTACAAAATAGCAACATTCTTATTCTAGAATTTCTTTTTCATTTATTAATTGGAACACTTTTACATAGAGACGTTTCCCCTTATCTATTATTTGGATACCCAGTAGGACTATTCATATAGAAAATGCAGAATAGATGTTTATTTGATTTTATTTACCAACTTTGAAGATAATGAATTAGTTCCTTACGAATTCCCAAAGATAAGCAATACTTTTTTAGTTTTAATATCATTAGGAATGCAAGGACTTAAACATATTTGATGATATTCAATTTACTGCAATTACTATCATGATTGAAGCTCAAATTTTCTCATCCTTAGCCAGTGGAAGCATCATAAGGTTAGCTCCTTTTGCCATGACCCTAGTAGTCTGTGATAGCTTCTTTGCCACCTGGTATGAAAGATGTTCCATACACATTTTATGTATTTTTCTGTTGCAGACATGGGATCAACTATTTCTTCAAGGAGCCCTGGTTTCTTTTAGAGAAGTGGTATTTAAGGGCCACAATCTGGGTTTGTCATTGTTTCTAGGTCTTTCCATTGGACAGAATTTGTTGTGGGGGAGGTGTGTGTGTGTGTGTGTGTGTGTGTGTGTGGTATATGTGCAAGTAAAACTAACCTCATGAATTTATATTGATGCTTCCAATTCGAATTTAAGACTGCAAATCATTTAACTTAACCTTTCTCTGTTACTTACATCTATATCTTTTTTTCCCACACCAATAATCCTGATTCTCAGGGATACAAGGTGATAGAATTAGGATATTTAATAATCACTCATTTGTTTTATCCCCTATTACACACACAAAAGTCTCAGAATGATAGCGCTAATACTCTCATCAACATGTTACTGGAAAGATTTTTTAAAAATTTTGTGTATGTTCTTTTCATTCTTCTCTATTTTAAAAAATAATTAAAATTATCATACTATATCTACTTTGTTAGAGCATGTAGCCCTTACATTCTGTACACTCTCCCTTTTAGTTCATTGGTAATTGTGTATTTAATTCTTATCACCAGTTCTTAGGGTGGTATCAAACATTTTGATTGTCTGAAAAATATTCTATTATAGATTCCTCAGGAAGGGCTTATGGAAACAGTATCCCTTCGGTTACTGAATGTTGATGATAATTTATCTATGTCCTTTATACTTGAAAGGCAGTTTTGTTAGATATAAAATCCTTGGCTCACAATTTCTTTTCTTGGGCATCTTAAATGTTATTTCATTTTCTTCTGGCATAAAGTGTTGCGGTAGAAAAGTCTGATGAGAATGTATAATTTTTTCCCTTGTAAGTCACAGGCTTCATTGTTCCGGGTCAATATTTCGGATTCACAGTATGCTTTTCCAAAATGTAGATTAAAATCATTTTTTCTTTTGTTTTTTTGAACTGGAGGTTTTTAGCAATTTTTCTGTTTCCTTTCTTTGGTTCTCTTCTTTAGGAACTCCCATTATCCATATGTTGAATCTTTACCTATCTTCACTATTTGTCACTTTCTCTTGAGTCCTTTTTATCTCTCCATTTAGATTTTAAATTGATTTGATTTTTTAAATTTTCATCTTTTTCACCTTCTATTTATCTTAAGGCATTATTTGTTGTGTTTACGTCTTTTGTCTTTGACTAGTTTAATCTTCATTTCTGAAATGCTTTTATTATTTTATTTCGAATTCTTTTCTGGGTTCTTTCATCTCATTTCTGAGTTTTTCTAATCCAGATTTATGTTGTTATTTTGTATCTTGTATCATTCTTAAATCTTTTTGCTTTTTCTGAAATAATAGGTTTATGGTTATGATATGTTTCTTGGGCATATATTTCTGGTATACTTTTATTGCCTGCAGCAATATAGCAATATTTCTCTCTCTCTGTCTTACACACACACACACACACACACACACACACACACACACACACACACGCACACAGCTTTATCTGGGATTTGACCTTAATACTTTTTTGCTGCTCATTTTCCAGTGAAATTAGTTCTTAACTTTTAAAACAAAAGTGGGGTTTGGGAAAGCTTTTCTAATTTCACAGATCTCCCTCTTCTGCTGTTTATATGTACTGTTTAAAAACTGTAGCACTTACTTTCTGAAATTTCCTGGCTCTATTCCCTTCTTCCACTTCAGTTTGAACTTTCTCTTTTATTTGCCTTTTTTGTCCTTATCCTGTTTAATTTTTATTTAGCCCAGCAGTTTCTTCTCCAAGAAAGATTCAGTTCTGTAAGGGGGCCCGGGTGGGGCAGTTTGAAGATTCGTAGGGGCTAGACTGCTCCATCCCCTTCAGACCTTTTTACTGTAGGTCCCATGCACTCACCTGGTATCAAAGAGGGCAAAACTCCTCCCACTTTCAACTGCTGTATTCAGTTGGCCCTCATACCTTCCACTGAATATTGGTTGGCTATTTTGGGGCTCTCTTATTCTCAGGTCCCTCAGAGGCTGCCCTGATGCTTCCTTCTTCCTCTCACATAGACCTGGACACCATGTAGGTCTTGTGGTTGGTGGTGGTTTATCCCCACCAACTTCTTTGAGACTTATGGGGCTACCTTGTTATGTAGCTTTGTTATAAATGTTGTCCATAGAATTTTGGTTTTATTTTTAACCCTCTTTTTATGTGGGGATTCAGAGAGATTGAACACCTATGCTGCATAGGCTCTATATTCTACAGTAATCTACTTTGTATGTGTGTTTAATATTAATTATATTTATCTCAGCATCATAAAAGGCTATGATCTAATTTAATCACTCACCTATTATTCCTATTGTCTTCTAAGTTTTTTAATTTGCCTCTCATTTTTACTATCATTTTCCTTAAGTGTGTCTCTAACATGGAGAGTTTCCATACCCATCTTGCATGCTAGGCATTAGTTATACTAGGTTGCAGAAAGCAAACATATTGTTACTATGTGTTCATCACCCTGGCCTTGCCTTGTGAGTCAAAATACCCAATCTGTGACTGTTTATATAATGAAAGACCTGGGCTTCATAAATGGTGGAAATACACTATATAGTTTTTAAAAATCTAAATAAGATATCCACATAAGGTAAATTGAAAGGGCATAAGCTGTATGCCTGTCATTCACTCACCTGAACTATCAGAAAAGGAGAGTATCCAAGCAAAATGAATAGGAACAGATTTATTTTTCTCTGAAAATAGTTACACCATAGTCAGAATTGGCCAAGGAAAGACAAATATGTATGGCTATCTGCAACTTTCATAGATTATGGGCCTAATTTTTTATGGAAATAGTACTTCTGTCTTATCTTTTCCAATGAGAAATTTATTGTTAAAGTGTTTCTAATGCCTTGAGACAGCTAATCTACATTTAGAGATTGAACTATTACCCCTAAAATATTTTAAAGAGGTCTTGTGGGTTTTAATTTTTGTAAGTTGGGCTACATTGTACTGTAACTTACAAAAGATTTAAACTGAAGCACAAGGAATGTTAAAACACAAAACTCTGCTACAAAACTGAAAATATTATTCCTTGAATATTTATGGAGTGTATGGAGTCTGTTTTATATTCTGGGAATATAAAAAAGTGAAGATCGCACCCCTATTTTCAAGGAAAGAAGGCAGTTATCTTTATATGATGAATGATTCACAAATGCTAGTCTGCATGCAAGTGCCGGAATTTGGGACAAGTTTTTAACCACTTTTTGATGAAAAATAGGAGAAGATGGGCCATATAGTAAATTTTTATAAATCTAAATTAATTTAATTTAAAATACTGTTCTAAGATTATATCCTTAATACTTTTTTACTGCCAAATATCCTTTTGTTCAAGAAATTATAATCATAGTAAATTATAGGATTTATTTTTACTATGCTTACTTATGGAGATTAAAAAGTCAGTAACACTATTTGATTTCCAGAAATTTTTTAGATTTTAATGATCTGAACACTCAACTCTTGAAACCTGAGTCACTATAATAGACGCTATTCCAACAATATGAACTATGCGTTATATAAGCAGTGACTAATTCTATGGTGAATTCAAACAATTGTTTGTTTTAAACTGTAAAGAAATCAAGTTTATTTTTAATTTATAGTAATATTATTTTTATTTTAAAAAATATGTTGCAAAATATTTTCTTCAAGTACTCTTTATCTCTTTCTTGTTCTGGGTCTGAGTTCGTATATACTTTAAAAGAAAATTTTGTTTGCAACAAATAGAAGTAACAAATTAAAGTCTTAAAGACTTCTTACAAATATGTAAAATAAAGATCTGAATATATAAATGGCCAAAGATGAGAAACACAACAAACAAACAAACAAAATTTTTAAATGTCTAATATAAACACATGGAAAAGATGTGCAACTTCACTGATAATAATATAAATTAAAATAAGGCGGGTGGGTTGGTGGGTATTTAAGGAAACGAGCATTCTCAAATTCCATTGCTGGAAGAAAAAACTGGTACAAACTTCCTTAAAACTATTTGGCAACATTTATCAAGAGTCTTAACAATACAGAAATCCATAAAACCAGTAATCTTATTCCTAAAAACCTTTTCTGAAAGTATATTGGCGTCTCGGTTAAAGTATTATGACCACGGACATTTGTTGCAGTGTTGACAACAATTAGAAGCCACATAATTGTCCATAATGAAATGTTTAAAACAATACTAATAATTCACATATTAGAATACTATGCAATCATGAAAAATCATTTTTAAAAATAAATTTATTTATTTAGTTTTGGTGGCATTGGGCCTTGGTTGCTGTGCGCAGGCTTTCTCTAGTTGCGGCGAGCAGGGCCTACTCTTCATTGCAGTGCGTGGGCTTCTCACTGCAGTGGCCTCTCTTGTCATGGAGCATGGGCTCTAGGTGCATGGGCTTCTGTAGTTGTGGCATGTGGGCTCAGTAGTTGTGGCTCGTGGGCTCTAGACTGAAGCCTCAGTAGTTGTGACACATGGGCTTAGTTGCTCCACGGCATGTGGGATCTTCCCAGATCAGGGGTAGAACCCATGTCCCCCACATTGGCAGGCGGACTCTAAACCACTGTGTCACCAGGGAAGCCCCATGAAAAATCATTTTGAAGAATACTTAATGGTGTGTGAATATGTTAGAAGGGTACAAAATTCTATATAACAGAATAATATGTTTTATATAAGAAAAAATATAGGGCTTCCCTGGTGGCGCAGTGGTTGAGAGTCTGCCTGCCGATGCAGGGGACACGGGTTCATGCCCCGGTCCGGGAGGATCCCACATGCCGCGGAGTGGCTGGGCCCGTGAGCCATGGCCGCTGAGCCTGCACGTCTGGAGCCTGTGCTCCGCAATGGGAGAGGCCACAGCAGTGAGAGGCCGGCGTACCGCAAAAAAAAAAAAAAAAAAAAAATCATGTACTTCTAAAAAAGGAAATTATAGAATGGAATAGATTTAGTTTCTGCCTCTGAAGACGAAACTTTTTTAACCAGGCCATGAGTTCAATTGTATAAACTAGAAGCCTAGATATAAGAAATGTAATTCTTTGTTTGTTGGAGACAATTATCTTGCCAGTTTCTCTTTTCCTTCTCCTCCATGAAAACAAACATTGCCACTCTATGTTAAAAGGCTGAAGTGAGAATTAAGAGAAAATGACTAGGAAAATATGTACATTGATACCATTGCTGCAGTATAACTAGTGTTTGGGTTTTCTGTGAGGATTACCAAAAAAGCACGTAAAATACTTAGAGAATCAGAGAGAAAAGAACTGTGTAAATACAAACCGTGATCCTTCTAGCATCACTTCTATTTGTATGTGTTGCAGGATAACCTTGAATATTTGGATGCAAGTCATAACCATGTGATAACTCTTGAGGGATTTAGAGGTCTGATGAAACTTAAGCACTTAGACTTGAGCTGGAATCAACTGAAAAAATCTGGCGATGAAATAAATATGTTATGCAAACACACCACAAGCCTTCTCACTCTGGATATTCGACATAATCCATGGCAAAAGGTATGAAACAGAAATGTTTATAAAAAAGCAAACAATCATTTTTATTTCAAAGCTGTTTTCTCACTACTATTCAAGAATAGCCAGAAATAGGCAAACTATCTTTGTCTCGCTAGAATTCCCTTAAGTATTTCATAAGTTGAATTTAGTGTAGTGATCAAGTGAATAAAATGTTACTATAAGAAAAGTCTTTAATTTCACATCAGACTTTTTTTGCAACCTCTAATAGTTTAAGAGTATTGTGGTTTTAAAAGTGTTAGATGTCACTGCCATTTGCACACCTTCAGAGAATTTTCATAGTGCAGTATAGCTCAGCATGCTAGAACCCTACTGTAATGAGGCATAGGAACCAAGAATAATAGAATACAGTGAGAGAAACATACTATTAAAGGGGGAAAAATTAACAAAAGCACGTTTACTTTTAAATTAACAATAGTATGTTTCTCTCACTGTATTCTATTATTCTTGGTTCCTATGCTTCACATTCCCTGATGAACCTGAATTATAAAGTCTTATTTATGTTCTGTTATAAAAGGAAATTTGATTGAACGCTATTCTTTCTCATCACAAAAATATGTAGATTCATGCTAAGAAATTTCAATATTCAATGATTATACTGAAGAGTATCTCCAAGTATTTAAAATAAGCCCCAAGTTTATAATTTCAAGACTATTCCTTTCCTTGCTTTTCAAAAATGTATATAGACTGTGTTCAACATTTTTAAAAGGGACTAAAGCATGATTGGTTCTTTTAAACTGGCCGTATTACGATGTTTATACTATTGTATTTCTCCTTTTTAGCTCAGTAAAATTGAAGAATATTTATCTTTTGCCAAATCAGACTTCCTGAATGATCACAGTACAGCTGTAGCCCTGTTGCCAAATTAAATGTCAAGAGCTGAAGATCTGTATTGGATCACCCATGGAGCTGACTAGCTAAATGCTGATCTAGATAAGCAGGAGGCACTGCAGTTGTTCTGTGAACACTTTTCACCACAGTCACTTTTCAACAGCTTGTGGGATTTCCTCTCTCCACAAGAGTAGAACTATCCACCTTCAAACAAAAAAGATTAATTCTTAAATATAATTTAATTTCAACTATTGTTTAAAGAATTAAGCCTTTATTTTTAGACAAATATAATAAAGTAGGAGATGCATAATTTGAATTATGTGGGAAGGAACAAAGAACTCCTTTCCATGTCATAGCACATGTAATATTTTGTAAAAATTAACTTTTGGTATTTTTCCCAAGCCAGCCACATTAAGACTGAGTGTTATTGGCAGATTAAAGACTCTTACTCAGTTAGATGGAGTCCTTATTTCTGAAGAAGAAGCAACAGCAGCTAAGAAATTTATTTCTGGGACAAAGATTACTCAGGTTGGATTTTACTGTTTAATATTTCTTGTTCTATTTAGAATATACAAATAATATTTCCCATACTCTTATTTTGTTATTGAGATTTTATATTCTCTCTTAGCATGCTAATAAAAAGATCAGTCTATAACAATCATATCACTTGAATTTTTTTTCTGTTTAAATGTATTCCATTTAAATACCAACTGGTTGTATGGATTCTCATCCCTGCACACTACCCCCAAAATACCTCTAGGGTAACTGTTTCTTTCCTAGTCAACCTGAACTCACCAGAGTCCTTTAGAACCTACATGAAAATAAGCAACTTTCTGTGGATAAGGTAAGCTTCGAGGCCTTGAGAAAGCATTTAGTAAATTATTTACCTAGTATTGATATTATATGTGTCTGGCTGAAAGAAAACAAAACCTATTAACTTAGGGAAGGGGAAATACCTATATTATCCAGATTAAGAACGCTACTTTGGCCAAAGTAGCTTCAACATCCTAAATATCTCCACTCTAGTTATCTAGCTATTTACTTTTTGTGGAATATTTGAATATTAATTCCTTAATGTAATGTTTAATTTTGTATCTGTTCAAAGTGAAGGAAAGAAACTCTTTTGTTGATAAGAATATAATTAACTCCTGAAGAAGAGTTGGGGATTTATCCTACCAGAAATCAAAACTTACTAAAATCCTGTAAGACAATGTGGAATTGGAAGAGTTAGACAAATAGACCAATACAACAGAGTATAAAGACCCAGTGTAGACCCACACATACCTGGAAAATTGATAAATAACAGAGCTGCGTGTACAAATCAGGGAGCTAGTCAATAAAAGGCACTGGAACAAGTGCATTAAGGCTTTCACTACAAAAAGCAAAACCAAAAATGTTTTAGAAGAAAAGATCAGAGATTATCATTATAACCTTGAATGAGGGAAGAATTTATTATGCAAGAAACAAAGAGCATATACTATAAAAGGTTAGATTTGTCTATGTTAAAATTAATACATCTATTCCTCAAAGGGCAGAAAGTGAAAAGACAAGCTATATACTGGGAAAAGAAATTTGAAACACATCTGACAAAAAATATTCTTTATATATCCAAAATATATCAGGAAAAAGACAACCAATCAAACAGAAAACTGAGCAAAACATTTAAACAGACACTTCACTGGAGAGGAAATCAGAACAGCCAAACAACTTAGGAAAAGATGCTCTACCACATTAATACTCAAGAAAATAAACATTAAAACTTAAATGATCTACCAATTTATGGTCACTACTGGGGGGAAAAAAACCCTTGATAATATCAAGTTTTAGCAAAGGTTTGAAGTAAAGGTTACAATTGGTACAACCATCTTGGATAACAAATTGGCCCTATCTAGTAAAGCTAAATATATACATACCCTAAACCTAGCAAGTTATATACTCTAAAGAAACTCTTGCATATATATACCAAGAGTCATGCACAAGAATATTTATGACAGCAATGCTTATAATAGCAAAAAACTGAAATCAGCTCAATGTTCATTGATGGGAGAATTGATAAGGAAATATTATATAGCAATGACATATGAATGAACTACATCTACAGGAAGAAGCATAGAAGAATCTCATGGATATAATACTGAGCAAAAAAGCAAGTCATAGAAGAATATAAACATTCAATTTACATAAAATTTGAATATGTATAAGACTAATATTTTATTTATGGATATAAACATAAGTCTATAAAGAAAGAAAGTATGATAGATACAAAATTTGAGATCAATTGAATGCTTCTTAGGGAATTGATTCACTTGAGATGAGTGATGGCTTCCAAGGAGAAGGAGAGAAAAAAAGATTAGGATGGGGCACCCAGGGAGCTTCTAGGGTAGTAGGAATATTCTGGCTCTTAAACTGGTTTCATGATGGATTATATGGTGTTTGTTTTATAATAATCCTTTCACAGTTTTATAAATATTATTTTGTGGTTAAATGTCTGCTAAAACAAAAAAATGAGTGAGATATATAAAGTATATCCAGATACTGAAAACATTTTAAGGTAAAGAAAATGTCATATTTTAAAAGTATTCATTGGGCCGCTCATCTAGGAAACAATTCTTTTAACTATATATATATGGACCTCTCTGTGCTATTTCCCTTATGTGTTTTTCGTTTTATTAGTTATCTCTCTTACGGCATTCTAGTACTAAAGAGGAGAGATCACGGATTCTTAGTATATGGCCTTCTGCCAAAATTCTGACACAGATTTCAAAATTAGGACCACATTCACATCTGAGTGGAAACTGGTACTTGAAGGTAAAGACAATTTATTAAACCTAATATAAAAATTTAATTGTTTTTTTAGTCAGCTTTGGCCTTTGTATCATAACGAGGGCATAGATAGGTAATGGGCAGAAAACTGGAAGAGCTAAATTAAAAGTAAAAGAGAAGTCAAGTCATGAGTAGTTATGTCACAGGGGCTAGAACTCAGCAGTGGTCACTACAGAACAGGAAATTTAGGATAAAGGTACACTGCAAAACCAAAGGGTAGATTCTGAGAATATATCAAAATAAACAAGAAAACTTTAAAGCTCAGAGCCAGAGACCAAGCCAAAAATTTGGATGGCAAGGTAAAAGGGATCAAGAATCCTGGCAAGAGAATGGAGGAACTGGTCAGAATTCAGCCAAGGCTAAGGGAAAAGTTATGGAGCACTAGCAGCTTCTTGCTCAAGAAGCACCCTTTTACCTCTTGCCAAAGATAGAAACTGGGCTAAGAGAATCTGACCCTTGAAAATGGAAGATATTAGTGGCATTCTTTTTATTACAGAATATACATAGATATTTAGTTGTGATGCCGGCTCTGTGATAGTCTTAGCTGACTCCACAGGGAGTTGTGAAATTAGAATGGCCCTTTAAATCTGTCCCAAGTTGGGCTGAGATGGCCAGGCCTTTCTTTCCTTTCATCATTGGATGTGGGCCAACCTGGGAAGGAGCATGACCTTGGACAAGGCAGCTCTCTGCTGCTGATGCTGTCCCTGAAGGGACTGACAGTTGAAGGCTTTCTGCCAACAGCACTTGCAGCAACTGGGACAAGTCCTTCACTGCTGGGAATCTGACTGGCACAGCTCAGTGTCTGTAATACCATATAAGTCCCTCTGAGTTATAATCTTGTCAAATTTTACTTTTCTGTAAACTAAGAGCTTTGCAATATCTTTAGTTCCTAGAGGACTTTTTATGTTACTTACCACATTTGAATTATTTCATTAGCCTTTTTATCTTATAACATTGAAGTTATTGATGTCATCCAGAAGCAACATATAATGTGAATTATTCTACAGATAACTGCCTTAAATTTAGATGGGCAACATCTTTTTGAAATCACAAATTTAGAAAAATTGGAAAATTTGAAGTGGGCATCATTCAGCAACAATAATCTCACTAAAATGGAAGGCTTAGAATCTTGTGTTAACCTGGAAGAGCTCACATTAGATGGAAACTGCATCTCAAAGATAGAAGGTAAGGTATTAGAGAATTCTAAAGTCTTAAAATATGAATGTCTAATTAACAAGAGCAAAAAGTGAATAACACTGAGGATAGAATTTCTGAAGAGGAAGGTCTTCAGAGAATTTCCAAGAAGGTTTGGAGTAGAGTATTCTAAACACCTCTTTAGTGGGATCTGTGACTGACTGCTATATATAATGAGCCCAACTAGCTGCCTTCCCTCCCCTCTCTTAACCAGTGTTTACCATCTATTACCAAACTTAGCACATTACAAACTAGTCAGTGTTCAAAATCTGTACCATTGAGTAAATAAATGAAAGAATGAGGTGTGCTTTTGAAAAAGATAAAGCAGCTCAGTTCATTTTTCAAAATATGGAATTAAGGTTACATTTGGAAATTTGAAGACTTTCAACAAAATGAACATTTTATTCACTGGAGGTTGAAAATCAGATGTACTATATAAACTTTTACTGGGATCCACATACAAGTACAAATTAAGCAGCTTTATTAATGCCTGCATAAGTGTACACACACACACATCATGCATACTTATCTAGGTATAATACATTTCTGGATGTGCATTTTGGTAACAAGGCTGTCCTTGTCAAGGAGAGAAGGTAGGAATTGAAAATCATGCCTGAGAAAGAGACTTAATTTACACTTTATTAGCTTTTGAATTGTTTTTAGCATGTGTGTACTACCTTTTTCATAAAATAGAAAATTTTACTTTAAAAAATTACATATGCAAAAGCAAGTATTAAAAACAGCATGTATAACATTTGTTATACTTCATTTTAATGGCTGTTAACAATAGTTTCTAAAAATTGCTTGATCATAAGAATCACTTAGGATACTTATTGAGTATATAGATCCACAGGCCTCTCCTCTGTAGATTTTAGCTAAGTAAACAGTGCGGGGGGTTGGGGGTGGGGGGGCGGAGGTGTAGGTCAGGCATCTGTGTTTACAACTATCACTAGTCTCCATTCCCATACAATAGGGTGTTAATTTTGCTATGTATGTAACAATTGAGAACCCTATTTCCTTTTTATTCCCCTCCATAAGCCTACTGAAGGGAAGACTCCTTCAACCTGTATTTTCCCTATACCCACTTTTCAAACATAGCTACCCCACTAAACTTTAACAGATATTTATCTTCTTTTTTCCAAACATAGATAGGCTTAATATGCATTTAAGGATTTTTGCTTTGATACTACATCCTAACTTGCCCTAGATTGATTTGCTTTCAGCATTTCATAGTCCCATGATAAAGGCTGGTGTGAAAGGGGTGCATGAATAAAATTTATTGAGGACTGATTATTTATTTGCCAAAAGCTATAACTGATACTTTTCAAATGCCATTCCGTTTAATTCCATAACCGTTAGAAGTAGATTTCAGTATATCCATTTCATGGATGAAGAAAATTTGTCTCAGAGGTTACATAATTTTACATAATTTACCTATGGTCCCAAATCTAGTGTGAAACCAACATTTAAAACCAGTTCTAACTCCAGAGTTCTTATCTGTCAACTGCACCATCCTACCTACAGTTATAAAGTGTCTACAGCACATAATGTACATAGGGGGTTAGATTGTGGTGAGAGGAAGCATTTTCTAAAGTTCTGTCTTAGACTGCTTTCAAGCATACAAAGGTAGAATTAGGTTCTTTTTAATACAAATGATCGCACAGTAAGGAATACTTTCCAGAGTGTTGTATTCTAGTTCCTTACCCTTAATGTTTTACAATGGGGGTTGGTGATTATTTTGAGCTTTGTAAAGTAGAGCTTTATATTATTGTGATGGTGAAAACCTTAATTAATTACATAATTTAAAGGTTATTTGAAAGCTTAATTCAGTATTTCCTATACAATACCTTCCCTTAACACCTAAAAAAAATGTGTCTACTTGGAAATCCAAAATTGGAATTTAATATATTATCTAGTACACATTTTATTCTTCTTTAACAAAAGGAAAAACAATGATGGTTAATACTATAAAATCTGTAAAGCCATTTGAACTTAGAAAAAGATAAACAGTAAAACAACCAGCCAGGTATTTTTTAAATTAACTTTTCAGTGCTGTCTGAATCTTTTCTTGAATTTGCTTATTTTTCTAGGCATTTCCAAGCTGACTAAATTAACCCGCCTCAGCATAAATAATAATCTCCTCACTGGTTTGGAAAAGCATACTTTTGATAACATGCTTCATCTTCATTCCCTTTCTCTTGAGAACAACAAAATCACTTCATTGAGTGGTTTACAAAAAGCTTTTACACTAATTGAATTATACATAGGCAATAACTATATTGCTCTCAATCAGGAGATCTACAATTTAAAGGTGACTATCTGGAGTACTAATGTTTTTGGTTTTCTAAATATTTTCTTATTTCTTTATACTATGAAAGTAATGCATGTTCACTGTACAGAATTTGGAAAATATAGAAAAATGTAAGGAAGAAAATAAAAATCAAGAAAAATGTATTTGATGTCCATTTCCTACCATTGGGACTTGCAGTGGCCTCTTTCCTTTTGCTGATACCATATTGCTAGGGCTTTATCTCCTACCAAAAACTTATGTCCATTTCCCATCTTTCCTTACTTGCAGCCTTATCCTCATTGTATTCCCCCAATACAACTACTTCTAGAGCTGCAGAGTCAACCTAATCAACAACAGCAACAAAACAAACCATTTTACATTATAGATGAGGATTAGTTTTACTCCCTCTTGTCTTAACCTCTCCCATCCATATCTACTCAGGGCCCTTCCTTCACAACAAACGTCTTATCTAATAAGGAAGCACATTTTCCCTTAAGATGAATTCTGCTACTCTCTTACAAGGCAGAAGCACTTCAGTTTTATCCCTCATCAGAAGACTGTTTTTCATTGTTTCATTTCACTGTTGTATCTGTATACACACATACTATTTAACAGATCATTATTCCATAAACAAAGTATATGTTTTAAACTTTGCTAAGTTTCTTTGCAAATCTTTATCATGGGTAATACATTTAGCACCAGCATCCAAAAAGGGATTCTGATCATATAATATAGACCACTGAAATACCGCACAAAATTAGACCTTAACAGTATGAAAGTATAATGCTTGCACTAAACAGCAGCATACTTAAAAGCACTCAAATCACTATGAAATGATAGAGTAATTTAATATTAAAATTCAAGGATGATTAAACTCTTAAGGGGAAAAAAACTTGTTAGAGTGAGATATATATGTATATCACTTTAAATGTATGTATTTTTATTACCAGGGTTTATGCAACCTGGTCATTCTAGACATGTATGGAAACATTATTGTATGGAATCAAGAAAACTACCGGTTGTTTGTAATATTTCATCTTCCAGAACTGAAAGGTCTGGATGGAATCTCAATTGTAAGTTGTTTTATTGACTCATAGCATTTGGTCCAGGCTTCATATTAATATATCCATAGGCCATAATCATTTTGAATGTTGCTTTATCACTAGTATGTTACCCAAACTTATTATGCTTATTAAAATCTAGGTCTCCAAAGCACATTTTAGATCTGGGTTTTAATTGTTTAAATTGAGGTAGTCTGGGAGGGAAGATGCTGCGTACATTTGCACCCACTGAATTCAGTGCCTAACAAATTTATGAGACAGGATAGGAGAAACTGCCCTGGACCCCTACCGTCCTCTTGGGCCTAAAAACAGCTTCCTGTTACCTGGAAAAATACAGTTGTTAAGGTTTAAGAAAAACATATTTGAACCAAAAAATGGTATGTCAACATTACTAGTAAACTATACTAGTAAAAAATAACTTTTTATACTGTGTAAAAAATAACACAGAACATAGGACTGAATATGAAAGCAATATTTGGAAACTTGGATTCTATAACTAGTAAGTTCATACAGGGCTCCTGATTTCCATGTAACAGGATAAGTGCAAAACAAATGGGTGAAGAATAAAAAGGTTCCCTGTGTAACATTGCCTAGCCCCTGTCAGACAATAAAACTCATCAAATTTCTAGGAAACTGAGAGATAGTTCATGATTATTTGGGACTTTGAGGTGCTCTGAGAAAATTACTAATTCTAACCCTGATTTTTTTCAGGGCCCTTCTCAGAATGAAGAATCAAAAATATTCTCCCCCAAACACAAACAATTCTCTAGAATCTTGTATACTGGGTTTTATTTAGGTGTTGGCTTTCATTGAGGGACGTTTTAAAAACAGTCTCATGAAACTAGTACTGTATGTGCTCCAATGGTGGTGTTGAGTATCTTATCCTTCCTATCTCTCTGTGCCCTCATTTGAAGGGCCACCTGAGAAAGTGCTTTTAGAAGTCAGTGTAGGAAAACCTTTCCCCCCTGAGGAAAAGTTATGCTGTCCTCACTGACAATGAGTATTTTTAAACTATTTTCCTTTTCACTTTGACTACCTAAAAGCTCAGGGCCACATTTATGGTTCAATGACAGAAACCCTGTAGGACTTATGGTCTATCTGTCCCTATCCCCAGTTTTGATCTATTTAACTTACATCATCCTCAGTCTTGATCTTCACTATTTATTATTTGCATTTTACTATTTGAGTATATGTTCCTCCTGTAAGCTGCCATAAATTCTTTGTGGAATGAGGTAGAATATAAATATATGAATTAATAATGGACATGAAGACTAGATTGAATAATTTAGACTTTAATTGAGAGGTAATGGGAAGGCATTGAAGATTTTTGAATTGGGGAATAACATTTTGAAAACCATATATTAGGAAATTTAACAGCAGTGTTTAAAGTGATTGATGAAAAACCAATAGGAGGCTATTAGCGTGGTCTACATGTGAGGTAATGAGAAACTGAAATAAACCAAGGGGAAGTGGTTTTAAAAATGGAGAGCTGAAAGGTAGCAGAAATACTGGGAAGAATTGACAGAACTTGGCAACCAATGAAATTTGAAGGACGAGGAAATGGAAGAATAAAAGATGTCTACAAGACTTGAGTCTATTCCACTAAGAGATATCATAACAGAAATATGATTACAGGAAGAAAAGCATTTTCAGGAATAAGATGATTAGTGTTAGACACACGAAGAAAGCTGATAATTAAAACCAAAAGGATATAACATTGACTAAGGAAAGAGAGTAAAGAAAGTAAAGAAATCCAAGTGAGCCTTTAATACTTCCATTTAGGAAATGTAAAGAGGAAAAGAAGCCACCAAAAGTAGACACAGAGGGAAGTAGAAGAGCAATATAATCCTAGAGTGTTTGAGAGGTAAATGGACCTGGACTTTAGAAATGACATAGTCTAAATCCTTTATTTTATCAATGAGCGCAAAGAACTCCAGAGAATTTAAATGACATTCCAAGTGACATGACTTTTTAATGGTAAAGTATGGACAGCTGAGCCTCACTCTGTGCCCAAGGCTCCATGGATATATAATCATACCAGGAAGTAAGGGAGTGGTACTGGAAGTTCCAACCCTCTAATCATGGTTGCTGCCCCTGGCAACCAGCCCCCATTCTTAAGGACTTTCCAAAAGTCATCTTGTTAAGATACTCAGACTGGTTGAAAGGAGCTTGTCATAAATAGCAACACAGTCCTTTCACCTTTATGGCTCTGGACCTATTTCAGAAACTGAAAACAAAAAACCAAATATTATAATAAAAGATGCCCCTATGGCTCTTATATAGGAAATTATGAGGGTTTGAGGAGCTATGTGCCAGGAACAGTAGACAAAGACCAAATATAGGTTTCTTATTATAAATCACAATATCACAGCTTATGCTCTGGCCTTTGAACACAGATCCTTTACAGCAAAATGATCAGAAAATTCAAAATATATTGGAATATTACTGTAATCCCATTCAGTAATTATCCAGTCCATAATCATATAGAAATGTCTCTCCCAGTGAGGCCACTCAGATTTGCAGGTTTCCATTGGAGACTTTGTCAGGTTCCAAAAGCAGGAGTGGTCTCAAAACACATAGCTTAATCCTTTCTTCAGGCATCTGATATAATTGAACTGAGACAATATCATCTCTTGCTCTGAACCCCTTTTGAGGTAATATAATATTGGATTTCCTCATTACATAATCTATTTATTAATTCCTTTACCCGTAAGTGCCCTTCCCTGTTCTCTCCATTTATACCCATACTTTTCCACCTTTGGAAGGGATATTAGATTCAGCCACTGTGCTGGTCTAGTCTAGCATATACCTCCCCTCAGTCCACCCCACTTCAGATAGGACAAGGTTATATAGGTGCAAAACTAGTGGGCTATTTTTGCCACCAGGAAATACAGATGCATTCACTGTTAACCCCAGTTTTGCCAGATGGGGTGAAGGTAAAACCTACCCCCATCAGGCCTTTAGGAATCCTGACAAAAGGCTTAAAAACATAGTTTCTCGCTTAGGAATTATCCCTGTTTCCAGTATTTGTAGTTGTAGCTGTGGTCCTGTGGCCACTGCATCAGGTAGAAAAAAAATTTGAGGTGATGTGAGGAAGAATGAAAGAAAAAATATAATGGTTATACCAGCATCATCCTTCTTTCGCAAGAATTGCATGGTCATATCAGCATCCTTGCCCCATCCCCCAGATGCACCAGAAAAACAGAAGTCTATCCAGTGGGGACCCTCCTTTAGCCCCATTCATGTTCACACTGAGTATGAGCACTCTTAGGAAGCTATTTAAGCCAGCCCATCATGCTTTTATCTCCCCCCGCATTTTAGACAACCAATGTTTTAATTGCCCATTCTAGTTCTCTATTGAACTACTACTCTGAGGGGGATATCTTTCTGCCCACTGTTAGACATTATGGGCTGTTCAGTGTGTTCCTTGGTCTGAAGAAATAAGTCAACTGTCCAGATTGGTGCAATATCTTCTGTTCCAGTTCTTTTATAGCATTATGTGCATTTGCATTTACACTGGGTAAGCAAATCCCAGTCCAGAGTCAGTATATATTCCTGTCAAGACCCATTTGTAGTCCCCCAGGGCTACCAGCCTCAGTCTGACTTGCCAGCTATATTCAGGGCTTTACCACAGGGAAATCTGCCACATAGCCATCTGCAGTCTCTGTCTCTTTTGCTGGCAGACAGAACAGTTCTTATTGGCATTTAGTGCCTCAGAGGGTGCAAGAGGAATATGTCTAGATTCAGCCCATCTCCGCACTGCTGTAGACCCCCAATGTCCACCTATTTTATAGACCCAGGTGGCCACCTTAAGTGAGCATATGGGCATATCTGCTTGTCAATTCCAATCACCTTCCAAAATGGGAAGAGAGTTCAGATGGGCATCAATGTGTCCTACTTTAATGTACACCTCAAATTTCCATAAGGCTGTGCCCCATATGGGCATCTTTTTAATAGGTCAGTTTTCCATTGCCCTCCTGCCTGACCATATGGCCAGGCCAGGAACAGTAGATGAAGGTTTCTTATTATTATCTCAGTAACACACCAGAGGACTCACCACAGTGTCATTCCTCAGGTCCCAAGGTCCCTAGGTGGTCTGCCTTCTTCTCTGCACCTTTCAGTCTCCTATATTTATTTTATATATAATATCCAAGGGTTTAGCTGTACTTAGTAGGAAATAGGGAGAAATGAGGCTATTCCATTTTGACCTGGAACCAAAGAATTAATGTCATTTAGTCATTTGTAAGAGAGAACCTCACTTTCTAAATATCCTCATATACAGGAACCACCAGAGATTGAGTGTGCAAAAGATTTGTTTGGTGGCAGACTTACTTCTGACATGATTGCTGAACGACAAGGACATTCAAACTTCACCCAAATGCAAGAACTAAATTGGACTTCATCATCCATCAGGTACAATCATTTTATTCTATGCTATTTGATATTATAATATATAGTTATTATTATTTTTCTAAGGTTTATAATTTATACATCTTATCCAAATATAACCAGTAATTCAGAAAATCATCTACACTACTTCACAATCTCATACTAACTTTACCATCTTTGAATTGCATTAATAACTTTTATTATCACACACTATGATTAAAAATGTCATCAAGCTCTTTCTAAGACCTTATATTTCCCTTTTCTTTTACAATCAAGCTTTTAAAATTAGAACATACTAGGTTTGCTCCTCACATTGTACCACTCTAATCCAATGCTCTCTGGCTACCACTGCCACCATTCCTCTGATGCTGTTCTCATGAATGTTATCATTGTCCTCCTGTTTAATAAATCCGTTTCTCTTCTTTTTCTATTCTGCACTCTTCACAGGCAGACATCTTTAGCCATAGTTTTAATTTATGACGATGACCCCCTAATTTACCCCAAATCTAGCCTCCTAATTTGAATATTCGATTGCTCTCTAGATAGCATCTAGGAAACAACATTCACCTGTTGTCGCCCAAGCCAAAAATCTAGAGTCCACTCTCTCTCCTTTGTCCTCCATTTTTTTGTTTGTTTGTTTGTTTGTTTTTTTGCGGTACGCGGGCCTCTCACCGCTGCGGCCTCTCCCATTGCGGAGCACAGACTCCGGACCCGTAGGTTCAGCGGCCACGGCTCACGGGCCCAGCCACTCCGTGGCACGTGGGATCCTCCCGGACCGGGGCACGAACCCGCGTCCCCTGCATCGGCAGGCAGACCCCCAACCACTGTGCCACCAGGGAAGCCCTTGTCCTCCGTTTTTAATTAATCACTACATTCTATAGAGTCTGTGTCTTAAGTATGTGTCATAGTTCCCCCCTTCTTTCCATAGTCATTGCCCTTGTCCTAGGTTGGGGAATTAACTAATTTAGAAACTGTTTTTTTTTTTGTCTTATACAACCTTACCTGCAAATTCATCTATTATCCATACCGCCTTCTAAGATGCAAGTTTTATCAGATCACTTCCCTTCTCAACATTGTTCAGTGTCTTTCCACTGTCTACAGAATAAAATTTTAAATCTCTTTGTACAACATAGAAGGCCCTTCCTTTTTTATTATAGTTTTTCTGAATCCCATTTCTTGAGGACACAGACAGTGACTTTCATATTTGTTGTAGCCTTTCCAAACATATTGTCTGCACTTAGGAAACAAACTAATGAAAACATGTCAAAAGAATAAATGACTTTTAATGTATAAAGTGTATCGTAATTATAACTTTAGGGGTGAGCATTTCTTTAAAGGTGTGGTAGGCTTTTGCACAGCCAAGGAAACCATCAACAAAATGAAAGGACAACCTACTGAATGTGAAAAAGTATTTGCAAATTAAATATATGACCAACAAGAAGTTAATATCCAAAATATATAAACAGACGATACAATTCAACATCAAAAAAAAAAAAACAACCAACCTGATTAAAAATGGGCAGAAGAGATCTGAACTGACATTTCCCAAAGAAGACATACAGATAGCCAATGGGCACATGAAAAGATGCTCAACATCGTTTATCATCAGAGAAATGCAAATGAAAACCACAATGAGGGCTTCCCTGGTGGCGCAGTGGTTGAGAGTCCGCCTGCCGATGTAGGGGACACGGGTTCGTGCCCTGGTCCGGGAGCATCCCACATGCCGTGGAGCGGCTGGGCCTGTGAGCCATGGCCATTGAGCCTGCGCATCTGGAGCCTGTGCTCCACAACGGGAGAGGCCACAACAGTGAGAGGCCCGCTTACCGCAAAAAACAAACAAACAAACAAACAAAAAACACAATGAGATATCATCTCACACTTGTCAGAATGGCTATCATCAAAAAGACCACAAACAACAAATGTTGACGAGGATGTGGAGAAAAAGGAACTCTCATATACTGTTGGTAGGAATGTAAATTGGTACAGCCACTATGAAAAACAGTATGGTTTCTCAAAAAAACTAAAAATAGAACTATCATGTGACCCAGCAATTCCACTCCTGGGAAAAAATGAAAACACTAATTCAAAAAAGATACATGCACCCCAATGTTCATAGCAACATTATTTACAATTGCCAAGATATGGAAGAAACCTAAGTGACCATAAACAGATGAATAAAGAAGATGTGGTATATACATATAAAATGGAATAGTACTCAGCCACAAAAAAGCAGGAAATTTTGTTTTTGCTATTTGCAACAACATGGATGGACATGGAGGGTATCATGCTAAGTGAAATATGTCAGACAGAGATAGACAAATACTGTATGATATTACTTATATGTAAAAAATAAACTGAATATAACAAAAAAGACTCAGATATAGAGAACAAACTAGTGGTTACTAGTGGGGAGAAGGAAGGGGGTGAGACAAGATAAGGGTAGGAGATTAAGAGGTACAAACTACTATGTATAAAATAAATAAGCCACAAGGATATACTGTACAACACAGGGAATATAGCCAGTATTTTATAACAAATATAAATGGAATATAATCTTTAAAAATTGTGAATCAGTATGTTGTACACCTGAAACTTACATAATATTGTATATCAATTATACCTCAATTAAAAGAATATATAAATGAAACAAATTGGGATATATGAAAAAAAGAAGTGTTTAGAACAAGGTGATTAAGCTTTATGCTCTTCTCCCTCATAGCTCAAAGGAAGGTAAAACACTTTTAAAGCTGTGGACTAGGAATCAAGCATTCTGACCAATTACCAAAACATCCTTACTAGGTGGAATGCCATAAAAGTTTTCAGGAGATTCCACAGAAAACTCTGTTTTCAAAGAAATTACCTACTTTCTCCTTTTCTTTCCTATCCCAAACCCCTTCCTGGCATTTCAGAAATAACCTATTTCATATATATCCTCTGCAGTTTACAACCTGAAAATCTTATGGTTTACCATATCAACTTCACTATGACTTCATGAACATGTATGGAATTATAAAGAAATTGGAAATGTTTATTTTTAACGTTTCTTTTATGATAGTTCTATATTTATGTGATAATAGACATGTTTTTTTAAGTCAATGAAATTGTATGTCATTTTCTTACACATGTACCCAACAAAAATGTGTATTTATCTGATCATTTGGCCCATATATTTTATTTTTTTAAACTAACTTTACTTTTTATTTATTTTTAAAAATAAATAAATAAATTTATTTATTTATTTTTAAAAATAAATAAATAAATAATTTATTTATTTTTGGCTGCTTTGGTTCTTCGTTGCTGTGCGTGGCTTTCTCTGTTTGCAGCGAGCAGGAGCTACTCTTTGTTGCAGTGCGCGGGCTTCTCATTGTGGTGGCTTCTCTTGTTGCAGGGCAAGGGCTTTAGGTGCGTGGGCTTCAGTAGTTGTGGCACGTGGGCTCAGTAGTTGTGGCTCGTGGGCTCTGGGCGCAGGCTCAGTAGTTGTGGTGTACAGGCTTAGTTGCTCCGTAGCATGTGGGATCTTCCTGGACCAGGGCTCGAACCTGTGTCCCCAGTATTGGCAGGTGGATTCTCAACCACTGCGCCACCAGGGAAGCCCTGACGCATATATTTTATATTAAGGCAATTCTTTTCCATAGAATTTGTCAGATCAGATCTTTTAAAAACGCCTTTGGGGTTACACATGAGAGATTCACCAATATAATTTGCCTGTTAAAATTATAACTGTATTTACTCTGTCTAAATTCAGAACTGTGGATTTGATTCCAGTTGACCAATTTAGAAATGTGTGTAATGTGAATCTACAGAACAATAATCTTACCTCATTCAGTGGATTAATCTATCTGCCTAACGTGAAGGTGAGTCACTCACAAATTTTCTTTTTTTCTTTCAAGGTTTTCAGTGCAAGTTGTAATCTTCTTTACTTTGGGCTAAAATGTATATTCATGTCATTAAAGAAGAGAAATTAATTTTCTGAAAGTATTTTTTCACCAAGAAAAAAAGCATTACTTCCCAAAGTTATTTCAGTTGATCTCAATTTTATGCGATTGTCTTATAAGCAGTGAGTCTTCCTGTCTAATAGGAGATGGGATGGAAGGCTGCCTCTGTAGTGAGTGAAGTTGGAGGATACTGTGGTTCTCAAAGCAGCCTCATCGCCTCCTGTCCTACAGCTTTGAGCCATCTACTAATGCCTTTTAAACTTAGGGAAATAACGATCTCTCCAACTAGAGTTATTTCATCTAAATAAGGCTTGGAGAAGTCAGGAGTACAGATTGAGAAAGTTGAGCAACTTTCGAGGTCTCCATTATTTTGTTTGAAATGGTGTATTTTTCAGCATGTGAGATGATAAAAAACACATTCAAAGCCAAATCCAGACAATTTAGGACATAAAAATTTGTCATTTTTAACACTAATATATTAAATTATGTTGTATAGCCAAAGATATATTTACAGCATCATTCCTATGTTAATATCTGATTAATAATGGATTCCTTCTGTAGGTCTTATGCCTCAACTATAATCATATTGAATCAATCATGCCCCGACTAAAGCCTCAGACTCACTTGACCAATAGACAACTACTCTACCAGAAAGTGCCTTCAAGTGGCTATGGGCAGCAAGGAACTTCAAAAATAAACAGGTATTATTCTTTTTTTTTACAACTATAAATAATTTTGGTTGGGAATTTAAAAAGCAGTTAGTCACATTAATGACAGCAGTACGTACATTTAGCTTATTTTAATACTTAATTTAATAGCTACGTGCCAAAAATAAACTTCACAAATAAAAAGATACCAAAATACTTCTTTGTTATTGTTTTTTCCCAGCCTTCTCCATTTCATACTTATATTGTATGATAAATAAATTTCATTTTATTGCTAAGTAGTATTCCATTATATGACAAGTTGTTTATCTTTTATCATTGATGAACATTTGGGTTGTTTCCAGTTTGAAGCTATTTTGATTAAAGTTGCTATGAAAATTTATACCCCTCCTTTATATTGGAGACTACTCAGATTTGTTTTTTAACAGCTTTACTGAAGTACAATTTACTTACCATATTCACTCATTTTAAGTGTATAATTTTTACTAAATTTATAGAATTGTGCAATTACTACCTACTGCAGTACAGTTTTAGAACATTTCCATCACACAACAGAGAGATGCCTTGTGTCTATTTGGAGTCAATTCCCTTTTGCACCTCTAGGTCCAAGATACCACTAATCTACTTTCTAGAGAGTTATGTTTTCCAGACATTTTATATAAATGGAATAATATAATATGTGGTCTTTTGCATTTGACTTCTTACACTTAGCATAATGTTTTTGAGATTCATCCATGTTATAGCATCTATTAGTTCATTCTTTTTTTATTGCTGAATATGTTGGGCATTCCATTGTCTGGATATATTCCACATCATGTTTATCTATTCACCAGTTGATAGACATTTGGACTGGTCCCACTTTGGGGTTGGTATGAATAATGATGCTATAAAGATTTGTGTAGAAGTATTTGTATGTGCTCATGTTCACATTTCTCTTGAGTAGACACCTAAGAGTGAAATTCCTGAGTCGTATGGTAATTTAATGTTTAACTTTTTAAGAAACTGCCACACTGTTTTCCAAAGTGGTTGCACCACTTTACATTACCAAAAATTTTTGAAGGTTCTAATTTCCCCACATCCACACCAACACTTGTTGTCTGTGTTTTTGATTACAGCCATTCTAGTGGAGTTAAAGAAGTACCTTATTGTGGTTTTAATTTGCTTTTTTTTTTTTTTTTTTGCGGTATGCGGGTCTCTCACTGTTGTGGCCTCTCCCGTTGCGGAGCACAGGCCCCGGACACGCAGGCTTAGCGGCCATGGCTCACGGGCCCAGCCGCTCCGCGGCATGTGGGATGCTCCCGGACCAGGGCACGAACCCGTGTCCCCTGCATCGGCAGGCGGACTCTCAACCACTGCGCCACCAGGGAAGCCCCCATTAGCCATTATTATATCTTATTTGTGACTGTTTAAATCTTTTGCTTATTTTTCAATTATGTTGTTTGGTTTTTTATTACTGAGTTCTTTAAATATTCTGGATACAAGCCCTTTATCAAATAAATGATTTACAAGTATTTTCTCTCAATGTGTGGCTTGTCTTTTTATTTTCTTAAACAGTGTCTTTTAAAAGAATTTTAATTTTGATAAAGTCCAATTTATCAACTTTTTCTTTTACAGATTATGATTTTGTTGTTGTACCTAAGAACTCTTTGCCTAACCTAAGTTCACAAAGATTTTCTCATATGTTTTCTTCAAAAAAATTTTTTTCCTCTTACATTTAGGACTATGATCCATTTTGAGTTTATTTTTGTACACGTTGTGAGGTAAAATGTGAGGACTAAATCCATCTTTTTGCACGTGTATATTCATTTGTCCTAGCACCATTTGTTTAATATACTATCCTTTCCCCCACTGAGTTGCCTTGGTACCTTTGTTGAAAAGCAATTGACCATAAATATAAAAGTTTGTTTCTGGACTCTTAATTCTATTCCATTGATCTAGGTGTCTGTCCTTTTGCCAGTTCCAGACTGGTTTGATTACTGCAGCTTTATAAGTTTTGAAATCAGGACATGTAAGCCCTCCAACCTTGTTCCTTTAAAGATTGTTTTGGATATTCTGGGTTATTTGCATTTCCTTATAACTGTTATGATGAGATGGTTATTTTCTGGAGAAAAAAAGAAGAAAGAAAACCTGCTGGACTTTAGATAGAGATTGCATTGAATCTATTGATCAATTTTGGGACAACTACCATCTTAGTAGTAATAGTGAGTCTTCTAATCTGTGAACACAGAATATTTCTCCATTTATTTAGATCTTTAATTTATCTCAGCAATGTTTTGTAATCTTCTGTGTATACATTTTGTACTCCTTTTGTTAATTTTTTGTGAAGCATTTTATCCTTTTTTATACTATTGTGAATAGAAGTCTTAATTTCATTCTCAGTTTATTGAAGATGTATAGAAATTCAGTTGATTTTTGTATATTAATCTTTTACCCTGTAATCTTGCTGAACTCATTTATTGGTGCAATAATAGTTTTTTGGTGGATTCCTAAGGATTTTCTAAATATAAGATCCTGTCATCTGAGAATAAGGACAGTTTTACTAATTCCTTTCCAATCTGAATACATTTGTTTTTTTCTTTTTCTTGCCTGATTGCACTGGCTCTTGCTTTTTATTTCAAGTAACTCTTTCTGTATTTCTTTGTTCTTTAGCATATAAAACTGTTTTTAAAGAAGAAAATGTGATTATTATATAAATTATGAAGACAGAATATTATAGTTTGATTTATTACTAAATTCATTCTTTTTCTTTTTAAACTTCAATTTATAGTAAATACATACCAAACTGTCTTTTCATGTTTATACAAACAGCTGGTTTGAAATTAAGTTTATGGGCTCAAACTTACATGTGTGTTTCAGAGATACAATGAGCAGTGAAAATTTGCCTCCAATAATGCACAGTTTAGAAGTTCTTCATTTGGGCTACAACGGAATTTGTAATCTCATTCAGCTACAGCTTAACAGACTAAGAAATTTAAAATTCCTCTTTCTTCAGGGTGAGTAGCAACACTATTCATGTATAAGTCTTTATTATTAAAAACTGATTTGATTATCATCCTGTTTTGAAAGCAAATATAAGCATCAACATTAAAACAGATTCATTGACAAAAATATTTCAGTAATCACTAATGGGTTTATCTTGGGTTATTTATATAAATAATGTAAATGTGATATTCTAGAGCTATAGAATATTGCATTCTAGCTCTGACACCAAAACACATGGCATTTTCTATGCAGCATGAATGACATAATGGGGCTAGAGTGGTCTCATTGGAAAGGGTGAGTCCAAAATGCAGTTTAAAAGAAGTAAATATTAGTACTTAATGACTAGATATACAAGGAAAGAAAAATAGTTCAAGATGTTTGCATGCTTTTATTAAGAGATTGGGCAAAATGAGGTACTAAAGCTAGGGAAAGATTAGTTAGTGTTGTGACAACTTTCAGACATGAAAATGGAAACTTTTTCAAGTTGTAGTACTGCACCACAGGTCAGAACTGGAGATGTATATTTTAGAATTATCCCAGTGGAGGTAACAGGTAAAGTCATAGCATATGTGCTTACTTAGGAAATAAGTATAGAGAAAGAATGAAAAGCCAAAAAGGGATGTGGAGACAAACCCACTACCTCTCAGCAATTCCCTTCCATACCCCACACCCAGTATTAAGAAGGGTGGAATAAGCACCAGCAAAGGAGACATTCACAAAATTTTGAAAGAAAACCAAGAAATACAAACTCTAAATGTCAGGAGAAAAGAGGGTGATTGACCTAAAGTCAAATGATAAAAAGAATGAGGCCTATGAAAAACATACTGGATGTACACAATTGGATTCAACAAAAAAGGAGACCATTAGTAACCTTCAGAGTATCAGATTTGGAAGTGTGGGAAGAGCAAAAGCCAAAGTGAAAATAATATAGAGGGAAGTGGTTGGATAGGCAGTAAAGACAACAAACAGAGGTTGGATGCTCAAGGAACTTGTCCCTGAAAAGAAGGTAAGAGATCAGAAGGTAGCTAGTGAAATTATAAGCATATTTTAAAGGTTTGTAAAGAGGTGAGTTAGGTTAAAGATACTGAACAGGAGGAGATAATTCTAAGGTCAGTCTAAAGAGGGAAGAGGGCAAAAGTTGTAGAGGAGTACACAAATGTAGGCAGTGATAAGATGACGCCATGCCATGGTCTACCAGAGAGTTAATGAACTTACATTTCACATATTGTGTTAAGTTTGCAAGATGGTGGGAAAGGTACAGTCTTTAGGGAAAGGGCAGGGTGGGGCTGTAGGGAAGCAAGTTAGAATCTTAAGGGATAAGGGTCAAATTTATCTAAAATATAACTATCTAGTTAAATAAGTGGGAATTGGGAGACCATCAAGATGGCGGAGGAGTAGGATGTGGAGATCACCTTCCTCTTCACAAATACATCAAAAATACATCTGCATGTGGAACACTCCTACAGAACACCTACTGAACGTTGGCAGAAGACCTCAACTTCCCAAGGGCAAGAAATCCCTATGTATCTGGGTGGAACAAAAGAAAAAAGTAAAAACAGAGACAAAAGAATAGGGTCGGGACTTCCACATCTGGGAGGGAGCTGTGAAGGAGGAAAAGTTTCCACACAATAGGAAGCCCCTTCACTGGTGGAGACGGTAAATTGTAGACTTCAGGTTTGCTGTCTGAGACTGACTTGTTTCTGATTTTTATGCTTAGTATAGTTTTTAGCACTTGTTATCATTGGTGGATTTGTTTATTGGTTTGGTTGCTCTCTTCTTTTTTAAATTACTTTTTAATTTTTTAATTTTAATAATTTTTAAAAAGTTTTTAAATTTTAATTTAATTTTTTCTTTCTTTTTTTCTCCCTTTTCTTCTGAGCCATGTGGCTGACAGGGTCTTGATGCTCCAGCCTGATATCAGGCCTGAGCGTCTGTGGTGGGAGAGCTGAGTTAAGGACATTGGCCCGCCATAGACCTCCCAGCCCCAAGTAATAACAATTGGCAAGAGCTCTCCCAGAGATCTCTGTCTCAACACTAAGACCTAGCGCCACCCAATGGCTAGCAAGCTCCAGTGCTGAACACCCCATGCCAAAGCAAGACAGGAACACAATCCCACAGATTAGCAGAGAGGCTACCTAAAATCATACTGAATGCACAGACACCCCAAAAACACACCACCGGATGCAGCCCTGCCCACCAGAAAGAAAAGAGCCAGCCCAACCCACCAGAACCCAGGCACCAGTGCCCTCCACCAGGAAGCCTACACAAGCCACTGAACCAACCTTACCCACAGGGGGCAGACACCAAAAACAACAGGAATTACAAACCTGCATCCTGTGAAAAGGAGACCCTAAACACAGAGTTAATCTAAATGGAAAGATAGAAATTTGTCGGATAAGTGACCTGGAAGATAAGAACGGATAAGTGACCTGGAAGATAAAATAGTGGAAATAACTACCACAGAGCAGAAAAAACAAAAAAGAATGAGAAGAATTGAGGACAGTCTCAGAGACCTCAGGGAAAACATTAAATGCACCAACATTCGAATTATAGGGGTCCCAGAAGAAGAGAAAAAAGGGTCTGAGAAAATATTTGAAGAGATTATAGTTGAAGACTTCCCTAACATGGGAAAGGAAATAGTCAATCAAGTCCAGGAATTGCAGAGAGTCCCATACAGGATAAATCCAAGGGGAAACACACCAAGACACATATTAATCAAACTATCAAAAATTAAATACAAATAAAAAATATTAAAGGCAGAATGGGAAAAACAACAAATAACATACAAGGGAATCCCCATAAGGTTAACAGCTGATCTTTCAGCAGAAACTATGCAAGCCAGAAGGGACATGTTTAAAGTGATGAAAGGGAAAAACCTACAACCAAGATTACTCTACCCAGCAAGGATCTCATTCAGATTCAATGGAGAAATTAAAACCTTTACAGACAAGCAAAAGTGAAGAGAATTCAGCACTAACAAACCAGCTTTACAACAAATGCCTAAGGAACTTCTATAGGCAGGAGACACAAGAGAAGGAAAAGACCTACAGTAACAAACCCAAAACAATTAAGCAAATGGGAGTAGGAACATACATACTGAGAATAATCTTAAATGTAAATGGATTGAATGCTCCAACCAAAAGACGTAGACTGGCTGAATGGATACAAAAACAAGACCCATATATATGCTGTCTACAAGACACCCACTTCAGACCTAGGGACACATACAGACTGAAAGTGAGGGGATGGAAAAAGATATTCCATGCAAATGGAAATCAAAAGAAAGCTGGAGTAGCAATTCTCATATCTGACAAAATAGACTTTAAAATAAAGACTATTACAAGAGACAAGGACACTACATAATGATCTAAGGATCAATCCAACAAGAAGATATAACAATTGTAAATATTTATGCACCCAATATAGGAGCACCTCAATACATAAGGCAAATGCTAACAGCCATAAAAGGGGCCATCAACAGTAACACAATCATAGTAGGGGACTTTAACACCCCACTTTCACCAATGGACAGATCATCCAAAATGAAAATAAATACGGAAACACAAGCTTTAAATGACACATTAGACAAGATGGACTTAATTGATATTTATAGGACATTCCATCCAAAAATGACAGAATACAATTTCTTCTCAAGTGCTCATGGAACATTCTCCAGGATAGATCATATCTTGGGCCACAAATCAAGCCTTGGTAAATTTAAGAAAATTGAAATCATATCAAGTATCTTTTCTGACCACAACGCTATGAGACTAGATATCAATTACAGGAAAGAAAATGTAAAAAATACAAACACATGGAGGCTAAACAATACACTACCAAATAATGAAGAGATCACTGAAGAAATCAAAGAGGAAATCAAAAAATACCTAGAAACAAATGACAATGAAAACACAACAACCCAAAACCTATGGGATGCATCAACAGCAGGTCTAAGAGGGAAGTTTATAGCAATACAATCCTACATCAAGAAACAAGAAAAATCTCAAATAAACAATCTAATCTTACACCTAAAGCAATTAGAGGAAGAAGAACAAAAAAACCCCAAAGTTAGCAGAAGGAAAGAAATCATAAAGATAAGGTCAGAAATGAATGAAAAAGAAGTGAAGGACACAATAGCAAAGATCAATAAAACTAAAAGTTGGTTCTTTTAGAAGATAAACTGAATTGATAAGCCATTAGCCAGACTCTTCAAGAAAAAAAGGGAGAAGACTCAAATCAACAGAATTAGAAATGAAAAAGGAGAAGTAACAACTGACACTGCAGAAATCAAAGAATCATGAGGGATTACTACACGGAACTGTATGCCAAAAAAATGGACAACCTGGAAGAAAGGGACAAATTCTTAGAAAAGCACAACCTTCTGAGACTGAACCAGGAAGAAATAGAAAATATAAGCAGACCAACCACAAGCACTGAAATTGAAACTGTGATTAAAAATCTTCCAACAAACATAAAGCCCAGGACCAGACTGCTTCACAGGCGAATTCTATCAGTTTGGAGAAAAGCTAACACCTATCCTTCTCAAACTCTTCCAAAATATAGCAGAGGGAGGAATGCTCCCAAACTCATTCTACAAGGTCACCATCACCCTGATGCCAAAATCAGACAAAGATGGCACAAAAAAGAAAACTAAAGACCAATATCACTCATGAACATAGATGCAAAAATCCTCAACAAAATACTAGCAAACAGAATCCAACAGCACATTAAAAGGATCATACACCATGATCAAGTGGGGGTGTATCCCAGGGATGCAAGGATTCTTCAATATACACAAATCAATCAATGTGATACCCCATATTAACAAACTGAAGGATAAAAACCATATGATCATCTCCATAGCTGTAGAAAAAGCTTTCAACAAAATTCAACACCCATTTATGATAAAAACTCTCCAGAAAGCAGGCATAGAGGGAACTTACCTCAACATAATAAAGGCCATATATGACAAACCCACAGCCAACATCATCATCAATGGTGAAAAACTGAAACCATTTCCTCTAAAATCAGGAACAAGACAAGGATCCCACTCTCACCACTATTATTCAACATAGTTTTGGAAGTTTTAGCTACAGCAATCAGAGAATAAAAAGAAATAAAAGGAATCCAAATCAGAGAAGAAGAAGTAAAGCTGTCACTGTTTGCAGATGACATGATACTTTACAGAGAGAATCCTAAAGATGCTACCAGAAAACTAGTAAAGCTAATCAGTGAATCTGGTTAAGTAGCAGGATACAAAATTAATGCACAGAAATCTCTTGCATTCCTATACACTAATGTTGAAAAATATGAAAGAGAAATTAAGGAAACACTCCCATTTACCACTGCAACAAAAAGAATAAAATGCCTAGGAATAAACCTACCTAAGGAGACAAAAGACCTGTATGCAGAAAAGTATAAGACACTGATGAAAGGTATTAAAGATGATACCAACAGGTGGAGAGATATACCATGTTTTGAATTGGAAGAATCAACATTGTGAAAATGACTATACTACCCAAAGCTATTTACAGATTCATTGCAATCCCTATCAAACTACCAAGGGCATTTTTCACAGTACTAGAACAAAAAATTTCACAATTTGTGTGGAAAGACCCCAAATAGCCAAAGCAATCTTGAAAAAGAAAAATGGAGCTCCCTGACTTCAGCCTATACTGTAGATTTTTTGATGATGTCCATACACTACCAAATGTAAAATAACTAGCTAGTGTCTAGCCTTACATTTAGGTCTCTAATCCATTTTGATTTTATTTTTGTGTATGGTGTTAGGAAGTGTTCTAATTTCATTCTTTTACTTATAGCTGTCCAGTTTTCCCAGCACCACTTACTGAACAGGCTGTTTTTTCTCCATTCTTTATTCTTGCCTCCTTTTTCAAAGATAAGGTGACCATATGTGCATGGGTTTATCTCTGGGCTAGTGGAGCTCCCTGACTTCAGCCTATACTGTAGATTTTTTGATGATGTCCATACACTACCAAATGTAAAATAACTAGCTAGTGGGAAGCAGCTGCATCGCACAGGGTGATCAGCTTGGTGCTTTGTGACCACCTAGAGGGGTGGGATAAGGAGGGTGGGAGGGAGGTGCAAGAGGGAGGGGATATGGGGATATATGTATATATATATCTGATTCACTTTGTTGTACAGCAGCAACTTATACTCCAATAAAGATATTAAAGAAAAATGAACTGTTAAGAAGGGAAATAAATAATATCTCATAAGTAAAAAAAATTTTTTTAATTTAGAAGTAAATAAGTGAGAGTTTTCTAACAATGGCAAATTCTACTAGTTAAATATAAGATCCCTGAAATCACATTTAGCACTGTTGTTTTGGAGTTTTCTTTCTTAAATATGTTTAGTGAACATTCTAAAATGAAAAATAGCCAAAAATATGCTACTGTAGACATTATTCAGCACTTAAAGCTATGTCACGTGATTTTTATACCACTGGACTTTATTAAAAGTGACCGTCCAAATACATGATTTCATGAAAGTAATATATTAACACAACTGAGTCATTTTTCTCAGTCTGACTTGAATAGTCTTTTTTTCATTCTTAAGTAAGGCAGTGGTAATGTTTCAAAGTCTGTGATTTAATTCCGTGAGCAATTTTATTGAAGGTTATGATGTTATCAGTTTCTCTAAGGGATAAAACAAAATAAGGTAACTTTCTCATATTTCATCAATTATGAGACACCCACTTTTTATATTTTAACATGTCTTGAAATCAGATTGTATCTTAATTGATGGCATAACATAGTTTACCTAGCCATGTTTTTTTTCCTTAGTATACATAAAATATTGACCTATCTTAACAATCATTGGCATCTTAAGTTCGACTAAATATGTTAAATTACAAAGAGAAGAATTCCAAAAAAGTGGGATCACATGTTCAGTAGTATATTAGTTTGCTAGGACTGCCATAACAAAGTACCACAGCCTGGGTGGCTTAAACAAAAATTTATTTCCTCACAGTTCTGGAGGCCAGAAGTCCAAGATCAAGATATCAGCAGGGTTGGTCACTTCTGAGGGCCTCTCTTCTTGGCTTATAATTGTATTCTGTATCTTCACATGGTCTTCCCTCTGTGTCCTAATCTCCTCTTCACATAAGGACACCAGTGATATTGGATTAGTGATCACCCAATGACCTCATTTAACGTTAGTTACCTCTTTAAAGACCGAAATACAGCCATGTTCTGAGGGGCTAGGGGTTAAGACTTCCACATATTAATTGGGGGGGGACACAATTCAGTCCAGTAACAAAGAGGATAAATAGTGGATGAAAGAATGGCACAGAAGCAGCATTGTAAAAGGTCTAGGGTAGGCCTGGTGTTGCCACTTTTATGTCATTGAGCAAGACAGTTTCTCTGACCCTCAGTTTTCTGATCACTAAAAAAGGATAGGCTTCCCTGGTGGCGCAGTGGTTGAGAGTCCGCCTGCCGATGCTAGGGGACACGGGTTCGTGCCCCGGTCCGGGAAGATCCCACATGCCGCGGAGCGGCTGGGCCCGTGAGCCATGGCCGCTGAGCCGGTGCGTCCGGAGCCTGTGCTCCGCAACGGGAGAGGCCACAACAGTGAGAGGCCCGAATACAGCAAAAAAAAAAGAAAAAAGGATAAAATTTTCCCTGTGCTATTTTAAGAATCGAATAGAAAACACACATAAAAGCATTTGGTCAACTCAAAGGTTCTCTTCTTATATAAGTTATCATTCATACTTATAAAACTATTGATTGCTACAGCTGAGAGAAATCATAGGTTATAATGAAAGGATTGAGGTTTTAATTAACGTAATAAATTCTTAATTTTTTAATGTAGTTGCAGTGCAAAAATATGTTGAGAAAGAAAGAACAGCATAATTAAGGTATATTCTTCCAACCTAACATTACAACAAATTAGTTTATTTTAATAATTAGATATACCTATTTGAATACCTATTAGAATAATAATTAGAATAACCCAGTATACTCAGGAAGTGTATCTTTTTTTTTTTTTGCTTTTCTAACTACTTCCTGGTGCATTTTGGTCTTTCTTTTTAAGTTGTTTTTGTTTGTTTTTAAAATTAAATTATAGTTGATTTACAATGCTGTGTTAGTTTCTGGTGTACATCAAAGTGATTCAGTTATACATATATATAGTCTTTTTCATATTCTTTTCCATTATGACTTATTATAGGATATTGATAATAAGCACAGTTCCCTGTGCTACACAGTAGTCTCTTGTTGTTTATCCATTCTATATATAATAGTTTGCATCTGCTAGTCCCAAACTCCAGTACATATTTCCCCCACCACCTCTCCCTCTTGGCAACCACAAGTCTGTTCTCTGTCTGTAAGTCTGTTTCTGTTTTGTGGATGGGTTCATTTGTGTCATATTTTAGATTCCACATTGAAGTGATATCATATGGTATTTGTTTTTCTCTTTCCGACTTAATTCGGTTAGTATGATAATCTCTAGGTCCATACGTGTAGCTGCAAATGGCATTATCTCATTCTTTTTTATGGCTGAGTAACATTCCATTGTATCTATGTACCATATCTTCTTTATCCATTTATCTGTTGATGGACATTTAGGTTGCTTCCATGTCTTGGATATTGTAAATAGTGCTGCAGTGAACATTGGGGTGCATGCATCTTTTTGAATTGCTGGATCATATGGCAACTCTATTTTTAGTTTTTTCAGCCACCTCCATATTGTTTTGCATAGTGGCTGCACCAATTTACATTCCCACCAACAGTGTAGGAGGGTTCCCTTTTCTCCACAACCTCTCCAGCATCCCACCCCCCAGATGGTCACAAAGCACCAAGCTGATCTCCCTGTGCTATGCGGCTGCTTCCCACTAGCTATCTATTTTACATTTGGTAGTGTATATATGTCCATGCCACTCTCTCACTTCATCCCAGCTTACCCTTCCCCCTCCCCAAGTCGTTAAGTCCACTCTTTACGTCTGCGTCTTTATTCCTGTCCTGCCCCTAGGTTCTTCAGAACCATTTTTTTAAAATTTAGATTCCATATATATGTGTGAGCGTACGGTATTTGTTTTTCTCTTTCTGACTTACTTCACTCTGTATGACAGATTCTAGGTCCATCCACCACACTACAAATAACTCAGTTTCGTTTCTTTTTATGGCTAATATTCCATTGTACATAGGTGCCACATCTTCTTTATCCATTCATCTGATGGGAATGTAAATTGATACAGCCACTATGGAGAACAGTATGGAGATTCCTTGAAAAACTAAAAATAGAACTACCATATGACCCAGCAGTCCCACTACTGGGCATATACCCTGAGAAAACCATAACTCAAAAAGAGTCATGTACCACAATGTTCATTGCAGCACTATTTACAATAGCCAGGACATGGAAGCAACCTAAGTGTCTATAGACTTTTTAATGACAGCCATTCTGACCAGTGTGAGGTGGTACCTCATTGTAGTTTTGATTTGCATTTCTCTAATAATTAGCAATGTTGAGCATCTTTTCATATACTTCAGCCATCTGTATGTCTTCTTTGGAGAAATGTCTATTTAGGTCCTCTGCCCATTTTTTGATTGGGTTGTTTTTTTGTTATTGAGCTGTATGAGCTAGGAAGCATATCTTCTGCAGCACTTTTATACATCTACTTTTATCAGTATCAACTATTTTAGCACTTAACTGTTGAACAGACAGATTGGGTCAATTCAGTACATTTTGTGCATCATATCTTAAAGGAAAAATTTTGCCAAATATTATTTGATGATGATGCTACCTTCCTATAAATTACATTTCTGTTTCTCCTTGGAAATATGTTCTTTTTAATACTTCACTTCTTAAAGACTCATTTGATAAAAAAATATTTAAATGAAGATAGATAACTTTTATTCAGTTTGGGCTCACTTAACATATCATGAATTATCTTTTTCAGGGAATGAAATCAGTCAAGTTGAAGGGCTTGACAACTTAGAATTCCTTCAGGAATTGGTAGTGGACCATAACCGCATCAGAGCCTTTAATGATAGTGCCTTTGCCAAACCAAGCTCTCTGTTGGCACTTCACCTAGAGGAAAACAGACTACGAGAGCTGAGCAAATTACAACCTTTGGTAAAACTAGAGAAACTCTTCCTAGGATATAATAAAATCCAGGTAACATTATTTATGAGATTTAAAAGACTTAACTCCTTTGAATATAAAGCTTCCAAGCACACCAATGAAAATTTTGCTAGTGTGTTATTTATCATTTATATGACATGTAAATACTCTGGGATGCAGAAATGCTCACCTTGCTGCTAGACTTATAAACCCAACCAACCCACATGCATCTACCTGCAGATCCTCTAAGAGATATTTTTTGTTCCTGACTTCTCTTGGTCCAAGCTATTTGTGCATCTCAATCCTAGACTCCCTCTGCCCCTTTAAACTTAACATACGTACTTGTTCTACCTGACATTTGAATCAACTCCTGATAATGGACTTCGACTTGGCTTTAATAATCCATCTTTCCCCACTCAAGGCTTCCTAAGCTAGCATCCTGCATTTGTTTCACCTGCTCATAATTCAGCCTGTTTCCATTAGGCCACTGCCCCAACTGAGCCTGCCCAAACTCTCTTCTGAGATAGTATGCAGATAAGAGGGTTGAAGGTATTTCTCCTAACATTTCTCTCAGTGTTTTGCTGATGATCAGTTAGCCCTCCTTTTACCAATTTTGATATTTCTGCCCATACCTCTAAGACAATCTTGAAGACAAACTGAACTGTATACTGCCCTGCAAGGGCAGGGACCATGTCTTTCTTGCCCACATTTGTATTAGTATATAGCAAAGCATCTGGTACATAGTAGATACATGATCAATACTTGTTAGTGGCTCTTCTTGCTGGAGTTCAGGAAGCCTTTTCTGGAGTGATATAAAAGCCTGTTCAAGGCTACAAGGAAATCATGATCAGTGCCCCTTTCTACACAGCAACTAGTAAATACATATACAGAGAAAATTACATACAACTCACACATCAAGGGTCAAACAACATTCATCTGAGAAAAAGCCTGCCAAAACTGGCAATGGTTCTTCCAAAGCTTTATCCAGAAGAAATCTAAATTAGGATAATTGCTATCCTATAGGAACTCTTTCCAGTGATAGCAACTGAGCTAACACAAAGAATATGTCAAATCAGACTTACTTGAATCTGAGACCTTACCCAGTATCAAGCCTTACTAATAATTTCAAGGATACACAGGGTCTGGGGCATTCCTGTGGCTTCTCAAATTCCACTTCCAAGTGATCTAAAATAGGTCTAAATATTTTTATAGTTACTAGATGAATTGGCTAAACCCACTAGTCATCCCAAATAAGAAGAGGAGCATATCAATAACTTTGTTTTATTACTATGAACTAGCAACAACCTGAAGCTGATCTTGTTGCCTAAATTTTGTCAGCAATAGCATTTTAGAAATAACTTTGCAGAAACTAAAATGTATTTGCAAACTTTCACCAATGTTAAATAGATAATAATAAATAATCCCATCCAGTAGCAAAGGCAAGTCATTCAACTAGAGAAATAGTTTTTCAACTATATACATTACCATCAAATATATCAGTATTAAGTCCATTCAATATGACATGCTCCTTCATGGTTAAGGTTGTGTTTGATATGCACCTTTGAAATTGTTTAGACTAGATTCACCTCCTTTTCTACACATCTAGGTCAGTCCTCTTGGGAATTAACCAAATATAATCTGAGTTTTAGAATAGATCATAAGTCTTCTGAAAAAAATATGGTCTTTCCTAGTAAGCGCTGCTGTATGGCCTGTTTCCCATGTTAGCTTGTCATCTTTACCCAGTCATGTATTTGGAATCAATAGTACACAGATCTGTCTTTAATCAACAATACAGAATATTGTCAATCAAGCTCACTTCAGAAGATTCAATCATGAACTCGTTGCAATCCAACACTTACATATAATTACGTCAAATCAGCATATATTTAAAGATGTTGGGTCTAACCAAATAATAACTTACTGCTTAATTTTTTAATAGGATATGGCAGAACTGGAAAAACTTGATGGTATCTCTTCCCTCAGAGAGCTTACAGTTTATGGCAATCCAGTGAGTGTGTTATTTTTCTAATTTATTAGTTAATTTATTTTAAATATAATTTATAGTTGTATATAACTTATTTTTATATAATGTGAGAAAAGATTTAATTTTATCTGTTTCCATATGCATAAACAGTTATCCAAGCACAATTTATTGACTAGCGTCTTCTTCCAACTGATTACAATATAAACTGTCATTGTCATATACAAGAGGGTCTACTTCTTGGTTCTACTTTGTATTCATTGGCCTATTTGTCAATCCCTATAACATTACACTGTGTTAATCACTAAAGTTTTACATTAAGTCTTGATGTCCAGTAGAGTAAGCACCTCTAATTTTCCTTGTCTTCCACCTTCTCTTTTTTTTTCTTCACTGTCTTGGCTATCCCTGGCCCTTTACACTTCCTATGAGTTTCAGTAAACAGCTTCTCAAGTTATATGAGAATCTTGTTGATATTTTAATTGGAATTGCACTGAATTTATATATTAATTTTGGGAAAAATTTGCCACCTTTCCCGTTGGAGTCTTCGAAGGGATCAAATAAGTAGCATCCTTACTCACCTAACATTTGAACGAATTGAGAAATATGACAGTGGCAGATAGAGAGCTGAGAATATTTTGCTTAGCTTAGTGAGAAAGCCAAATGGGCCTGCTAACAGATGCCAAAAGTAAGTCATGATGACCCAGTAGCAGGAAATACTTTACTGAGGCCTTTTCACATGGGAGGAGAGCTTCTCCTGGAGGAGCAGAAGGCATTCTCCCAGCAATAAGCTCCTTCTCAAGAGGAAAGACAGGAGCTAAACATACCCAGTTTAATCTTCCCAGATTGGGCCTTCCCTGGTGGCGCAGTGGTTAAGAATCTACCTGCCAATGCAGGGGACACGGGTTCGAGCCCTGGTCCAGGAAGATCCCACATGCCGCAGAGCAACTAAGCCCATGTACCACAACTACTGAAGCCCATGCACCTAGAGCCTGTGCTCCACAACAAGAGAAGCCACTGCAATGAGAAGCCCGCGCACTGCAACGAAGGGTAGCCCCCGCTTGCCACAACTAGAGAAAGCCCGTGTGCAGCAGCAAAGACCCAATGCAGCCAAAATTAATAAAATAAATAGGGCTTCCCTGGTGGCGCAGTGGTTGAGAGTCCGCCTGCCGATGCAGGGGACACGGGTTCGTGCCCCGGTCTGGGAAGATCCTACATGCCGTGGAGCGGCTGTGCCCGTGAGCCATGGCCGCTGAGCCTGCGCGTCCGGAGCCTGTTGCTCTGCAACGGGAGAGGCCACACAGGGAGAGGCCCGCGTACCGCAAAAACAAAACAAAACAAAACAAAACAAAAAAAACCCCACAACAACATAAATAAATAAATTTATTTTTAAAAAAATCTTCCCAGATTTATCAGTTAAGTCGCTCTCCTTCCCCGAGTGAAGGAGTGAAGGGACTGAGAGAGCCAGTAGTGCCACATCATAGAGCTACTTCCACCAAGAAAGAAATACAATAAGCAGTCTCCCGTAATATTTATAGCATTGAGCCTTCTCTTCCACAAACACAAATATCGCTGTGTTTATTTTATGTCCTTCAATAAAGGTTTGTGATTTTCTCCTAAAGGTTTTAATCATCTTTCGTTAGATTTATTCTGTTGTTTTTTGTTTTGTTTTGTTTTGTTTTGTTTTTGCGGTACGCGGGCCTCTCACTGTTGTGGCCTCTCCCATTGCGGAGTACAGGCTCTGGACGCACAGGCTCAGCGGCCATGGCTTATGGGCCTAGCCGCTCCGCGGCATGTGGGATCTTCCTGGACCGGGGCACGAACCTGTGTCCCCTGCATCGGCAGGCAGATTCTCAACCACTGTGCCACCAGGGAAGCCCTATTCTGTTGTTTTAATAGCTGTTTTAAACAATATCTTTTTTATATTTTTCTAGTTGTTTGTTGCTAAAGTATAGAAATTCTGATTTTTGCATATTACTCTTTATCCAGGAAGCTTGCTGAACTCTCTTTTAAATTCTAATGGATTGTAAATTTTGTTGGATTTTCTCTGTAGACAATCATAGTATCTACAAATAATGACTCTTTCTTTCCAATCCTTATGGTTTTATTTCCTTTACTTCTGTCAGTGTGCTGACTAGGACTTCTAGTACAGTGCTGAATAGACACACTGATAGTTACTGACCTCAAAAGAATGCTTCTAAATTGTCACTATTAAATATGTTTGCTGTAGGTTATGGGTAGATAACCTTCAACATTTTAAGGCAGTTCCTTTCTAATTCCAGTTTACTACTTGTTTTTATCAGGAATGGACACTGGATTTTAACTAATTGGAAATATAGTATTTCTCTTTAATCTGTTAATATGCAAATTATATTAATAGATTCTGGTGCTAAACCATCCTTAAATTCTTGGGATGAATACTACTTGGTCATCTTTTATACTTTATTGGATTCAATTTGCTAAAATTTCATGTAGCATATCTCTATGGAAATAAGTAAAATTATTCTGTAATTTTACTTTATTATACTATTCTTTTCAAGTTCATCAAGGCTGTTCTTGCCTCATAAAATTAATTGGGGAGTTCTCCCTCTTTTTCTAGTCTATGAATTAATTTATATAAAAGAAGACTTGTGTGTTCCTTGAAGGATAATTAGATCCTGTCTCTAAAACCATGTGAACTTAATATTTTTTGAAGTTAGATTTTAAACTACTTATTCAAATCCTTTAATTGATATATATTATCTAGCCATTTTCTATTAAACTGATAAGAACAGATACTACACTTGTTCTTAACAAAAAGGCAAGAAGCAATTTCTATTTATTCAAAAGTCAATATTAAGAACTTATATTTTTCAATAAAATTGTCCTTTTATCTAAATTTTAAATGCACTTCCATCATAATACTTTCATGAATTTTAAAAATCTCTACTATATCTGTGTTTTGTCACCTTTTTTATATCTAAATTTGTTGGTGTTTTTTTGCTTTTTCTCTTTTATTCTTGATGAGTCTTACTAAAGGTTTGTCTATCATATTAATCTCTTCAAATAACCATATTTTGGTTTTATCAAGTGTAATTTTTCTTTTTTGTTCATTAATTTCTACCCTTTACCTTTAGTTTCTTGGAATTTACTTTTTTAAAATATTCTGGAGTAGAATGCCTAGCTCATTAATTTTTAATATTTCTTCTAAATGAATAAATTTTAGGTTACAAAATACTGCTTTAGCAATAGCCTAAAAGTTTTGATATGTTGTGTTTTTCCTGCTATTTCTTAGAATCTACTTTACAGGGACTTCCCTGGTGGTCCAGTGGTTAAGATTTTGCCCTCCAATGCAGCGGGTGTGGATTTGATCCCTGGTCAGGGAGCTAGGATCCCACATGCCTTGCAGCCACAAAACCAAAACATGAAACAGAAGCAATATTATAACGAATTCAATAGACTTTTAAAAAAATGGTCCACATCAAAAAAAAAATCTTAGAATCTACTTTACAAAAGATTTCTTCTTTAATCTGTGAATTATTGAGGATTATGTGTGTTAATTTCAAACCTATTAGGTATTTTTAGCTATCTCGTTATTATTTATTTCTAGTGTTATTACATTTTAATCAGAAGAGACAGTCTATACATTCTTTGGTTTTATGAAACTGGCTTTGTGGCCTTGAATGTGCTCATTTTTTTAACTCAATTTACGGCTTAGAGATCCCTCTCCATTAATGTATATGTATCTACTACATTTTTAAAAAATAGTTTATTCCCCTCTGATGATAATCTTTCTTTCTTTCTTTTGTTATCACAAACAGTGCTGCATACTTCTTCTGTGTTGTCAGTACCCCAGATCATCCCTATATTCGGAGATTTGCTAAAAGTCAAGGGACTCAGCATATAGCTATACTCATGGCTAAGATTTATTACTGTGACGTAATGAGGATACACAGCCAAGTGATGAAGGAAAAACACATGGGCAGAGTCTGGAGGAATCCATGTGCAGGCTTCCTTATGCTCTTTCCCTCACATGAGGGGATCACAGTGTGCACTCTTCACACACCAACAAAAATGCAGCAACAAATGTGTTATATTTCTGCCCAGGAAATCCCATTAGACTTAATAGCATTCAAGGGTTTTTTTGGAAGCTGGTCATGTAGGTACCCTGTGCCAATCACATACCAAAATTCCAGACTCCCAGAAGGAGAGCAGGTTGAACATGAATCCTATTGTTTGTATAAGCAGTCTAGGCATAGTGAACTACCCTTATCAGTTAAGGAATGGTGGGAGAGCTTCCAAAATCCAAGTACCAAACTCTTGTCAAGAGCTCCTTGCAAACAGATCCTTCTAAAGATAACAGCCTCAAGCCTACTATGTTAACACTTTCTACACACTCTCTTATGTACTTATGCAAGTATTTTTATAGTAGGTTAATACTATGAAGTGATGGATCATATAGTTCAATAGATGTGTATTGAATTAAACTGCATAGTGTCTATGGGAAATTATCATACAAGTTTCAAACTAATTACTTATAAGTGAACTTTTATAATATAATCCTATTCATGAGTTGGGATTGCCTGTAGTTAATGAACAATATCATATACTCTAAAAAGACATTAAATCTCCAAGTGGTAGCCTTGTTTAAAAAAAAAAAAAACTTCTCATCTTCATTTGGCATAACAGGGAATTGAGGAATCTTTCAATAAGGGAATTCGTATTTATATCATTTAATACTACAAATTAGCTGTTACATGTGATCTCTGCTGTCTATGCTTCTCTATAAAGGTTAATCTTTGAAATAAAAAGTTTTTTTAAGGAATGAATTGTTATTTTTAACTTTATTCAGATTTGTAGAAAAATGCTACATCGCCACGTGCTTATATTTCGACTGCCTAACTTACAGATGTTAGATGGAATCCCTGTGAATTCAGATGATAGGGCAAAAGCTGAATTTCACTTCTCTGAACCACAAGCAAAGAAAAATTTGGTAATAATTCTATTATTTACACTTTTTCTTTTAAAATACATAAATTATTAGTAGATGAACATTCTGTCATGAGTTTTTACGTAATGTTTAAACCTGATGTATGATGTTTTTCTAGATAATTTTAGTATGTATTTGGTGATTACTGTCAAAAGCAGCTTGATCTGGTGAATAGAGCATATACACATAGAAGCTAGGAAAGCTCCTTATTCAAAAAACATACTTTGACATAAAGCAAATTATTTTAAACTGTGCCTCTTGTTCCATATGTCAGATAATGCTAGAAGGTAAGAAACTGTAACGTATCACTCTTATAAACAGTGACTAACAATAAAACTCTCTCCACTTAGGAGATAGAAAGGGAAGGAAGGAATAATGACCTCAAACTCTCTGGACTGTGTAGTTCATCTAACAAGGGAGGTGTGTGCCTCTTTTCTTGTATATTGGCAGAATAATTGGGCCTTTTGCCTATGAACCCTAGTAGGGTATCTGAGCATGACAGGGAAGAGGTTAGAGAGAGAAGCCACAAAAGCATATAATTTGGAAATTCTATCATTGACCACCAGGATTTTTCATAACTATCTTAAAAGACTAAATTTAACACAGAAAAGCTATGGTTTTTGAACAAAGAAGTAACACTATTAGAGCTGTGCCTTTGCAAGGTTTAAGGAAGAAGGAGCTGGAGGCAGAGAAACCAGCTAAGAGGCTTTTAGAATAATCCAAGAGAGATTATGAAAACCTGGACTAAGGTGGGGCAGTGAGAGTGTAAATGAACCTCTACTGTCAGTGAAAGCAAGAGAGCAAGGGCATTAGTCAGTGAACAAAGATTACTTTTAAAAGTTGAGTTGAAGAGGAAAGCGATAAGACTACTGTAGATGCTTTCATTTATCTCACTGGCTTACCCAACCCTCTCCACTCCCTTTGTAAAACAAACTAACGAGTTCCCAGAGCACATTGAACGTTTGATACTAGTAGGCTACTCTCTAAGCTCACTTCTGCCTTCAGCAATTGATTCACATATTTATTGAGTGGGCTGTGTTTTTTCAAAAACTTATAACTTTTATTTTAAATAAACAGATACACAAGTACAAATTTTAAATTATTATTTCTATGTTTCTATGAAAGCCAAATGGGATTCTCTGTAAAGTCTGGAAAAAGGTCAATTACACAAACCACAAATAATTGATTACACATACACAAATAATATCAAATTAGGTTGGGAGGAAAAAAACCTGCAAAATAAGGAAGAAAATTATAAAAATTCAGACTAATATGTGGGAAAATTTCTTTAAATCTAGACAGTTTCTTGTATTCAAATTTTCTCCACATGTTGTTGAAGTCTTGCTACTTTAACGAAACCAAAACTGGAAATTGTAGGTAAAGCCCTTAAGGGTGGATTTATCAATCAGATAAAATACCAGTCAAGGGACTCTTTCTTAAAGAAAAGGACTTGACCCTTCATCAAAAGATGTGTGGGCACATGTACTTTTATGTTTTAAAATTTTTTTTAAGAATTATAAAAAGAATTATAGATCTAATTCTTATTATTCCCTGACTTTTTAAAATTAACCAAGGGGATTCTATTATGGGTCAAAATAGCTATAGAGACCTGTGAAACTTAGAGCTGTACAATGTTAATAAAGATTATCTAAAAAAAAAAAAAGATTATCTAGATTAGGCAGAGGAAATTGGTTCATTTATGGGTTATATTTACAAATGTTTTTCTAAAAACTATGCTTTGTGAAAAAAAGCTTAGCTACTAATCTGTATAACTAAGAGACAGCACCATCTAATGTCATCTACCTAATTATTGTCACAGTCTCTAGTCTTTAAAAAGAGAATAATTAAAAGTTAGTTCAATGATTTATGCCTCCTTTCCCTTTCTCTCTTATATTCCATGAGCAAGTCACTTCTTGCTTCCAGAAGTGGAAAACTAAAGGAAACTTTAGTCTCTTATTGCTGTTGTAACAAATTACCTCAAATTTGGTGTCTTGAAACAACACAAATTTATTATCTTACAATTCTGGAGGTCGTAAGTCCAAAAAATCAGTCTTACAGAGCTAAAATCACAAGTATCGGCAGGGCTGCATACCTTCTAGGAGAGAATTTGTTCCTTGCCTTTCAAACTTCTAGAGGCTATCTGCATTCCTTGGCTCATGGCCCTCTTCCAGCAATGGCATCACTTTGACCTCTGCTTCCATCATTACATCTTCTCTCACACTGACCCTCCCTGCCTCCCTCTTATAAGGACCCTTGTGATTGTATTGGGCCCACCTAGATAATCCAGGATATTCTCCCCATCTCAAAATCCTTAATTTAATTATGCCTGTAAAGTCCTTTTTTGCCACGTAAAGCATTCACAGGTTTTAGAGATTAGGATGTGGACATCTTGGGGGGCGGCATTATTCTGTCTATCATACCACAAATGTGAGGCCTCCAGTGAGAGACCTATACAAATTGTAACATTTGATAAATTCTATTTTAAGGTAATGTTGGCTACATTTTAAAAATTCCATATAACTTCATAAATACTCACTAAATTCCATATAAAGAAATCACTTACAGCAACTTTAAAGATCCCAATTTCCATACATATTTTTTAATTAGTTTCATATAGCAAAAAAAGTACATAAACTCAAATTGTAGTCAATGATGGATGATTATTTCACTAAAGGTTTTGCTTGTTGGCTATTCTTTTCTATTTCTCATATAGTGAACTAAGATTTTTCCAATTCTGTACTACCATGTCGTCTTCAGTGATTCTAGATACCTATTCTTGCCATTCAAATCGGTGCCGTACATAAGAATTTAATTACCTTTCCATTTACTCTATATGTAAATACTTTATTTAAAAATTGGGTTTTAAAGAATTCATCTATATATGGTTAGTAAAATAAAGGGGGTATTTGAAGTCTTTATTTCAGAGAAATCTATTTTAAGATGCAATAATAATTTTTATTTTCCTGGCCAGAAAAAAATTGAGCTATTCATTTAGCTGTTCAGAAGACACAAGAACAGAATACTTTTCAAGTTTCATCGGTTCAGTCTAATGTATTTTTCTTTGTTTTAGTTGCTGCTGTTCTTTCTTTTTAACAGCAAATAAAGAGGAAATAAATGAAATCTAAAGTTGTCCTTTAAACCAGAACATTTTGGTGCTCTTGTTTCAGAAGAAAATTTGACAATATTCTAGTTTAATGATGGGAAGAAACTCCTATGAAGGAATTAGGGAATTTGGGATCAGCTTTAGTAAAAGGCCTGATAACTTAGTGCTCATTATGAAGCTGCATTTTGGTTACGTTTACTGAAATATGAGGGAAATGGGTAATTTTACACAAATGGCAAAAGCCTGTATCTCTAAATAAATTAAAACATATATTCAGAATTCATATTTTTTAAAGTATAAACAAGGTCAGTCTTACTAAAGACAGAGCAGGCATAAATTTCTAGGGAAACCAAGAGTCTCCAGCCTAAAATACTTCTCTCCTCCATTTGCTGATTCCTGAAAATCTTTTAAAAGCCTCTTAATTCTCAACTAACATAAAATGTAAACACTGTTTAGAGAGTTAGCACACTCATTAAAAGTGATTGTTATAAGATGCTTTTCTTAGTCCCCATTTTATTTACTTGTTTGTTCTTGAAAAACTAATTAACTGCAAGACACCTGGTGAGGTAATGTGAGGAACACAAAGATGTGGAAGATACAACTCTTACCATCTAGAAATTCCTGTTCAGAAAAAAAGAAAAGATATCACAAAGGGGTAAAGGCTTAATTTTCTTAATTCTACACTTACCTTGTTAAGACTCTTTGGAATGGGGAGGTGCCATCACCCTAGACTGTTGTAATGAGTACAATGCAGTCTGAAAAAAACAGAACATAAGGTTCTGAGGGGGTTTAAGGGCCCAAAAATCTGTCTGTTTCACAGTTTTTGCCTCATACAAACTCTGAGTTTAGGGAAGCATATAATTTCTGACCTAAAAAATTTTAAGGTGATTATCAAGTGGGGCTTGTGGTAAGGCTAAGACTACTGATCTGAGTTTTTGAGATAAGGCATTCTTAACTTTTCTTTTATTATGTAGTCTATTCCTGTTACCAACTCTCCTGTGGATGGTGGATCGTTTGGCCAAGTGAAAGCTCCTCCCATAAAGATAACAAATGTAATTCGGCCTGGTGGATTTGGCCATTACTTGGGATCTGACTTCACTTTAACTCCTGAAGTTGAAGGTATTTTGACAGTTTCTGAGTGAATGTAAAAAAGCAAAAACACTTCATTTGAAACAAAAATCTCACTTTGATTTCTAATACTACTTAAAATTGCATATTTTACATTTCCTAAAATTGAATGTTTGTTCAAGTTTCATGTGACCATTCTGATTTCAAAGAATCTACAGTATTTTTTTATTTTTTTATTTTTGTGGTACGCGGGCCTCTGACGTTGGGGCCTCTCCCGTTGCGGAGCACAGGCTCCGGACGCGCAGGCTCAGCCGCCATGGCTCACGGGCCTAGCCACTCCGCAGCACGTGGGATCTTCCCGTACCGGGGCATGAACCCGTGTCCCCTGCATCGGCAGGCGGACTCTCAACCACTGCGCCACCAGGGAAGCCCTATATAGTATTTTTTGGTTCTACTCAACTACTAATATGTTGTAACTACACATTTGCTTGCAATTTGAACTTTGTGATACTTGCACAATTGTTCTTGACATTTCTTTTCAAAGCTTTTATTACATTTTGTGTATTTCATAGCAAACGACTACTAAAACCTGTAGTACATCCTGCTAAAAGTAGAAATCAGAGGTTTAAAAATATTGGTAACAACAGACTCTTGGGGTTCAAAGGGTATCTTACAGAGAGAAGATCAAACTTCATCCTTGAAACCACAATATTATTTTATATATTCATGAAGCTATTAGTAGGGAAGTGTTTCAAGAGGTAGCTCTCTAAAGGAAGGGAGTATATTAAAAGGACAAGGCATGGAAATGTTTCGTTCTATTATATACATTTTCATTCAGACTTAGATCATGCCTTTTCTCTAATTCCAGATCTTCACTGGCTACCATTTTGGTGAAATTGGGGGTAGCTACTCTTTCCCTGAGGGCTCACCTCTTCCATTCTTTCTAACATCCCACTTTGCCTCAGACTACTGTTAGACAATAAAACTGAACATCACAATAATAATAAAATGATCTAAAAGCCTACTAAGAATATGCAATTGTTTTAAAGGAAACTCAGTTAAAAGAAATTCAACATAATTTACTCTAAGATGTTATTTTTTGTTTAACTTATTTTTCATACTTCTACCTACTTATGGCTTCAAGATTTTAATCATAGTGAGAAATTTAATGCTTTTGTCCAGTAGATAGAACTATCAGTAAAACTAGACATACCAAATTGTTATTAGCCTCCTTAATAGTACAGTGTCATCACTGTCATCTTCAGGAATGTCTTCAATATCTTTGGGGGGGGCATTAGTTCAACCCTGGATTCATTTCCATAAGTTTCTTCTCAGATATCTTTAAGATTCATTATGCAACTACTTTTTTAGGATTTTCTGGAAAAGTCCTATTTCTTTCCTATTTTCTGACTGTGTTGCCCCAATTTTTGTTTTGAAAAGTATGGTCATTTTATTGATACATTTATTATAGCACACAGCTCTGGATATTTATATTTTTAAAAATTACCGGGAGGGTGGGAGGGAGGGAGACGCAAGAGGGAAGAGATATGGGAACATATGTATATGTATAACTGATTCACTTTGTTATAAAGCAGAAACTAACACACCATTGTAAAGCAATTATACCCCAATAAAGATGTTAAAAAAAAAAAAATTACCAAGAAGGTATCAAACTGATCCACTAGCTCAGAAAAATTTAAGCAGCATTAAGTGCTAGAAATATAGTCCGATTTTTATTTTTATTTAAAAATTTTAATTCATGTTATGAAATATGTATAGCACACAGTCAACTGAAGGACAACCAAACCTTATTAATTTATTAATGCTTTTCATTGTTTCATAATTCCTAATTTCAGACAAAAAAGACAAGAATGCAGGGATTCTAACAAGTAATCCTCAGAGCATCCATGCAGAAATAGCTTTTCAGCAACTCGGAGGGACAAATCTCTCTCCATCTCTTTTATCACATCAGAATATGGCATCTCCAAGTGCAGAAATATACCAGAGCAACCAAGATGAGGGAAGGTAAAGCTTTTCTGTGTTTTAATATCACTTGTCATCATTAAAAAAAAAAAAAAAAACTTCCCCAATTTGCTTGTCATCTATAGAAATAGGAAACTATTAATTGGGAACTACTATTATGGGAACTACTTTTAATTGTATTCTCTCCCAAGTCACTTCTAATCACTGAATATGCAAAGCAGTTCACTTACATTTTGAACAACAGATAAATTCAACTCTGAAATCACAAAGGCTGAGAATTATGTAAATTTTTCAAGCTTCTTATAATTCCCAGTTGCCCTTCCTCCAATTTGGATCCTAGCCCTAGAGGCCAGCTGAAGGCCTAAGAACATGCTACTTCTCATTAAGAATTCACTCTGCTGCTCAACACCTGTCCACCCAGATTTCCAGTTAATACCTGTCCTCTAGCTTCTTTGTAGCCAATCTCTGCAGCGTCTATTAGAGTGACCTAGCAGCAAATCTAGCTTAAGCCTGGTTCTTGCTGTACTAACTTCCCTGCTATAATCAGTCGTGTCCCACTGAGAATATATTTAGTGAGTGTAATATACTGATACCATATTTTGGTATCAATGGTTTATCCTCATGATGACCTGATTTATAGATAGCCAAAAATAGGATATTATTCTTTCTTGTGTTGTCTTTTTGAAATTGTACACATATAAAATACAAAAATTATTTACTGCAGAATTACCTTAAGTGAGCTGATCCATTAAGAAATTGTCACCATTACTTGACTCATAAATATTTTGTTTCTGACAGAATTCCTGGCAGACACTTTCCAAGATCAAATCGAATGTAACTGCCTAAAGAGAAATGAATATATACCAAGAAACCTATTTCTGTTTAGTAGTTGTGCAAAACTAGCAGCCAGTGTTGGTGATAAAAAATATAAGACAATCACGTTACTTATGTTACTGAAGCACCTCTGTTCCATATGAAGATACTCTCTATCACCCTTGGTGAATTTTATTTAATATCATCTTTCTTAAACTTTCTTTATGGTTATCTTAATTATTCATTTGATTTTCTATGTTAGAAAAATCATGAAATATATCATACAACAATTGAAAAGATACAAGTGGCATAAAACAAAGTTCAAAGAATCAAATGTTTAGTCCTGGGGTATTGGAAGCATTTAGTTGTAAAATCTCATTTTGGCTTCTCATATAAAGATACTAAGAAAAGGTAATTTTAGGAAATAAGCATACTTTCATTTGTAGAATATCTGTTCATTTAGGCTTACCTAAAGCTAAAGCACACATTTCTTACCAAACACAACTATTACTAAAGCAAGTTGAGTTGTGCTAGTTGAACTACAGATTAGTTTTTTAGGACTATATTTTGAAAAAAATAGCCTCAAACTGAGTCCGCCCTAAGAATTGTTTAGAGATGGAACTCATAGGCATCAATAGTACTTCCTGAAGGTAGCTATGAGTGCAACCAGCCATTCATGCTCTAAGAATAAAAGAATAGTATTTCATATACACAATTCATTGAATGTGCCCATAGTGATATAATTTTACAAACAAGTTTTAGGCTAAATAAACACATGTTCAAAATAAGTGGACACATTTAAAATTTGGACTCAATTATATTTTACTGGAAATAAATTTTCTAAAATATTGACAATTACATTGTATAGTACTAGGAAAAATCATAAATCAAGTGTGGTTTTGAATTTATTTATTAAACACAGTTCTTTAAATTAATGATTAAATTGCCAATCATATTTTTATATCAATGGGCTCCAAGATTCATGAAGTATTGTTTAAATTTTTCAAGTAGTGGTTCAATGCTACATGTAATTTTCATATTATTTTATGTGTTCCTTACATGAAAATAAATTATTTTTACTAAAATATTTGTATTTTATAATCTATCTGGAAATAGTTTTAAGGATATTTTGGAAACTAATGCCAATATGTATGCAACAATTTTGTGTCTTCTTTAAATACTGTATGTTTGTAATTTAATGATGTAATATTTAAAATTTCAAACCTAATACAGATTGATTTTACCCTTCTTAATGTGTGGTTTTTAAACACCTATTACTCTAAGGTAGAAATAAGATCCTTTGTTTAAAAAGGAACCATGCAGTTCTTAAGATGTCCAGAAGATGTCTTTGTTGCCCTTTAGTTCTGACAACTGTTTTCATTACAGTGTTGTGATAAGCACCTGCTCTTCACTATTTGTTACTAACTTGACATCATTTGCTTTTTCTTTCTCTTATGATTATGTATAAATGAAATGCTCAATATATGCTACTTTTATAGTAAAAGGTGTCTTTGTAAATAATAAACTGGATGGGAAAAATAAAGTAACAGGTTTTCACTGGAGAAAAATTTACAAGAGCAGAAAAGTATAAAGCAGGAAAAACATAACTTATTATTCAGCATCCACTTAACATTTGACATTTTTTTCGTGTAGCCATTTCTTCTATGTATTTTCTTCTATTCCATTTTCTTCTATGCATTTCTAATATATTTGATATCACTTGATTTTTTTGAACACATTGTTCAATTTTGAGATATTTTATTATAAAATTTTAATTCGAATTTGTTCTAGAAAGTAAATTTGTGATAATTTAATAGTAACAAACACTAAGAAGAATAATAAACGTATATAGCTTCCCTGGTGGCGCAGTGGTTGAGAGTCCGCCTGCCGATGCAGGGGACACGGGTTCGTGCTCCGGTCCGGGAAGATCCCACATGCCGCGGAGCGGCTGGTCCCGTGAGCCATGGCCGCTGAGCCTGCGCGTCCGGAGCCTGTGCTCCGCAACGGGAGAGGCCACAACAGTGGGAGGCCCGCGTACCACAAAAAAAAAAAATAATAATAATAATAAATAAATAAATAATAAACGTATACAGGCATTGCTAGGTGCTGTACAGAAACAGACATTGACCCAACCTTAAGAACATTTTAAATATAAATATACAATCAATACTTCCATATAAAAGCAATGAGGGGGATAATTACTAAGATAATTTGGCACAGTAGTTCTGAAGTTTTTCTGCCATGAAAGCAGATGATGATACATACTCTCCTGGACAGGTTAAGCTGTTGGTTATCTGCAGTTCTTAAAGCAGTTGCTATAACTTCATCCCCTTCCTATTCAACAAAACAAATGAAAATGTAATTGAATATGAGAGATGTTTTTACGGGTCTGCTTTAGATCTGCTCTAAAAATTTTTTTAAGTAGATCATTCACCAACTGTGAAATTTTAAATTATTCATAATACATTTCACAACCGATTGTAACAAAACAAGCAGGTAGTGCTTATTACTATAAACCACTAGTCCATATTTTACATGGTTTATCCTAATAACAAACTTATGAAATAGATGTGACATGTACTGTCTCAATTTATAGATTTAAAAACCTGGCCTTGGGCTTCCCTGGTGGCGCAGTGGTTGAGAGGCCGCCTGCTGATGCAGGGGACGCGGGTTTGTGCCCCGGTCCGGGAAGATCCCACATGCCGCAGAGCGGCTGGGTCTGTGAGCCATGGCCGCTGAGCCTGCGCGTCCGGAGCCTGTGCTCCTCAGTGGGTGAGACCACAACAGTGAGAGGTACGCGTACCACAAAAAAAAAAAAACAAAAAACTGGCCTTAAAAGGAAAAGATATCACACCAAATCCTAGATTTTTTCAACTCTAAATTCATTGTTTTGATGACTACAAATGAACTGACAGTTAATTATTCCTAATGTGCTGTTTAATCAGCTGTTGTCGAGCCCTAATGTGTGTAAAAATTGTAAACTATTCATTCTCTTTCAGTGTATTTAACTTACGGAAAATGTATAATTTCTGCAGTAAAATTAGTTCTTTGCCCCCCAGCAAATGTCATGATAAATTTATTTTGCATGCAGTCATATGCATAATTGTATGACTTGTTTTAAATTAAAGGAGAATTCCACAAACAACCTGGAAAGCTAAAATTTAGGGCACTTTAACTATAGACAAGGAGCCTACCTTGCTGAACTGCATATAGATGATGTCAAAGTGATCTTCTGATTTCTATTTATGAAGATTGACTATAACTGTTTATTAAAACTTTATTATTTACTTGATTTCTCTACTACTGACACAAAATTAACTATGGTTGTGAACATATTTTTGCACAGAATATTTAGTGTGGATCTGTGCGTGTGTGTTTGCAGGCACTCATGACTAGTTTTAAAATAGTCCTTATGTTTAAGTAACGTGTCATTTCATTATTTATTCATAAGCTATCCTATATTATGAGAAGTGTTTAATGTTTTAAAACATTAGATCTTACTGTTAGTCATGCTATAGGCGCTTAGCTTCAATTAAATGTTACATAAAAAGAAGTAAATTATTTATATTTCTATAAGAGTAGAAGAAAGCACTTACGTCTTGAGTTCTGTTGGTTATTCAATGAATCTATTATCAGTTTGTTTTGGTATAGAAACTGGCTGTTTTTTTTAAATTCCTCTGCTATAAAACTTAGAACTTTTGGACAACTCCAAGTGCTTAACTACTTCTCTTGTTCATCTCTCTGTACTTTCCTCTATTACTGAATTTTTTTTCTTTCTTTTTTTAAATTGAAATATAGATGATGTACAATATTGTTAGTTTTAGATGTACTACATGGTGATTTGACATGATCGCCACTCTAAGTCTTGTAACCATCTGTCCCCATACAAAGTTATTAACAATATTATTGACCATATTCCTTATGCTGTATATTACATCCCTTGGCTTATTTATTTTATAACTAGAGGTTTGTACCTCTTAATCTGCTTCACCTGTTTCACCCTCCACGCCTCTCTGCCTCCCCTCTAGCAAACACCCATTCTTTGTATCTATGAATCTGTTTTTTGTTTTGTTTGTTTTGTTTTTTAGATTCCACATGTAAGTGAGATTATATGGTATTTGTCTTTGTCTGACTTACTTCACTTAGCAAAATACCCTCTACATACATCCACATTATTGAAGTATTTTTAAAGAAAAACCTGTACCAAATTGAAATTTTAGTTTGCAGTTGCCTTTCAGAACTAGGTCAGCAAAAAGTACACAGTTATTTTATCACTAATATTTTATTTCTACAAGTCTATATCTCATAAAAATATGAATTATATTATTACTCTTTTTCTTCAATTTATGAATAAAATCGCTTTGTAATCTACAGAAAAGACATTTCTCAGGCCCAATTTATGTGTTTTTTTATCTCAAATTTAGTTTTGGTGATGATTTTTCCTTATAATTAAAGTAAAATATAGATAAATGATTTTATAGCAAAAACATGAAATTCTGTGACCTAAGAATAGAATAATACATTCAAAGGAACTTAGAAGGAGCTTTGAAAGTGTTAATTACCTTAAATCAAATTATTTATCATTCATGTGTAATCTATTAGGCCTTACCTTAACTATATGCTCTTTTAGGTAAATCAGAAAGCAAATTCGTCAACATCATTTTCCATATAAAATATTGGTGATTCTGAAATGCTAATTTTAAAATTAGAATATTTTTCCTTATATTGTATCATTAAAAATAAGAGTATCTATTTCCATATGCTCTGAATAAAAATCCATTGGGATAACATATTTTGGTACCTTTTAAAAATTCATTTCATTTTGATCAAACAATAAAATGAAAATGGATGTGAAGTATTTTTCACAAATAGTATTCTACATTTTCTTCTAGTTTTTAATTTTATAATTCTAATGAACTTCCAAATGCTTAAAAGTATTTCATACCAACAGAGTTCCATTTTTAAACATTACAAATAGAACAAAAGGTTAGTGATGATATTAAATAAATCATTTACAGTTTATAGTTTTGTAAACCATTATGATTACATTTATTTTTAAACAACAATATCTGTATTTTAAACAGAAAAAAATTAAGACCATGTGGTTTAAAAGCTGTAGATTTTAATCATGGACCTGCATGTTTTACATATTGCTTACTGTAAAACATTAAAATGTTTTAAATAATTTTAGTAGTTTGGCTCTACTCTTTGACTGTTTGTTTCATCTTTATTTACAGCATAACACCTTCCCTTCCCTCCCTGCCCCCAAATGTTTTACAAGTATGTTTCTCAAAGAACAACCAAAAAAGACTAATCTGTAAAAAATATATCAATAACATTTTTAAGTTTCCAATTATTTCTTATTTCATCCTACCAATTTAGCTGAAAACAGGTATTTACAAACACTGGTAGCCTACTTTCTTATAGCCTTTCATTTTTTTATGCAGTTCTTTAAATGATTTCAATCAACCTTAATGGTGCATTTTTAGTTAAGAAAGTAGAATGAGAAGTCAATTTGAGCACTCAGATGAACAAGTGTCTTCAGAAAGAATAGGCATAAATGGGTTTAGAAAACAGAGAACAGGAGTAAAATGTAGTGAGCAGAGCACTCAGAGAAGCCAGATACAATGGAAAGAGTAAAATACTGCAGAGCTTTTTAAGCTACATACAATTGGAACAATGGACTTGATCCAGCCATCTATGTTAAACTGTTAAAATATAGGTGAAAAGCAAGATGGAATTCTATAAAGAGTGTTGAGGAACAGTAGAATGAAGAGCTTTAAATCTAAAGAGAGTGAATGCAGTCATTCAATAGGATGGAAATGAAGTCCAAATTGGCATATTTCCCTGGTTAATTTACCTTGTGACCAACTCTGTTCAGTTTTAGGTATTAAGCCATTATTAGCAACAAAACAGTCTTTAAATTGCCACCATTGGAGTTTTTAAGCAACAACATAGTGTACATCCGTGAATTTAATGAATACATGCAACTAACAGTTGGGGACAGGGGGCGAAATTTCCCCCTCTACCCCTGAGTTCTTATAGCTGGAATAATAATAAAATTTACACACGACAGATAACAGTAGAAAAACCAGCTGAATTTTGTGCACACAGAAGATCATAAAATGATGCTCAGAGACTGACCAAAAGCAGGCAGCTTTTGTATCTTTTTACATGAAGAAAAATAAATTTGTGAGGATTTGACAGGATAAATAAACTCAGGTTTGGGTTCTTAATTAGTAAGGAATTTATGCAAAGTTTAGGCTTGGGTAGTAAATTAGTAAAGAAGTAACAAGGTTTGTTAATACAAGCTTCTAGGCCCTGAATTCCCTATGTCTTTTTGCCTCTAGGTACAGCGAGGGCACATTTCACATGGGAGGTTTATTTCCTACCTTCAGAGAGACAGAGAGGAGGGGTCAATATGTCCCTCTTGCATCAGTCGTGTTTTAAGTAACTTTAACTCAAAATAATCAATATGCCATTGAGGCATATTTTGGGGTGGTCCTAACACCACATAAACATACACAGATACATACAAGTAAAAATACAACATATAGCTCTCATATAATTGTAATAATTTAATATTATGGTCTATAGCAATCAGTACACTATATCAAACTTCCTATCCTCCAAAATCAAAAACAAAAAAAGGCTAATTTAGAGTTAATGGCAAAGGTGCAAGTGTACTATTACAAAAACTTGAAAAAGAAAGCTCATCTAGATAACACATGCAACTCACAGAATAGTATACTTTCGAATAATCAGATGACTTAAGTTTTTTAATTAGCTGGAAGTCAATCAGAACATTTGTTTTCTACATTTTGGGAAAACTTTTATTAAATGTATTGACATACTTTCCTGTTTTAGTAAGCAGAATAAATGAAATAAAATTTTATTTTCAATGATTTATAGTGTCTCAGGTGATAGTTGTGCATGATTTACAATTTTAAAAAAATGTAGCTAAGAAAACTGTGTAGAATGTGACTGGAATTGACAATTTAACCTTGGAAGTTGCTTAAGACCAAGATTCGTGATTTTTGCTTTTGTCTTCTGGCTTGCATTTTGTGTGTGTTCCTTCAATGACTAAGATGCTTAAATAATTTTTCAAGTTAGGTGAAAGTTCTAATATTTTTCATGTATAGTAAACTTAAGCATTACTATATTATTAAGTTTTGAATGAAGGTATTAATTATATTTATGGAAATAGATCTAAAACCTCTGTAGATAGAAACTAAATAAAACTAAAGCCCAAATATCTGTCAATGTTAACAAGTTGGGCCATTGTTAACTCTCAAAAAGAATATGAAAACGTCAGCCATATAATGTCATCCTTTAATACTTCGTTACTGAAAGTTTTAAATACCTATTCTTTTTAAGACTTACTTTTAACTAATATTGACATTATCAAGAATTTAAACAACAGCTACAACAGACTTCAGAAAGAGTGAAGATTTCCTATTACCATAGAACTGTTTTAATATACTGCTATTTCCAGACTTTTTTCCAATACATTGTCAGAAGATAAGAGTAGAAATGTATGTATTTACCACATGAGTATTTCAGTCACTTCAATATTTAGAAGAGAAATCATCATGAACAGCTATTAAAGATAATAAAAGCCAAACTTTTTTTTTTTTAAATAAATTTACTTATTTATTTATTTTTGGCTGTGTTGGGTCTTCGTTGCTGTGCGCGGGCTTTCTCTAGTTGCAGTGAGCGGGGGCTACTCTTTGTCACGGTGCGTGGGCTTCTCACTGCGGTGGCTTCTCTTGTTGCGGAGCATAGGCTCTAGGCGCATTGGCTTCAGTAGTTGTGGCTCATGGGCTCTAGAGTGCAGGTTCAGTAGTTGTGGTGCACAGGCTTAGCTGCTCCGCAGCATATGGGATCTTCCCAGACTGGGGATCGAACCCGTGTCCCCTGCATTGGCAGGTGGATTCTCAACCACTGCGCCACCAGGGAAGCCCCAAACTTACTTTTTTTTTTTTCTTTTTTGTGGTACGTGGGCCTCTCACTGTGTGGCCTCTCCCGTTGCGGAACACAGGCTGCGGACACGCAGGCTCAGCAGCCATGGCTCATGGGCCCAGCCGCTCTGCGGCATGCGGGATCCTCCTGGACCGGGGCACAAATCCATGTCCCCTGCATCGGCAGATGGACTCTCAACCACTGCGCCACCAGGGAAGCCCCCCGAAACTTACTTTTAAAGAGTATTATTTCCATGGAAGAAACAAACATGAAAGAAATTAGTTTTGGGTTAGGAAACACTTTTCTCTTGAAACTCAAAAACAACTTTAAAAAGTGAGTTATTTGTTTCTACTATTCAATCTTGCATAGTTTTTGATCAATTATTTTCAATTATATTCAAAAATCAATAAAGAATACAATTGTGAGACTAGATGGGGAAAAGCAAATGAAAACAAAGCAGAATATTGGTAACCAGAGTAATGTTATTCATATTTGGTTATAAAGAAGCTTGAATTCCCTTACTGGATCATAACTGTTTAAGTTATTTTGTCTTGAGATCAATTATTGACATTTACATACTGTTTTATTTCCACTGAATTTTGTAATTTTATTCATTATGTTTATGAGTCTTTTCATGATGTTTGTGGGGGAAAGAACAAAATTGATTTTTAAAAAATAATAAAATCAATCTACTCACTAGTTTAAATGAAGGAATAAGATTATGTAAAATATTTGAAACTTATGGGCTTATAAGTTTTTAAAAATTAATGCTATTCTTCTGATATAAATCCATTTATACATTTGGATATATGATTGAGCTTACTGTAGCTGAATGGCCTATGTATTAAAGAAGTAAGCACATGAATAATATTATAGCAGAGAATAGAGGACACACAACTAACAAAAAGAATGATATAAATCAAAAAGTTGTCCTACTACATACTGGATCATTTCTATTTCATGACATCATACTTTTATTATCCTTTCACATTTATAAAAGATGTAAAAAAAATGAGCTACGTAGTCTCTTATCAAATCCTCAAATGATCAGACTATACTACAAAGCTACAGTAATCAAAACAGCATGGTAGGAACTTCCCTGGTGGTGCTGTGGTTGAGAATCCACCTGCCAAGGCAGGGGACACAGGTTCGAGCCCTGGTTCAGGAAGATCCCACATGCCGCAGAGAAACTAAGCCCGTGCACCACAACTATTGAGCCTGCACTCTAGAGCCTGTGAGCCACAATGACTGAGCCTGCGTGCCACCACTACTGAAGCCCGCACGCCTAGAGCCCGTGCTCTGCAACAAAGAGAAGCCACCGCAATGAGAAGCCTGCACACTGCAGTGAGGAATAGCCCTCGCTCGCTGCAACTAGAGAAAGCCCATACACAGCAACGAAGACCCAACACAGCCAAAAATTAATTAATTAATTAATTAAAAAAAAAGAAAGAAAATGAGGTCCAGAGATCACTAAAAAAAAAAAGTAAAACAGTACAGTACTGGCATAAAAACAGACACACAGATCAATGGAACAGAATAGAGAGCCCAGAAATAAACTCACACACTTATGGTCAATTAATCTACAACAACTATACAATGGAGGTAAGAATACACAATGGAGAAAAGACCATCTCTTCAATAAGTGGTGCTGGGAAAACTGGACATCTACATGTAAAACAATGAGATTAGGACATTTCCTCATATCATATAAAAAATAACAAAAAAAATCAAAATAGATTATAGACCTAAATGAAAGACCTGAAACCATAAAACTCCTAGAAGAGAACATAGGTGGAACACTCTAACATAAATCATAGCAATATTTTTTTGAATCTGTTTCCTAAGGCAAAAGAAAAGTAAAAATAAATGGGACCTAATTAAAAGCTCTTGCACAGCAAAGGAAACAATCAACAAAACAAAAAGACAACCTATGGAAAGAGGAAGTATTTGCAAGTGATATGACTGATAAGGGGTTAATATCCAAAATATACAAACAGCTCATAAAACTCATTATAAAAAAAATGAACATAATTTAAAAATGGGCCGAAGACCTGGATAGACATTTTTCCAAAGAAGACATACAGATGGCCAAAAGACACATGTAAAAATGCTCAACATTGCTAATCATCAGAGAAATGCAAATCAAAACCACAATAAGATATCACCTCACACCTGTCAAAATGGCTATCAAAAAGTCTACAAATAAAAAATGTTGGTGAGGACATGGAGAAAATGGAATCCTAGTACACTGTTGGTGGGATTGCAAATTGGTGTAGCCACTATGGAAAACAGTATGGAGGTTCCTCAAAAAACTAAAAGTAGAATCACCATATGATCCAGCAATTCCACTGCTAGGTATATATCCTAAGAAAATGAAAATACTAATTTGAAAAGATATATGCACCCCAAAGTTCATAGCAGCATTATTTATAATAGCTAATATGTGGAAGCAACCTAAGTGCTCATCAAAAAATGAATTGATAAAGAAGACATGCCATATATATACATATATACATATATATTTATGTATATATATATATACGCCATACATAAATATATATGTATAGGCTGGCTGAAGATCTAGGGAGTTCTAATTCCTTGTTTCTTATATAGCTACAGGCCAAGAAGTTTTATTCTGCACAAAGACAAAGGTGAGATTAGAACCAAGAGTCAACACAGAAGTTCCTGGATCCCATCAAGAATCATACTGACCCCACAAATAGAGATAACTGAATCATCTATCTGTTTTTCTCAGCTGAAGTAGAAAACACCACAATTTAACATTTGCACACATTTTTTCCTGTATCTTTCAGTCATTTCTTCAGCCTACTGATGAGAATTTCCAATCAGGTTCACATTTACAGATCTTTGTTCCTAATCAGAGTAATTTTCTCCTGCATTCAATAGACTGTGTGGTTTAATAAGAAATATATTTGGTCTTTCTCTCTGGTTCCTGGCATAAACCTCCTAAAATCCTTGGAATTTCCTGAGTGGTAGGAGTTCCTTTGTCATTCATAGGAGCCCCTTTAGAGCACATCTGAGTATATACTAATGAGATTACTTAAGACTGGGGTCCTAGATAGTTTATGCTAATGGGATAACTTAGGGTGGTAACCTAGGAGAGGGTCACCAGAAAGACCATGTAATTAGAGTTGGAACTTTCAACCCCACCCCCAACCTCTGGGAAGAGGAAGGTGGTTGGGGGCTGGAGATTAAAGATCTACAAGAACTCTTGAACAATGAGAGTTTGATGAGCTTACAGGTTAGTAAACACATCCATGTGGTGGGAGGGTGATGCCACCTAGTTCTACGGGGACAGAAGCTCCTGTGCTTAGGACCCTTCTGGACCCCACTCCATGTACCTCTTCATCTGTATCCTTTATAATATCTTTCATAATAAACTGGTAAACATAAATGTTTCTCTGAGTTCTGTGAGCCACTCTAGCAAATTAATCCTGATAAGAGGGTTGTGGGAACCCTGATAAGAGGTTGTCAGAAGCACAGGTAACAACCTGAACTTGCAACTGGTGTCTAAAGTGGGGCCAGTCTTGTGAGACTGAGTCCTTACCCTGTGGGATCTGATACTATCTCCAGATAGAGAGTGTCAGAATTGAGTTAAATTTGTATTGATAGTACACCTAGTCAGTGTCTCCTGAGAGAATTGCTTGGTGGTGTGGGAAAAAAAAAAAACACACTGAAATGAGTAAAGAATACTGATGACTATGCAAACACCACAGTAATAATTATTGCAGGTAAAAATCATCTATGGATTCCTAAATTAGTAGATGGTAGTATAAAGAAGATATTTGAGCAGAAGAATTTCTAAGAATTTCTCCACATGATACTTTTTAATTACAAATAGAAAAATAGTACCTTTATAGTGGAAAAACCTGGTAAACACCACTTTAAGTGATCAAAGTTAACATCACTAATGATCAGAATAATAATTCATAATAATATCATCATCATAACCATCACCAATGTCAATATCCTGATATGATGCACTAAGGGTACAACAGCATTTCTGTGATATTCTTGCCAAAAATACACAACCTGATCGTGAGAAAATGTCAGAAAAACCCAAACTAATGGACATTCTACATATAAGTGGTCAATAACTCTTCAAAAAGGTCAAGAGTATTGAATGATGAAAACTGGAGAACAGTCACAGATTGGAGGAAACTAAGGAGACATAACTAAGTGTAATATGTGGGTTCTGGATTGGGTCTTGGACAAGAAAAAGGACATTAGTGGGGAAAGCTAGTGAAAGCTGATAAAGTCTGCAGATTAGTTAAGAGTATTTATTATTGTTGACTGCTTGGTTTCAATCATCGTTCTGTTACATAAAATGTTATGTAAAATGCTAACATTAGGGGAAGCTGGGTGAAGGGAAGTGCACTATTTTTTCAGCTTTACTATATGTTCAAAATTATTTCTTTAAAAAAAGAATTAGGAATTTGAAATGTAAATTTTGGACAATGTTCCTGACTCAAATTGTCATTTTACTGATGCTTATGTGTAGGAGCAAAACTATCAGTAAGCTCTATTACCACTGTATTTCATACATTCTTCATGAAACTGGGGATCCAGGAAGGTCTTAGGGATCTTCTGTATTTTATTTTCATATCAGAATCAACAAGTAATGTAGTTTATTTTAAAACATGCCTTCCTTTTATGAGAACTTAACTCATAATGAAGCCATCATAGTTTGAAAAAAATCGAACTAATAGGAATTTTTGGTACAGAAATTTAAGCACTCTATTCAGGCAACTGGAATAAGTATAATTATATAATAAAAACGTTATAATGTCCAAAAAACTTTTTTTATTACAAAAGAAGCATTATTTTGGCTTTTTGTTCCAAGTTTTTTACTAATTAATTGAACTAAAAATGTACAAAGTCGTCCCAGAACAAAAAGCAAACTATGTCTTAGCTAGAAAGATGAGAAGTTACTTAGTGACATAGCTAAAAGAAGTGGAATTGTGGAGGAGACAACTAGTTACCTCCCAGCATCTGTTCATCATTTTCCTTTAGTAAAAGAACTCTGATTATTAGCTAGGTACAGTGCTTCCCTTGAAGCTAAGTGTGGCCATTTATTTTGGCCAATGACATACATGGGCTAGTGCTGTATGGGAACTTTCTGGAAGTCTCCTTAAAAACGAAAAGGAAAACAATGTCCCTTTCCTTCGTCCTGTGGTGTAGAATATGACGGAGGAGTTCTAGTTGGATCAGGAGGGAAAAGACCCTAAGGATGATGGCATAATAAAATGGATGGACCCACCAGCCCACAGAACTGCCATACTGATCCTGGAACACCTAAATCCAGACTTACTCTATATGGCAGAGAAATAAATTATATGTTGTTAAACCACTGTTGCTATGATTTCTCTGTTACATGAAGCTCAACCCATTCCTAACTGATACAGGAACATTATCAGAAAAGAGATGTGAAGGACTTTTATATTAAAATTTTAGCAGACAAATACAACTCAGTGATAAGTGAGGAAGACAGCAAATAAGAAATGTAGATCTTAAGAAAGAGTATAAAATGGAAGATGTAAAATGAAGGCAGCAACTGGTTCTGAATGAGTTATATTAGAAGGTCACTGCAAAGTCCTTTAGTATCAGTATAAGGGGCGGCACAGAAGAATAAACTAGAATTTGGGGCTATTAAATAAAGATGAAAAAAGAAATCATACTTAAATTCTCTAAGGTTCTAAATGATTAGAACCTTAGAGAAAATAATTATACTTCAAAATTATTTGGATAAAATTTGGCAGATTGTACTAGTCATTGGCTTTAGTTGCAAGGAAAAGAAAATTACTCTGGTTAATGTAAATAGAAAAGGAATTCATAGGATATTGAATAGCTTATACAATCACCAGGAAAACTGGAAAACCAGGGTCATAGAATGAGTAATTACCAAGGGAAGATGGGTGATCAGAACACAGCATAACACTGCTTATGACATGGATCAACTCAATTAGGGTGCCAATACCTTGCTGCTACATGGGTGCTGCTGGGCCCTGAATGGTCCTGCTGCCATGAGAATGAATTCTAACTATTCCTGCTTCTTTACTTCTCGTGTTTTACATTGAAAGCTCCAGGAAGATGGCCAAACGTAGGTTGCTTCCCAAAACTTTATGAGAGTTTTTAAAAAACGTCTGTATTTTTGAACTTCCATGGTAGGAGATGTGGCCTGCCTTTCCACTAAGGCTCCCACAGTGGCTCCCACAGTGGCTCCCACACTGGCTCCCACAGTGGCAAATGAATGGGATTCAAACAGTGAGCACCCAAAAAGAGACAAATATGCAATACATTAAATAATTTGAAATATTTTAATGGAGTTGAACAGGAACATTGATGTTTATCTAAAAAATGTTTTAAGTTGCTTCACATCTATAAAGTGGGTATAGTAGACTATGAGAGTTGCTCTTTTTGTCAGCCCAGATAATTCCCACCCACCCTCTCTTCAGATTCCTTTGGGAAACTCCTCCTTGAACATATGAGTACTGTTGGGGCTGCTGATCATACGGGTAGGCACACAGGACCTGAAATTGAGATACGGACACTGGGAGAGGGTTCTTTATTTCCTCTACTGTAACTGCTTAACCAGGAGGATGTGAGTCTGAAGCCTCTGGAGGTATTTGCCTGCCACTAGGAGAGAATCTATTTGAAAGATAAAATAATGCAAACCAAGAGATGGAGACAGTCCTGACAGTGGTATTTGAATCTCTGGATGCAGTCTTTCCTTAAGATCTACACTTGGACTTCTCAATTACATGAGCCAATAAATCCTTCTGGGGGTTCAATTACTGTCATTTGCAACCAAAAGTGTTCTGACTTAGTATAATACATAAGATCTAGGAGATAATATTGTCTCTATTTTGAGTCCTACAATTAAAGAGTAATTTGAAAAAATACAGTTCCCTCACTTCTTACAGTGGGGGTAGGAAGGATATTTGGCCATCAGTTCATAAAATATGAAGCACTAAAAAAACAAGTTCATAAAATAGTTTTAAAACTAATGAAAATGCATCTTCTCTGAGCATCAGAGGAACTATGGCTTGGGAAAACAAAAGGTGTGAAGTTAACAATTGCTTGAAAAAGTCAAAAGCAGAAGTAAAAGGCACAGATTTAAGCTATACTACAGGAAATTCATGTTTGATGTAAGAATTTCCTAGTAGAAAATAAGTAATTGAATGTTTCATAAGATTAACTTTTTAAAAAGATAAGAATCTGGCCTGTTTGATGTGGTATAAAGCTTAAATAACATTGTAGTAAAAGTGAAGGGAGAGGAACCAAGATGGTGGAGTAGAAGGACGTGCTCTCACTCTCTCTTGAGAGAACACCAGAATCACAACTAGCTGCTAGAAAATCATCGACAGGAAGACACTGGAACTCGCCAAAGAAGAGATACCCCACATCCAAAGACAAAGGAGAAGCCACAATGAGACGGTAGGAGGGGAGCAATCACAGTAAAATCAAATCCCATAACTGGTGGGTGAGTGACTCACAGACTGGAGAACACATACCACAGAAGTCCACCCACTGGAGTGAAGGTTCTGAGCCCCATGTCAGGCTTCCCAACCTGGAGGTCTGGCAATGGGAGGAGGAATTCCCAGAGAATCAGAATTTGAAGTCTAGCAGGATTTCATTGCAGGACTTCGACAGGACTGGGGGATACAGAGACTCCACTCTTGGAGGGCACACACAAACTAGAGTGTGCATCGGGACCCAGGGGAAGGAGCAGTGACCCCAGGGGAGACTGAACCAGACCTACCTGCTAGTATTGGAGGGTCTCCTGCAGAGGCAGGGGGTGGCTGTGGCTCACCGAGGAGACAAGGACACTGGCAGCAGAAGTTCTGGGAAGTACTCCTTGGCGTGAGCCCTCCCAGAGTCTGCCATTAGCCCCACAAAAGAGCCCAGGTAGGCTCCAGTGTTGGGGTGCCTCAGGCCAAACGTCCAACAGGGAGGGAACCCAGCCCCACCCATCAGCAGTCAAGCGGATTACAGTTTTACTGAGCTCTGCCCACCAGAGCAACAGCCAGCTCTACCCACCACTGGTCCCTCCCATCAGGAAACTTGCACAAGCCTCTTAGATAGCCTCATCCACCAGAGAGCAAACAGCAGAAGCAAGAACTACAATCCTGCAGCCTGTGGAACAAAAACCACATTCACAGAAAGATAGACAAGATGAAAAGGCAGAGAGCAATGTATGAGATGAAGGAACAAGATAAAATCCCAGAAAAATAACTAAATGAAGTGGAGATAGACAACCTTCCAGAAAAAGAATTCAGAATAATGATAGTGAAGATGATCCAGGACCTCGGAAAAAGAATGGAGGCAAAGATCGAGAAGATGTAAGAAATGTTTAACAAAGACCTAGAAGAATTAAAGAACAAACAAACAGAGATGAACAATACAATAACTGAAATGAAAACTACACTAGAAGGAATCAATAGCAGGATAACTGATGCAGAAGAACCGATATGTGACCTGGAAGACACAATGGTGGAATTCACAGCAGCAGAACAGAATAAAGAAAAAAGAATGAAAATAAATGAAGACAGCCTAAGAGACCTCTGGGACAACATTAAATGCAACAACATTCACATTATAGGGGTCCCAGAAGGAGAAGAGAGAGAGAAAGGACCTGAGAAAGTATTTGAAGAGATTACAGTGGAAAACTTCCCTAACATGGGAAAGGAAACAGCCACACAAGTCCAGGAAGGCAGAGAGTCCCATATAGGATAAACTCAAGGAGAAACACACCGAGACACATAGTAATCAAATGGGCAAAAATTAAAGACAAAGAAAAATAACTGAAAGCAGCAAAGGAAAAATGACAAATAACATACAAGGGAACTCCCATAATGTTAGCTGATTTCTCAGCAGAAACTCTACAAGCCAGAAGGGAGTGGCATGATATATTTAAAGTGATGAAAGGGAAGAAACTACAACCAAGATTACTCTACCTGGCAAGGATATCATTCAGATTCGATGGAGAAATCTAAAGCTTTACAGACAAGCAAATGCTAAGAGAATTGAGCTTCCCTGGTGGTGCAGTGGTTGAGAGTCCGCCTGCCAATGCAGGGGACACGGGTTCGTGCCCCGGTCTGGGAAGATCCCACATGCCGTGGGGTGGCTGGGCCTGTGAGCCATGGCCGCTGAGCCTGTGCTCTGCAACGGGAGAGGCCACAACAGTGAGAGGCCCGCATACTGCCAAAAAAAAAAAAAAAAAGCTAAGAGAATTCAGCACCACCAAACCAACTCTACAACATATGCTAAAGGAACTTCTCTAAGTGGGAAACATAAGAGAAGAAAAGGACCTACAAAAACAAACCAAAAAGAATTAAGAAAATGGTCATAGGAACATACATATCGATAATTACCTTAAACATGAATGGATTAAATGCTCCAACCAAAAGACACAGGCTTGCTGAATGGATACAAAAACAAGACCCATCTATATGCTGTCTACAAGAGACCCACTTCAGACCTAGGGACACAAACAGACTGAAAGTGAGGGGATGGAAAAACATATTCCATGCAAATGGAAATCAAAAGAAAGCTGGAGTAGCAATACTCATATCAGATAAAATAGACTGTAAAATAAAGAATGTTACAAGAGACAAGGAAGGACACTACATAATGATCAGGGGATCAATCCAAGAAGAAGATATAACAATTATAAATATATATGCACCCAACGTAGGGGAACCACAATACATAAGGCAACTGCTAACAACTATAAAAGGGGAAATCGACAGTAACACAATAATAGTGGGGGAATTAAACACCTCACTTACACTAATGGACAGATCATCCAAAATGAAAATAGATAAGGAAAGAGAAGCTTTAAGTGACACAATAGACCAGATAGATTTAACTGATATTTACAGGACATTCCATCCAAAAACAACAGATTACACTTTCTTCTCAAGTGCGCATGGAACATTCTCCAGGATAGATCACATCTTGGGTCACAAATCAAGCCTCAGTAAATATAAGAAAATTGAAATCATATCAAGCATCTTTTCTGACCACATCGCTATGAGATTAGAAATGCATTACAGGGAAAAAGCATAAAAAACACAAACACATGGAGACTAAACAATATGTTACTAAATAACCAAGAGATCACTGAAGAAATCAAAGAGGAACTCAAAAAATAACTAGAGAGAAATGACAATGAAAACACGATGATCCAAAACCTATGGGATGCAGCAAAAGAGGTTCTAAGAGGGAAGTTTATAGCTATACAGGCCTACCTCAAGAAACAAGAAAAATCTCAAATAAACAATCCAACCTTACACCTAAAGGAACTAGAGAAAGAAGAACAAAAAAACCCCGAAGTTAGCAGAAGGAAAGAAATCATAAATATCAGAGCAGAAATAAATGAAATAGAAACAAAGAAAACAATAGCAAAGATCAATAAAACTAGAGCTGGTTCTTTGAGAAGATAAACAAAATTGATAAACCATTAGCCAGACTCATCAAGAAAAAGAGGGAGAGGACTCAAATCAATAAAATTAGAAATGAAAAAGGAGAAGTTACAACAGACACCACAGAAATACAAAGCATACTAAGAGACTACTAAAAGCAACTCTATGCCAATAAAATGGACAAATTCTTAGAAAGGTATAACCTTCCAAGACTGAACCAGGAAGAAATAGAAAATATGAACAGACCAATCACAAGTAATAAAATTGAAACTGTGATTAAAAATCTTCCAACAGGGCTTCCCTGGTGGCGCAGTGGTTGAGCGTCCGCTTGCCGATGCAGGGGACACGGGTTCATGCCCCGGTCTGGGAAGATCCCACATGCCGTGGAGCGGCTAGGCCCGTGAGCCATGGCCGCTGAGCCTGTGCATCCGGAGCTGCTGCTCCGCAACGGGAGAGGCCACAACAGTGAGATGCCTGCGTAACGCAAAAAAAAAAAAAAAAAAAAAAATTTTCCAACAAACAAAAGTCCAGGACCAGATGGCTTCACAGGTGAATTCTATCAAACATTTACAGAACAGTTAACACCTATCCTTCTCAAACTCTTCTAAAAATTGCGGAGGAAGGAACACTCCCAAACTCATCCTATGAGGCCACCATCACCCTGATACCAAAACCAGGCAAGATACTACAAAGAAAGAAAATTACAGACCAATATCATTGATGAATATAGATGCAAAAATCCTCAACAAAATACTTGCAAACAGAATCCAACATCACATTAAAAGGATCATAAACCATGATCAAGTGGCATTTATCCGAGGGATGCAAGGATTCTTCAATATACGTAAATCAATCAATGTGATACACCATATTAAAAAATTGAAGAAGAAAAACCATATGATCATCTCAATAGATGCAGAAAACGCTTTTGACAAAATTCAACTCCCATTTATGATAAAAACTCTCCAGAAAGTGGGCATAGAGGGAACCTACCTCTACATAATAAAGGCCATATACAACGAACTCACAGCCAACATCATTCTCAATGGTGAAAAACTGAAACCGTTTCCTCTAAGATCAGGAATAAGACAGGGATGTCCACTCTCACCACTATTATTCAACATAATTTTGGAAGTCCTAGAGAAGAAAAAGAAATAAAAGGAAAATCAGAGAAGAAAAAGAAATAAAAGGAATACAAATTGGAAAAGAAGACGTAAAACTGTCACTGTTTGCAGATGATATGATACTGTACATAAAGAATCCTAAAGATGCCACCAGGAAACTACTAGAGCTAATCAATGAATTTGGTAAAGTCACAGGATACAAAATTAATGCACAGAAATCTCTTGCATTCCAAAACACTAATGATGAAAAATCTGAAAGAGAAATTAAGGAAACTCTCCCATTTACCACTGCAACAAAAAGAATAAAATACCTAGGTATAAACCTACCTGGGAGAAAAAAAAACCTGTAGGCAGAAAACTATAAGACACTGATGAAAGAAATTAAAGATGATACCAACAGATGGGGAGATATACCACGTTCTTGGATTGGAAGAAACAATATTGTGAAAATGACTATGCTACCCAAAGCAATCTACAGATTCAATGGAATCCCTATCAAATTACCACTGGCATTTTTTACAGAACTAGAACAAAAGTCTTAAAATTTGTATGGAGACAGAAAAAACCCCGAATAGCCAAAGCAGTCTTGAGGGAAAGAAACAGAGTTGGAGGAATCAGACTCCCTGACTTCAGACTATACTTCAAAGTACAGTAATCAAGACAATATGGTACTGGCACAAAAACAGAAACATAGATCAATGGAACAAGATAGAAAGCTCAGAGATAAACCCATGCACCTATGTTCAACTAACCTATGACAAAGGAGGCAAGGATATACAATGGAGAAAAGACAGTCTCTTCAATAAGTGGTACTGGGAAAGCTGGACAGCTACATGTAAAAGAATGAAATGAAAACACTTCCTAACACCATATATAAAAATAAACTCAAAATGGATTTGAGACCTAAGTGTAAGACTGGACACTATAAAACTCTTAGAGGAAAACATAGGAAGAACACTCTTTGACATAAATCACAGCAAGATCTTTTTTGATCCACCTCCTAGAGTAATGGAAGTAAAAACAAAAATAAACAAATGGGACCTAATGAAACTTCAAAGCTTTTGCACAGCAAAGGAAACCATAAACAAGATGAAAAGACAACCCTCAGAATGGGAGAAAGTATTTGCAAACAAATCAACAAAGGATTAATCTCCAAAATATATAAACAGCTCATGCAGCTCAATTTTAAAAAAACAAACAACCCAATCCAAAAATGGGCAGAAGACCTAAATAGACATTTCTCCAAAGAAGACATACAGATGGCCAAGAAGCACATGAAAAGTTGCTTAACACCACTAATTATTAGAGAAATGCAAATCAAAACTACAATGAGGTATCACCTCACACCAGTTAGAATGGGCATCATCAGAAAATCTACAAACAACAAATGCTGGAGAAGGTGTGGAGAAAAGGGAACCCTCTTGCACTGTTGGTGGGAATGTAAATTGATACAGCCACTATGGAGAACAGTATGGAGGTTCCTTAAAAAACTAAAAATAGAATTACCATATGATCCAGCAATCACACTACTGGGCATATACCCAGAGAAAACCATAATTCAAAAAGACACATGCACCCCAATTTTATTGCAGCATTATTTACAATAGCCAGGTCATGGAAGCAACCTAAATGCCCATCGACAAATGAATGGATAAAGAAGATGTGGTACATATATACAATGGAATATTACTCAGCCATAAAAGGAATGAAATTCGGTAATTTGTTGAGACATGGATGGATCTAGAGACTGTCACACAGAGCGAAGTAAGTCAGAAAGAGAAAAACAAATATCGTATATTAACGCATATATGTGGAACCTAGAAAAATGGTACAGATGAACCTCTTTGCAGGGCAGAAATTGAGACACAGATGTAGAGAAGAAACGTATGGACACCAAGGGGGGAAAGTGGTGGTGGTGGTGGTGGTGGTGGTGTGATGAATTGGGTGATTGGGATTGACATGTATACACTGATGTGTATAGAATTGATGACTAATAAGGCCCTGCTGTATAAAAAATAAAATTAAATTTAAAAATTTAAAAAAAGAGGGAGGAGATATGGGGATATATGTAAATGTATAGCTGATTCACTTTGTTATACTGCAGAAACTAACACACCATTGTAAAGCAATAAAGACGTTAAAAAATTAAATAAAATAAATAAAATAAAAAATAAATAAATAAAAATGAAAAAAAAAACCGTGAAGGGACCCATTGTAGTCATTTCTGTCATTACCTATCAATATAATCTTAACTTCTCTGGACCCCTGTTTTCTCACCCCTTTTTTTTTTTTTCGCGGTACGTGGGCCTCTCACTGTTGTGGCCTCTTCCGTCGCGGAGCACAGGCTCCAGACGCGCAGGCTCAGCGGCCATGGCTCACAGGCCTAGCCGCTCCGCGGCATGTGGGATCTTCCTGGACTGGGGCACGAACCCATGTCCCCTGCATCGGCAGGCAGACTCTCAACCACTGCGCCACCTGGGAAGCCCTCTCACCTCTTAACACAAGCATCTCTTTCACCTCTAATTGTGACTGAGCATTAAAAGCTCATCTTGGTCTCACAATTACATTTCTTTAAACTACCAACATACATGCGCTAGTAGGACAGATGTCAAAATACTAATTTGAGCATAACAGAGAACAGAATTTGGGGATGTTCATTTTAAAAATTCTTTTTCCAACTGCTTTATGCATTTCATTTTTTCATTGTCTTGTACTCTTAAATCTATTAACTGGCCCTTTTTACAACTTCTGATACATATCTAGAAATCCATCCATAACTTTGTGATCATTGTAGTAAAATATAGAACATAAAATTTACCATTTTAACTTTTTTATTTTTTAATTGTGGTAAAAGATACATAAAATTTACCATCTGAACCACCTTTAATTGTACAGTCCAGTGGCATTAAGTACACTGTTGCACAGCCATCTATCTCTAGACCTCTTTTCACCTTGCAAAACTGATATTCCATTGTAATAATATTCCATCGTAAGTATATACCATATTTTGCTTATCCATTCGCCTGTCGACAGACAAGGTTTGTTTCCCCCTTTTGGATATTGTGAATAATGCTGCTATGAACATTGGTGTAAAAATATCTGTTCGAGCTTCCCTGGTGGTGCAGTGGTTGAGAGTCCGCCTGCCGATGCAGGGGACGCGGGTTCGTGCCCTGGTCCGGGAGGATTCCATATGCCGCGGAGCTGCTGGGCCCGTGAGCCGTGGCCGCTGAGCTTGCGCGTCCGGAGCCTGTGCTCCGCAGCGGGAGAGGCCACAGCAGTGAGAGGCCCACGTACCGCAAAAAAAAAAAAAAAAAAAAAAAAAAAAAAAATCTGTTCAAGTCCCTGTTTTCAATTCTTTTGGTATATACCCAGAACTAGAATTTCTGAATCAAATTCCAAGTTTAATTTTTTTGAGGAACCACCATATCATTTTCCACAGCATTTGCACCATTTCATATTCTCATCAGCAGTGCATGAGGGTTCCAGCTTGGGAATACTTTTAAACATAAAAAAATTAATTATTTTTAAATAACATATAGTGCTTCCAAAACAACACTGAAATGATTGTCTAAAACACCACCATGCTAATACAACTATCATTTTCTAAAATCTAAATGCTTTCTCACTTGTATATTTTTACAGAATTATACTTTATATATTTTTTGGGTTTTTCCACATTATAAATCTAAGCATTTTCCATGATATTAGAAACCCAACGTAATTATCATTTTAATATTTGAATTATATTCAACTAAAGGGAAATATTTTCTTAATCATACCTCTGAACATTCAAATTGCTTCCACTTTTACACCATTAAAAATATGCAATAAACACATACACGTATAAATCCTTTTTCTTCTGTTGAATACTTTCCATAGGAAGGTATTAATCAGCTAAAAGATATGCACTTTTTTACAGAGTTTTTGGTAAATATCACTAATTTTTTTTTTAACAAAGGAATCATATAGATTTGTATTACCCCAGCACTCTCACCAGAAGGAGCTGTGATGGGAGGTACCGTTATCCTTCTTCGTATCACTAATTCTCTAACAGATTGCTTATCACCTAGCAAACACACATGTTTACTAATAGAATTCATGAATGAATAAATGAGAATGCCATTTAACTGAATCCTAACTATCACTGAATCTTATTTCGTTTGCTAATTTAAGAGAACCAGTGCATTTTGGACTGGTTTAAACTATTTATTTTAACACAGTTAAAAATTTGGCCTTCAAATCAGGAGGTCCATAAAAGAATGACAATATGTAGGTCTTCTTGGCATTTACACATTTTCCTATACATTTCCAAGTGTAATATAATTCCACTCAATTATAACCTTTCTTTCTAAACATAAAATATTACTGTGGGACCACTTTCCTAACTTGCATAGTTTATGGTATTAGGTAGATACATCTCCTATTTAGCATTTATGTATAAGCAAATAAAATAGTATCAGCCATACTCTACTTATCATAACTGAAGTATAACTGGCTCTGTTTTCTTTGTTCTTTTTTCTTATGAATTTTCTATTGATTAAACTGTTGAGTCCTTTGACATTAAATGTTTCTTTTCATCTTTGTATCTGCCAAACTGACTAGCACAAAAAAAGGATCTGTACATAGTAGGTAACAATAAATATTCTGGTATATTTATTACGCTATATATTTATTTTCTATTTGATCTAATTGAGAATAATTTTAAAGAATCATGATACAAATAAAGTATATATGCATTAAAAATACACATTACAAAGATCCCCTCTTTATGTTAAAGTAGTAGAATAAAATTATCAGATAAAAAGGAAGCTTTAACTATCCTAATGTTTAATGTAGTATTCAAGTCTTCTTCATAGATTGTAAATTATAATGGGAATATTACTAGAACTGTCAAATTCTTCCCAAAGCAATCTTCAAGCTAATCAACATAGACAATCACTCTTTTCACTTCTATAGCAAAAGGAAAATTTTAAGCAATATCTTTTGACTGTCTTGAAAATTGCTTAGTTGGAGGCTTTATTTTAAAATGCAACAAGCCTGAAATATTAAATGTAATTTGCAATGCAGCCTAGAGAAAGAATGAAGCATTTAGTACATTTTTCCTAACTGTTTCTGGTTGCTGCCTGGGTAGCTCCAGCACTTCTCTATCTTCAAAATCACCTTTGAGGGTTTCAACATCTTTTGACCACTACTTTTAATCAAAAAGGCTAAACATAAAATAATTTGACTCTTATGTGGCAAAAATCTTAACAACACTGGCTTTGACATTTTTATTTAATTGACCTTAAACAGAGATTCCTCAGAAAGTAAACTGTTGGCACTTAGTGAATTCTGATTAAGGTGACACATTACCCGCTGTTAACATTGACAGAAATCACTGTCCCAGGAAAAAGTGGTCAATACTGAAGTTAGCAGAGTTTAGCTTTCCAATGATAATCATGTTTGTTTAGGTCTGCCCGACAATAAATAAGGCTCAATCTTTTGTTAAAAGATTGTTATTTAGAAAACTCATACACCTTAAAAATTTTGAACACACAAAAATGTTATAGCCTGTCTTTATTTCCACCCATACCATGAGATGTTTAACACGAAAATAATACAAAAGCAAAAATACAGAATTAAATGGAAATTTATGAGATGTAGCCCAATCTCTTAAAAGGAGGAAAGTGAAGTCCAGAGAGTTTGACTTGTTCAATGTCAAATTATTGAGTTTCTTGCAGAGAGTGAATTATAATTCAGATCTCATTATTTCTGATTAAATATGCTTTCTATAGTTCTATGAAAATCATTGGCCTTGCCCTTCACACTAAGAGCACTGTTTTCTTAATTTTCCACTATTTTAATCTGCAATAAAGTTCCCACATCCATTTATCCAACATGGAAGAAGAAAGCAGTTGTTGAGTTCATGCTTCGATAAGGAGAGAGGAAAATACCGGTCTAGTAAATGGAGGTTATGAAAAGAAAAGTGGGCAAAGTATTTCAGAATGTTGTCAGGTAGAGCTGCTTTTATTTCTGAATAGAAGGAGTCATTCTCTTTGGGAGGAGGCAGTAATGGATGGGATGTTGGGGTTATAATCGAAAGGAGGGGAAAAACAGCTCAGTGCCCTCCTCATTGTTCTTAACGACTGTTCATTGTCTAATAAGGCAAACACTATTCACTACGTGCATCAGGAGAATCAGGAGAAAAAGGAATAAATTTTATTTCCGGAAGAATCCACATCATATTCAACTTTGTATTTTTATGATGTATTATAGTTTTAAAGAAAATGTATAGTGGGGGAAAGAGACATAGATGAACAAAGGAAGTCTTTTTATAGAGTAAATGTAAGTTTTAGGTTTTCATAGCCCAATGTTCTAGCCCAGCGTACATTTGGGCATATCAATGATACAAGAACAAGTTGCCCAGGGATACTGGATTGTAGAATTCAGAGTGTACGACTGTACTCTAACTGGGCCATTTGGCGGAGATGGGGGGAGTTTCATTTGATTTTTTCAGTAGAGAGTATGAGTATTTGTTTGGTATTACATGTGTTAGGAAGGGCATATATGCCCTTATGCCCTTAAAATAAAGCTTATCTCTAAAATTTTATTCATTATTGTTGCCAGGAGAAAAAGTTATAAGGGAAAAAATTCACAGGGAAAAAAGAATCCACAGACAAGTTTTATATAAAAAACACAAACAAAAATGATTCATTGTTTCTTTTTTTTTTTTTGCGGTACATGGGCCTCTCACTGTTGTGGCCTCTCCCGTTGCGGAGCACAGGCTCCAGATGCGCAGGCTCAGAGGCCATGGCTCACGGACCTAGCCGCTCCGCAGCATGTGGGATCTTCCTGGACCGGGCCACGAACCCGTGTCCCCCTGCATCGGCAGGCGGACTCTCAACCACTCTGCCACCAGGGAAACCCTCATTGTTTCTTAACATATGGTTATTTCTACAAGTAAATGCATCTCTTTCTTGCACGCTGCTCTTTACTGGTATATACATTTTCCACTAATTACAAAGTCTTTTAGGAGGAAAATTTCTATGTAAAAACATGAATGTTACTGGCTTGAAATTTATAGACAGAGTTTTTTTAATGCAGTAGGATTAATGATTGTTCCGATATTCATTTCTATACACTGGTTTTCGTTTAAACCAAGAGCCTAAAAAGCACCTCTGGCAAATTTTTTTTAAATTACTAGCATAAATTTTATTAAAAATTGTTGTGCTTTAAAATTATATTGCTAAAGACAAACCACGTATGAAAATTTTTTCCATTAATACCTAGTCATTGCTGGTTCAATAAAACAGGATTATCATGTATTTTATTTTATATGTTATATATAACAGATACTTTTGATATGTATATTTTATGTATATATGTGTATGAATACACTAATCTGTGTATATTTTACACATATACTAAAATTAGGATTTTATACCCAGCATTAGAAAGAAACCCTAATAATTTTGAGAATGTATACATAAATTCAGTAAATGTTCTCATTTAGCATAAAATGAACTAACTTTAAGGATTCCTATCGATGTAACTCTGAAGTGGTCAAGATTTTAAGCAGTCTCTGATGATCAGAGCTCACAACTTACCAGTATACCAAATGACTTATTGTAACTTTTAACTGTAATATAACACTAAAAAATAGCATTTTTCTCCCTATGAAAGCATCAATACTGTAATCATTTATTCACAGAAACTAGCAACTACATTTTTCAAATTATTTTCTGGATTACAAGTATTATTATAAAAACAAAAATCCACTGTGCCAGTTTTCTGGTTATACAGCAGCTTGGTGGAGTTTGGGGAAGGGTAGGGGGGGTGTTTTTGATTGTCAACTTATTTTTGTTTGTTGGCTATTTTACGATTTAAAGATTATAAACGCAATACATATTGATTGCTAAAAATAAATTACCAGTGTAAGAGTAAAGGTAAAAAGTAAAAGTCCCCTTCCTATAAAACCCCAGATGGGCTTCCCTAGTGGTGCAGTAGTTGAGAGTCCGCCTGCCGATGCAGGGGGACACGGGTTCATGCCCCAGTTCGGGAAGATCTCACATGCCGCGGAGCGGCTAGGCCCGTGAGCCGTGGCCGCTGAGCCTGCGCGTCCGGAGCCTGTGCTCCGCAACGGGAGAGGCCACAACAGTGAGAGGCCCGCATACCGCAAAAAAAAAAAACCAAAAAAACCCCCAGTTTACCTCTTCAGAGGTTGAATTATATCATAGTTTCCTATGTGTCCATTAAAGATAAGTTTATACAAACCACGCTCATGTATACATCTAGTTTTTACATAAGATCATACTATACAAACTGTAGTGTAATTTAAAAATTTCATACTTAAGTTGGACATGCTTGCATAGCAGTACATGTAGGTGTACATCCTTTTTAAATTAATTTATTTAAAACTGTTCCCTATTTAAGAATGTTTTGCATTTTGCTATTGCAAATGTTTTAAGTACATTTTTGTACAAATATTGCTACCTACTTAGGTGAGATATCTGTAAAGGAGGGTATCTGTAAGGTATGTTTCTAGAGATAAAATTTCTCTGTCAAAGAGAATTGCATTTAAAATTTCTAGATGGAGCCAAGCTAAGTTTCAAAACGTACCTCTAAACTGCTATCCCACCAAAGCTGGTTATTGTTGATATTGTTGTTGTTATTTATATTTTTTGTATAATTTTATTTGCCAAATGTGGTTTCATATCCCCTAAATTATTTATCTGTGAGTAACCTCCAATTTTCATGTTTTTAAATATATTAACCTGAAGAGGGCATCACAATGCAAGCTCTAGGAAGTAATTCTAACCAGTGTGGACTTTTCCATTCAACAGCAATAGTATCATGAGTCTGGAGACATTATGAGAGGGTATATAAGCTTTCTTCTACCTTTAGGCAAATTACACCTAACCCTCCCCCACCGCCACATTCTTATTTAATTACAACTTCAAACAGAAATTTTATCAGGCAAACTGTTTACTGCATTTCCTTATATATTCATTCCATAGGAAAGTGAAAATAATGTTCACACAATTCTAAACAATTGGTACACTTATAAACAAAGAAGTTAGCAGGCAAATGCCAGGAAAAGGACACCCACTTGAGGTTACTAACTTCAGTTCTAGCATTAGAAATTAATGTTACTAATAATAAGACATCTTTTTCTTGGTAACATTGTCAACAGAAGAGGTTAACTGATGTTCCAAACTTAATACAGGACACTGGGGATAAAGACTATGAAATCTGCAGAGTCAACTCTTATTTATATATGCCAAAATAAAGGGGAATCATTGTTATTAATTCAGATCTGCATGTAACTTAATTTTTGTAAAGAGTGAAATTGTAAATATGCCTGGGGATATTTACAGAGTTTGGTTACGCTTAAAATTTGATCTTTCAGTGAAGTTATATTCACAAACTTTTACAAAATGTAACATAACTTTAAAAAATGAAACTTTAGCCTTTTAAATACTGCAATTTAGTGATTTCCAGGCTACTAATAATTTTGTGTTCCTTTTTAAATGACTATGTAAAGTAAGTTCCAGTGGTGATAACTTTCTAAAACAATATTAATTGAACCACCTCTAGAATTAAAAATCTAATCTGTGGAGTTACTGATGTGAAATAATTAAATTTAAAAGCTACACAATAAAATTCAAATTTCTTCATCAAAATCAAAACCTGAGAAACTCTATCCTTTCACCCTACAGGAATTACTATAAGATTTTCAGAACTGTAATTTAAAATATATTGTCTTTTATAACAAAGCTTAAAACCAATTAATGGCAAAGCTATGATTATATTATACATTATTTGTTCTACTTATGAATGTTTGTGTGGTATGAGATATTTTCTATAATAAAGGAAGCTTCAGTATGAAACTTTACAATTAACAAGTGGTCACTCCCTGTCTTTAATATCCTCATAACCCAATGTCACCCAACTCAAGTGCCTGTGAATATGCTGGAACATACTAAAATTTCTACCCATCACATGCCCATTCACTTGGCCTTTGTATACATTTACATGCATATCACGATCTGTGATATAAATGCAATGAGATGAATTTCAACAAGCCATGTAAGAAATCAATCATTTTATAGTCCCTTTCGTCTTCTCTCCTGATGCTTTTCTTTGCAGCCACTAATATCCAAATCTTGGCATTCAATTCCAATACTGTGATTTCAACTTTTTTAAAAATGTAGAATACTGGGAGGGTACAGAGAGGGTAACTTTCACATAGGAGCTCCTTGGTTTCAGGGAGACTGAAAGGAGGTTCAAAGGACCCTCTTGCATCCGCTATTCCTTAAGTAACTTTAATTCAAAATAATCAATATGCCACTGTGGAATATTTTGGGGTGGCCTGCCCAGGCCCCAGTAGTTCTAACTCAGGCTTCCAGACCCCAGAGCTTCTACTCTCAACCACTCTATATTGACTTCCTAGCGGTAGCTGATGCTTCAAAGATGCTTAATGTGGTACCGTGACCCATGAGGACTGAGGTTCCCCAAAAGACTGGAAAACATTAGGGATGAACCAAATACACACTTCCTCTTCACATCAAACTAGGAAAAGTCCTATCTGCAAATTGTATCGTCGAAAGCAAGTATATATGTACCTCATTGTCATGGATGGCGCCCAGGGTTTTCTTCCATATGCTTTAAACAAACTACATTTTTCCTCTAGATAGATTTATATCTTCTTTTTTTATAAGCCTTGGCTTTCCTTTGATTAATACCAAAAGGTTTTCCCCATTATGGCCTGAAAACCTAAGTGCTTAAGAACTAAGCCATCATTTTCAGTAAAGCCACAAAAGAAACAAAAAAGGGCGCATTCATAGTTTTTAGATAAGGAGATCCTTATCTAAAGACGGTCCTCAAGCCAATCAGAAGTCTCGTGTATGCAGAACTGCTAGGTTATCAATCACGTGGGAAAACTCGGGTACCTTGATACCGACCAATTGGCTTCAACGTTCCGGTACACGTACCTCTAAATCGTCAGAGACCAATTTAAAGATCTCAGGGGCCGCCTCCTGGGCTCCCAACTAGCAACTTGGAAGGTGTCCAGAACTTGGAGAAGCAATGAAACTTGGTGGAAAATGGAGGCAGTGGGTGATGGGCATGCATTTAATTTTTAAACTAGCAAAACTGGGGACTTCGCGGGCACCCTGTAAAGATTCCCGGCCCTGAAATTAATACCACAATAATAGTCTGCCAGTTTTTTTGTTTTGTTTTGTTTTTGATGGAACACGGTAACTTTGCCTTATTTTATTAATAAACAGATACTTTAGTGGCATGTTTCACTTATGGGTATTTTGGTTCCTAGTATTTAAAATACAGTCACAAATCCAATCATGGGGGGGAAAATGCAATAAAGGGGCGACAGCGAACACGTATATGTATGAAGTATCACTTAAAAGCATTTATTACCGTCGGTGTGTTGGGTGGTGACGGCCAAAGTGCGGCTGTGGTTAATGTACGTCGCAGAACCCTGAGCGGCTGGAGTCGCACTACGCCGGGACTCGTCAATCGGATCACTGGGCACCTCACGCTCTAAAAATGGCGGCCGCGCCTCTACCCACCAGAGAGCACTACCCCAGAGGAACGTCACGTCACCAGGGCAACGACGCTCTTGCGTAAGGGCGCGACGCGGGTGAAAGTTCAGGGCCGACGCTGTGAACCCTGACGCTGCGAACCCTAACGCTGCGAACCCTGGCGCCGCGTCTGGGCCCAAGGCGAGGCTGGAACCCAAGCGACTCCCAAGGTTTTCGGCCAGGCGAGCGTTGGCCCGGGGCTGGGAGCGGACGAAGCGCGCCTCTCCCTGCCCTCGGCCTCGCCTGGTGGGCCGGAGGCTGGACGCCCAGACGCGACCTCAGGCTAAGGGGCGGGGCGAGCGGAGCGCCCGGCCCTCCCCAGAGCACGCGAGCTCCGTTCCGCGCCGGGTGGCGCCCGCTGGAGTTGACGTTAGCCATGGAAACGGGGAGCGGGTCGAGACGTCACCGCGGTAAGCTGGTTGCCCCGGCCGCCACAGCTCTTCTGCCTCCGCGTTCGGACCGCAGGCAGCCTCCCGGCGGGAGCGCCCTATACGGGTTTACCTGCAAAAACGCAGTCCCCGGGATGCCTTCGCGTCGCCTCTTCCTTCAGGTGACTCGAGGTACGTTAGATTCCCGACACCCACCTGGGAACTTCTTGGTAGCCTTAATTTCCAAGGCTGTGCAGAGTGATTATTGCACTTTTTAAGACGTGAGATGAGCTCAGTCGCTAGAGGCATCAATCTGGTGTGATTTTAATTTTCTTTCGTAAGGCAGCGTTAGCCCGTTGAGTTTTAGCATTTTATTTCTAAGAGACACTTGCGAAATGGAAAATGGCCCTTTCAGTCTTAGTTTAGGGATGGCTTTGTTATCCCAATAAAGTTTACACACTATGCCCCTTACTACTGTGTTCATTCTCTCTTTTATCTCCCCTTTTGCCCCATAGTGGTCAAATCATGGACCCCTGAACAGGAACAACTCTTTCCCCACTGATCTGCATCCTCTCTCCACAGCCCGCTGTTTATCAAGGGCCAACATTTACTTCAATGAAGTCTACTCCATCAGAAGTCACTTATCAGGCCTCTGAACTGATTTTCTCTCTTATTCAGCTGTATAATATTAGGTGGATTTTTCCTTTGTTAGCTCATTTCTGCATTTAGGGCAAAGACCATCCTTTATATTATTGAGTGTCTACTACCACCTGTGCCAAATTTCCAAACCGTTATCATAGCATCCAAAGCCAGTTCACACGTTGCCATTTTAGTAATTTAACTGTTTGGGCACCTGACCATTGCTTTAAAATTTCCTACTTAAAGAGATGCCTGCTAGTTATTAACTGCCACAGAAAATACCACGTTGGGGATCTTTTCTGTTTCTTTTTCTTCTGTAAGAACTTTATTGAGATAAAAATTCACATTCCATACAATTCAATTTTAAAACATGTTCATCACTCCCAAAAGAAGCACTGTACCCTTTAGCAGTCACTCTCCCTGCCCCCAGTCCTCACTATATCCACCAGCCCAGGCATACCCTAATCTGTTTTCTGTCTTTATAGATTTGCTGGTCCTGGACAATTCATATAAATGGAATTATACAATATGTAGCCTTTTGTGATTGGCTTCTTCCACTTAGCATTCTGTTTTCAGGGTTCATTCATGTTGCGGCATGCATCAGTACTTCAATGTCATTTATAGTCTATTACTATTCTATTGTATGGATATATTACATTTTATTTCATCTGTTGATGGCCGTTTATGTTGTTTCCATTTTTTGGCTATTAATAATATTTCTGCTATGAATGTTCATGTACAAATTTTTGTGTAGACTTATGTTTTCATTTCTCTTGGGTAAATACCTAGGAATGAAATTGTTAGGTCATAGGGTAACTCTATGTTTAGCCTTTTGAGGAACTGCTAGACTGTTTCCAAAGCAGCTGCAGTATTTTACATTATCACTTGAGGGTTCTGATTTCTCCATAAACTCAGCAGTACTTGTTATTGTCCGTCTTTCTGATGGCCAGTCAAGTGGATTTGAAGTGATATCTCATTGTGGTTTTGGTTTGCATTTCCCCAATGAGTATCATTTTGTGTGCATTTTTTGTGTTGAGCATCATTTTGTGTGCTTATACTGGCCATTGGTATATTATCTTTGGAGAAATTCAGATCCTTTGCCCATTTTTAAATTATTTTTTTTTTCATTATTAAGTTGTAAGAGATTTTTCTATATTCTAGTTATAAGTCCCTTAACATATATATTTTTTGCAATAATTTTCTCCCATTCTGTGAGTTGTTTTCACTTTCTTCATGGTGAGAACCTTTTCTTTTAGACGCTTTCCCCACTTGTGTTTATGTCTTATCAAGCAGTCCTACCTGCCATGGCCATGCTGGCTTAGCTAACAAAAGCTTCCTATTTTGACATTTGTAGATTTCTCTTAGGTCCACCTTCCTCGGAAAACCCTTTTTCCAAATTTGTCCTTCTATTTCTTAATTCACGAAAGAAACTTTCCTTTCATATGTCAGTAGCTTGGTGTGATTGAAAAACTCTGTATTCTTCCAGCTGACATTATGTGTTGGTTCAGTCACTTAATATCACAGGTTCTCAATTTTACTTTCTGTAAAATATATTGATTTATTTCTGGTAATTCATGTGAGTGGTAGACTTCATTTGCCTGATACTTGATTTTGAAGGAAGAGCTTATTAATCCATTTGAATTTATAATGGCTAAGATGTGTGAGGTGTGGGAAGGGTAGATTGGGATAGGAGCAGAAGTATTACTGGCAGTGCTGCACATTTATGATGCTCTGATGTGACCTTTGGCTATTTCCTACCATCTTAGTTTTCTGTAAGTAATGGAATGCTATCAGTTCATGTTCTAGTGTTGTACATTTGGGAAGTGTGAATCATAGAACCAACAACTTCCACCTGGGAAGCTTTGCCAATACATAATCTGCAATAAATAGATCCTTTGAGCTATCTAATCACCCCTCCCATCCAGTCAGAGTTTTCCCTACATACCAATTCCTGTGAATTTACAGAAAACTCTTAAATTGAAAGACCCTTCAAAATCTGGAATTTAAAAAATTACCATTTTGTATAGCCAAAGAGATGTTAACGTCCTTGTTCTTTTTAGGCACTTGGGTAGATTTTCCTTTTACTGGTAAGGGAGGAGTGTGCTTACTACATAATCGATAAACTAAAGCACGAAATGTATTTTTCATCTTTAAGCACCAGATGTCTTTCAAAAGACTCTTCAAGAATCTAGCTGTTAATCCATGGCATAGCATTTGGTTCAGATTCCATAGAGTATTTTCATAATTACAGGGGTAACTATCTTTGCATCTGTAGATTCCTATTAGTACCCTCAACAGTTAGTACTTGGCTATCTAAAAAATACACATATGTGTTCTGGTGATGACAGATGATTTCTATCCAGAGTAACTGAGAATTAAGTTGTTTCATATCTTGCCAGATTTAGTAAAATTTGACAAGTATATTAAAACATAATAAGTTTCCTGAAAGTACAACAAAACTATAGTTGAGGTACAGTGCAGAAGTGCTCAGTAAATATGTGTGGATTCAATATCACCTCACACCTGTTAGGATAGCTGTTATAAAAAAACAAAAGATAACAAGTGTTGGGGAGGATGTGGAGAAATTGGAAGCTTCCTACTGTTGGTGGGAATACAAAATGGTACATCACACAGAAGTAGGACAGTGCTACTGAAAACAGTATGGGGAATCCTCAAAAAATTAAAAATAAAACTGCCATGTGATCCAGCAATTCTGCTTCTGGGTATTTATCCAAAAGAATTGAAAGCAAGGTCTTTCAACATATTTGCACTTTCATGTTTACTGAAGCATTATTCATAATAGCCAAAAAGTGGAAGCAAACCAAATGTCCATCAGCTGATGAATGGATAAAGAAAATGTAGTATATACATAAAATGGAATATTAGTAAGCCCTGAAAAGGAAAGAAATCCTGCCATATGTGACAACATGGATGAGCCTAAGACATGGTAAATGAAATAAGACAATCATGGAAGGACAAATACTGCATGATTCCACTTGCATGAGGTATCTAAAATCATCCAAGTCCTAGAAACAGGGAGTAGAATGATGTGCCAGGCACTTGGGGGAGGAATAAATGGAGAGTTGCTGTTTAACAAGTTTTAGTTATACAAGATAAATAAGTTCTAGAGATCTACTGTACAACATTGTGTTGTTAGTTAACAATACTGTATTGTACATTTGAAAATTTAAGGGGGTAGATCATATGTTAAGTGTCCTTGCCGTAAAAAAAAAATCTAATGTAATAGAACAGAAAATAAATGTGTGGATTCAATGAATGAAATCAACCAACAATAAAAACAATATGCTAGATTAAAAAAAAAAAGTAACCTTTGCTAACCAAAATCAGGCAATTGCTAAAACTTCTATTTCTAGGAATTCTTTTTGCCAAATTTAGAGAACTATAAATTCAGTATAATCCCCCAAAACTGCCACTTTTTGTTATCTCTTTCTTTGTTTTAAGGGATTTTCAGTCTGATATATTGCATGGTTACTGAGTTAAAGTTTTGGTAACTAAGTACTCCTTTCTAGGTCATTGCTAAATTGATCTCTGTTTCCTACCCTTTTGGATAATGGGTAAGAAATGTGGCTCAAATTCCAAAAAAAGTAACATTTCTATGGCTATTTTGTTGGCCTGCTTTCAGAGTAGCATATGAAGAAAGCATATGGCCTAAATGATTATTGTGATGCCACCTTTATCCCTTAACTTCTCTTTTCACAGCTTTAAAATTTTTTTCCCTAAGCCTTGAGCCATTTTTCATTTTAACATGTTGGAGGTAGCAGCCATATAAATGCATCAATCTGTCTTTAACAGTCTTTCAGAGCATATGCCAAATTCTCATTCAGGGAGTTAGTTTTTTTTTTTTTTTTTTTTGTGGTACGCGGGCCTCTCACTGCTGTGGCTTCTCCCGTTGCGGAGCACAGGCTCCGGACGCGCAGGCTCAGCGGCCATGGCTCACGGACCCAGCCGCTCCGCGGCATGCGGGATCTTCCCGGACCAGGGCACGAACCCGTGTCCCCTGCATCGGCAGGCGGACTCTCAACCACTGCGCCACCAGGGAAGCCCCAGGGAGTTAGTTTTAATTATTCTGATTTTATTTTTTCACGCTACTAATCCAGATTAGGACTTAGAAGATCTCTCTATAGAAATGTAACTGTCATTTCATACAAATAAAATATTTTTGAAGTATTCCAGGATCTGTAATTAAAGTTTAAGTCAAACAGTACCAATTTATCATAATTTTTGCCTAAATGAATTTACAATATCTGTCATGTAATCCTCTTTTATCCTTAAAATACTAGAAAAAACAACCTGATGTACTTGCTATCAAATTTCCATAATTTTTTTTCTCGTGTACCTTTGTTCATGACATTCCTCCTTAACTGGTATATCTTTTTAACTCTACTTCACCTACCTAAATCTTTAAGGTTGTGATTGAAGCCCAGGCCGATATTTCTGAAAGCAGTTTCCATAAAACACTGCACACATGATCTGTTATTAGATATCAAGGGAAAAATGGGTTCCAAGGACAAATAAGTTTGGAAATCTCAAATGACATATTTTAAGCAGATTTGCAGTGGTATTTTTTTTTAACTTGAAGATGTCTCAGAGTCTTTAGTCTGCTGATATCCATTGTGACTCTTCAAGATTGCAATCTGGTATATAGTTTCTCAAACTTCTTTGACCACAGACACCTTTTCAAAAAACATTCTGTAGGGCAAACAATCCTGTATCCTTCAGCCTTTCTTTTTATATTCCATTAAAATAAATCGCCATCCCAGTGTCCTCCCCCATTCTCCTAAAGGCTTCTTGAGGGAACTTACACCCTTCATACTTTTTCATCTGCCCTCACTTTATTATCGCTCCTGCCTTATTTTGCCTCTTGTGTCTGCCGTTCTTCCTGTTTTTCTCTCCCAGTAAGAGCTAGTTGCTCCTTCCTGGTAATGAAGGAGATTAAAGCGTAGCATAAGACAAGGAGCAAATTAAAATTGGACTTCTGACATGTTAAAATCCTCTAGCCATTTCCTTCTCCATGGGAGAAACCCAGCCATGTTTCTCCCTCAGGCCCATCCTGCTCCAGTATTACTGGGATACTATACTGCTCTAGGCAAAATCTTCTCTGAGCCAATAGTACTATCATTAGACGCCATTATTTAGTCCATAAGAAAAATAAATGAAGATACTTTCCAAACATTTAAAAACTGGGAATAAAGAGTTTATGGATTTACTGTTTTGAATGAGGCAGGATATGCTGGAAGAAGTTTTCAAAAACAGTAAATAACATCCAACTTCCCTTTTAACAACAATATTTAATGTTCTCCAACTTTAATCATCTTACTTAAGCTATGCCAGTAATGTACTAAATACATGCCTTTCTGTGCCAAGGTACAGTATTTTACTAAATATTATGGAGAACCAGAAGTATCTCAAGATTTGGCCCTTACCCACAAATAACTTAATAGCAGAGAAAAGAAAAACATTTGAAAAGATAACATGTAAAGAGGTGAACAATACAAGAAATGCCCTCTGTTGATACATGTTACAAGATGAGTACTATGAACAAGCAATGTTTTTGATACACAGATAGGAGAGAGGCATAGTTTGGTCTAAGTGCTCTGCAAAATTTTCAGTATGGATTAAACTGAATCTTGAAAGTTGACTAAGATTAGTAATTATGGAAGGAAGGAGAAGACATCCTGGGCAAAGGAAAGGGTATGAGCAGACGGCCAGAAGGCCACAGGATGTGTTTACAGGGCATGGGTTGAGAGTTCTAGAGGATATTTGGTACTTTAAAGAGGTGTCAAAATGTTATATGTAAAATACACACAAACACAGCCTAGTGAGTATGACTTTTGAAATTTTTTACACTTATACACACCGAATAACCATGTATACGGACAAGTGTGTGTACTATTTTTTTTTTTATACAAATGGGATCATCAGTGTGTTTATTGTACTTTGCAGTATATTGTGGGCATCTTTCCATGTTTCCAAATCAACAGTAGATCTTGAGAATATTCCACTGTTTGGAATCTAATCACAGAGTATTCCATCAAATGGGTGAACATTTAAACTAAATTTACAAAAGACTCAGAAGTACTAAAAGGTTAATGAATATGGATAGTAACATGCAGCTAGATAATCTAGTTTATAAGATATCTTCGATTTCTGGCTTCCTTTCCCAGCGAGCCATCTCACCTTGTTCCTCACTTGCCTCAGTGGAAAAGGAGGGGTCAGCTTTTACCTAACTCCCTGGGGAAATTTCAGGTACATCTAGATTCTTCAAAATGCTCAGGCCAGCCATCCAAGCTCAATTTCCTGTCTGATAGTATCATCCATAGATAATTGAAATCAGAATCTTTACCCACACTCATAGGAGCATGTCCTTACTTACCTATGGCTTGTACTGAACAAGCATATCAGTACAATACACTGACATCACTGACATCGGTACAGGAGATATGCTCATTCAGAGGGGAGGAAGGCAATCTTTTCATTTCCTGAGATTAAACGATCAACCATTAAGGTTCCATCTGGCCCTGTGGTTCTGTTATTTTGTGAGTACTTGCAGGGCTGTCATGTGAGTAAAAGCTATGACTTTCTATATAGAGCTAAGGCTAGTAGCTGGAAGATATAAGATGATAAACATTTATAGTATAAAGAATTTCCCAAAAGTATAGCAAGAGGTGCTCTAAGGTAGTAATTCTTAGTGATGACCAAAAAACCTTTTGTGATACCCAAAAGCTCCCTCCATGGCTGATGTTGGTTGGGTAGAAGTGACTTGCAGGAAGACTCTTCTAAACTGATAGGAAGAAAGGTTACTTTAAGATGGCTTTAAATTTTTTGTGTGTGGTAAAATACACAGAGCATAAACTTTACCATCTTGACCATTTCTAAGTGTACAGTTCAGTGATACTCAATGCATTCACATTGTTGTGCAGGCATCATCACTGTCTCTCTCCGTGATTCTTTTCATCTTGTAAAACTCTATACCAATTAAACAGTAACGACCCATTCTCCTCTCCCCTCAGCCCATGGCAACCACTATTCTGCTTTCTGTCTGTGATTTTGACTAAGTACCTTGTAGATTTATATAGTATTTGTCTTATTGTGACTGGCTTATTTCACCACGCATAATGTCCTAAAGTTTCACCCAAGATATAGCAATTTGCAGGATTTCCTTTCTTTTTAAGGGTGAATAATATTCCATTGTGTGTATATACTAAATTTTGCTTATTTATTCATCCTTTGATGAACACTTGGTTTGCTTCCACCTTTTAATTATTGTGAATAATGCTGCTGTAAACGTGAGTATACAAATTATTTCTTTGAGACCCTGCTTTCAATTCTTTGTAGTATATATCAAGAAGTGGAATTCTTAGATCATATGGTAATTCAATTTTTAATGTTTTGAGGAACTACCATACTGTTTTCCACAGCAACTGTACCGTTTTACCTTCCTACCATCAGTGCACAGGGTTCCAATTTTTCCACATCCTTGGCAACACTTATTTTCTGGGTTTTTTTTTTTTTTTTTTGATAGTAGCTATCCTAATGAACATGAAGTGTTATTTCATTATATTCTGATTTGCATTTCCCTAATGATTAGTGATGTTGAGCATCTTTTCATGTACTTATTGCCATTTATATATCTTCTTTAGAGAAATGTCTGTTCAAGTTCTTTGCCAGTTTTTGAATTAGATTGTTTTTCTGTTGTTGAGTTTTAGGAGGTCTTTATATATCCTGGATATTCACAACTTATTTTTTTCTCCCATTCTGTCAATTGTCTTTTCACTCTGTTGATAGTGTCTTTTGATGCACATGATTTAATTTTTGTGAAGTCCATTTTGTCTATTTCTTTTGTTACCTGTACCTTTGGTGTCATACCCAAGAAATCATTGCCAAATCCAATATCAGAAGCTTTGTCCTATGTTTTCTTTTAAGAATGTTGTTGTTTTAGGTCTTATACTTTAAAGCTCTTGATCCATTTTGAGTTACCTTTTGTATATGGTGTTAGGTAAGGATCTAACTTCATCCTTTTGCATGTGGACACCCAGTTTTCCCAGCACCATTTTTTGCAGACTGTTCTTTCCTCATTGAATGATCTTGGTACCCTTGTCAAATATTTGACTGTATATGTGAGGGTTTATTTCTGGACGCTTTATTCTATTCTATTGGTGTATATGTCTGTCCTTATGAAGATGGCTTTAAACTTAATTTTTCATTTCTAACTTAGTATATGACCCCTGAGGTAATGCTTCACTAGCTGATCTTGTTAACAGGCAACTGTTTTTCAGAAACAGGAAAAGGGAAAGTTGAAGAGAACGGAATCCATATTATTTGATCCTTAGTTTTTTATGGCCCTTAAATGAAAATAATCTAGACTAAAGCATATATGGGTCCTTTTATTATTTCATGTTTTGCTAGTTCTGGTAGATTTTGGAAACTGACAAGAGAAAGAGAGGCTAAAAATTGAGGCATGAAGTGGTTTGCATGTGGTAACATAGTAATAATATGCTTAATAATAAGCATGTAATCTGACTCTTGGAGTCCTTTGGTTTCCAGTTCATTGTCCTTCCTACTGCATGTTGAGCTGCCAGTGGCTTTTTATTGAAATGCTATTTTAGCAGGGTTTGACTTTTTGAATTATCAGAAAAGTTTACTATAATTGTTAAGTGATGTGACTCACACTTAGTATTTCTACTTTCCACTTCTATTTCCATTTCAATTCAAAGGAATTATAGAGAATATCCTTATTTTATAGAGCAGGGGTTGGCAAACTATGGCCCACAGGCTAATCTGGCCCATAGCCTGTTTGTATATAAATACTATAAAGTTATATTGGAAGACAGCTACTAATATCCACTTATCTATGGCTGCTTTTCTGCAACAACAGCTGGGTTGAGTCATTGTAACAGAAAAATATTTACTATTTGACCCTTTATAGAAAAATTTTGCTTACCCTTGTAATAGAAAAGTTAAGAAACAAACAACAGAAGCACTCAGGGAAATGATTGGTTAAACCACTAGTAGCTTTGAGTTGAGAGTACTGGCTTTTTGAACTTTCCTTTGACCTCAAAATCTGAAATTCCAAGTTTATCTAAGTTCCAGGTAAATTAATAGTGAATATGACTTTTTTCCAAATTAAAAAAAAGTACTTAGCAACTATTTGTTTTGTGCCAAGTATGTGTCAGGCAATGGGAAGGAGCTAGAGAAGTGAAGTTACAAATCCTGCACTAGGGAACTAACTAATGGAAATATGGGATTTTTCTCCCTCATGTTTTAAGTATGATATTTTCAAATAGTTTTTTTTTTCTTTTTCTTAGAGACTGCTGTGTTACAGAAAAGGATGTGACTTTCAGAATAATCCTGAGTGAGAAGGATGAGTCCAGATGTGCCTCTGCTGAATGATTACAAACAGGACTTCTTTCTGAAGCGCTTTCCACAGACTGTTCTTGGAGGCCCTCGACTCAATTTAGGCTATTGTGCCCCTCCTTACATATATGTTAATCAGATTATCCTTTTTTTGATGCCATGGGTTTTGGGTGGAATAGGAACACTTTTGTACCAGTTAGGCATCCTGGAGGACTATTATACAGCAGCACTTTCAGGTGGACTAATGCTTTTCACTGCATTTGTCATCCAGTTCACAAGTTTATATGCCAGAAGCAGATGGGTGACAGTGGAAAGAATGCTGACCACAGATATCTTAGCAGAGGAAGATGAACATGAATTTACAAGTTGTGCTGGTGCTGAGACCATCAAATTTCTAATTCCTGGCAAAAAACATACAGCCAATACCGTTTTTCATTCTGTTCTTGCTGGCTTAGTGTGTGGTCTTGGAACATGGTATTTGCTTCCGAATAGAATAACCCTGCTTTATAGCAGCGCGGGAGGCACTGTTCTACTATTTTTCTTTGGATGGATGACATTGTGTATAGGAGAATATTCATTAATTGTAAACACAGCTACAGAGACTGCAACTTTCCAAACCCAGGATACTTATGAAATCACTCCTCTTATGAGACCTCTTTATATTTTTTTCTTTGTTTCTATAGATCTTGCACACAGGTAATAAGCTATCAAATACTTTATAACTTTATTTTTAAGCATACATAGTAAGAGCACTCTCCTTAGTATTAAAAGAAAAGAATCTATGAATTAAAAGTCACCAAACCATTGGGTGATAGGTTGTTTTGATGAATAATCTCATAGGACTAATCTTTGTTAAACATTCATCCTAAAGCAGTAATTAAATCTTGTTGAAGAGTAAAAAGAAAACCCTTTATAAGATAAATAAGCAAAATTTCAATCCTGTGTTTTACTTTAAATAAGGAGCTATGAATCTGTAAGATAGCCTGGGCCTGGGTGAAACCTGTGAAATGAGATGGAACTTTCCTGTGAAGGGAAAATAGAGAATTTATACACATAAATGTTAATGCACAGATTGAGTGGATTTAAGATGAACAGAATAACTTATTTAATTTTGTTATAGTAATTATATAGAATATTGTTTTTTTTAAATCAATTTGCTATGGAAGAAAAATAGAAAATAGCAATTTTAAACAAAATTATTTGATGACTTCTTTTGCTTGCCTTTTCTAAATCTGACATTTCTTTCTCTGTTCCTATAGATTGCAGCATTCTCTATCACAGGTAGAAATGTACAGGCACCACTTTATGGACTGAGTGTTTGTACCACCCCCATTCATATATTAAATCCCTAACCCCCAATGTGGTGATATTTGGAGATGGGGTCTTTGGGAGCTAATTAGGATAATGAGGGTGGGGCCCTGCTATGATGGGATTAGTACCCTTATAGGAAGACACACTAAAGAGCCTGATTTCTCCCTCCAACATATGAAGATGAAATAAGAAGGCAGCTGTCTTCAAGCCAGCAAGAGAGTTTTCACCATACCCTGATCATGGTAGCACTCTAATCTCAGACTTCCAGACTCCAGGTCTGTGAGAAATAAATTTCTGTTGTTTAAGTCACCCGACTATGTTATTTGATTATGAGCTGGCTAAGATTTTGATACCAAGAAGATGGGTGCTCCCATAACAAACACCTAAAAGTGTAGAAGTGGCTTTGGAATTGGGTAATGGGTAGAGGCTGGAAGAGTTTTGAAGTGTGTGCTAGAAATGTGGACATTAAAGGTAATTCTGGTGAAGTCTCAAGACAGCAGTGAGAGCATGTTATTGGAAACTGGAGGAGAGGGCGATCCTAGTTATAAAGTGGCAAAGAACTTAGCTGAATCATTTTCTAATATTTTGTGAAAGGCAGAACTTGAGAGTGATACATTTGGATATATAGCCGAGGAGATTTCTAAGCAAAGTGTTGAATGAACAGCTTGATTTCTCCTGACTGCTTATAGTAAAATATAAAAGGAGAGAGATGAATTGAAGAAGCAATTGCTAAACAAAATGGAACCAGAACTTGAAGATTTGGGAAATTTTCAGTGTATACATATTGCAAAAAATGAGAAAGCATGTTCTGAAGGGAACACCAGGGGTGTGGCTGGACTGTCGCTCAGTGAAGAGTTTCTGGGATTATAAGAGCAGAAACACTTCCAGTTTGAACTAAAGATGTAATGGATGAAGGCTATTAAAGTTATTAAATTTGACAGGACAGGGATATTAGAGCTATTTGATGCTGAACATGGCGCTTTTCTTAAGCACCAAATGATCTGAAAAGTGATTCAGAGATTATCAGGTTTCAACAAGCTAGAAAGCCTCTTCTGGAAGCCTTGGGGCTGGTAATACCCTGCAGAGCTCTTGGGGTGGTACCCTCACCTAGAACTTTTTGAGTGATGTTGCTGCCCTGGGGGCCTGGAGGGCAGAGTATGAAACAAAGAGGATTATTCTACAACCTTAAAATCTAATGGAATTTGCCTTGCCAGATGTTGGACTTTTTTGGGGACCTATCACCCCTTCTTTCCTGTTTCTCCCTTTTGGAATGGGAATGTCCGTCCTTTGCCGGTCCCACCACTGTGTTTTGGAAGCACAAAGCATTTCTGGTTTCACAGGTTCACAGCTGGAGAGGATTTTGCCTCAGGATGGACTTTAGAGTTGATGCTGGAATGAGTTAAGAATTTTGTCGCTGTTGAGAAGGAATGAATGTATTTTGCATGTAAGAAGAACATGAATTTGGGAGATCAGGGTGGAATGTTACGGGCTGAATGTGTGTGTCTCTTCAAAATTCTTCTGTTGAAGCCGTAACCCCCAATGTAGTGATATTTTAAGAGAGTCTTTGGGAGGTAATTAGGTCATCAGGGTGGCCCTAGTTCCTGATGGAATTGGTGCCCTTATAAGAAGAGACACCAGAGAGTTCCATCTCTCTCTCTTTCTCCACTATGTGAGAATACAGTGAGAAGCTGGCTCTCTGCAAGCCGGGAAGAGTTCTCATCCGAACCCAATCGTAATGGCACTCTGATCTCAGATTGTGAGAAATAAATTTCTATTGTTTGAGCCACCTAGTCTATGGTACTTTGTTATGGTAGCCCAAAAGAAGACAAGGCATTTAAAAATATATAGCCAGCTTGTGTGCTGAAACTGACCGATTCTTAGATTTCTGCTATTCCTTAACTCTTAACCTCTTCTAATTGTGCTACATTTATGGACCAAAGAACACTATAATACCCTTGTAGTTCTTCACCTAATCAAATATTGTAAGAGGAGAATTAATTTATGGAAATTCTATTGTAATTGATTTCTTAGTACCACAACCATTTACTAACTATAAAATATATTACAATTAAAAACTTGATTTTGAAAAATTAGCAATAAAATTGAGTTTAAATGTATATGTATACATTTGACCCCTTTTGAAAGATTTATTTATAACATTCTTATTTTCAGAATATAAATTATTGAGTTACTATCTCACTGTGCCATTTCTGATATCAGAAATTACCTGCTATAAAACATCTTTGCATTTAAATGATGCCCTAGGTTCTTTTAATCTTTTTAAAAATCTCAGTTAATTTATAATTTGGTTACCTTGACTACTCATTTTTCATTTCTCAATAAAAGAGCATAAAATGTTTTTTTTACTATATTCAAGTTGGATTTAATATAGTTTTAATGTTTACAGTTTAATGATTATAAAAAGATTTTTTCAACTATAAAAGAGGCAGTCCTCGAACCTATTTTTAACGAAAATATGAAGTTTATATAGAAAAATTAACCTTCCATTTCAATTTTAGAAAAATTTTATCTTCTTATTAACAAAATAATAATCAAGATGTTCTTTATGCAGTAGTAGGTGTGATACTGCATATAAATACTGTATGAAATGTGTACTCTATTCGAATTTGGAGAGTTGTCAGATATGTCAAGTTGTATCTTAATATTCTTTCAGAGAATGTGAAAGTTGAAGAGACAAGCCCTACAGTGTAGTGATCTTTTCTCTTCCTGCATTCTTTAGTCTACCTAGTACAGTTGTATATTAATAATTTTAAATGACTTTTTCTATGCATTTTTATCAAAGACAAGTGTGAAACCTTCAGTGCTTAGTTCATAGACTCTCAGGAACTGTTTGAATGAATGATGCATGTTTATATCATCTTAGCCACTACATATTAGGAACATCTTTTTCTGGGCATGTGGATCTTAGTGTACAGAATTTGAAATATTTTTATGGTTATTAGAAAAACAGTTTTTTCTTGTGGGCTTAGATTTTTTTGCTCTAGAAAATTACTGTAATGTTATCAGAAATTTTAGGATTTAAACATTTTTCTGTTATAAAAGAACCACAGTAATCATCTGTTTGATCATCCTGAGTCATACACACAGGAAAGTAATCACAATGTTTGGTTATTTCAATTATGTATTCTTATATTGTGCTATTCTTGTGTATAAACACTTTTCTGTACTATTGCTTGTTTACTTAAGAACAAAAAGAGATTGGGGGGTAAAATAGAACTTGGATAACATATTTCCTAAGTATACATTATTTTTACACAAATTATCCTTTCCTTGAATATGTTAGCAAGAGAAGTGTTGTCTTTTAAAAAAACAAAAAAACTATACAAATCTACATGTTTTCCTTGACCTTCCTATGGCTTATTGTGTGTGGTTTGATTTTCTTTTTTGTTACTGGAGTGTTTTCTTCTCAGAATGAAATGAATTTTTTTTTAAAACTACACTACAGAAAGTATCCTCTAATTTAGCATCACATTGTTAACCTTGTGTTCGTTAATTCTCTCTGCTTATAAAAATTTGAAGGACATACATTATGAAGCAGAGTGCATTAGCTGGCATCGTCCTGATATCTGTGTAAGGAAGCACATTATACCATTATTATAATCATAGTTGCTATGCATTTGCTTCTCGGCTATTAACATACACTTAAGTGTATAAATATTAGTTGGCTTTCTCCTTGACTTTGATTCCTAGCAGCTCAGATATTCAAGTACAATTATTATGCTATAAGTTTTGAGATTTAGTTTTCTCTTTTGAAAGTTGTCTTTGGAACTCCATAAGTACTACAGCGTTGTTGGCTTCCAGGCAAGGTGTTTGGCTAACCTTATTCCAAAAACTTAGTAACATATTGATAATGTTTATTCCTCTGTGCTTTAAAGTTTTTGTTAAATTATTTGAAACAATTTGATAATGTTACGTTTAACTGGTAAGTGCTGTACCAAAAACCAGTTCCTCCAGTTAAGATAGAAGCCTTCACTAATTTATGAGACTGTGTTGTACAAGTTTGTGTTCTCAAATCCATACCACTGTTTATACAAAATAGAAACAATATTATATGTTTGTTAAATTCCCAGGCTAACCCAGAGACATGTTCATAACCTAATGTTGCTGACCTCTGATTTTAAATATACTGATTTCAAATTCCAGGACCTGGGAGCAAGACAGTACAGGAGAGAGTAGGAAAAAGAGAAGAGCTTACTCTCTTTGCTAGCTACTAAGATATGAACAGCAGGAAGGCTTTGGCTTTCCTAGGGTTGCTTGCAATTTTAAATTTAAAATTTTTAAACTCTATAGAATCATTAGTGGAATTGCAGCCAATGTAATTTAAAGATTTAAGGGAGAAATATTTTTGTCCTGTACTACACTTGTATACAATTGAGTACTTGCTGGTATAGAGGAAGGACAGTGGTCACAATTTATGTTTTTGATCTTTTGCAATTTGGGATTAGGACCTTCCTGTAAATATTCTTTTGTTTCAGGGCAGAGGTGGGGTATAAAGGGAGGTGTAAGTGTTTTGTTTTTCCTTTAAAGATCTTCTATTTATTGTTTTGTATGATTTAAATATTTTCTTTTTATTGTAGGTTTATGGTAAATATACCAGTTCTAGAACAAATTAATCAGATTTTACACATCTTGTTTATATTTTTACCCTTTCTGTGGGCACTCGGGACCCTACCCCCACCTGATGCACTTTTCTTATGGGCAATGGAGCAGGTTTTAGAGTTTGGCCTTGGAGGCTCATCTATGTCAACCCACCTACGGTAATTATTTTAAATATTAAAGTGATATGTAATTTATTCTCAAAGAACATTTTTTCTTTTCAAGCAGATCTTTTTTTTTCCCCTCTGCAGGTTGTTAATAATGTTCATCATTTCTACTGGAACAGCTGTAACATCATATTTCATTCCCAGCACTGTTGGTGTGGTTCTTTTCATGACTGGACTTGGATTCTTACTGAGTCTTAACCTAAGTGAGATTGTTTTTGGCTTCAAACACAGTGTGACCGGACACAGAGTTGGAACCAAATCTAAGGCTTTACCCAACGGTTTGGAAAAACAGTTTACTTGGAAGGAATACCTTTTCTACAGCATTGTATTAGTCTTGGCTCTCTTAGAAACTGGTTTGTTGCATCACTTTGCTGGTTTCTCACAGAATTCCAAAAACAGTCCCCAGGCTATTGTTGGCTATATTTTGATGATATTATTTATAATACTATGGATACTTAAAGAAATTCAAAGTGTCTATATATTTGGAATTTTCCGGAACCCTATCTATCCAAAGCATGTGCGGACTGTGACTTTATTCCTAGAGAAGCAAACAACGCTCATGAAGATTGGTGTTGTCAGACGGATTTTGATAAATCTAGGTAGGAAGACAAATATTAATAAACTTGTATTTTATCTAGGAAGTGTACAAAAATATTATGGAATTCCTGTATTTGTATAATGTTATACTGCATACAAGTGTTTATTCGTTTATGTTTTGGTTTATTTATTGTTTTTTTTAGCTCATTGCTTAAATGTGCTCATAAAAATACTCATAGGCCAAAATAAAATATGGTAGAAGGGGTTATTTTGCCTTCATTAAATTTGTCTCTTTTCTTGTTTGCCTTAGTGTCACCTTTTGCTATGATAGCATTTCTTTCATTGGACAGTTCCTTACAAGGACTCCACTCTGTGTCTGTCTCCATTGGATTCACAAGAGCTTTTAGAATGGTAATGCTAATATGCACTTAATAGTATTTTACTATTCCCAAATTTAATTATGATTTTGTTTACTCTAACAGTTTACTTAGATTATCAAATTCTGCCTAATAAAGTGGTAAATTTGTGTACTGCAGGTATGGCAGAATACAGAAAATGCTTTATTGGAGACAGTCATTGTATCATCAGTGCACTTGTTGATCTCCAATACAGACATATGGTGGAACCGAAATCTGGATACAGGAATCAGACTCTTACTGGTAAATATATTTTTAACAGCTTTAATGAGATGTATTTCATATACCATAAAATCATTCACTTAAAGTGTAAAGTTCTGCGATGTATATTCAGAACTTTGCAGCCATCACCACAATCTAATTTTAGAACATTTACAACATCCCAAAAAGAAACCTCATACACATTAATAGTCATTTCCATTCTGCTCTCCATCTCATCTACTCCCTACTCCAGCCGCAGCAACCATTAATCTACTTTCTGTCTCTAAGGATTTGCCAATTCTGGACATTTCACACGAATATGATTATACAGTATGTTGTCTTTTGCATCTGGCTTCTTTCTCTTAATGTTTTCAAGATTCATCCATGTTGTAGCATGTATCAGTATTTTATTCTTTTTTATTGCTGAAAAATATTCCATTGTATGGATATATCACATTTAGTTGATTCATTCATTAAATGATAGATACTTAGGTTGCCGCCACTTTTTGACTATTATGAATAATGCTGCTATGAACATTCAAGTACAAGTTTTTATATGGACATGTGAGTTCGTTTCTGTCAGGTATGTTTACCTAGGACTGGAATTTCAGTTACACACGAACTTTATGTCTTAACACTTCAAGGTATTGCCAAACATTTTTCCAAAATGATTGCACCATTTTACATTCTCACCAGCAGTGTATGAGGATTCTAATTTCTCTACATTCTCATCAACAGTTGTTATCTGACTTTTTCATTATAGCATTGTCATGGGTCTTTTCACGATTTTGATACTGCATTTCTCTGAATACTAATGATTCATCTTTACATATGTTTCTTGGCCCTATGTGTATGTTTTTGGGGAAATGTCTGTTCAACTTCTTTGCCCATTTTTACCTGGGCTACTTGACTTCTTACTGTTAAGTTTAAGAGTTCTTTATATATTCTGGATACAAGTTCCTTGACAGATATATGACAAGCAAAAGTTTTCTCCCATTCTGTAGGTTGTCTTTAGCTTTCTTGATAATGTCCCTTGAAGCAAAAAAGTTTTAATTTTGATGAAATTCAATCTATCTATTTTTTTCTTTTGTTGCTTGTATTTTTGGTGTCATATCTAATAAACACTGCCTATTCAAGATCGTAAAGATGTGCTATGTTTTCTTCTAAGAGTTTTATAGTTTTAGCTCTTACATTTGGGTCTATGATCTACTCGGAGTTAATTTTTGTATATGTTATGAGGTAGGATTCCAAATCCATTCTTTTGTATATGAATGTACAATGGTTTCAGCATAATTTATTGAAAAAGCTGTTCTTCCCTCAATGACTTTTCTTGGCACCCTGCCAGAAATCAAACAAATGTAAGGGTTTATTTCTGGGCTCTTATTCTTTTTTCCATTCATCTATGTCTGTCCTTATGCCAGTACTACACTGTCTTGATTACAGTAGCTTTGTAGTAGGTTTTAAAATTGGAAAGTGTGAATGTTATGACTTTGTTTTTCTTTTTCAAGATTGTTTAGACTATTCTGGTACCTTTGTGTTACCATAGAAATATTGGTTTTGGCTTTTCAAGTTTTTCAAAAAGGCATCTGAGACTTTGATAGAGATTGCCTTAGATCTGTAGATAAAATTTGGGGAATATTGCTGAAACCGAGTAGGACCCTGTGGGGCTCCTGGGCACAAAAACCTTTCTGTGTCCCCTTCCCTGAGTTCCAAAGGGCAGGTTCAAACAGTTGCTAATCGGGGAAGGGAGAGGATGGAGAGACAAATGAGGAGCAGTCAAGAAACAATAGTGCAGCCTTAGGAGCAGGGTCCTGGTTCCCGCTCAAGGGATACACATAACAATATCTTTGAGCTCTTCTGCAGAACTAAAACCCCCACCAAATGGAAGGTGTTAACTACTTGATGAAGCACTCTTCATTCCAGAGAAGGTCACAGTTTGCCCATCATCACCTGATGCCATATAATCTTTGGATTGAAGGAATGCAGCAAGGCACCCTGATCCTTACCAGCAACACTGCTCCCCTTGACTATAAAACTCCTCACCCCACCTCCACCACCACCACCCCCGGGTTTGGGACACACAGTTTTGAACACACTAACCCGTTGTGGCCCCCTTTGCCTGGCAAAGCAATAAAACTATTCTACTTCACCCAAAACTCTTGTCTCCGAGGTTCAATTCAGTGTCGGGATACAGAGGCTAGATTTGGCTTCGTTGCTGTCTTAGAAATATTAATTCTTCCCATTCATCTACATGACATGTCTTCATGTTTATTTATATCTTCTTTATTGTCAACATTGTTTTGTAGTTTTCAGTGTACAAGTCTTACAGTTTTATTAAATATTATTCCTAAGTATTTTATTCTTTTTGATGATATTATAAGTAGATTGTTTTCTTAATTTTTTGGGTTGTTTATTGCTCAAGTATAAACTGCAGTTGATTAGTTAATGTTAATCTTATATCCTGAAACCTCACTGAAATGTTTTATTGTTTCTAATAGATTTTTAGTGGATTTCTTAGGATATTCTGTATATGAGATCATGTCATCTGCAAATTAGATATAGTTTTACTTCTTCCTTTCCATTCCTTTCCAATCTGGATGTCTTTCATTTCTTTTTCTTACCTAATTGCCCTGGCTAGAACCTCCAGTATAATGTTGAATAGAAGAGGTAAGAGTGGACATCTTAATGAGGAAAGCATTCAGTCTTTCTCCATTAAGTTGATGTCTGTCTTTTACCATTCCTGCTTCTATTCCTAGTTAAACTTTTTTATCCTGGAGGGTGTTGGATTTTGCCTCTTCTATATCTATTGAAATAGTCATGTGGTTTTGGTTTTTTAATCTACTAACATGGTGTAATATATTGATTTTCAGTTGTTAAACCAATCTTGCATTCCTGTAATAAATCTCACTCAGTCTTGGTGTATAGTCTTGTCTTTATGTTGCAGGATTCAGTTGGCTAGTGTTTTGTTGAGAATTTTTGTCTGATGTATATATTTGTGGCTTTCTTTTCGTATCTTTCGTTTAGATATCAGAATAGCAGTGACCTCATAGAATGAGGTGGGAATTTCATATCAATAATCTTGAATGTAGTATTCAGTATGTATCTTAAAATATTCTGTACTATGTAGTATTTTGTAGTATGGAAGCCATCTGGGCCTCAGCTTTTCTCTTTGGGTAGCTTTTAAATTGTTAATTCAGTTTCTCTACTTGTTATAGGTATATTCAGATTTTCTATTTCTTCTTGAGTTGGTTTCAGTAATTTATGTCTTTTTCTAGGAGGTTGTCAGTTTCATCTAAGTGATCTACTTTATTGGCATATCGTTGTTCATAATATTCTCTTATAATTCTTTTTATTTTGTTCTGTAAGATTGCTGGCAATGTTATCTCTTTCCTTCCTGATTTTAGTAATTTGAGTCTTCTATGTATTTTTCTTGGTCAGTCTGGCTAAAGGTTTGTCAGTTTTGCTGATCTCAAAAAAACAGCTTTTGGTTTCATTGATTTTTCTCTATTATTTTTCTATTCTCTGTTTTATTAATTTCCACTCCAATCTTTATTATTTCCTTACCTCTGCTTACTTGAGATTTAGTTGCTCTTTGTTTTCTAGTTTCCTAAGGTGGAAGATTAGGTTATTGGTTTAAGATCTTTCTGCTCTTTCATTTGTAGCTATAAATTTCCCTCTGAGGACTGGGTTTGCTGTATCACAAGTTTTGTTGTGTGTTTCATTCATCTGAAAATGTTTTCTTGTTTATCTTGTGATTTCTTCTTTGACCTGTTGGTTATTTAGGAATTTGTCTTTTAATTTCCAGATTTCTTTCTGTTGTTGATTTAATTCAGTTTTGATTGAAGAACATACTTTTCATGATTCATATGAATACACTTAGTATGATTTCAGTCTATTGAGGTTTGTCTTATGGCATGATGTCTGTTTTTTAATCTGTAAAATATTCTCTAAAATAAGGATAAATTAAGGATAGTTGCTTAACTGTTTACTACTGCTAGTTCTCATGACTTAACAAGCATGTAATGCAAAGCTTAATCAACCTTAAGATAGACATAGCACTGTGTTCTCTTTAGTACTACTTTTTTTTTAAGAGAGGTGAAACTTAAAAATGTAGTCTCATTTATTAACTGTGAGATTGGAGAAAATTATAACAAAGGATCTCATGTAAGGGCTATTTCCTCAAAAATATTGGAGCAGTAATAAAATTATACTGTTTTTCTTATATGATCTTGAAAATTTATGAAAGGTATTTAAGAATAAAAACTTCATTTTTATGTCTCTGCAGGTTGGTATCATGCGTGATCGTCTGATTCAATTCATCTCTAAATTGCAGTTTGCTGTGACCATACTCTTGGCGTCATGGACAGAGAAAAAACGTAGAAAATCAACCACCACTTTATGTGTACTCAACATTGTCTTCTCTCCATTTGTGTTGATCTTCATAGTTTTTTCTGCACTACTCTCTTCTCCCTTACTCCCCCTCTTCACCCTTCCTTTGTTCTTGGTGGGGTTTCCTCGACCTATTCAGAGTTGGCCAGGAGTTGTGGGTACCACAGCCTGTGTGTGTGCAGATACAGTGTACTACTACCAGATGGTCCCGAGTTTGAACACTGCCCTGCAGTCTGCAATGGCAGCTGGAAGTTTAGGTAAGTAAATGGGTTGTGCTTAAGAAATCCTCACAAATGCATATAAAGTACAAAAAAATGAACAGACAGAAAAACAGTCTTTTGATCCAGCTGTTATACAGATTCTAATACTTTGATGTGCAGGCAGAAAGACTAAATATGAAGAAGTATATCTCCTACTCCTTATTTTGAGGGAAATAAAGTTATAAGATAAAAATATGAAGTGAAAATTTCATTTAGGTGATTTGACAATTTTTAAAAAACATTTTCTTGACTAAAATCAAGTTATAGTCCCCCTATGAAACATGAAACACCTTATCCCAAAATTTTCATGAATTTTAATGAGTTCATGTCAAGTAGATATAACAGCTTAGGTCCATAAAGAGTGAAAACTAGCATTATATAAATATCAGATTGAAGAGCTTAAAGGAGTCTGCTTGTATCTTATTAGTTAATGTCTAGCAACTTGTCTGACAAGGTTAGAGGGTAAGGGAACATAAAAGCTTTGGTCAGTGATCGGTAACCTCCCAAAATGAAGTGCTATACGAATATTAGCAAGATTTTTGATGAGAATGAGCTAATATTATAATTATAATTTTGTGATAATTTTATAATTTCATCATACACTAACTGTAAATTCAGCTATATTGTACTTCTCAAGGTTGGTTTTAGATAAAGTACAAGCCGATGACAATAGTGTGTTGTCTCCTACGGTATGCTTTAGCCCCTGAACTTGTTTTAGGTATGTCCAGTGACTTCCTAGCAGACTGACTCCCCTGGCAGAGAGTAGCAATTTAAAATTAGAATTTTAATGAAATGTTTATTTGGGTTGAACTTTTCTAATTATCTATTATGTGAGATAATTTAGGAAAAATTTTATTTTTCTGATATAAATTTTTTATGAATAAGCATTTTCCTTATAGGAAATATTCTACACTTTTAATACTTTCATACACTTCCAATTAATTTTTATTATATAGTGCAATGCCACTTTTTAAAATGCCTGTAACGTTAAACTCACATCTGAAATAATAAATACCTTAGTAATAAGGTAGAAATTATACGTTATTATCAAATCAATTATATTCAACCAGTAAGTGTGTTGTAAAGTATTTCCTGGGAGAAAAACAGAAAACAGTGAGGTAACATTTCACACACATCTGATTGACAAAAATATAAAAAAAGTCTGACATTAACAAGTATTGGCTAGGGAGTGGGGAACAGGAACTCTCAAACCCTGTTGAAAGGGAATGTGTAAATTCATACAGCTACCTTGAAGAGTAAACTTAATAGTCTGTAGTAAAGATGTACATATCCCATGGCCTAGGAATTCCAGTTTTAAATTCCATGATCCAGTGATTGCAATTCTAGAGAAACTCTTGGACGTGTGTCTTGAGGGTCCCCAAGACCATTCCCAAATTTGATGATTTTCTAGGGGGACACATAGGACAGCATATAGTTGTGCTCATAGCTAAGATTTAGTATAGTAAAAGGATGCAGAACAAATACAGCAAAGGAAAAGTCACATGGGGTGAGAGACTGGGTGAAAGCTTCCAGGCATCCTTTCCCAGTGGAGTTACACAGAACGTGCTTAATTCCCCAGCGCCTTGTTGTGACAGTATGTGTGATATGTTGACTACTGGGGAAGCTTATTTGAGACTCAATGCCTAAGGCTTATATTGAGGGCTGGTCATGTAGGCACCCGCTGCCTACGAAATACCAAAATTTCAGCCTCCCAAAAGGAAAGCAAGTGCTCAGTATAAACTGTATTCTTTGCACAGACAGTTTAGGCACAATGCGAGACTGTTTATCAGGTAGGGTGGTGAGAGCTCTTTTGAAATACAAGTTCCCAGTTTCCAGCCAAGGGCCAACTTTGTAAGCAGGCCTTTCAACAGACAGCAGTTATTTCTGCTATGTTAACTCTTTCTACATAATACATTGTACAAGCAGACTTGTACAAAGATAATTTATATAGCATTATTTATAATAGTGAAAAATTGGAAAACATCTGAAATGTTATCAGGGAAATGAATATTTAAATTCAGCTATATTTGTACAATGAATTCTCAGTATAGTTAGAGTGAAGGAGCTTTGTAGTCGATATATAATGTCTCAGAGACAATGTTGAGAGAAAAACTAAGTTTTAAGAGTATTTGTACAGTGTGGTAGATAGCATTTTATGTAAATTTTTAACACCACAAATTTATAGGCATGTATATAAAAATGTCCAAAATGTTTTAAATCATTAATGTGAAGTTGGCTTTTATATATTTAATATATTTTCCTAATATATTTAATATGTATTTAGGGTTTTACATAACAGGTTCTAATTTGTTGTTTTTCTGGAAAATATATTCTTAATTCTTATAAATTATCACCTATAGATTTTCTCTTCCAACTGTTCCTGTAAAGAGCTTAATTTAATGCCTCCTGATATGCAATGGATAGTTGTTTGTATTCTTGACCTAAAAAGAGGGTAGAAAGAATTATTAATTAGTCCCAAGTGTGTTGTTAATTTTAAAGATTCACGTGGCAAAATAAAACAAGCTTTAACAATTACTTACTTTTTTTTTCTAATTTGTTTTAGGTCTCCTCTTACCTGGGTCTCATTACTTGGGCCGTTTTCAGGATCGTTTAATATGGATAATGATTCTAGAATGTGGCTATACTTATTGCTGTATTAACATTAAGGTCAATGTGCATTTGAAACCTCTCTAGTACATGTGTAAAAATTTTGTTATGCACACATCAAAGAATTAACAGCTCACTTTGGAAGAGTATTTTTTTACTTGTGAAAACACTTAGGATTGTTAAAGTGTATTTCAGTATGCACATATTGATAGACAGACTAGTGTTGACTGTATGATAGAGCATAGTAACAAAATACACTTGCCCCTTTTTTATCCAGTCTTATTCTTTTTATCCCTATCTAGTTGAGCATCTCAAAAAGGTGACTCAGTAATATTTTCTTCACTCCTATATCATACAAGCATTCTCAACTTAATATAAAAAACTTCTTTTGACCCCACTGCCCTTACCTGCTAATACTGTTTTTCTCCTTTCAGAGCAAAATGCCTTATTAGAGTCACTTATAATCATGTCTCCAATTTCATTACTTCCATTTTTCTCTTCAACTTACTCTAGGTTTTTGACCCTATTACCTATTACTCTAGTAAAAACTGCTGTTGTCAAGGTCTCCAGTGGCTGTGGCATTGCTAAATCCAAGGATTGATTCTCAGACCCGTTCTTGACCTGTCAGCAGAATTTGACAGAGTTCATCTCTTCACTTGTTTCATGGATTAATCCTTGACAGTCTCCTTTGATGGTTCCTTCTCTTTCCTTGACCTGTTAATATCAGACTGCCCCAGTCCTTGCTGACAACTCCATCCTCTAGTGGCTCAGATCAAAAACATTTGGGCTTTAGTCCAGTGATATTTGACTCCTTGTTTACTTCTATACTGCATATCCAATCCAACAAGAAATCCTGTTGGCTCTGCCTTTAAGTCATATCCTGTATCCCACCACTTCTCACCACCCTACTTTCAGTCACCTTCATTTCTTTCCTGGATAGCTGCAATCACTTCCTAATTGGTCTCTCCGCTTCTGCCTCTGGCCCCCTACAGCCTATTATCAACCAGAATGATCTTTAAAATCTAAGTCAGATCATGTCACTTCCCTACTCAAAATCCGACAGTGAATATCTTCTTTTGTTCAGAGTAAAAGCCAAGGCCCTAAAGGGTCAGGCTCCCTATTTGGTCTCATCTGCTCCTTTAACCATCTCACCCTACCCCAGCATACTGGCTGTTCCCTCTGCCTGGAGCACTCTTCCTCAGACAGCCACACAGCTAATTCCATCACCACCTTTAGGGCTTTGCTCAAATGTCACCTTCCCAATGAGGTCTACTGTGGGCATCCTATTTAAAATTGAATACCCACTCCCATTCCTGCCTGCATTTCCAATCCTCCTTGCTTGCTTTACTTTTTCTCTATTTTCATAACACTTATACCTTCTAGCAAACTATGTAATTTGCTTATTAATTTTATTGTTGATTACCTGTGTTCCTCCACTCTCTAATATAAATGTTGCAAGAGCAAGGATCTCTGTTTTTATTTGGAGAATATATCCTGAGCCCCTGGAACAGGGCCTGGCACATAGTAGGCCCTTAATAAATATTTGTTGAATGAGTAGTGAATTAATGAATTTTTTTGTCTTAATGCGGATTGGATAAAATTGCTGGTGACTAAAAAGCTGTTCCTTTAGTCCAGTGGTTCTCAAAATGCAGTTCTCCAGATTAGTAATTTTAACATGTCCTGGGAACTTTTTAGAAATGGAAATTCTTAGGCCTCACCCCAGACCTACTGAATCAGAAACTCGGGGGGGGGGTGCCCAGCAGTCTGTGTTTTAACAAGTCCTCCAGTGATTCGGACTCACCTAAAGTTTGAGAACTACTGCTCTAGTCTAACATCTACAAGTAGGAGAAGGCAAAAAATCATGTAAAATATGGAGGACATTTTCATTGCTTAATTTAGTTCTATTTTTTTAATGGTACAGTTTTATAATACCTAATAATGTGGGTCCTTTTATTGATCTTTTATGCTCCATGAAATATATGATATATAGATATACTTTTTGGTGGCAGTCTTTCTTTCTTTCCTTTTCATTTTTCCGGACACAAGCTTGCTTAGATATACCATCTACTAACATTTATATAACACTTTAAATTTGACAAGACACTTTCATTACTTGCTTTTCTCTTCACAACCCTATGTGCCAGGGTTATTTTTCTTTGAAAGAGAAGCAAAAGGAATCTCAGGGGGTAAGTGACCTACTCAAGATTGTGTACTAGCATCTGGCAGAGCCATGATTTAAAAGCAGATTCTGATATCACATTCCGTGTTCTTTCCCTGGATCATAATACAACCTAACAGCATTGCCTTTTATTAAAATCACTGGTAGTTTTGTAAAGATGTATAAATAAATAAGCAATAATTAATAATAATAGTAAACAGTGACCTGAGGTATCCTCTTCAAGTGATTCCTTCTAGCGAAGTAATCAAAATGGGTTTAAAATTCATATAAGGACATATTCATAGTATTCATTCTTTCAGCATATATTTGTTGCATCCCTCATTGTGTGCCAACTACTAGTTTAGGCACTGAGGATACAGTAGTAACCAAAAGAGAGCTGCTCTGTGGAGTTTATATTGTAGTTGGAGGAGATAGATAATAATCAAATACATAAATCTGTATTATTATTACGTTATTATAATTTTTTTAACTGGAACAAAGGAATAGTTAGATAGATTATGGCATATCCATATAGTAGAATACTGCTCTCATATAAAGTAGGCTGGAAAGGATACAAAGCTAATGTGCATATTGTGTAGTTCCAATTTTGCTCCCCCCTCAAATTTGTACAATTTTTAAAAGTTTTTAACAAGTGTGATTCAACCTTGATGTACAGTCTTAAAATTATGGTCATACTCATTAAAATTGTTTTGCTAATTTCCAGTGGAATTTCTAAAATTTCTTTAAAAATATAACATTATTTTTCATATCTGTATCCAACATCAAATATATTGTGCCATTAAGTTTGAATTAAGGTGTAGCTCTTGGGTTAAAGACTTTTTTTGCATTTTACATATTTTTATTTTGAGAATCCAATCCATGAGTATTTACAAAACTAGTTACTTTTCTCTGTGTAATAAGTGATCATAAACTCAAGTATTTTCTTATTTCCTCTTTAGGGGTTAGAATTGCAAGAGACATCCTGTCATACTGCTGAAGCTCGAAGAGTTGACGAAGTTTTTGAAGGTGCCTTTGAACAAGAAGAATATGCAAGAGTATGTTCCATTAATGAACACTTTGGAAATGTCTTGACACCCTGTACTGTTTTGCCTGTGAAACTCTATTCTGATGCCAGGAATGTCCTGTCTGGCATAATTGATTCCCATGACAACTTAAAAGAATTTAAAGGTGACCTTGTTAAAGTACTTGTGTGGATACTTCTTCAGTACTGTTCCAGAAGGTCCAACATGCAGGAAAATGTTCACAAAACTGAAAATAAAGGGAAAGCATCTCTAATAATCCTTCCTCCTTTGAATACTTCACCACAAACCGAATCCCCAGAAGACACAGATAGTTTAAATTCAGAAAATTTGGATGACTGGTCTGATGATGTTTTTGGTGAAGAGCCAACTATCAAAAAAGGAAAAGAAGAAAAAGATCAGTTGAAAGTTTTACCAGGTATAAATTTGCCTATTCCAGGATCAGTGGAATCACAGAGGGTTGGTAAACATTCTACAGGCACAGTTACTGAAAATAGTCTTTACCAAGCAGTTGCATTGGGATACCCTGCTACTGACAAAGGGAAACAAGAAGCCATGGCATACATCCCTCTCATGGAGTTCAGTTGTTCTCATTCTCACTTGTTAAGCTTACCTGAAGAGTGGATATCTAATTGTTTGCCTAATTCCAAAGTGAAGGAGATGAGCTCATTATTTCCAGAAGACTGGTACCACTTTGTTTTAAGGCAGTTGGAATGTTTTCATTCAGAAGAAAATGCCTCAAATGTAGTGGAAGAAATTGCAAAGGACAAAGTTTTAAAAGACTTTTATGTTCATGCAGTAATGACTTGTTATTTTAGTTTGTTTGGAGTAGACAATATGATTCCTAGTCCTGGTCATATATTGAGAGTCTACAGTGGTGTTTTCCCTTGGTCTCTTGCCTTGGATTGGCTCACAGAAAAGCCAGAACTGTTCCAACTAGCCCTAAAAGCTTTCAGGTAATTCATTTTGATTACATATAAGTTGTAACATTGGCCAAAAAATGTTGATTTTTTTATAACGTAGAAGGAGGTGCTCTTTCATTTCTAATTTTAAAAAATAATCACTTTCCAAAAAATGAAAAATGCTTGGTATGTACTCTGATTATATCGGGAGCACACTTAAATTTGTACTTTCTTTTTATGTGGAGAACCTGTTTTTTGTATGGCTTACTGGATTGTTTTGCTTTAACTCTTATCATTTCTCCCAGATCTTTTTTTCTGAAATATATATGATTTCAGTTCAGTGTCTTTAAAAATCTATTTCATCTATAAAGTTGATTTTAAAAATTCTAAAATTCTTTGTTTCTCCATTTTTTAGGTATACTCTGAAACTAATGATTGATAAAGCGAGTTTAGGTCCAATAGAAGACTTTAAAGAGCTGACTAACTGCCTTGAAGAATATGAAAGTGACTGGTACATTGGTTTGGTATCTGATGAAAAGTGGAAGGAAGCAATTTTACAAGAAAAACCATACTTGTTTTCTCTGGGGTATGATCCTAATATGGTAAGGTTAAAAATGTGTTCTTAAACATTTTCGTATATTAACCTTAAAGAATAGAAATCAGTTATAAAGTATTTAACCTAAGTGATAGAGATAAATATATTAATTATAGTATTAAGGTATTTGTAATCATGACTTTATGGCCAACATAATCCAGTCCTAGAATGACTGATTATTTACTTTGGCAAAGCTAATAGGAGCCAATAAAGAATGTTGTGTAGCTATTATGCAGTAACTGAGCTATAAGATAGTCAAGTAAATGTAATTTGCTATAGCATATTTGACTAAATGGGTTGTATTTGTACGGCAAATTCAAGTGTATGAATTATTACTTTGGATTTGAATCCTAGAAGAAAAATTTGTAATTTGTAAGCAAGTCTGACTTGTGAAAATTCAGAGACTCTAAATAAGGAATGCCTTTTTTAAGATTTAGTACTTGTTCTCATTGCATTTAAAATGTCATTGAGTGTGCACAATATGAAAGAGTCAGTGTTATGAGCTTATTGTGGGTTCCACATGTGGTGTTACTGCACATGTGCTTCCCAATGAAAATGATGAAAGTTATTTTTTAAAAACAACCATTTAAAGTCTTAGAAATGGTCCTAAGGGCATATAGCAAATAAACATTTATTAAAGAAAATCTTCTGAAACCTAAGAACAGTTAGAGACTACATCATTTGAACCAAGACCCATTGCCTCCCAGCTCAGCAAGACAGAAACTCCACTCAGACTGGTATGGCCAAGAACACAGGGCTCCCTCTCCCCTCAGCTCCCAGTTGGAGGACTGTTTTCCCAGAAGAGGAAGGACTTCAGCATTTCTCATCTTCCTCCCACCTGCCTATTGTGAGGCTTGGTTCTCGGCATGTGTAATCAAGAGGTTGGAACTCCCTCTGGCCACCCCTAACTTGTTGGATGGAGGCTTTACCTGGGCCTGGTGTCACTGACAATAGCGGGGCCTGATTCCTCTTGTCTATGGATGTTCCACAGTGGGAGTGGCAAGCCAAGAAGACCTGAGTTTACTGCTCCCCCTCTACCAAACACATGTCCTGAAGCATAGGTGTTACTCAGAAGTGCGTCATTATCTTACATCCCAGTTCCAGCGCTCTGGCTCAGAGATTCTGCCCACTGGGAGAAGCAGACCATTAAAAAAAAAAAAAAAGCTCTAGATCTCTTACCAAAGGAAGTGACTTCATTTGCACATAGTTTGGACACACTGAAGCTTAAGATGTTCCTCAAAAAACAGTGGAGGTGGTGGTGAAAGTTACTAGAGGCAATTGGTAAAATTTAGAGGTCTCAGCTGAACTGCAGGCCAGGTAGATTAACAGAGAGAACCAGGGAAAGAAACAGCGGAGAAGAGCCCTCCTGGGGTCAAAACGAATCTCAAACACTGACCTCCAAAACTGTTCTTTCAAAGGAGCCCAAATTTAATTGGATCACTCTGGAGCAATTTAGGTCCCAGGTCATTGTTGAAAATGTAGAGCAACCAGCTGGGTGTGAGCATTTAACAAAGAAAACCTTGCCAAAACCACTGCCATCCCATCATAACTGTGGGCACTCACAAGGCTGCACTCCCTGAGGAGCAATATCAAAGACTTCACAATTGAACGGGAGGTAGGATTAACTTCACTAAAGTCATCCAGCCATTCACTAAGCAAATATGCAAATAATAATAACAAGCGCTGGGGTGTGGGGTAGAGAGGATCAGTACCCAGAATTGCTGCAGTGTTACCTAAAATGTCCAGTTTTCAACAAAAATTAGGCGATATGAAAAAAAACAAAAATAACAAGAAAGTCTGACCCATGTGTAGGGTGGTGGGAAGGGGGACATGACAGAAATGGCCTGTGAGATCAACAACATGTCAGGTTTAACAAAGATATCAAAGTAACCATTTTATATATATGTTCAAAGGACTGAAGGAAATTATGATTAAAGAACTAAACAAAGTGGGAAACGAAGTGCTTATAGAGGGAACCTACCTCAACATAATAAGGGCCATATATGAGAAGCCCACAGCTAACAACATACTCAGTGGTGAAGAACTGAAGGTATTTCCTCTAAGATCAGGAAAATGACAAGGTTGCCCACTCTCACCACTTGTATTCAACATAGTATTGGAAGTCCTAGCCAGAGCACTTTAGTTAAGAAAAAGAAATAAAAGGCATCCAAATTGGAGAGGAAGAAGTAAAACTGGTACTATTTGCAGATGATGTGATATTGTATATAGAAAACCCTATACTCTATAACAAACTATCAGAAAGAGAAATTAAGACAACAGTCCATTTACAATTGCATTAAAAGAATAAAATACCTAGGAATAAATTTTTTTTGTAATTGGAAGTTTGTACCTCTTAATCTCCTGCACCTACTTCTTTCCTCTCTCCATCCCCTTCCCCTTCTCCCTCCCCTCCGGCAACCACTTGTTTGTTTCCTATGTCTGTTTCTGTTTGTTTTTTTTTAATGTTTGTTCATTTGTTTTGTTTTTTTAGATTCCAAATATAAACAAAATCATATTTGTCTTTTTCTGTGTGACTTATTGCATTTAGCATAATAGCCTCTAGGTCCATCCATGTTGTCACAAATGGCAAGATTTCATTCTTTTTTATGGCTGATTAATATTTCATTGTATATATGCCACATCTTCTTCATTCATCTATTGATGGGCACTTAAGTTGCTTCCATATCTTGGCTATTATAAATAATGATGCAATGAACATAGGGGTGCACATATTTCTTTTCTTTTTTTAAAAATTTATTTATTTTTTATTTTTGGCTGCATTGGTTCTTTGTTGCTGTGCATAGGCTTTCTCTAGTTGCAGGGGGCGAGGGATACTCTTTGTTGTGGTGCGCGGGCTTCTCATTGAGGGGGTTTCTCTTTGTTGTGGAGTATGGGCTCTAGGCACGCAGGCTTCAGTAGTTGTGGCACTCGGGCTCAGTAGTTGTGGCTCACGGGCTCTAGAGCACAGGCTCAGTAGTTGTGGCATACGGGCTTAGTTGCTCCGTGGCATGTGGGATCTTCCCCAGACCAGGGCTCAAACCAGTGTCCGCTGCATTGGCAGGTGGACTCTTAACCACTGCGCCACCAAGGAAGTCCTATACTTATTTTAATTAGATAAATACCAAGGAGCAGAATTGCTGGATCATATGGTAGGTCTATTTTTTTTTTAATATCTTTATTGAGATATAATTGCTTTACAATGGTGTGTTAGTTTCTGCTTTATAACAAAGTGAATCAGTTATACATATACATATGTTCCCATATGTCTTCCCTCTTGCGTCTCCCTCCCTCCCACCCTCCCTATCCCACCCCTCCAGGCTGTCACAAAGCACCGAGCCAATATCCCTGTGCCATGCGGCTGCTTCCCACTAGCTATCTACCTTACTACGTTTGTTAGTGTGGTAGGTCTATTTTTAATTTTTTGAGGACTCTCCTTACTGATTTTCATGGTGGCTGCACCAATTTACATTCCCACCAACAGTGCGTGAGGGTTCTTTTTTCTCCACATCCTCACCAACACTTGTTATTTGTTGTTTTTTTGATAATAGCCATTCTGACAGGTGTGAGGTGATATCTCATTGTGGTTTTGATTTGCCTTGCCCTGATGATCAGTGATGTTGATCATCTTTTCATGTGCCTTTAGGCCATCTATATGTCTTCTTTGGAAAAATGTCTATTCAAGTCCTCTGCCCATTTTTAAATTGGGTTGTTTCTTTTTTTGATGTTGAGTTGTATGAGTTCTTTGTATATTTTGGACATTCATGCTTTATCAGGTATATTATTTGCAAATATCTTCTGCAATTCAGTAAGTGGTCTTTTCGTTTAGTTTATAGTTTCCTTCACTGTGCAAAAGCTTTTTAGTTTGATGTAGTCCCATTTGTTTATTTTTGCTTTTGTTTCCTTTGCCTGAGGAGACATATCAAAAATATGTATTGCAAGTCTCATGTAAAATAACTTACTGCCTGTGTTTTCTTCTAGAGGTTTTATAGTTTCAGGTCTTACATTTAAGTCTTTAATCCATTTTGAATTTGTGTATGATATGCGAGAATACTCCAGTTTCATTCATTTGTACGTAGCTGTCCAGTTTTCCCAACACTGTTTATTGAAGAGGCTGTCTTTTTCCCACTGTATGTTTTTGTCCCCTTTGTCATAGATTAACCACCCACATATGTGTGGGTTCATTTCTGGGCTCTCTGTTCTGTTCCATTGGTCTATGTACTGTTTTTTTGCCAGTACCATACTTTTGATTACTGTAGCTTTGTAATATATTTTGAATTCAGAGAGTGTGATACCTGCAGCTTTGTTTCCTCTCAAGATTGTTTTGACTATTTGGGGTCTTTTGTGTTTCTATACGAATTTTAGATTATTTGTTCTAGTTATGTGGAGAATGCCATTGGTATTTTTATAGGGATTGCACTGAATCTGTAGATTACCTTGGGCAGTATGGTCATTTTAGCAATATTAATTATTCCAATCCATGAACACAGTATCTCTTTCCGTCTGTTTGTGTCATCTTCTATTTCTTTCATCAGTATCTTATAGTTTAATGAGTACAGGTCTTTTACCTCCTTAGTTAGATTTATTCCTAGGTATTTTATTCTTTTTGATGCAATTGTGAATGGGGTTGTTTTCCCAAAAGAAAGCTGGGTTAGCAATGCTTATATCAGACAAAAGAGACTTTAAAACAAGGACTGTAACAAGAGACAAAGAAGGACATTACATAACGATCAAGGGATCAATCCAACAAAACGATATAACAATTGTAAATATTATGCGCCCAACATAGAAGCACTTAAATACTTAAAGCAAATATTAACAGACATAAAGGGAGAAGTTAACAGTATCACAATAACAGTAGGGGACTTTAATTACCCCACTTGCATCAATGGACAGATTCTCCAGACAGAAAATCAATAGGGAAACACTGGTGTTAAATGACACATTAAACCAGATTGACTTTATAGGTGTATACAGAACATTCCATCTGAAAGCAGCAGAATACACATTCTTTTCAAGTGCACATGGAACGTTTTCCAGGATAGATCACATGCTAGACCACAAAACAAGTCACAGTAAATTTAAGAAAACTGAAATCATATCAGGCATCTTTTACAACCACAACAATATGAGACTAGAAATCAATACAAGAAAAAACCTGCAAAAAACCACAAACACCTGGAGGCTAAATAATATACTGCTGAGAAACTAATGGATCACTGAATAAATCAAATAATAAATTTAAAAAATACCTAGAGACAGATGAAAATGAAAATACAATGATCCAAAATCTGCAGCAAAAGCAGTTCTAAGAAGGAAGTTTATAGTAATACAAGCCTACCGCAGGAAACAAGAAAAATCTCAAATAACTTAACCTTACACCTAAAGGAACTAGGAAAAGAAAAGCAAACAAAACCCAAAGTTAGAAGAAACAGAGAGAGAGAGAGAGAAACAAAGAGCAGGGCAGAAATAAATAGAGACTAAAATAATAGAAAAGATCAATGAAATTAAGAGCTGGTTTTTTGAAAAAATAAGTAAAATCCATATACCTTTTGCCAGACTCATCAAGAAAAAAAGGGAGAGGGCCCAAATCAGTAAAATCAGAAATGGAAAAGGAGAAGTTACAACTGACACTACAGAAACAAAAAGGATCATAAGATAGTGCTGTGAGCAACTATACACCAGTAAAATGGACAACCTAGAAGAAATGGACAAATTCTAAGAAAGGTGCAGTCTCCCACAACTGAACCAGGAAGAAATAGAAAATATGAACTGACCAATTACCAGTACTGAAATTTAATCAGTAATTTTAAAACTCCCAACAAATAGAAGTCCAGGACCATAGCTTCATAGGTGAATTCTACCAAACATTTAGAGAAGAGTTAACACCTATTCTTCTGAAACTATTCTAAAAACAAAGATATCACAAAAAAAGAAAACTACAGGCAGTATCACTGATGAATATAAATGCAAAAATGCTCAACGAAATACTAGCAAACTGAACCCAACAGTACATTAAAAGGATCATACACTGGGATCAAGTGGGATTTTTTCCCAGGGATGCAAGGATTTTTCAATATCTGCAAATCAATCAATGCGATACATCACATTAACAAATTAAGTAAAAAAACATATCATCTCAATAGATACAGAAAAAGATTTTGACAAAATTCAACATCCATTTATGATAAAAAAATATATATATTCTCCAGAAAGTAGGGGCATAGAGGGAACATACCTCAACATAATAAAGGCCATATATGACAAACGCACAGCTAACATCATACTTAGTGGTGAAAAGCTGAAAGCATTTTCTCTAAGATCAGGAACAAGACAAGGACTTGCAGGCAAGACAATGCCCACTCTTTCCACTTTCATTCAACATAGTTTGGAAGTCCTAGCCACAGCAATCAGAGAAGAAAAAGAAAGAAAAAGAATCCACATTGGAAAGGAAGAAGTAAATCTATCACTGTTGACTGATAACATGATACTTTACATAGAAAACCCTAAAGATGCCACCAGAAAACTACTAGAGCTCATTAGTGAATTTGGTAAAGTTGCAGGATATAAAATTAATATACAGAAATCTGTTGCATTTCTATACACAAAAAAACGAAATATCAGAAAGAAAAATTTAGGGAACAATCCCATTTACCATTGCATCAAAAAGAATAAAAACCTAGGAATAAAGCTACCTAAGGAGGCAAAAGACCTGTACTCTGAAAACTGTAAGATGCTGATGAAAGAAATTGAAGACAACACAGATGGAAAGATATACCGTGTTCTTGGATTGGAAGAATCGGTATTGTTAAAATAACTGTATTAACCAAGGCAATCTACAGATTCAGTGTAATCCCTATCAAATTAACAATGGCATTTTTCACAGACCTAGAAGAAATAATTTTAAAATTTGTATGGAGAAACACAGAAGACCCTGAATAGCCAAAACAATCTTGAGAAAGAAGAACGAGCTAGAGGAATTATGCTTCCTGACTTCAGACTATACTATAAAGCTTCAGTAATCAAAATAGTATGGTACTGGCACAAAAACAGACACATAGATCAATGGAACAGGATAGAAAGCTCAGAAATAAGTCCATACACTTATGGTCAATTAATCTTTGACAAAGGAGGCAAGAATATACAATGGAGAAAAGATATTCTTTTCAATAAGTGGTACTGGGAAAGCTGGACAACTGCATATAAAAGAATGAAATTAGAAATTCTCTAACACTGTATACAAAAATAAACTCAAAATGGATTAAAGACCTAAATTTAAGACCAGATACTATAAAACTCCTAGAGGAAAACATAGGCAGAACACTTTGAGATAAATCGCAGCAAATTTTTTGGATCTGCCTCCTAGAACAATGGAAATGAAAGGAAAATAAACAAATGGGACCTAATTAAACTTAAAAGCTTTTTCACGCAAAGAAAACCATAAACAAAACTAAAAGGCAACCTATGGTTTGGGAGAAAATGTTTGCAAAACAATGAGACCGACAAGGGATTAATTTCCAAAATATGCAAACTCACACAGCTCAATATTAAAAAACCAAACAACCCAATCAAAAAATGGGCAGAAGACCTAAATAGACATTTCTCCAAAGAAGACATACAGATGGCCAACTGGCACATGAAAAGATGCTCAACACTGCTAATTTTTAGAAAAATGCAAATCAAAACTACAGTGAGATATCACCTCACACCAGTCAAAATGGTCATCATCAAAAAGTCTACAAACAATAAATGCTGGAGAGGTTGTGGAGAAAATGGAACCCTCTTACACTGTTGGTGGGAATGTAAACTGGTGCAGCTACTATGGAGAACAATATAGAAATTCCTTAATAAACTAGAACTAGAGTTACCATATGATCCAGCAATCCCACTCCTGGGCATATATCTGGAAAATACAAAAACTCTAATTCAAAAAGGTGCATGCACCCCACTGTTCATAACAGCACTATTATAATAGCCAAGACATGGAAGCAACCTAAATGTCCATCGACAGATGAATGGATAAAGAAGATGTAGTATATATTGGGTTGGCCAAAAAGTTTGTTCAGGTTTGTCTGTAAGATGTTATGGGAAAACCCAAACGAACTTTCTGGCCAACCCAATTTACACACACACACATATATATACATACACACATACATACATAGATATATACACACAGTGGAATATTACTTAACCATAAAAAGAATGAAATAACGCCATTTGCAGCAATATGTTTGGACCTAGAGATTATCGTACTAAATGAAGTAAGTCCAACAGAGAAGGACAAGTATCATATCACTTATATGTGGAATCTAAAATAATAATACAAATGAACTTACTTACAAAACAGAAATAGACGCACAGACACAGAAAACAAACTTATTTTTACCAAAGAGGAAAGGGGAGGAGGGATAAATTAGGAGTTTGGATTAACAGATACTATACATATATTAACAGATACTATACATACTATATGTAAAATAGATAAACAAAAAGGACCTACTATATCACACAGGGAACTATATTCAATATCTTGTAATAACCTATAATGGAAAAGAATCTGAAAAAGAATATATTATATATATGTATTTATGAATATGTATAACTGAATCACTTTGCTGTACACCTGAAACTTACACAACATTGTAAATCAACTATACTTCAGTTTTTTAAAAAATCATATGATCATCTCAATAGATGCAGAAAAAGCTTTTGACAAAATTCAACAACCATTTATGATAAAACTCTTTAACAGAGTGGGTATAAAGGGAACATACCTCAACATAATAAAGGCCATATATAAGAAGCCTACAGCTAACATCATACTCAGGGGTGAAGAGCTGAAAGTACTTCCTCTAAGATAAGGAACATGACAAAGATTTCCACTCTCACCACTTTTATTCAACATAGTATTGAAAGTCCTAGCCACAGCAACCAGAGAAGAGACAGAAAGGAATCGAAACTGGAAAGATAGAAGTAAAACTGTCACTGTTTGCAGATGATGTGATAGTATACATAGAAAATCCTAATGACACCACCAAAAACTACTAGAACTCATACATCAATTTGGTAAAGTTGCAGTATACAAACTTAATATACAGAAATATGTTGCATTTCTACACACTAATAATGAACTATCAGAAAGGCAAGTTAGGAAGACCTAGGAGTAAATGTTTAAAAGAATGTGAAAGACACTAAAAACTATAAGGCATCGATGAAAGAAATTGAAGACACAAATAAATGGAAAGATATTCCATGCTCATGGGTTGGAAGAATTAATATTGTTAAGATGTCCATACCACCCAAAGCAGTCTACAGATGCAGTGCAATCCCTGTCAAAATTCCAATGGCATTTTTCACAGAAATAGAATAAACAATCCTAAACTTTGTATGGATCCACAGAAGATCCCAAATAGCTAAAGCAATCTTGAGAAAGAGCAAAACTGGAGGCATCATGCTTCCTGATTTCAAACTATATTACAAAGCCATAGTAATCAAAACAGTATGGTATTGGCATAAAAACAGACACATAGGTTAATGGAACAGAATAGAGAGCCCAGAAATAAACGCACATATATATGGTCAATTAATTTATGACAAAAGAGCCAATAATATGCAATGGGGGAAAGACGGTCTCTTCAATAAATGATGTTATGAAAACTGGGCCACTGTCTTACCACTATACACAAACGTTAACTCAAAATGGATTAAAGACTTAAATGTAAGACCTGAAACCATAAAACTCCTAGAGGAAAACATAGGTGGTAGCTCCTTGACATCGGTCTTGGTAATGATTTTTTGGATTTGACAACAAAAGCAAAAATAAACAAGTGGGATTACTTCAAACTTAAAAGCTTCATTCAGGGACTTCCCTGGCAGTCCAGTGGTTAAGACTCTGCATTTCCACTGCAGGGGCACAGGTTTGATCCCTGGTTGGGGAACTAAGATCTTACATGCTGTGTGGCTCAGAAAAAATTAAATTTAAAAATAAAAAGCTTCATTCAGCACAGCAAAGGAAATCATCAACAAAACGAAAAGACAATCTACAAAGTGGGAGAAATATTTGTAAAACATATATCTAATAATGGGTTATTATGTTTTAAAATATATAAAGAACTCATATAACTCAATAGCAAAAAAAAAAATCTGTTTTTAAAATGGGCAGGGGATATGAGTAGACTGAATATGAATTTTTCCAAAGAAGATACACAGTTTGCCAACAGGGACATGAAAAGGTTCTCAACATCACTAATCATGAGGGAAATGCAAATCAAAACCACTATCACCTCATAACCTGTTAGAATGGCTCTTATCAAAAAGATAGGAAGTAACAAGTGTTGGCTAAGATGTGGAGAAAGGGAATGTAAATTAATGCAGCCACTCTGGAAAACAATATGGATGTTCCTCAGAAAATTAAAAACAGAACTACCGTATGATCCAGCAATTTCAATTTTTAATGTTTATTCAAAGGAAATGAAAATACTAATTCAGAACCATACCTGTACCCCCATGCTCAATGCAGCATTATTTTTAATAGCGAAGTCATGGAAATAACCTGTATACCTACAGATGTATGGATAAAGAAAATACACACACACACACACACACACACACACACACACACACACACACACACAGAGGAATATTATTCATCCATAAAAAAGGAAATCTTGCCATTTGTGACAAAATGGATAAACCTTAAGGGTATTATGCTAAGTGAAATAAGACAAAGATAAATATCATTTGATCTCACTTATCTGTGGGATCTAAAAAATTAAAGAGAAAGAAACCAAACTCACAGACACAGAGAAAAGATTGGTGGTTGCCAGAGGGTGGGAGTGGGTGCAATTGGTAAAGGTACAAACTTCCAGTTACAAAATAAATAAGACCTGGGGATGCAATGCACAGTGTGGTTAATAATACTGATTGTATATTGTTATATTGCTAAGAGAGTAGATCATAAAAGTTCTCATCTCAAGAAGTGATGGATGTTAATTAGACTTATTGTGATTATTTCACAATATATCCAAATATTGAATCATGCTGTACACCTGAAACTAATATGTCAATTATATTTCAATTTAAAAAGGGAGGTAAAGGAAGGTATGATGACAATCTCACATCAAATAGAGAAAGAATATCAATAGAGATAGAAATTATAAAAAAGAACTAAATGAAAAATATACTAGAGGGCTAGACCATAAATAGCATAACTTAACCCAATTTAAAAATAACAAAGGATTGTATAGACATTTCTTCAAAGGAAATATACAAATGGAACAATAAGCACATGAGAAGATGCTCAATATCATTCATCATCAGCAAAATGCAAGTCAAAACCACAATGACATCACTTCATGGTAGGATGTCTAAAATCAAAAAGTTAGATAATAAGCGTTGGTGAGGATATGGAGAAATTGGAACTCTGATACAGTGCTGGCAGAAATGTAAAATGGTACTACCACTTCGGAAAACATTCTGGCATTTTCTCAACTAGACATAGAGTTACCATATGATCCAGTAATTCCACTCCTATATACCCAAGATAAATGAAAACATAAATCCACATGAAAATTCAAATATAGCAGCATTATTCATAATTGCTGAAAGATGGACACACCCAACTGTCCATCAACTGATGAATGAATAAACAAATAGTGGTATATTCATTCAATGGAATATTATTTGGCCATAAAAAGGAGTGAATTTACTTGATACATGCTACAACATGAATCAACCTTGAAAACATGCTGAATTAAAGCCAGTCACAAAAAAACACATGATTCCATTCATGTAAAATTTCCAAGACGAGGCAAATCAATACATTAGATTAGAAAATATATTAGTGGTTGCTAATGACTGGGGAAATTAAGGGATAGGAGGATAATAGCTAAAGAGTACAAGGTTTCTTTTTGAGGTCATGAAAATATTCTGCAGTTGTGGAGATAGTTGTACGTATCTGAACATACTAAAAAGTCATTGAATTATATATTTCACATCAGTGAATTATATGGAATGTGAATTATATCTCAATAAAGCTGCTTTTGAAAAGAGCCTATTGGATGATTGTTCACTGACTAGTATTTATGACTTATGCATTGCTGAGGCCAGATGAGATGAGGGAATAGAGAGGAAAGTAAAGAGAAGTGAGTGCAGTGGCTATCAGGAAATTTTTTTCTCTTGCACTTATTTGGAGAGCAATCAGATAGATGTGATTCTTGATTCTGAAGACAAGCAACTCGTGTACATTTTGATACACTACTTTCTGTTTAAGTTTGCCTAACTACAATGGAATTTTTCTCTAATTTTATAAATAAAGGCCTGAATATAATCTCTTTTCTTTTGCTTTCCCTCCCACCTCGTTTATTCTTTACAGGGAGTTTACACTGGGAGAGTACTTACCCTTCAAGAATTATTGATCCAAGTTGGGAAGTTAAATGCTGAAGCTGTTAGAGGTCAGTGGGCCAATCTTTCATGGGAATTGCTTTATGCCACCAATGATGATGAGGAACGTTATAGTATACAAGCTCATCCACTACTTTTAAGAAACCTTACAGTACAAGCGGCTGATCCTCCCCTGGGATATCCAATTTATTCTTCAAAACCTCTCCATATACATTTGTTTTAGAACCCATTTTAACTTGTATTGTGAGCAAATGAGATGTCTAGAAAATTAACAATATGATTCCTCATAACTTCACTGGACTTCTCTCTCTCCTCCCACAAGTCAGATGCCTAAGAAAAGCTAAGCTCTATAAAGTTGATTCTCTTAGGTATCTTAATGGTTTAAAACAACAACTTTATGTCTAACATAAAAGTTAAAATTAGTTGGCCAATATTTGTGCCCTATTGAGTGTGGTAGGCTTTGGTAAATATAAAACATTTGTGTAAGATAATATAATGAATTTTTTAATGCTTTCTTAAATGTATAAGTGACTGCCCTTAGTCAACAACTATGTAATTTTTACATGCTTAAAAGATACACATACCAGTGTTTTTAAGTCAAGATAATGGATCCTACTGAAGGTTACATAATGTATATATATTTATTTGAAATATTAAATTTTACAGTATTTTCAAACTTTGTGCTATTTTATTTTAATATTTAACATGGTCTGTTTCCATATAATCTATTCATTTTCTTTTCATATACTTCAATTCAGAAACCTTAAAAATTTTCAATAAAATCTCTTCCAAAAAAATCTTTCTTTTTTTTCCCAAGTATCCTTTTGATATGTTTGAAAGGAAAAGGTCATCCCATTCATCATGTGAATACTCACAGGATCAGCAACATTAAGGTAATCTGATTATGACTGTTAGAGGCCATTCTGTAGATCTGGCTCCTCATGCATTTCTTTTCAACTGAATATACGGCTTCTGAAGAACGACTTATCCAGTAGGACTACCAGTTACTAGTGTCTTAAGGTGTTTGAACTAAAGGCAGAAAGAGATGGGAGAAAATTTTTCATAATGTGATCAGGCTTTTATTTTCACCCTTTTGCTGCTTAGAACTTTTTACAGGTACTTATAAGGAGGATGAACAATGAATCTGCATCATTTGGGACATGAATTTCCTCTACACCTTATTTATTTCCGTCTATAGTACCTGTTATTTAATCTGTAGTAGCCTCCTGAGTAGGTAGTACAGTAATATATTCTCTTTAGTAATGATTGAAATTATTTGAAATGTACCAATTAGGTTTTTATTACTATTACTCCTTTATTAAGTGGAACACTTCAATACAGCAGTGTTAAAGGATAGCTTTTTGGACTAATTTCAATTAATGAATTCACGAGATTCATGTGTTAAGTCATTTTGGGGGAAGCAATATAGTATAGTTAATAAGATAGGGTTTGGTGTTACATCTGAGTTCAGATCTCAGGCTTATGATTTATGTAACAGATTTATTAGCTGGAAAATTACATATATATACCTTTTTGTCACCTAGGGGAATTTTCTCATATCATTAAAAACACTAGTTACCAGTTTTAATGACTGTATAACATTGATAGATATGACAGATTATTAGACTGTCCCCTAAATAATGGGCATCTTAAGTTGTTTAAAGATTTTCAGTATTATAATAGTGCCAAGCCATGCTTTCCCTTTACCATGAATTTTTCTCAAACTACCGCCATGTCCCTCCATTTCTTTTCATGGCCACGTTTCCTCATCTTCATTCACTTGTCAAAACATTCCAGTCTGGATTCCATCTCTACTATCCCCCCAGATAAAGAAAGTTTTTATTAAAGTCATTGTTTACCTTCATACTGTCAAACCAACTACAGCTGGCCCTTGAACAACGTGGGTTTGAACTGTGCAGGTCCACTTGTACATGGATTTTTTTCAGTAGTAAATACTAAGATACAAAGTCGATTGAATCCACAGATAAGGAGGAACCACGGATACAGAGGGCCCACTCTAAATTATATGCAGATTAAAACCCCAGCACTATTCGAGGGTCAACTATAGTTACTTTTATATTCTCGTCTTATTTGTTTTCTAAGTAGCATTTGACACATTTGACAACTCCTTGAATTTTTTTCTTTTGGGCTTCCCTGACACTACATTATCTTCATTTTCTTCCTGTCTCCCTGACTACTCCTTCTCAATCACCTTTGCTGCTTTTCCTTTTCCACCTGACATCTAAATTTTGGAATTTCTTAACAACTGGTTCAGGCCCCCTTTTCTTACTCTACATTTCACCACAGACAATTCTCATTCACTCCCAAGACCTAAAATATCATCAATAAGTCGATGATGTTCAAATACATGTACTCAACCTCTCTTCTTAGCACTGAACCTGTATGTGTAACTATTTATCTCCATCTCATATATTCAAAATATCTGACCTGATTGAACTTGCCCTAATACCAGCTTTTCTGACTTCTACCTTAGTACTGCCTAGGTAATTCACATGAGACATCTCACAGAGAATTAGGAAAGCTGGGCAAAATAATATTTTTAAGTCTGTTTAAAGGTATCAGAGAACCAAGAAGACAGTGAAGAATTATATCACCAACCAAGATCCAAGGCAAAATGAAACTTAAGAGACCTGAGCTCAGCATTTGAGCTGCTTTTCTTCTAGGAATATTTGCCAATTAAGGAAGAGGTGGCTGAGAAGATAACACTTTTGGCAGACTTGCTACTAAGTTAGAGGGTTAAAAAATGGAGTCCAGGGCTCTCCAAAGAAAGAGGGTGAACAAAAAAAATAGATACATTTTCAATCTTTTCAATCTCTAAAACTGGATTAAGGTGACCCTGGATTTGTAGTGTACCTAGCTAATACCCAGAGCAACTGTACATCTTCTCTGGACCTTTTAAGTTATTTTTATAATTTTTCATATCTATGTTGGACCATCTAAAATAAAGCACCTGAGGAGATAAGACAACATGAGCCAAATCCAAGAGAAACAACAGACAATAGGAACAAACCCACAGGGGTTTATAACTGGAGGCTTTTTCCTCTTAATCCCCTTCACCTATTTTGCCCCCTACCCCACAATAATCACCCATGTTTTCTCTGTGGCTGCGTGTCTGTTTTTTGTTTTCTTTTTTTTTGTGGTACGCAGGCCTCTCACTGTTGTGGCCTCTCCCGTTACGGAGCACAGGCTCCGGACGCGCAGGCTCAGTGGCCATGGCTCACAGGCCCAGCCGCTCCGTGGCATGTGGGATCTTCCCGGACCGGGGCACGAACCCGTGTCCCCTGCATCGGCAGGCGGACTCTCAACCACTGCGCCACCAGGGAAGCCCTTGTTTTCTTTTTTTTAAATTACACATATTAGTGAGATGATGTGGTATTTTTCTTTGACATATTTCACTTAGCATAATACCCTCTAGATCCATCCATGTTGTATCAAGTGGCAAGATTTCTTTTTTTAATGGCTGAGTAATATTACATTTTATATAAATACACAACATCTTCTTTATTCATCAATGGACACTTAGGTTGCTGCTGAGATTCTCAATCTTGTGTTTTATATCTTTAAATATACCAAACATAATTTTCAAGCCTGTGTTTAATAATTCCATTATCTGGGATCCCCTGTGGACAAAATGAGCACTATCTTCTGTGCACATAAATTTAAGTATATGTAAACAGAATTGTTATAGTCATCATTTACTTTCTTCACTCATCACCGTGCTTCTAGGATATATCCATCTTGCCATGTATGCATTTATTCCATTGCTTTTACTTGCTGTACCTCATGGTATCACTCCACCATTTACACCTTCCCCATTTCCCAAAGATAGCCACCGGGGTGGTCTTCAACTTCTCCACCAACTATTCCAGTTATTTTATGGGTGTTACCTTGTCTATAGGTAAACTGTGAACTGCTTATACATAAGAACCATGTTCTTCTTCCCCTGTTCTTCTCCCTTCTATTATGGCCTATGCATGTTTTCTACTATAAGGTGCTAAAGATTAAAGTAAAATTAATGATAATAACTAAAATAAGAAGTTGCCAATGGAATCTTCCTGAGCTGAGTTTAACCCAGGCTTTACCCCTTACGAGCTCTGTGACCTTGGGAAAGTAACACCTACTTGCTTTGGTCATTTCTTTCTTCATCTATTAAGGTGGATAATACCACCTACCTTAGAGGGCTGTTATGAGAAATAAGTGAATTAACTAATTACAAAGCACCTCAGTACAGCAAATGACATATAATAGATTTTTAATAAATTATGGCTGCTATGAGTCCTACCTACAGCTTCAAATTCCAGACATTTGTACCTGTCAGCTCTTCCAAGAGAGTGTAAGCACCTTGGAAGCATGCCATTTCAGACACTTCTTTATATCTGCCCATTCCCCAGCACTCTGCTTCATGTAATATTCCATGCATTTATGCTAAATGGATTACTGTAATTCTTTGGTTGGCATTCTGCTAACCTAGATTTTAAGCATACATGCTAGAGTATGTTAAAATGCTCTTTAATCCAGGAATGTAGTATGTATTAATACCCTTATTGCAAGACTCCTGGCAATCTTATTTATTACACATTGAAAGGAAAGTTGTATCTATTAAGAAGTAAAATCACAAATAAGTCTTCAGTGCATAAGAAAATTGCTGTTGTTATGTTTTCCGTTTCTCTTTCCATTGGCTTGAAAAATGCAAGTACTCCTTCACTGATATTTTGTCTTCCAGATTTTAAAATAAGAGGAATCTGCATCCTATAACAGAATGACAGAAACATGAATCAGTCTCTTCTACCCCGGTTTTTGACAATTAATTTCTTCTGTTTTGAGGAGCTATATCATTATGATTCACTGTTGAGAATCCTTATAAAACCTGGGCAAATGCTTAAGTCAGAATAAAAATCATAGCCAAAATTCTAGATCTACACAAAAATATCTCTAATGGGCTTAGCATAGTTATTTCCCTGTCATTTGTTAGCATCTGACTATGCCATTTCATAAATGCTGAAATTTCTATTATTACTCTTCTGGATCAGCATGTCATACCTACACTGACTTGCCTTAGTAAATACAAAGAACAGTGTCTTTAGAATTAAAATAATTGACAGACAACTTCAAAATCTTTTGTGGACTTTGAGTACATTGCTTAAAGAGTAAAACAAGGCAACTCAGTCTCTAAGAGGTGACATTTCATTTGGGAAGATATCCATTTACCACTTTCAAGAATTTGCACTAAATAAGACATAAATTATAACACAAAATTCAATGCAATTCTTTATGCCTAAAATTAATAACGATTCATCAAAACAAAGTTCCAGACATAATGTTCCTACCTTAAATGACAGAAACAAATTCAAGTATTATCAACAAGTACATTTAGTTTGGGATAATACTGGCATCTCTTAACTTAGATGCTTATAAACAAATTTCAATAAGGAGATGGATATATACAATACAAAATAACAGTGGGGAGGAAAGAAGCAAGGAGGAGAGAATTAAGTTAAAAAAAAAAGAGGAACAACTTTTAAAAGTTTCTAGGGTTTTGTGTAAAGAATAAGGTATATCTCAGAAATGGTTTTGGGAAATGAAAGGATGCCCAGTTTATCATAAAGTGATAAAGCAGTAAGACCACGTAATAAGCAATATTTTAAAGATGTCGGTAGGAAGAGAGAGGTCATTATTTTTAGCAAATGTGAGATTAATGAAGTGCCTAGATTTACTGAGTGATGTTTATATCTTGCAGTTAGGTATTCTGTAAACAAAAAAAAATCCTTCTTACGGACATTCCTGAAAGAACAGCTGCTACACTGGGACTGAAACTCTAGCCCCTAGTCCTTCTTTGCCCTCTGAAACAATTATTTCTATAATGCATTCTCTCTCTGCCATATTATTTAACTCTTTGATCTTTACTGTTTGCTGAATATCCTCCTGCCATCAAAACAAAAGCATTAACAGCTAATACTTAATAATCATAACACTCCACGGTATGTTTTAAGAGCTTTCCACATACTAACTTATTTACTCCCCATAACAGTCCTATGCCTAGGTGCTATCAGTAGTCTCCATTTTGTAGATGGGGAGACTGAGAGAGAAGTAACTTGCCTGGGGTCATGGGACGAGTATGGGGTAGAGCTGGGATTTCAACCTAGGTAGACCGGCACCAGGCTCCATGCTCTTAACCAGGATGCTGTGTCACCTCTTTAGTAAGGTGGCCTTTCCCTCTCAACTCTTATCCATCACTGGGCACAATGCCACTATATCTGCTGTCCTCTAAATTTCAAACCCAGTTGTAATATTTGATGAAGCTCTACCTTCGGAACCATCCCACACTACCAAGTCCCAGTGTTGGGACTTAATGTTACCAAAACACTTATAAATGTTTTGGCCCAAAGCAAACTAGTTAGTAGAAAATGAATAGCCCCCTTCATGATTTTTCAAGCTCTAGACATGTTAGTGCATACTGAAAGTATTAGAACCTTTAAGTCTCTTTAAGTATTTTGTTTTCTTTTGTTTTTCGCTTTTTTCACTAATTCATTTTCACCGTCCTGCAAAAAGCTGGAACAAATGTCTAACAATTTGTGATTGCTTAAATAGTGGTAGGTTATATAATGATACAAATGGTATGATCCCATTTTATAATTCTCCTTATATACAATCCCTGCTAACATTTCTAAAAGAAGGTAGTAATCACTGAAAGAAATACTTTAACAGTAAAAACCATCCACAGAAATAATGCTTCTTTGCATAATCATATCTATATGATCTATAATTTTTAGCTTAACTCATTACATATCCTGTGCTGTTTATACATTAAACTCTTTTGATGGTCACAATTTTCTCAGAAATAGTTTATAACATTCCTTACTTTTCTGGAAGAATGAGTGCTGAAAGAATGAGCGATCAGCGTATTTTCCTAGACACATCTCAGATGTGCAAAGTGCTTCTGGAACAAAGTCAAAGGAACCAGCACTACATGTAAGAGTGCATCTCTTTTAATAGTGTGGAAGTGCTTTGACGGAGGTAGGCACAGGGCTGAGGTACACCAAGTCCTGGGGAGAAATGGGAGGGGAGGCCAGGTATCAACCCAAGGAGGTGACACTTGTAGGATGTAAACTTGTAAGATGGGTTGGAGTTTGTGGGGACACATGGTAGAGAAAAAGCATTTTGGCCCATACACTAGCCAAACAGTAAGTATAGAAGAAAAAATGGCAATCCTTGATTTGATTTTACCTTGTAGAAAACTTTCTCCAAGACCAGTAGTAATTTATAGTAAACCAACAGATATGCATGGGGGAATGGAAAACTTTCTATACCTTTTGTATTTATATCATGAGGTTGGTGGAAGGTTAGTTTTCAAGCACTAGAAGATGTCATACTTTCCTACAAGACGGATATGTATTCAGAAATGTATAAATCGGTCTTACCACACCATTCTTAAAGTTCTCAATCCTTTTCTTCCCTAATTTGTCGGTTATCCACCAGGCCCAGGTTGGCATATACTGCCACAAATATGCCATTAACAAAAAAGGCTGATCCGCGATCCAAACTTCCTTCAAATCATTGGCCATGCTGATTAACATCAGCTGCACACAACGACTGGCTGCCATCTTGTGGGACTGATCTGCATTGCTGCCTGTAGTCTAAGAAAATTTTGAAAAATTAGTGAGGGATGTGTATTTATCCAAGTTATCTCACAGAACTTTTAGGCTAGAAAGGACCCAGAAGACATCTAGTTGAGTGACTCCTTTAAAGTGGCCTCATGCCCCTTAGGAGTCCCCACAGGTACTAATGGGTTCCTATAAGCTATTTGTAATATTTCAAAAAGCCTAATGGAATTCATACACTTAACCAGATAAGATTGTGCAGGCTAACTACAAGATAAAAGTTCTCTGCTTTTAATTAGAATTGTACCGTCTTAAAGTACTTAATGATAATTCCATGTCACTTAGTAAAAAATTTTAAATTAATACATAGAAATTCTATAAAATATGGAGTCCATGAGGATGAAATGGAGGAAGAAGATAAAAGCGGTTTCTTGGTATTGAACAAATCTGGTACTGCTACTCTAGTTAACCCACTACCATTCTACAAATAAACTGAGGCCCAGAAAGGCAGTAACTTACCTGTGCTCACACAGATCATTTAGTAGTAGCCAGTTCTATATTCCAAGTCCCTTGATTCCTATAATAGAGTGCTTATTCTATTTTACCATAGTGCCTCCACAGAAAATGTGAAAATGTAAACTGTATATGTAAACATTTACATAGAAGCATATATAGATTTATATCTCAGTAGAAATATTAGTGGAGAAGAAGGAAAATTTCATGGCCTTTAGAGGGATTTTTGTATTAGTGAGTGATACTGGATTCTTCATGAGACATTCACTATTCATTTGATAGATCACATGTGTAATCTATGAGCTGAGGGAAGCACAGGCCTGGGTGAGGCTAACCTAAAATTAGTACAACTCAACAAGCTTTTTTCTAAGCTCCTTCACCATAATCCCTTTTTAAAATCCCAGTAAGATTTAATGTACCAAAATTCAGCCACACAGAACCTTTCAGTGTTGCCATAATTTGTGAATTGATTAAAACTGGGTTTTTAAAATACTGATAGTGCACATAATAGTGGATTACTTATTAGCAGTATCTTAGTAATTTCTTTAGCTTTTATTAAAACTGGATGCCAAAGCCCTATCAGCTAACCTTAACCATTTTCCTAATGCTGAGTTAAGTTCTGTAAAGAGTTCATAAGCAATTCTAACATGAAAACCCTGAGGCATAGTGATATGATGCCAGTGTATAACTACTAAAGCACTCAAATTATTCCCCAACTAGAAATTTTTACCTTGGTGACTTCTTCAGTTAGGGCATTCTTCACAATATTTGATTGCACAGGTCCTGGGCAAATGTTAGAAACTATTATACCTGGGTATGTAGCAAGTTCAATTCGGAGCGTATTAAAAAACCCCTAAAAGGCAAAAAAAAAAAAAAAAAAGCAAGTAAAATTAAATACAGACACATATCTCATGTTTACTAATAGCATGGAATTACTTTTCTTCAACTTTTTTGTTTCTTTTTTCTTTGTGATACGCGGGCCTCTCACTGTTGTGGCCTCTCCCGTTGCGGAGCACAGGCTCCGGACGCGCAGGCTCAGCGGCCATGGCTCATGGGCCCAGCCGCTCCGCGGCATGTGGGATCTTCCCGGACCGGGGCACGAACCCGTGTCCCCTGCATCGGCAGGTGGACTCTCAACCACTGCGCCACCAGGGAAGCCCCTCTTCAACTTTTTATAAAGGACAACAGCAGCAGAAAATATGTTCTGAAATGCCTGAGTAAAGGATAGGAAATGTAATTACGCAAGATGAGGCATTTTTAAGTGTAAGACTGAAGGCAATCTAGAAGAGGCATTCTCAGCTCTTTCCAGGTATGAATGTTTCATCCCCGCATTGGCAGTGGCAGCTCGTGCCACCAGTGATTTAGCACTGAATAAGTGAGAGACTACCCCTGGAGAGTCTGATACACCCTCCCACCTAGTCGCCGCCAGCTCCCCACTCCAAAAGGGTTGCATGTTCTCCATTGAGCATCACTGAGGCTGGGTTTCTTTTTCTCCCTCGAAGTGGCCTAAAGTGCAGATGTTGGGGCAAGGGGGAGCAAGCGGGGATTAGTACTAAACCGAAACTATCATAGAGGAACAGTTCAACCTTTTCAATTACTATTTGAATAGATAATTAGTTTCAGCAAAGATTTATATTTTGGGGGTAGTAAGAGAGTACACAGCTAGTTAAAAATGTAATATGATTGCTTACTCAATGGCTTTTGTAAAAACAAGCTGGACCCTCTAGACTTACAGGATACTGCCCATTTCTAAACCAAATAGGGAGTAAACATCTACATCCCTTCATCTCCTCTCTAAATCAGGAAATATTCCAAGACTACATTGTGATAAACTGAATTAACTGAAAAGCCTAAGCAGCTAACCCAGGGTACATTCATTTATGATCCAATAACATCAAACAGTTACCAGCCTTTAATGCTGATGCCTAACAAACACAGGGTCTTTGAGGGTTCACGCTGTCAGAGACTAATACAGTGCCTGACTGATGGACAGGAAAAAAGGCTTCATGAATGAACTCCTGCACCCTTAACCTTCTGCCACTGTAAGCAAAAGAAGGGAGAGGACACCATGAAAGCCAATACACCAGACACGAAAACCTCTCCTTGTTTGAAATCACATCTAGTATAGTGTGTGAACCTCTGAATGACAAATAAGTTCACTCTCTAGCTTGCTGGGTATTGGGGAAGGAAATGTGCTCTTCAAAAAGAGCCTCCTGGTCTCAGTGTTCAGCTACTGGTATAACCAGAGTCTCAACCTGCCACATGGTATCAGATGATCAAATCCAATAATAAAACAGTGAGTCTTGGAGGGCAGGCCAGACAACTCATATTGTGTTTGACTGAAAGCATCCTGCATGTCTTATGAGACACTAAGTGTGAAACAGATGGGGTGGCCAACTTCCCTCATCTGCCTGCCTGAGACTTGCCCAACTGCTCTGCAGGAAGTAAATGATACCCCATTACCAAATATGAGGAAATCATCACTCCCGTATTTCATTTCATCACTCTGCAACTGTCTGCTCTTCACAGCAGAAAGAGGATCCTAAGGAACCAAAGCTTCAAATTTTCATGAAACTGATGACCATTCAACTATTGCATCTCATTATTCCAACAGTGAAACATTCTACTTAAACTGACCTTCAACAGCATTAATTATAAATCATTTGTCTTTCTTAATCATTCTCCTCCTACTGGCCTTATGATTTAATTTGCTCCATGTTATAGTTTAGTAACATTTCTTATCCACTCTTGAGCCAACATTAAAAATTCATTCGTTTCTAATATTCACATCTCATAAATTATGCAAGCCAAATTAAGCTTTCTCCAAGACTCTGCCTTAACTAGATTTTCTTCTTCCAATGAAATCAGAGTAAACAGAGTCAAGGCTAGTCCCAGTAGGGATATGAAACGCAGGGCTCATCATTCAGTGGGCAGTTCCTACATCTGACATGCATGTACATTTAGAAATTCAGGTAAAATAAACACCAACAACAATGGGGAAGGAAAAAGAAGTCACAGAAATGAGGAGGACAAGTACATCCTGAAATGTGTGTAGAAGAAACAAGGGGTAGACCCCAAATTTGCCATGAAGATGTGTTAGAAACGAGGATAAGGTAAAGGGTGACATGTCAACTAGACTATACAGTTTTCAAGGGCAGGGATCATATCATATCTTATCACCTTTATACTCCCAGGACCTGTTGCAGTGCACGACACAGTGTAGGTGCTCAAGACATGTTTGCTAAATTAGGAAGAGGCATGTAAGACTCAAGTCTTTTTTAGCATCTTCTGGGTAAGTCTTCTACCCGAGATCTCCTTGGGTCTCTCTCTGTCTCCGTACATCACTACCCAGTTCCGTTGATCTCTTGCAGTGAAGGCCATATGCCCCATATACACATTCAGGTCAGTTCTATCCGAGTTCAGTTTTGGCAGCCTTACCTGAAGAGCATGTTTGCTGGCACAATATCCAGCAGAAAGGGGTGCAGATATAACACCCAGGAGGCTAGTCACAGTAACAATTTTTCCTTGCTTCCTCTCAATCATGTGAGGCAGAACACACTTTGTCAAGGACACCGTCCCTAAGTAGTTAACCTCTATTAGCTCCTTGTAGACGTCCAGGCTGGTGTCCACACACAAAGAACGCTGGGATACTCCACCATTGTTGACCAGAATGTCAATCTAATTAAAGAAAATCAGAAAAGAGGCACTTTAGAGATGACCTGTAAATGTATTGCTGGAATTCCCAGGGATGGCTGGTTATATTGTTAACTTGATAAATCAATGGAACAGGATGGTATATTTCCAGAAGTCAGCAATAAAAAAGATAAAATGAAAATCAGAATTCACCTATGGAACTAAATTCTCAACTTAAGTGACTTTTTATGGAAAATAATGTGTCACAAAAATAATAGGCACAGTGGATTTTTAGTTTCTTTTCTTCTACATGGAGGAGTTAGTATTTGTTAAGGGAGGAAAAGTTCTAATTACATAAAGCCACAGACTCAGAGATTAAGAGGCCCAACTCATGGGCCTTCATCACACTGCATGAACCCATTTGCCTAAAGCCCTTTGAATGACAGCACCATAGATGGGAATCTCTTTTGCAGCTACTTCAAAGCAAGATTCATGCACTCAAAATGCTACTTACTTTGCCAAACTCCTGGAGAACCGCTTTGGTAGCCATTTCATGGGAACTTCTGTTAGTCAGGTCAAGGGGCAAAATGAGTATATCTTTTCCTTTCAAATTGCCGTTCTCTAAATAAAGACACTTAAAAATTAATGTGGAAGTCATGTGCTATTTACATTAACATTTAACACCCACCCTACAACCACATTTGGCAATGAACTTGTTTCTGGGTGGCCCTGTGGATGAGGTTCTCTTCAGTGACCAAGAAGAGGACTGGTGGTGATATGGCAACATATCATCGGACAAAAAGCTGGGTACACAGGAAGCAGAATTCCTCTCTTCAGCTTGAATATATACAGCCTAATATTGGAACAGACTCTGGAAGAAATCAAGATTATATTACAAACTAAAAAAAGCAAAAATTTTAGAGCAATTTCTTTAGAAGTACAGAGGTACATCTGTACAACTGTTATATGACAGGTTCACTACTTGATTTTTAAGCACATTTTTAAAAATTTTATGCTGAAAATCAATAAGTTGAGTCCTCCAGTCCCATGACACATAGAAGCTTCCTTCCAGAGGCTAAGGTTTCTAGGAGGCAAACAAGGAAAAGGATACAATCCTGAAATTCGCAACCAAGAAACAAGTTGTGCTGTAATGGCCCTTTCTATTTCTGTTCATCAAAAGAGCAACTGAAACTAATTTCCTTGAATAACCTTGAAATACAACAAGGTTGTGTTTCAATAAGAAAAACAAGTAAGTAGAGAAAACAAGAGGTGTAAAGGCTTTATGGGCAAAGGAGTAAATTGTGAAACAGTAACTGTTTTTTAAAAGAAATAGTTTGGACTAATGATCTGACAAAAGGAAACAGCCTTACTCCAGCTAAGAAATGCTGTTATGGTTCATTTCTGCCAGTGCAAGTCTCAACAGAGGAGGAGCAACTGCCGTTAAGAAGTGGCCCAGTTCAAAAACACAAGAAGCCTTTGAAAGCAATATCGTGAAAGAGGGCTTGTGGCCTTGGCAACTAACTCTGTTTCTGGGTGGTTAGTTCCATCAGCAAAGTGAAAGAAAGATTTTTAAAGAATGACAGGTAAATGACCCAAAAAATGGTCTACTGGAAAATTCAAAATTATTTCAGTGTAGATACTAAATGTCCCATGAGAAATAATAACTTTATTACTTGAGGCTGCTTTCACTGTGAACATAACTACACCAAAACCCAAACCGACAAAAACACTGTTGTCCTATATATATGAAAAATACTACCTCAAGTTGCATTTTTCAAACTTAATTCTATTCCGAGACTTCCCTAGTGGTCCAGTGATTAAGACTCCGTGCTTCCACTGCAAAGTGGCATGGGTACGATCCTTGGTCCGGGAACTAAGATTCCCACATGTGTGGCATCCCCCCCCCCCCCAAAAAATTTAACTCTATTCCTGTTTATTCCTGGTAACAAAAATCTTATACCATTTCCTATGATTTTAATATCTGATGTTTTACCAAAATGTCAATTAAATTTTTCTGGTTACATACATGTATATCATACATAAGAACCAAACTGTTCTTTCTTTAAGACAAAAGTGTAAGACATTTATTTGGTCACTAAAAATCCACTAGCATTTGAGAGAATTGATGGTCACTCCCTAATGCTAAGAACCAGTGTCAAAAAAAAAGTAGAAATGTGGCAGAAAAAAAGAAGAAAAAGGCCAGGCCAGCTAACTAAGAGATGACAAAAGGAAGAGGACTTGGATCAAAGCACGTAGAGCATTTGGAAACAGAGTCCACTGCCCAGGAGAATCCCCCTCTTCTCTCTAAAATTGCCAAATTTTGACTTTGGGTTCTGATTTACTTCTAGGAAGCACTGCTGCTCTTTTAGATGTACTTACCAAGGCATCTTCTTTTCACCCTTTCCAGCTCATGCACTCTTCTGGATGACAGCACAAGAGAAACTCCTAGTTTGGACAGCTGGTAAGCCAGCTCTTCACCAATCCCACTTGATGCTCCAGTCACCCACACCACCATATCAGTCAGCTCCCATTCTATTGAAAAAGGAGTGGGGATTGAGGGGAGAAAATAAGCTATGAGTTACATCCATAAATCAAAGATTAACCAAAGGAAAAAAGTAGTTTTAAACAATATCACTGAATATGAAGACATAATGTGTGGCGCTTAAAAATTTAAATATCCTATGTTTACAGCCTTGATTGTGGTGATGGTCTCACAGGTGTATACTTATCCCCAAACTCATCCAGTTGTATACATTAAATATGGACAGTTTCTTATAATCATACCTCAATAAAGTGGTTTAAATTTTTTTTAATTAAATATCCTAAGAAAACACTTCCTACTTAGTGCTACAAATCACATTAGTAGCAGTTATCAACATGTTATTTTGTGTATTCTAGACTCTTGGTGAGTTTTCCAGACTTTACTTCAAGGTATAACTCCATGGTCTGACTCTAAGACTCTATTTATCTGTATATTTGATCAAGAAAAGTAAGGGTAAGTAAATAGAAAGTATCTGGATTCACATTCTCACTTTCCTTATTCATAAATGAGGGATTCAGATAAGATGATCACTAAAAGTCCCATCCAGTTTTCAATTCTATTATTCTAATTTCTTGCAAATCTGAATATACCAAGTTCTACTCTAGGGTATGGTAGAATCACCCTGGATTTTTAAAGTCATGTTTTCCCCATTTGTCAATCATATCTGATGCCTATCAACTAAAGGTTTTTAGTGCCCCCCAAATGCCTGAGCTTTCACCTTAGAAGAATCTAGTAGTTCACCCAAGAAGAAATACATATGAGCAATGAAATGTACTCTGCTTGCCCAAGTATCATCTTGTTAAAGATTGTAAAAATTGTAAAAATAAAGCAATGATGAGTGGTTTATTCTCCAGTGAAAAACTTATTTGCACTGAAGCACACGATAGCCACCGTCCATCTGAATTCATAGAGAGTCACTGTAGTGCAGTGTTCCTGTGTGCCTTGTTTATTAAAATGTGTTATTTATCAAAAATAGCAAACAAGGTTTTATTTAAGATACACCTTGCTGATTTTAGATCAGAAAAGTTAAAATCAGGAAACTAGTTTACTGTTTTAGTCAAACAATTCTAAAACCTAACTGGCGGGTAATCAGTACGAGCTCTGGAGACTATCGGCTTAAGTTCCAGCTGTGTCACACACAGCAATGAAATGCTCCCATGTGAGAACTCGGTGCCTTAATTTTCCAAACCTGGAAAACTGAATTAATAATAAAACCTCCTTCATAGGACTGTTGAGAGAAATGAGTTAAAATGTGTAAAGCACTCAGAGCAGTGTGTGACACATACTCAGTGCTTAATAAAATGTCAACTGTAATTGTTGCTAAAATTGATTAACAAATGGACTTTTTGGCAGCAAAACACATTGTATGTTGTAATTTCTCCAGCCAGGGGCAATGGGGTTACTAACTTTAATGGCTTAACATTTTTTCATTGCTTCCTATGTGCTTAAACATATTACCTTATGAAAACCCTCACAAGGACCTCATGAAACAAGAATTATCTCAGTTTTATAGAAAAGGAAACTGAGGTTTACAGAGATTAATTTACAGCACTAGACTGTAAATTTCCTTAAGGCTAGAACCCTGACTCCCTTATTCACTGCTGTGTCCTCAGTGCATCGCACAGAGACTCGCATAGAGAAAGCACTCCATAAATCACTGTTGAATAAACACCCAAGAACCCTGGCAGAGCTAGGATAGGAGTCCAGGTATATCTAGCTCCAAAGCCCACACTGTGATCACTAGCCTACACTGACCACGTTTTAATAAGATCAATATCTTAGAACCCAACTATCTTAGCCATTCAAGAAAATGTCCTCAGGAAGGAGGTGTCATGTAAATATCTGAAGTAAGGACAGAAACATCCCAAATACTGTGTCTGGGCTACAATGCTTTCCTATCATCTTTTTTCTTTTTTTTTTTTTTGGCTGCAGCTTGAAGGATCTCAGTTCCCCAACCTGGGCCACGGCAGTGAAAGCTCCAAGTCCTAACCACTAGACCACCAGGGAACTCCCACATCTGATGTACTTTTGTGGAAAGGCTCAACTGAGCATCCTTCCTGAAGGACTTTATCAGGAATAGCAGAATGTACATTCATAGTCATTCATTGACGACTCATTGTTCCAAAGTTCTGCAATACACAAGACTCCAAGGTGAATATAATTTGTTTGTAACTATTTACTAACTAGCACAGAACTAACAAAGATTTCTTCATTTGTATACCAATATGCAAACATTATTTAAAGGCAACAATGAAAACCCACAGGCTCACATTTACCTTAGTACACCTGCAGTTCTGGCACCCTTCTTCCCACTCTGGAGAAGAAAACTTTTTTATTCAGCACCAACTTTTGTTTAACAATTCAACAGAATCTGGCATACATAACTGGCCTCCCCTAAAGAGCTTCTGAAAGCAGATTCTTGGAGTTGGAAGGACACTTAGAGTTCAACCCTCAACCCAGTTTCAGAATTCTCCCCTCAGGCTGTTGACTAGGATCTACTTAATTTCCTCACAGGAAGAGTAAGCTAGTTATCTTTATCTCTGAGGCACCGGTTCCTTTTTAAGGCAAGTCTAATCATTTAAGGGGTTCAGAGATTCTTTCTTATACCGATAACTTTTTAACTTCTATGGACCAGCAGCCATTGGCAGCACTTCTGCCTTGTGGTGTCAGGAAGAATAAATCAAGCCTGTTTTGCACATGACAGTGTCTCATTTATTTGAAGACAGCTGTTATGTCCTCCCTACATCCTTTCATCTCTTGCTTCTCTAAGGCTAAACACCTCCAATTTCTGCTACCTTCCCTCAGATGACATGGCATCCGATTTCCTCACTCTTCTGCTCATACCCTCTGCACAAGCTCCAGCTGGTCAATGTTCCTACTGAAAGGAGCCGGCCAGAGCAGGACACAGGATTCCCATGGGGTCTGGACAGTTCAGAGCAAGGTGACATGACTAAATCGCTTCCCTTGTCCCTCAGAAGGGAGGCTCCGTGAGGGCCCAGGCAGTGGCTGGCTCAGTCACTGCTGTGTCCCCAGTGCCCAGCACAGAGGCCAACACAAGCAGGTATTCAGAAGACATCTGCTGTTGTTTGCAGTTTGTTCCATCAGACACTAAACATCTCCCAGGATTGCCTAATCTTTTCTGGCACTTCACAGTTGACTCACATCGAGGTTACGGCCAACTAAAATCTGAGTCTTCCTCACATGTGCTGCTGTTGAGACTTTTCCTACTCTGGACTGGTGCCATGGATTTTTCTGCATCTACATGCAATAACTAAAATTAGTCACTCTTAAATTTCACCATGTGAGATACATGCTTGGAAATGCAGAGACTATCTCCAGAAGGATACATAAAAGGCAGGAAATGGTGGTTGCCTCCAAAGAGGCATGCTGGGTGGCTGGGAGACAAGGGTGGAAGAGAGCTTTACTTGTCACCACACATCCCTTTGTATTTTTAAAATTTGCCTTATGTGAGTATATTGTCTATTTTTTAAAGTGACAAAAAGTAATAAACCTATAGAGAAGAAAAAGAGGATAATTTTTTTTTAACCTTCAAAGAGTCTACCCATCTTTGCAGGCTGAGCTGTTTTGGGATCTTGAGTCTATCTTCATGTTCCTTTAACTTTTTTTCATTATCACCTCACCCCCACCCCCAGCCCCTAAATGTCTTTTTAGTCATTTTTTCCTAATAACTCCTCCAAGACATTTTAATTTCACAGATATACTGTACATCTGTTTATGTATTTACATATATCTATCTTGCTTTACACATAAAAGGAGTTCTATAAAGTTTACTCTTCAGTCAATGCAGGTTTAAGAATGGTGAACTTTAAAAATTAAGTTAAAAGTTAAGTTAAAATTTAAAAGCTATTAACATTTAACTTTACAACTGTAAACTTACAAAAGTTATTTTGCTAAATAACTTGTAATGTATTTACTTAAATTGTAATGTATTATATTACATATGTAAATTGGCAAATTATACAGCTACATAATAATAGCAAAGTAATTAAATGTATTAAAAAACCCTTCAAAACTGATACTTTTCCAGCAAAAGTAAGACACTGAAAAAACTAAATGAATTTCTTAAAAATTACCTTTAGCCACCTTAACTTTTACTTGATATGTTAAAATAACTTTTCATTTAACTAGCTGCTAGATATTGTCAACATTTTTCCTTTTCAGCACTTGACATTATCAGTTGAATAACTTTTATAGAATATTAAAATATAAGATATTTTTATGGAATTCTCAAAGTCCAATTTAACACAAAAGCACTGAGGATCAAACACAAACATCCACAAAGCAGCCAATAGGCACATGCATTCCATCTGTTGAGATGGAGCAAATGACTAAGAGAAAGTCTACCAATCACAGCCATCTATTTACCATAGTTCTGTAGCCCTGATCTTGCACATGTGTTATGTATTTTCCATGAACTCAATGTCAGCCCTACACATGCTATACCCCCAAAAAACCCAAGAAGAAAAATGAACTACTAAGGAATAATATTTTGTTGGGTAGAGATGAGCTTTGGAGGGGCATAAAACATTGTACCATCTAAGAATTTTTTCTGTCCCCAAGAACCAATTCTCACCCCTGTGTAAGTGATATGGCTCCTCTCCCCTCCCTGGCTCCAGTTTTTGGGGTTTTTTTTTTTTTAACAGTTTTAATGGAGTATAATTGCTTTACACTGTTGTGTTAGTTTCTGCAGTACAGCAAAGTGAATCAGCCATATGTATACATATATCCCCATATCCTCTCCCTCTGGAGCCTCCCTCCCACCCTCCTTATCCCACCCCTCTAGGTCATCACAAAACATTGAGCTGATCTCCCTGTGCTAGGCAGCAGCTTCCCACCAGCTACCTATTTTACATTTGGTAAGGTATATATGTCAGTGCTACTCTCTCACTTCGTCCCAGCTTCCCAACCCCGCCTCGCCCCCCCACCGCCACGCCGTGTCCTACAGTCCGTTCTCTATATCTGCATCTCTATTCCTGCCCTGCCACTAGGTTCATCATTACCTTTTATTTAGATTCCATATATGTGCGTTAGCATACGGTATTTGTTTTTCTCTTTCTGACTTACTTCACCCTGTATGACAGACTCTAGGTCCATCCACCTCATTACAAATAACTCACTTTCGTTCCTTTTTATGACTGAGTAACATTCCATTGTATATATGTGCCACATCTTCTTTATCCATTCATCTGTCAATGGACATTTAGGTTGCTTCCATGTCCTCTTGGCTATTGTAAATAGTGCTGCAACGAACATTGGGGTACATGTCTCTTTTTGAATTATGGTTTTCTCAGGGTATATGCCTGGCTCCATTTTTAAAGCATACTAGTTATCACTTCCAAGCAAACCTCCTCACATAATTTGGATAGTTTCATACAGGAAACTAGGTCCAGGGAAATCCCACTTCCCCCCTGGCCCTTACAGATCCAAAGCCTAGCTCTGGGTAGTCTATTGAATTTCTCTGAGCATTAGTTTCCCTATCTGGAAAATAAGCTTAAGAGTCACTGAAAAGGTGACCTGTCATGTGCGAAAAGGGCCTAGCCCAGTGCTTAGCACATAGAATGCGTTTAGTAAACGACCATCAAATATTAAGCAGGGCAAAGATAAAAGTGAGACAGGCAGAACGCCTTTTAGTATGCCAGTAATGATCTTCCTCCAGGCAAAACGCCAATCCAGTTCTTTCTATGGTTATACTTTTATCCCAGTGAGTAAGCAGGTATGTGGGTGACTCTGGATTACCTCAAATTTAATTTCTCTACTCTGAGTAGAGTGAGAAATGGCAGATAAACAACCGCACAAAGTAGCCTCAAAAGGAGTCTCCTTTACGAACGCACTTTCTCAAAGTATTGTTCTCCCACGCTGCATCTGAATCCCTGGGAGCGGGGTTGAGAATTCTGAGATCTGTGGGCACCCCACAATGCTCTCTTATGCTGGCAACCAGGGAAGTCCATATGGACCAGGACAGAAGACAAAAGTCCCCGGCCTCTTCCTCCCCGAACCGCAGCCCCGGGGAAAGACGCAGCCTCGCTTCCCGGAAGCTCCACGCCACCCTTCGCGAGGGACGCAAAGGCAGCGGAAATCGGACCGCACGAAGCCCGGCCTCCCACTCCGGAAAGGCGACTGTGGGTCCTCACCTGGGCGTCGCCCCTGCCACTCGGCCCACAGCAGGGTCAGGTCGCCGTCGGCCCGCAGGAAGCGTAGCAGCTGCACCACGAGAGCGAGCAGCGCGCACAGCGCCAGCAGCCAGAGCAGCAGGTTCCAGCTCATCGCGGCCGCGCGCGCCCTGCTACGTAGGACGAAGGCCGACAGACCAACAGAGCCACCGCCCTAGTCTTAAGCCGCGCGGCAGCGGTCGTGCCTCAGCGCCACCGCCTCCGCCGCCGCCGCGCCCGCCCCTGGCCCGGGCCCGCCCAGAGAGCCGGCATAAGGGAGGAGTGGCCAGGTGCTCCCAGACCGGCTCCCCGCCGGCCGGGATCCGCCCCTCGGCTGCGCGCGTTGGGCGTGGGCAATGCCGGACCAGCGCCCAGCCCGGCGATCGCTTCCCAGGTTTTGCCTGCTTGTGCTCCTAATAAGGGGTTGCAGTAGGAACAGACGGCGTGGATGACTTAAGCACTTGGCGATACTCCTGTTGGTACGGTAGTTACAGCATTTATAATCTCAAGAACGATTCTTTTACAGTTGTTTTGCGGGCAAATAGTTTTCGAAGCTCAGGAGGAGCACAAATATTCCAACCTATGAATTCGACCTCCTCCTCCCTCTTCTTATCTTTCTTTCCTTAACTAGATGAACCCAACAAACCGTCAATTTGTTTCCACCCCACGCCACCCCCACCGCCTCACCGAATTAACCCAGTGGCTGAGTAAGACTGGCCCCGTGTCCACCTAAATTTGGAAAGCACCTTGAAAAGTGACCCTGGCCCCATTGCTGAATGAGAAAGTGCAGGTTGGGCAACTTGAGTCTAGTGCTAGGAGCACGGACTGGGGACTTGAGCCAACTCAGTTGGAGTCCGGGTAGCTGAGCCCTCAGTGACCCTGAGTAAATTTTTTCCTTATCTGTACCCACAAAGAATATGTAATTTTTTAAAACAAATTTATTTATTTATCTTTGGCTGCGTTGGGCCTTCTTTGCTGCGCGCGGGCTTTTCTCTGGTTGCGGTGAGCGGGGGCTACTCTTCGTTGTGGTGCGCCGGCTTCTCATTCTGGTGGTTTCTCTTATTGAGGAGCACAGGCTCTAGGCGCACGGGCTTCAGTAGTTGTGGCACGTGGGCTCAGTAGTTGTGGCTTGCGGGCTCTAGAGCGCAGGCTCAGTAGTTGTGGCACACGGGCTTAGTTGCTCCGCGCATGTGGGATCCTCCCGGACCAGGGCTCGAACCCATGTCCTCTGCATTGACAGGCAGATTCTTAACCACTGTGCCACCAGGGAAGCCCAAGAATATGTAATTTAAATGAGAAAAATGCCTGTGAGAGGAGCACAGTGGCTCATATGCAGTAATTATATTCATTCTTTTGTAGTTATTAGAATTAATTATTATTATTATTTATTGTTTCTATTATAATTATCATTTCTTAGACTCCAACCTGAAAGGTGAGGGCTTTATTTATAAACTCTATATTCTACACCTATAGAGTTCTCTTACACCTGAAAGCCATAAGAATGTTTACACTGTGTTGAATCAGAAATTGTTGTGATATTGTTCTGGGTTCCTGGAGGAAGATGTGCCCTACCTAGCTAAACCTTGACCCTGACTGGTAGTTTATCCTCATCACAACTTGGAATAATATTGCTCAAGAGTTACCCTTATTGCCTTGTCACCTTTACAATATGGGTTTTGTTTTCCTTATGACAAATGACTTTTCAAATAAGGTGCTTATAAATAGTTACCAGCTGGAGCTGGAACCGATCTCAGGTTCAGCTGCTCTTGCTCAGTGTTCCAAGAGACAAGGGTTGTTGAAAATAGAAAGATGCTTTATTCAGGAAGCCGGCAACCTAGGGAGATGGTGGACTAGCAACCCCCAAACCATTTCCCACTTGTCAGTTAGAGGGAAAGGGTTTTACAGGGAAAAATGGAGAAGTTTCAGGAGTGTGCAGAACAGCACAGTCAGCTCCGACAAGCATCTTGAAACTGGTCATGTGGTGGTCTGGTCGGTGTCATCTTGATTGTTTTAAGTGCAGTTAATCTTCAATTCCAGGTCGATTTGTCTCCATTTCCTTGAGGCCGGTTCTTGCAAATTGTGTAAGATGGAGCAGCTTATGTCATGGCTATAGTCTAGTCATCATACAGTTAGCTTTTTCCATATGGTAGTGGTTTTAGTATTTTGCAAAACAATTCAGGAATGTGCATCAGACACTGTTATCTACGTTCTTCAGGGAGGAACTAAAGATTCTGTGACTCTGTTGTCCTAATCATGAACTGCTTGAGCCTGCTCTTTTGCGACTCAGGGGGGGCCTCAGAGACTACAGCTTTTCTACAAACAAGAAACGGGACATGGAAGCGCTTTTGTACATGGAAGCGCTTTTGTACCTGGGAGGGCCCCGCAGGGTCCTGCTCGGTTTCAATACTACTACAGTGAACAAATTCTTTTCAAGAGTTTCCTCTGAGCCTTTTTCTCCTTCTGTAAAATGAAATGGTTGAGTTAGACTTAATGTCCCAAGCCAGACCATACCCATGGATGGGTACACTCTGTTCTCCATCACAAACTCCAGCTGGGGGTGGTGGTGGTGGGTGTGTGTGTGTGAAAGGGGACAGGTCTGCAGATGGCAGTTATGGGAGTGGGAGCTGGGAAGCAGGCCCAGGGCTGGGAAAAACTGGCCCAAAGAATATGATTTTTGGTCTGCCCATCCCTGGTGAGTAAGAGGTCTACGTGAGCTCTGAACATCTAAGTCTCAAAAATATGTCTTTGTCTTTTTTTTTTTTTAATGGAAAAGCATTTTATTTTAAAGATAGCAGTGTGTACATGTCAGTCCCAAACTCCCAATCTATCCCTGTGTTTTTGTCTTTTAATCAGATGATTTGGTGCAGTATGAATGTCTCATTCATTCCAGGGTATGTACTTGTTGTAAACTTATGGACATTTATTAATTAACAAGCTATAATGCTTAATTTTATGTGTTGACTTGGCTAGGCCATGGTGCCCAGTTTTTGGTCAAACACTAGTCTAGATGTTGCTGTGAAGGTAATTTTTTTAGATATGATTAATATTTAAGTCGGTAGACTTTGAGTAAAGCAGACCAGCCTCCATAGGGTGGGTCTCATCCAATCAGTTAAAGGCCTTAGGTAAAAAAAAGACAGAGGTCCCGAGAAGAGGGAATTCTGACTCCAGACTGCCTTTGAACTTGGGTTGCAATGTCAGCTCTTCCCTGAGTCTCCAGCCTGCAGGCCTGCCCTACACATTTCAGACTTGCTGGCCGCCACAATTGTGTGAGTCAGCTCCTTAAAATACATCTCTCTCTCTGTATATGTATAGGTATAGGTATATGTGTGTGTGTGTGTGTGTGTGTGTGTGTGTGTGTGTGTGTATCTCCTATTGGTTCTGTTTCTATGGAGAACCCTAACTAGTACACAAGCTATAATAAAACCGCACAGTCATTTCACCTCACCAGCAGTTCTTGCATTGGAAAATGAAAACAACAAATTAATGTATAAATTTCCACATCAGAAATTTTATTTTACCTGAATACAGGCATAATTCATTTTGGAATTCAAGTATATGTCTAAAGATTTAGTTACTATCATCAGAAAAAATAACTATTATAACTAACACCTTTGCAATATAAAATGTCCCCATTTGTTCTATTTACCAGTGAGAAAAATCCAGCTTCAGATCTGCCGCCTCTGGTGAAGATACTCAGCAAATTCTTTTCATAAATAGTGTCCATTAGGGTTGCCTCTTCCCATTTTGCACAGAATTTACCTTAAAACTTGGAGCCAAAGTGCTCAAAGCAAATGAAAGACAGATGAACAAATGAAGGGACTCTTCTGAGGCCAGTGGGGCATAAGAGGCAGAGCAGTGGAAATCTGGCCTCTCCTGAATCAGTCCATTCATGAGCTGACAAATTTTAACCACTGAAATATAACATTCCACTAATTTTTTAAAAAACTTATTCAAACATAAGCTACATTATTTCCTCTATGAACAGAGCAACTTAAACAATTGCCAAGAGACAAGGAGAGAATCATTGTCACTTCAGACCCTATGCCATTCCCATTTGGAAAGAGCAGTGGATTCTCCTTTCCTCACGTCTCAGTATATTTTTATGAGGTCAGGACAGCACTGATGAGTGTGGCCATCACTTAAGTCCCCACGAGCCAAGGCAGTGGTCCCTCAGTTAGGACAGGGGCCTTTCACAATTAGAGAAAAAAGGCTGAAACCATATACTATTGGGTTGGCCAAAAGGTTTGTTTGGTTTTTTTCTGTAAGATGACTCTAGCAGCGCTTAGTTGTCTTTAACTTCATTCGAAACAATTTTGTTAGATTGTATTGTGACAGCTGTCATATCAGTGTGCATTTTTAAAAAAAACATCAAAATTGGTGAATTTTTGTGTAGCCATTTTAATATTGAAGATGGAAGAAAAACAACATTTTCAGCATATTATGCTTTATTGTTTCAAGAAAGGTAAAAACGCAACTGAAACGCAAAAAAAGATTTGTGCAGTGTATGGAGAAGGTGCTGTGACTGATCAAACATGTCAAAGGTGGTTTGTGAAGTTTCGTGCTGGAGATTTCTCGCTGGTTGATGCTCCACAGTCGGGTAGAGCAGTTGAAGTTGATACGATCAAATCAAGACATTAATTGAGAACAGTCAACATTATACCACGCGGGAGATAGCCGACATACTCAAAATATCCAAATCAAGCATTGAAAACCATTTGCACCAGCTTGGTTATGTTCATCGCTTTGATATTTGGGTTCCACATAAGTTAAGTAAAAAACCTTCTTGTCCGTATTTCTGCATGCAATTCTCTATTTAAACGTTACGAAAACGTTCTGTTTTTGTTCAAAAAAAATGTGATGGGCAATGAAAAGTGGATACTGTACAATAATGTGGAACGGAAGAGATCATGGGGCAGGCTGAATTAACCACCACCAACCACACCAAAGGCCAGTCTTGATCCAAAGAAAGTGATGTTGTGTATATGGTGGGATTGGAAGGGAGTCCACTATTATGAGCGCCTTCCAGAAAACCGAATGATTAATTCAACCAAGTACTGCCCCCAGTTAGACCAACTGAAAGCAGCACTCAATGAAAAGCATCCAGAATTAGTCAACAGAAAACGCATAATCTTCCATCAGGATAACGCAAGACTGCATGTTTCTTTGATGACCAGGCAAAAACTGTTAGAGCTTGGCTGGGAAGTTCTGATTCATCCAACGTATTCACCAGACGTTACACCTTCGGATTTCCATTTATTTCAGTCTTTACGAAATTCTCCTAATGGAAAAACTTTCAATTCCCTGGAAGACTGTAAAAGGCACCTGGAACAGTTCTTTGCTCAGAAAGATAAAAAGTTTGGGGAAGATGGAATTATGATGAAGTTGCCTGAAAAATGGCAGAAGGTAGTGGAACAAAAGAGTGAATATGTTGTTCAGTAAAGTTCCTGATGAAAATGAAAAATGTGTCTTTTATTTTTACTTAAAAACTGAAGGAACTTTTTGGCCAACCCAATATATTTCAGCACCTTACAACATGATTCTACAAACACACAAACTTACTCTCATCAAAAGTATCCATTTTGGCAAATAAATCCTAGTTTGGTGCTAAATCATCCCCCTACCTAAGCCATGATTCACATCCTAAATTTCACAATACAGTGAAAACAGAAAGTAATCAAAACACCACTCTAATTCACAAAACATTAAGATACTATTCTTGATTAATTTCCACTAGAAATATGCTTCAAAGCATTTAATTGCTTCCTCCTAAACACCTACATATGTTAGACAAGCATCAACAGCAGCAACTTTCTTATTCGTAAGCATTTAAAAGCAAAAGTGTTTCAATCCACAAGCCTCATGGGGGCCCAGGTAGCATGCAGAGAAACGAGGTCATAGTTGATGACAATATATAGTCAGATGGAGAATGTTCTAGGCATTGATGCAACAGAACTTCCATTCTAACTCCTGCAATACCTTGTATGCTCTGACATCTAAGGCTGTTCTTTGGCAGAAGCCAAATATAACTTTATAACAGTCATGAAAGTGAGATAGCGGCTTCCTTCCTCAATGTTTTATTTTCCAGTTATGAAACTTCCTTTTCTTTCGTCTTCAAAAGTTTTTGAAGAATGTTGCTTGCAATAATTAAATTTCCTTAAACGGCTCTTCTTTGTCTCTTTCCAATCCCATTGCAAACCTCCACCAACCCCTGCCCACTCCCATCCTTCTCTAGAAAGTTTTTTCTGGCTGTCTGGAGCGATATCACCTCCTCCTAGTCTTACCTCTTTTTACAATTACTTCTGATTGGAACTATTTCTGATATCTCTAATTATGTTTAGGGCTAATATATTATTGCTTCAATGAAACTTTAAGCTCCTTGAAATAAAGTAGCAAAGCTAATGTTTCTTTTGAAGGGTCTGCAATATTTAGCTTAGTGTAAATATAACAAACGGTAAGCCCCAAATTGAATTAAATTCTCCTTTCTTTGAAAGTTAAACCTCCATGAAGCTCTCAGCTCAAGTTGATTATTAGAATGAGAGTTCCTAGAATTTAATAATTCAAACTTCTCCTAGTGTCATTAAAATGCTTTGAATAAAGTCCCAAGCAAGGGCTTTTGTATAATCTGTAACCTTAGTTTTTAATTCCAGCTGTGATAGAATGATACCCCACCTTCCCTCCTTTTAGTAATGGTCACTTTTGATGTATGGGCTCAGGACCAATCAAAGTAGATCAGCCAAGATGTAAGCAGTGGTGTATAAGAAAATTGTCACCTTCCATAATAAAAGCATATATTAAAAATAACTTAGAAAATCCAGATCCTCCAAGATTGGCAGTATCTGGGAGAAGAAAAAAGAAAGACCCTGTGCGTGGAAACAGAGACTGAGGAAGTCTGGAGAGAGAATATTCTCCCTCAAGAACAAGAAGGGGTTTGTGGCTTTTGCTTGCAGACATGTTTACAACCCCTGGGTACTTTTGGAAATCTGTTGGACGTGCTTTGTTTTCATAGTGCCTGGTGGCCAAGGACCAGGTGTGCTAAATATCTGTGCAGCGTGTAAAGACATACCCAATAAAGAATTGTCTGGCCCAAAATGCCCACAGTGCCTGTCCAGAAATACTGCATCCTGGCCATGGTGGAGAGAGGCTTTGTGGTCTATCCCCTGCTTAAGGGAAGGATTCCTCCATACCCTGTGCATCTCCTGGGCCATACTGCATGTACAAGCATTCGGGTTACTGTTTAGTATCCTGATATTCTGCAGGCAGACAACATCTTACCTGAAGGGTCTTGCATCTCTTACAGAAGTTGCTTCCTTCTCTTTGATAATCTCATGGGATTCCTCAATAGGAACATCTCACTGCACTGCTGGCCACATGTTGTTCTGCATATCATTGCATTTCTTTAGATTAGCTGATTTCAAGATTATCTTGAGTCTCTTAAACATGAAAAGTTCACCATATGGTTCCCTCTCTGTTTCCCTGTCTCTCTCATTGAATGCCTCATTTCAAACTTCCTTTTACATATCTCAGTAAATCATTTAGTCAGTGGTGCTGGTTACTCAAATCTACACTTGTGGTAAAATTGTGTAAAATTAAACATGCGTGCCTGAGCGCGCATGCGCACCCACGTAAAGCTGGCAAAATCTGAATAAGTTCTGTGGATTGTGCCAATATCAATTTGCTGGCTCTGTCATTGTTCTGAAATTATATAGAATGTTACCATTTTACATAATGGGGAAAACGGGGTAAAGGGTAAACAGAACCTCTCTCTGTTTCATTTTTTCAACTTCCTATGAATCTATAATCATTTTAAAGTAGGAATATTTTGTTATAACATGCTTGCTCTAAAGTAGTGTTATTTGAAAGTAGACTTGGATTAATTATAAATGTATATTGCAAATTCTAGGGCAACTACTTTAAAAAGTTAACAAAAAAGAAATATAATTTATATGCTAATACAGGAGAGCGTATTAGGCAGTTCTTCAGAGAAACAGAGCCAATAAGATGTGTGTGTGTGGAAATTTATTATGGGAATTGGTTCATGCAATCATGGAGACTGAGAAGTCCCATGATCTGCCATCTGCCAACTGGAGAACCATGAAAGCCAGTGGTGTAATTCAGTCTTAGCCAGAGGCCTGAAAACCAGAAGAGCCAGTGGTATAAGTCCCCATCCAAGTCCAAATGCCCAAAAGCACTGATATCTGAGATCTGGAGAAGATGGATGTTCCAGCTCAAGCAGAGAGCAAATACACCCTTCCTCTGCTTTTTTGTTCCATTCAGGCCTTCAACAGATTGGATGATGCCCACCTGTATTGGTGAGGGTGATCTTCTTTACTCAGTCTACTTATTCAAATGCAGTCTCCCAGAAACACCCTTACAGACACACTCAGAAATAATGTTTTATCAGCTATCTGGGCATCCCTTTAGCCCACTCAAATTACCACATAAAATTAACCATCACAGAGAGAAAATACACTCATATAAAATATTCAGTTAAAAACCACAAAAGGCAGAAAAAGTGTGGAAGACAAAATTAGGAACAAAGAACAAAGGCAATAAATAGAGCAATAAACAATAACAAATACGGTGGATATTAGTCCAATTATATCAATAAGCACTTTGAATGTCAGTGGTCTAAAAACAAAAATTAAAAGGCACAGATTGTCAGAGTAGATCAAAAAACAATACCCAGTTAAATGTTATCTATAAGAAACTCACTTTAGGGCTTCCCTGGTGGCACAGTGTTTAAGAATCCGCCTGCCAATGCAGGAGACACGGGTTCGAGCCCTGGTCCGGGAAGATCCCACATGCCGTGGAGCAACTAAGCCCGTGCGCCACAACTACTGAGCCTGCACTCTAGAGCCCGCGAGCCACAACTGCTGAAGCCCACATGCCTAGAGCCCGTGCTCCACAACAAGAGAAGCCACCACAATGAGAAGCCCGCGCACCGCAACGAAGAGTAGCCCCCACTTGCCACAACTAGAGAAAGCCTGCACACAGCAAAGAAGACCCAAATCAGCCAAAAATTAAAATAATTAATTAATTTTTTTAAAAAAGAAACACTTTAAATTTAAACTGAAGAAATCAAAAAGGAAATCAAAAAATACCTAGAAACAAATGACAATGAAAACACAATGACCCAAAACCTATGGGATGCAGTGAAAGCAGTTCTAGGAGGGAAGTTTATAGCAATACAATCCTACCTCAAGAAACAAGAAACATCTCAAATAAACAACCTAACCTTACACCTAAAGCAATTAGAGAAAGAAGAACAAAAATCCCCAGTTAGCAGAAGGAAAGAAATCATAAAGATCAGATCAGAAATAAATGAAAAAGAAATGAAGGAAACAATAGCAAAGATCAATAAAACTGAAATCTGGTTCTTTGAGAAGATAAACAAAATTGATAAACCAGTAGCCAGACTCATCAAGAAAAAAAGGAAGAAGACTCAAATCAATAGAATTGGAAATGAAAAAGGAGAAGTAACAACTGACAGTCAAGAAATACAAAGAATCATGAGAGATTACTACAAGCAACTATATGCCAATAAAGTGGACAACCTGGAAGAAATGGACAAATTCTTAGAAAAGCACAACCTTCTGAGACTGAACCAGGAAGGGGAATAGAAAATATGAACAGACCAATCACAAGCACTGAAATTGAAACTGTGATTAAAAATCTTCCAACAAACAAAAGCCCAGGACCAGATGGCTTCACAGACAAATTCTATCAAACATTTAGAGAAGAGCCAACACCTATCCTTCTCAAACTCATCCAAAATATAGCAGAGGGAGGAACACTCCCAAACTCATTCTAAGAGGCCACCATCACCTTGATACCAAAACCAGACAAAGATGTCACACAAAAAGAAAACTACAGGCCAATATCACTGATGAACACAGATGCAAAAATCCTCAACAAAATACTAGCAACCGAATCCAACAGTACATTAAAAGGATCACACACCATGATCAAGTGATGTTTATCCCAGGAATATAAGGATTCTTCAGTATACACAAATCAATCAACGTTATACACCATATTAACAAATTGAAGGATAAAAACCATATGATCATCTCAATAGATGCAGAAAAAGCTTTTGAAAAATTCAACACCGATTTATGATAAAAACTCTTCAGAAAGAAGGCAGAGAGGGAACTTACCTCAACATAATAAAGGCCATATATGACAAACCCACAGCCAACATCGTTCTCAATGATGAAAAACTGAAACCATTTCCTCTAAAATCAGAAACAAGACAAGGATCCCACTCTCACCACTATTAGTCAACATAGTTTTGGAAGGTTTAGCCACAGCAATCAGAGAAGCAAAAGAAATAAAAGTAATCCAAATCAGAAAAGAAGAAGTAAAGCTGTCACTGTTTGCAGATGACATGATCCTATACATGGAGAATCCTAAAGATGCTACCAGAAAGCTACTAGAGCTAATCAGTGAATTTGGTAAAGTAGCAGGATAAAAAGTTAATGCACAGAAATTGCTTGAATTCTTATACAATAACAATGAAAAATCTGAAAGAGAAATTAAGGAAACACTCCCATTTACCACTGCAACAAAAAGAATAAAATAGCTAGGAATAAACCCACCTAAGAAGACAAAAGACTTGTTTGCAGAATACTATAAAACACTGATGAAAGAAATTAAAGACGATACAGACAGATGGAGAGATATACCATGTTCTTGGATTGGAAGAATCAACATTGTGAAAATGACTATGCTACCCAAACAATCTACAGATTCAATGCAATCCCTATCAAACTACCAAGGGCATTTTTCACACAACCAGAACAAATAATTTCACAATTTGTATGCAAACACAAAAGACCCCAAATAGCCAAAGCAATCTTGAGAAAGAAAAACAGAGCTGGAGGAATCAGGCTCCCTGACTTTAGACTGTACTACAAAGCTATAATAATCAAGACAGTATGGTACTGGCATAAAAACAGAAATATAGATCAATGGTACAAGATAGAAAGCCCAGAGATAAACCCATGCACATATGGTCACCTTATCTTTGATAAAGGAGGCAAGAATATTCAATGGAGAAAAGACAGCCTCTTTAATAAGTGGTGCTGGGAAAACTGGACAGCTACATGTAAAAGAATGAAATTAGAACACACCCTAACACCATACACAAAAATAAACTCAAAATGGATTAAAGTCTATATGTAAGGCCAGACGCTATAAAAGTCTTAGAGGAAAACATAGGCAGAACACTCTTTGACATAAATCACAGCAAGATCCTTTTTGACCCACTTCCTAGAGTAATGGAAATAAAAACAAAAATAAACAACTGGGACCTAATGAAAATTAAAAGCTTTTGCACAGCAAAGGAAACCATAAACAAGATGAAAATACAACCCTCAGAGTGGGAGAAAATATTTGCAAATGAAGCAACAGACAAAGGATTAATATCCAAAATATACAAGCAGTTCATGCAGCTCAATATCAAAAAAAAACCCAACCCAATCCAAAAATGGGTGGAAGACCTAAATAGACATTTCTCCAAAGAAGATATACAGGTTGCCAAGAAAGACATGAAAGGATACTCAACATCACTAATCGTTAGAGAAATGCAAATCAAAACTACAATGAGGTATCACCTCACACCGGTCAGAATGGCCATCATTAAAAAATCTACAAACAATAAATGCTGGAGAGGGTGTGGAGATAGAGAACCCTCTTCCACTGTTGGTGGGAATGTAAATTGATACAGCCACTATGGAGAACAGTCTGGAGGCTCCTTAAAAAACTACAAATAGAACTACCATATGACCCAGCAATCCCACTGCTGGGCCTATACCCTGAGAAAACCATAATTCAAAAAGAGTCATGTACCACAATGTTCATTGCAGCACTATTTACAATAGCCAGGACATGGAAGCAACCTAGATGTCCACTGGCAGATGAATGGATAAAGAAGATGTGGCACATATATACAATGGAATATTAGTCAGCCATAAAAAGAAATGAAAGTGAGTTATTTGCCGTGAGGTGGATGGACCTAGAGTCTGTCATACAGAGTGGAGTAAGTCAGAAAGAGAAAAGCAAATACAGTATGCTAACGCATATATATGGAATCTAAAAAAAAAAATGGTTCTGATGAACCTAGGGGCAGGACAGGAATTAAGACACAGACGTAGAGAATGGACTTGAGGACATGGGGAGGGGGAAGGGTAAGCTGGGACGGAGTGAGAGAGTGGCATGGACATATATACACTACCAAACGTAAAATAGATAGCTAGTGGGAAGCAGCCACATAGCACAGGGAGATCAGCTTGGTGCTTTGTGACCACCTAGAGGGATGGGATAGGGAGTGTAGGAGGGAGACACAAGAGGGAGACGATATGAGGATATGTGTATATATATAGTTGATTCACTTTGTTATACAGCAGAAACTAACACAACATTGTAAATTATACTCCAATAAAGATGTTAAAAAATAACCACATTAACTCAAATAAGTTAGTGAAAATGGCACCACCATTTTCATTGCAGCATTGCCAACACATGGAAGCAATCTAAGTGTCCATTAATGGATGAGTAGGTAAAGAAAACGTGAAATATATATATAGTGGAATACAATGGATCATTATTCATCTATAGAAAAAAGGGAAATCCTGCCATTTGCAACCATATGGATGAAAGAAAATTAAGGACATTATACTAAGTGAAATTAGTCAGATAGAGAAAGACAAGTAGTGCATGATCTCACTTATATGTGCAATGTAAAATAAAAAGATTCTTCAGTATACACAAATAGATACAGAGAACAGACTGGAGGTTGCCAGAGGCAGGGGGTAGGGGTGGGCGAAATGAGTGAAGATAGTCAAAAGTACTTATAAGATAAATAAGTCATGGAGATGCAATGTACAGTATGGTGACTATAGTTAGTAATACTGCATTGTATATTTGTAAGTTGCTATAGAGTAGATCTTTAAAGCTCTTATCACAAGAGGAAATATTGTAACTGTAGTGATGGATGTTAACTAGACTTTAGTGGTGATCATTTTGCAATATATACAAATATCAAATCATTAAGTTATTCACCTGAAACTAATATAATGTTATATGTCAATTATATCTCAATTTGTAAAAATATGATGAAGTACTAATTCAAAAAAAAAAGATGTCTCTCACCCATAGTCGGGTGTCCCCAAAAAAGAGATTCACATGGACCTGCAAAGCAGAGTGTCAGCAACAACCACAACTCATCTGCCCTAATCTTTTGCCTCTGCTCCAACTTGTCCTTAAATGATTTTGCAGAATGAATTGTGGAAATCTCACTGCTTCCACCCACCACTGCAAGAACCTCAAGTTTGGTGTCCAGGCTTCTGTTTCCAAGGTTTCTGTCTGTAGGTTGCAAGGAAGGAAAGCATCTTCTTCCTCCCCCATGCCTTATGTACTATTCTCTGTGCTCAGTCTCACAAAGCTAGTGTAAGTCTACCAGATCCTATCAGCATCAAACCCTTCTCTCCATGGGAGCTGCAAACCAGCCTGTGGACCAGTTAAGGAGAGCAGGCACCACTGATATGCTGAATCATTTCCCCAGCACAAGTCCCCAACCAGAGTCTATGAAGGGACACTGATGGGGGCTGGGACTTGAGTCGTGGGGGAATGTGGAGTCTACATTACCTTAGTCTAGGTTTAGCAGTCAGAAATGTACCTTTTCATCGGTACTTGGGTTGAGGTAGCACCAAAACCTAGGTGTTCAGAGACTAAAGCTGATGACCACACTTCTTCTTTCCAACAAAGGCACTTTTGCTGAATTCAAAGGATCTCAGGTAAAACTACCTATTGTCTATCAGGGGGTTCCTTTAAAGTAAACAAAAGGGGGTGAGGGGCTTTCATTACTAAATTTTGCATCTTCTATGGAAGGCATCCATGAATAAGTCAGCACCGCCCTCTACTGGATAATCTTTGTTTACTACTCAATTGTGTCCAAGGTGATTTAAATAGAATCTTTGATTTTTTTTTTTTTTTCTGAATTTCAGTGAAAGCTGCATGGAAACTAAGACATCCGAGCTGTCTGGATATTCCTCCATGCCTATTAGTATGGTCAAATAATATGTTCCTCAAAAAGGAGGCTTCCCTGGGACGAAGTGAGAGAGTAACATGTTGGTGGGAATGTAAATTGATACAGCCACTATGGAGAACAGTCTGGAGGCTCCTTAAAAAACTACAAATAGAACTACCATATGACCCAGCAATCCCACTGCTGGGCCTATACCCTGAGAAAACCATAATTCAAAAAGAGTCATGTACCACAATGTTCATTGCAGCACTATTTACAATAGCCAGGACATGGAAGCAACCTAGGTGTCCATTGGCAAATGAATGGATAAAGAAGATATGGCACATATATACAATGGAATATTAGTCAGCCATAAAAAGAAATGAAAGTGAGTTACTTGCCGTGAGGTGGATGGACCTAGCGTCTGTCATACAGAGTGAAGTAAGTCAGAAAGAGAAAAACAAATACAGTATGCTAACTCATATATATGGAATCTAAAAAAAAAAATGGTTCTGATGAACCTAGGGGCAGGACAGGAATTAAGACACAGACGTAGAGAATGGACTTGAGGACATGGGGAGGGGGAAGGGTAAGCTGGGACGGAGTGAGAGAGTGGCATGGACATATATACACTACCAAACGTAAAATAGATAGCTAGTGGGAAGCAGCCACATAGCACAGGGAGATCAGGTCGGTGCTTTGTGTCCACCTAGAGGGGTGGGACAGGGAGGGTGGGAGGGAGACGCAAGAGGGAGAAGATATGGGGATGTATGTATATGTATAGCTGATTCACTTTGTTATACAGCAGAAACTAACACACCATTGTAAAGCAATTATACTCCGATAAAGATTTTTTTTAAAAAAAGGAGGAGGCTTCCTTTTCTAATTTTTAGAATTGCAAGTTTAAAAAATGAATTCCAATGCATTAACAACAAAGAGAAAGAGTCAGAGAGGCAGAAAGACAGAGGTAGAGATGAGGGAAAGAAACAGGGAGAGACCGGGAGAAAGAGACAGATAGCCAGAGAAGGAGAGCCAGTTCTCATCAGAGTAAATGGGTACTGGTTTCCTACTTTGGCAACCTCAAAAATAAACTCAAGTAAATGCTTTCTTTGTGACATCACCAGCTGCAGTTCTTACAATGTGTATGCTAATTCTAGCTCATGAGATAAACTTTTTATCTTCTTGAGACAAAATTTAAGCTGTAAGCCTGGTCAACTATAATGATTGGTTCTCCTGCTGCGAAAAAGTTATGCTTTGATAGAATTGTTGTTGGTTGAGAGTCAGCCAGCAAACTGCTGTATCCAACATAGTAACAGCATGAAAACCAACTGATATCTAGCCCAAATTCAGACTTACAAGAAAAAAAATAGTAATTAAAAGATACTACTACATGAATAGCTCTTGCAAGGAAAAAAAAAAAGGAAAACCCAATGTAAATTACACTATGTGCCATAAATTGTCCCGACAAGAACACCTGGATGCAGCCATAATAAGACAAAATGCAAATTCAGAATAAACCATCATTTCTGGGTTAAAAATCCTAAACCAGACTCTCCAACCCTGACCTCCATCATCTCTCCAGGATCCTGGAAGGATCATGGGCTTTAGCATAAACAACCTGGATTCAAATTCCAGCTCTGCCATTGTGTGGCTTTGAGAAAGACCTTGTTTTCCTTATCTGCAAGGTGGAAATAATAAGACATAAATCACAGAGTCTGAGGAAAGTTCAATGAAATAAAGCATGTAAATCACTTAGTATCTGGCATATATTAGGTTTTCAACAAAACTCTGGTGTTCTCTTTTCCCTTTCCTCCAAATTCTTATAGCTACCTGGTTACTAGACAACTCCAGGTGACACACAGGTCATCAATTCTAAGCAACATGTCTAAGATTCGTCTCCCTTTACATCCTCTTTCCTAATTACTGCCACCGTTATTCACCTAGTTGTCCAAGCCAGACACCTCAACATCACCCTAGATGCCATCCTCCTGCTTACCTCCATGTGTCTAAAAAACTCCTCTGTCGGGCTTCCCTGGTGGCGCAGTGGTTGAGAGTCCGCCTGCCGATGCAGGGGACACGGGTTTGTGCCCCGGTCCGGGAAGATCCCACATGCCGCTGAGCGACTGGGCCCGTGAGCCATGGCTGCTGAGCCTGCGCGTCTGGAGCCTGTGCTCCGCAACGGGAGAGGCCACAACAGTGAGAGGCCCACATACCGCAAAACAAACAAACAAACAAACAAAAACTCCTCTGCCTTCATGACTCACTAGATGTTCCTCTCCTGGGAAGAACCTAGATTTCCCTGGTCCTCTCAGGCTGAGTTAAGTTCTCAATCTGGTCCCATGTTCCCAAGGCACCCCAAAGATATGTCTATTAGAGAACTGGTTATACCATTTTGTGACTTGTTTCTCTTTCCCACTGGGCTGTGAGTACTTTTAGAGCAGAGATTGTCTTGTTCAAAATTTTACCCGCAAGTTCTAACATCGTACTTGCCACATGAGAATACTGAAAAACATTTGTGGAATAAATGAATAGAGGTAAGGATTAATGAATATGTTCTTGGAGTTTCCAAAATGGTACTCTCACCTCTTTCCTTTATGGGGCAACAGAGTTAGGAGTCAGATGGAGAATGACATCAGAACCCACAAGCCAGGATCAGGCTTCCTGTTCCTCCCCCGAAGTTTAGATTTCTAGACCCTGGAAGTCAGACAAGGTCTGCTGAGCAGCCATCATCCCACAGGGGACGTGGCCACCTGCCTTACGCCTATCACATGTAGAGTAGAGAGAGGCCTGCCTCTGGAAGCTCGTCCATGGGCCTTGACCCAGGTGTGCTTACCCACAGAATCAAGGGCAGAGGGAAATGTGTGCTTTTTGCAGGGAAGCCAGTTATAAAAATGAGGATGCTCTTTTTTAATTTTTTAAGTTTTTATTTTTGGCTGTGTTGGGTCTTTGTTGCTACACGTGGGCTTTCTCTAGTTGCAGCAAGTGGGGGCTACTCTTCTTTGTGGTGTGTGGGCTTCTCGTTGTGGTGGCTTCTCTTGTTGCTGAGCACGGACTCTAGGCGCACAGGCTTAGTAGTTGTGGCTCGCAGGCTGTAGAGCGCAGGCTCAGTAGTTGTGGCGCATGGGCTTAGTTGCTCCGTGGCATGTGGGTCTTGCCGGACCAGGGCTCGAACCCGTGTCCTCTGCATTGGCAGGCGGATTCTTAACCACTGCGCCACCAGGGAAGTCCCGAGAATGCATGTTTTAGTGCAAGTTGTTCTCTGCATGGGGTGCCAGCTGAGGGGCAGGAGGGGGCTGAAATCCAGCTCACACTCTGCTAGCCAAGCTGGGCACACCAGTTTGAGTCTGTGTTGAATAAAAATACCATTTGCTTGTCAAGCCCTGTGTTTAAAGGGCTGTGTCCATCCAGAGAGGGACCTTTGTCTCATTTGTACAAAAGCTCCATGTGAACTCATGGGGCTCTACTACATATGCTTTCCTCAAATCTCGCCAATCAGATGAGTCTTTCCCCCTTCCCTGGAGAAGAATTCAACAGATGGAAGAAAGGATGGAAACTCCCTTCCCCTTGCTTGCAAAATGGTGGATGTTTCATTTTTTATGAGCTAGGAGAAGAAAGGAAGAGTTCTTCTTAAGAAAAATAGGTGGGGAGAAGAAAATTAGCATTAAGTGAACATCTATTATGTGCCAGGTACTGGAGCACATGATTTGGTTAAATCATTTCATATCATTCAAACAAGTCTGTAAAAATTGGTATCTTCAGATGAGTATACTGAGGATTAGAGCCGCGAAGACCACACATCCGAAAGCAATGACACTGGCTCCAAAGCCCATCATCTTACCCCACCCCGTGATACTTCGTCCTCTTCAGACAGAGATCTTACTAGTAGTGACTTATTCTTTAGTAGTTCCAGGAGCTAAAGAGCATGAAGTTGAACAATGCAAGCACCACTGTTTTCCCAGTGACCTGAAACAAGAAATACCATCAAGGCAGCACCCAGTTTTCAAACAGGTACATTTTAAAAGTTCATTCTAAGACTAGGACTTAGCAAATACTTGTTCTAAATTATAAATGAGGGTTAGGTTCTTGGACTAGCTTACAGAACTGCTTTTAGTGTGGTTTGGAACCTTAAGCTCTGAAATAGAGCTTCTCTGATCCTCTGTGAACAAGGAGTCCTGCCGGGCACCCTTGCGAGCTGGTAAGCTCCAAGATGGACGGACTAGTTATGTATAAAGGAGGTTTGTAAGGCAAGCAGCATAAAATGAAGGGCCTAAGTAAAAAGTCCTACAAATAATGTTTTGAACATCTCTATTGCAGGGTTTCTCCATCCCAGCACTATCAACATTTTAGACCAGATAATTCTTTGTTGTAGGAAACTGTCCAGGGCATTGTAGGATATTTAGCAGCATCTCTGGCTTCGACCCGCTAGATGCCAGTAACAACATCCCACCGCCAGTTTTCTGTTTATAGCCAGGAAATGTCCCCTGAGGGACCAAAATCGCTCTCCACTGAGGCTTTGGAATGCAATGGTCTCTGAACAATGGCTTACAGCCACTTCAGTCCTCTGCAGCTCTCAAAGGCCAGAAACCCAGGCTTCTGTGGATAAACTATGAATACACAAAAACACATAACATTTTTAAGAGAAAAACACAGTTTTGAGGGTAGTGAAAGATTATTTGCAATACCTTTTAAGACTGAATACCTTTAAAGATCTAGGTATTTTAATACCCTAGAAAGATTTATTACCATTTTCTTAAATAAGGGATGATTGAAAATTGCTTTCCAGTTTCAAATAAAATATACTGCTCCTCAGAACAGTCTAAGACATTTTAGGTGAATTATGATACATTTGTTTTCAGGTGCTGATTTGGCATCAACAATGGGCCTTTTCTTTGGCTGTAAACAGAAAAATGTGGGTGTGGACATAATGAAGCAATTGTATGGTTGGAAATAGTGAATAACTCACATCCCTCATAGAGAGAGGGTCATGCTACCTTCACAGCACAGGCCAAGAAAATTCCCATGATACTCAGCCACAGAGAAGAGTTTCAGATTCCACAAAATACTTTGAGTTCCCTACTGTTTTCTACCATCCGACTATTCTCTGCTTTCAAAGGAGCAAAAAGTAAAGTTTCCTTCACAGGCCATCATGCTAATGCCCAACTGCCCCCTGGGGGAGTTCAGCCTCTCTTTTATATGAAAATTAGAATTCTTATCTGATCAACATCAAAATCTCCATTCAAAGATGAATACAGAGGCAGTGAGTTGCTGTAGCTCTCTGAAGGTTACACAAAGCAGAGGAAAGAATCAAATTCCAGGATTTATGTCTCCTGAGTCCTCTGTAGACATTATTGTATATTCTCCACTTGGGAGCTGAATCCTGGGAGCTAGCTGTTACCATTAACCTGACCTCTCCTTGTCCGCATCCCCTACCACCAAAGCTCTAAAAGAGAGCTGAAAACATGCATAGTTTGTATATGAGCAGAGTGGAATGGTTAAAAGTGGGGAGTTTGGAGCTAGATCTGCCACTTACTGGCTCGTGAGGACCCTTGGTACCCTCACCTCAGCCTCTGTGTTTCCTTATCTATCCAACTGAGATAATAAAAATGCCTACTTCTTAAGGTGGTTATGAGATACAAATGAGCTAATATTTGTAAAGTGCATAGAATAGTGTCTAACATCGAGCGAGTGCTATGAAAGTATTCGTTAAACAAAATTATAAAATAGATAAAACAACATGAGGCTTTGGTCCCATTATTGCAATCAAACAACGCCCTAGGGGAAAAATTCAGAAGTAAGCTTTTTGTCTTTCCTACCCACAATTCCTTCTTTCAATCCCTTCTTCTTTTTTCTATGTTCATCTTTAGCCCCCTTTCAAGGTTCCTACCAGGGTGTTAGCAGATCACAACTGGTAATGTTTTAAGGTGCCTGGATAAGCTTCTTCTAGAGGGTACTTTGAATTCCACAGAGACTCTAAAAGGCTGAGAAAGTCACCAGAGCTTAAAGAAATGAATCTCCAACACTGACACATCACTGAGGAGTTGTATTTTCAGGTGAGGGTACACTTCCTGTACCTGGTCTCACACTCCTGATGCTGGCCCTGGGGAGAATGGTAATGTAAGTTAACAGTTTTGAGCTTAAAAATTAAATTAAAAAAATAAGCGGCCTCGGGGATTCCCTGGTGGCGCAGTGGTTGAGAGTCCGCCTGCCGATGCAGGGGACACGGGTTCGTGCCCTGGTCCGGGAAGATCCCACATGCCACAAAGCATCTAGGCCCGTGAGCCATGGCCGCTGAGCCTGCGCGTCCGGAGCCTGTGCTCCACAACGGGAGAGGCCACAACAGTGAGAGGCCCGCGTACCGCAAAAAAAAAAAAAGCGGCCTCAAATTTCTGTATTCTAGCCTATGGCAATTGTGGTGCTCTCTTGAAATGAGTCATCCTAAGCCCAAGTTAGAAGCAAACATAAGTTTCCAGATGTCAAAAAATTGTTTATTTTTTACTAAATAAAAAAGCGAGCAAGATGGAGTGTCGTTTTTAAGACTGCTTATTTTTACTAGCAGTTAATGTTTACTCACTTCTGATTTTCCGAAGATGATCCCCTTGTAAGCTGTAGCCTAAATGCATTTAAATTACCTTTGAATATCCCAAGCACTCCTTACTACCATGGAAACAGAACCAAGGATATGCAGGATTACTCCTCTGGGGCATAATTTGGTGCTTTAGATACTTTTGATTGGTTGCTTACTCCTCTGCTACCCCTTCTCTGAAATGCAGTCTTGTCGGTTGGATTTATTTTATTATCCATGGGAGCACACAATTCACCAAGTAGTGGAAAGAGCCATTCATCCGTCAAAGTCCTTCCAGAGACGTTCCCAATCATGGGCAGCATTAGCTAGGGCAAATCCATATGTGTCAGAAAACATGGGCAGATCTAATCCAGAAAGATTTAGGCATTTGTCCAGTGGTCTATGAGGTAAGCTGCACCTTTTGTGCTTTCATGGTAGAGGAGAAAATCATGTCCTAGAGCACCCAAAGAATGCTGCGCAATTCCCCGGCCGTTGAGAATGTGATTTGGCAGTTGTACAATTCTGTATAAGGGGCATATGAGATAATAATAGTAAGCGACCAGAATGGAGAAAGGGACAATTCCTGACTCTGTTGATAAAATATTTATAACCTTAATAAAATAACTGGGCTGTTTTCCCCCATATGTAAAATGGCTGCTTACAGAGTGTAGAATTAGAGCTTGGGTTCATCTTGAGGTCAATGTTTGTAAACTAATGATCCTTTGGGTGAAAGATTAGACATAAAGAACAAATATTATTTCCTTTGTTTCATCAGTCCATAATGAAAACGGGAGAAAAATGTCAAGGTCAAGTCTGTCTGTCTGGTTCAGAAAAATATCACCTGAGACATGATGAGGATCCATCTCAGCCACTTAAGCGCACAATATTCTCATGCCTCCTAGAATAACTAGATCCATGAAATGTGCAAAGGCTTAAAACAAATATTTGTGATTTTTGGATTCTTTTTTTCTTCTCTTCTTTATCTTGGCAATAAAAGGGCACAAAAGCCAAATAAGCTGAGCCTACCTAACCTTTGCCCTGCATAGAAATGAGTGTGACATTTAGATGCTGAGAGATGAAAACACTGACCTGTAAGGTTAATCTCTATCGCATATAAAAGTTCCTCTACATCCATGAGAAATATATTAATAAATATATTCACAGGTGTTTCTAAAAGATGAAGAAGGTGGACTGATAGTTTATGTGAGTGGATATAAAAATAGTATACAGAAACTTTAATTAGTAATCAGATAAATGAAAAAAGAACTATTTTTTAACTGGTTAGCAAAAGCAACTTAATCACCTAATGCTGGCAGTTACGGAAGGTGAGGCAGACACATATTCATATTATGTCTGTGGCCACCAGCATCTTTTGAACAATCTTTTTATATTTGAGGAAGTTGTCAAGTTTTAAGTCCTACCTCTTAAGGGAAAATACAGAACTCATTTTCCCAAGCTCCTTTGCAACAGGGATATAGGCTTGTAACTTACAAATACATCCAGTTAAGAATTTGGTATAGAAGAGGGAAACAGGAGGAAGCAGATGATGCACAGAATTCATTTTCTGATGGAGATGACAGCAGAGGTGTGCAGCTTTGGAGAGAGCAGAGTTTCTATCATCAACCAGTACCCAGGCTCAGCAGGTGAGCTGCAGTGTTGTCTCCTGATGACAACAACAGAATCTTCTCTGGAACTGTCCCATAGTGTGGTGTAGGCATTCTTCATGGCTGTGGAGCCTCCAAGACATATTCTCTGGACCTCTGGAAGGGCCAATAATTCTTTAGTTTGCAACTAAAGACTTTGATTAATATAGTATACACATTCATACATCCTCCATGCAAATATAAATTGCAACACCACTTCTGTAAAGTGCTGTAGTATTATATATCAAGATCCAGAAAAAACATTCATTTCTGACTCATTAACCCTCTTCTAAGAATTTATGCTAGAGAAATAGCCCAAAGGAAGGAAAATGGCCCTATGAATGGGCATGATTTAAAATTTCTAGGGATTAGGAACAACCTGAAGGCTCACCAACAGGGGAACAATTAAATCAGTTATGGTAATACCCTTGGTAGTCAGTAGAATCTCAGCATTTCTGCATGATAAGTGTTTGAGATACATAATTTTGTTGGAGGGAAGTTGGGGGCTTAAAGCTGCATTTCAACAGAGCGCCTGCTCTTTTTACTTGGGCTAAATATTTATTTGAGGCTTTTTGTGGGGAATGAAGAATGGAATTGGGGGGCACTAAAACCTGCCCCAGCTATGCTCCAGAGCTGCCACTATAGGCAGTATATTGCACAGTGAATAAAATAATTATTAGGAAGTTTATATAGCAAGGTAGGAAAAAAATGCTCATGGTATCTTGTGAAGGGAATAGAGCAAAGCACAAAATTATGTTGTGACTACAGTAGTGTAAAAAAATGATAACAGTAAATTAGGCCAGGTCTGGCAGGAAACAACGGAAAGACAGTATGATTCGCTGAGTGGCAGAATTGTCAATAAATATTTTGTTCTTGTTTTCTGCTAATGTCATTTAATGCAACAAATATTTTTATGCTTTACAAAATTATCTAAAGTGTTCAAAATTATATCTTTTCTTTGGCAGTGTGTCCATGATATTGTGGCAATATGGCCACCTCCTCAGGTTGACTTTGACACCTATTATCTTTTGGTGGAGTTAGACTCAATCTGGGCTCTGGGTAACCTGGCTACTTTTGACATGCGTGGACCCATGGGAGCAAAGGAAAAAAGCATTACTCTATGAAATCACCAGCCACATAGGCCTTTCCATCAGAACTCTAAAAATATAACTGCTCACATGGAGTTATGGGGACTGCTGGGAGAGTAAATTGGCAGACCTCTTTGGCATTATCTACTAAAGTCAGAGATATCCTTACACTATGACCCAGAAATTCTACTCCTAGGTATTTACCCTGGAGAAACTATTGGCACATTTGCACCAGTAAATATGTGCAAGAATCTTTATAGTTTATGTTCCTATTCACCAAAAACTGAAAAAAAAGTCAATGTTCATCAACAGTAGAACGAATAAAAAATGGGACAATGAATGTATACAAACTACATTTAGACTCAACCAAATGAATAAAGCTCATAAACATAACGATGAATGAAAGAAGCAAGATATATGGTAAGACTTCATTCACAAAGAATTTTAAAGTAGGCAAAATTAAACTATGCTATTTAGGGATGCATACAAAATTGGTAAAACTACAAAGTAAAGTAAGGAAATAATGAGTTCAAATGTCAAGATAGTAGTTACCTCTGGGGAGGGAGAAGGAGTTGTGTTTGGAAAGGGGCACACTGGGGCTTCTGGGATGGCAATGTTCTTCCTTGATTAATGGTGTTTTGCAGATTTTCACTCCATAATTTCACATTAAACAGTGGTACGTTTGTGTTTTACACTCTTTGTGTACACGATAGTTCATGTTTTGAAAAAAAGAAAGAGAGCAAACTCTAGTGTGTCAGGGGTGTCTGTCAGGGCTGAGGAGGTTGAGAAGGCACCTCTTCTAGAAACAGAAACCACTTTCATTTCATTGAAGTAGAGGTTGAAGGGTGGAGAAGTTAGTCGAGACCTTGATTAATGAAATGGAGCCACCTCCAGGATCTGGTTATCCAGGAGCATGGCTCAGAAACACTACTTAATGAATAAATGTAAGCTTTTGAATTCCGCAAACAAGGTATTAGATAGACCACCAGGAATTGTGCATTTGGAAGGCTCCAAACAGTGGAAATGAGAGCCCTCTGCAGGTCCTGAAGGCTGGTGCCCCAGGAGAAGGAGTCCTCTTTTAGTTCATGCCACTGCCGTCTCCGGACAACAGAGGAGTTGAGGTTGCAGCTTCTTGATCTGAATTAGGGTTATCCATTGCTGTCATGAAGAGTCATGAACACAGGCATGTGTTCTAACTGGCCAATCCCCATAGGGCTTTGTGGCCCATGAAAGTGCTCTGAGATGAACGGGAAAACATCTCAGGGACTGCTAGCCTGGAGACAGGATTCCAACAATTTTAAATGGAACCTAGAATGATGGAGTAGTAAGCAGTAGGGAGTTGTCACTACACTTTGCCATGACCAATATGGACACCTGACTCACTGCCCTCATTATAAACTGTTGCCCTGGAAAATTTAAGGGAAGCTTATTAAGCCTTCCTCAAAGTGACTTGGAAAGCAAATACTTAGCAATTTATTCGTTGATTGGTCAGCATCAACTAGATGGTCTGCCCTAAGCTAAACAATCGGCCAAGAACCCCAAGTTTGTATCGATTACCTGTGTATTGGAAATCGATCATTTAAAGCGCAAGACGTGAGGGATCTTCAAGATGGAGGAGGTGTAAGACAGAGATCACCTTCCTCCCCACGAATACATCAAAAATACATCTACATGTGGAAGAACTTCTACAGACCACCTACTGAACGCTGGCAAAAGACCTCAGGCCTCCCAAAAGGCAAGAAAATCCCCCACGTACCTGGGTAGGGCAAAAGAAAAAACAGAGACAAAAGAACTGCACCTCTGGGAGGGAGCTGTGAAGGAGGAAAAGTTTCCACGCACTAGGAAGCCCTCGGCAGGTGGGGGCTGGGAGCTGAGACTCAGGCTTTGGAGGTCAGATTCCAGGGAGAGGACTGGGGTTGGCTGCATGAACACAGCCTGAAGGGAGCTAGTACGCCACAGCTAGCCGGGAGGGAGTCCGGTAAAAAGTCTGGACCTGCCTAAGAGGCAAGAGACCATTGTTTCGGGGTGTGCGAGGAGAGGGGATTGCTTTCCCTTGTGCCCACAGAAGGCAGAGCAACACCTGAAGCTCCAGAGACAGGCGCAAGCTGTGGCTGTCAGCTCAGACCTCAGAGATGGGCATGAAATGCTAATGCTGCTGCTGCCACCAAGAATCCTGTGTGCAAGTGCAGGTCACTATCCACACCCCCCTCCCAGGAGCCTGTGCAGCCCACCTCTGCCAGGGTCCCATGATCCAGAGACAACTTCCCTGGGAGAACACACGGTGGACCTCAGGCTGGTGCAACGTCACATTAGCCTCTGCTGCTGCAGGCTCGCTCTGCATTCCAGTTATGACTACCATACCCCTCCCTCCCCCACCCCGCCTGAGTGAGCAAGAGCACCCTAATCAGCCGTGGCTTTAGCCCCTGCTGTCTGGGTGGGGAAGAGATGCCTGAGGGTGACCTACACACAGAGGTGTGGCCAACCAAACCTGAACCTCAGGAGCTGTGTGAACAAAGAAGAGAAAGGGAAATTTCTCTATGCAGCCTCAGGAGCAGTGGATTAAATCCCCACAATCAACTTGATGTACCCTGCATCTGTGGAATACATGAATAGACAACGAATCATCCCAAAATTGAGGCGGTGGACTTTGGGAGCAATGGTAGATTTGGGGTTTGCTGTTTGTGACTGATTAGTTTCTGATTTTTATGTTAATCTTAGTTTAGTTTTTAGCACTTGTTACCATTGGTGGATTGGTTTATTGGTTTGGTTGTTCTCTTCTTTTTTCCTTTTTTAAAATTATTTTATTTAATACTTTTTTAAAATTAAAAAAAATTTTTAATAGATCTTTATTGGAATATAATTGCTTCATAATACTGTTAGTTTCTGTTGCACAACAAAGTGAATCAGCCATATGCATACACATGTCCCCATGTCCCCTCCCTCTTGAGCCTCCCTCCCATCCTCCCTATCCCACCCCTCTAGGTCATCACAAAGCACCAAGCTGATCTTCCTCTGCTATGCTGCTGCTTCCCACCAGCCAACTATTTCACATTCGGTAGTTTATATATGTTGATGCTACTCTCACTTCACCCCAGCTTCACCCTCCCACCCCATGTCCTCAAGTCCATTTTCTATGTCTACCTCTTTATTCCTGCCCTGCAACTAGGTTCATGAGAACCTTTTTTTTTTTTTTTAGATTCCATATATATGTGTTAGCATACGGTATTTGTTTTTCTCTGACTTACTTTACTCTGTATCACAGACTCTAGGTCCATCCACCTCACTACAAATAACTCAGTTTCATGTCTTTTTATGGCTGAGTAATATTCCACTGTATAAGTGTGGCACATCTTTATCCATTCATCTGTTGATGGATACCTAGGTTGCTTCCATGTCCTGGGTATTGTAAATAGAGCTGCAGTGAACATTGTGGTACATGACTTTTAGAATTATGGTTTCCTCAGGGTATATGCCCAGTAGTTGGATTGCTGGGTCATATGGTAGTTCTATTTTCAGTTTTTAAAGGAACCTCCATACTGTTTTCCATAGTGGTTGTATCAATTTACATTCCCGCCAACAGTGCAGGAGGGTTCCCTGTTCACCACATTCTTTCCAGCATTTATTGTTTCTAGATTTTTTTTTTTGTGTGTGATACATGGGCCTCTCACTGTTGTGGCCTCTCCCATTGCAGAGCACAGGCTCCAGATGCGCAGGCTCAGTGGCCATGGCTCACAGGCCCAGCCGCTCTGCAGCATGTGGGATCTTCCTGGACCGGGGCACAAATCTGTGTCCCCTACATCAGCAGGCAGACTCTCAACCACTGCGCCACCAGGGAAGCCCCGTTTCTAGATGTTTTGATAATAGCCATTCTGACTGGTGTGAGGTTGATTTGCAATTCTCTAATAATTAGTGATGTTGAGCATATTTTCATGTGCCTCTTGGCCATCTGTATGTCTTCCTTGGTGAAATGTCTATTTAGGTCTTCTGCCCATTTTTTTACTGGATTGTTTGTTTTTTGGATATTGAGCTCCATGAGCTGTTTGTATATTTTGGAGATTAATCCTTTCCTTTTGTTTCATTTACAAATATTTTCACCCATTCTGAGGGTTGTCTTCTTGTCTTGCTTATGGTTTCCTTTGTTGTGTAAAAGCTTTTAAGTTTAATTAATTCCCATTTGTTTATTTTTATTTCTGTTACTCTAGGAGGTGGGTCAAAAAAGATCTTGCTGTGGTTTATGTAAAAGAGTGTTTTTCCTATGTGTTCCTCTAAGGGTTTTATAGTGTCTGGTCTTACATTTATGTCTTTAATCCATTTGGAGTTTATTTTTGTGTATGGTGTTAGGGAGTGTTCTAATTTCATTCTTTTACATTGTAGCTGTCCAGTTTTCCCAGCACTGCTTATTGAAGAGGCTGTCTTTTCTCCATTGTATGTTCTTGCCTCGTTTGTCATAAATTAGGTGCCCATATGTGTGTGGATTTATCTCTGGGCTTTCTATCCTGTTCCATTGATCTATGTTTCTGTTTCTGTGCCAGTACCATACTGTCTTGATTACTGTAGCTTTATGGTATAGTTTGAACTTGGGAAGCCTGATTCCTCCAACTCTGTTTTTCTTTCTCAAGATTGCTTTGTCTATTTAGGGTCTTTTGTGTTTCCATACGAATTGTAAGATTTTTTGTTCTAATTCTGTGAAGAATGCCATTGGTAGTTTGATAGGGATTGCATTGAATCTGTAGATTGCTTTGGGTTGTATAGTCATTTTCACAATATTGATTCTTCCAATCCAAGAACATGGTATATTTCTCCATCTGTTTATGTCATCTTTGATTTCTTTCATCAGTGTTTTATAGTTTCCTGAGTAGAAGTCTTTTGCCTCCTTAGACAGGTTTATTCCTAGGTATTTTATTATTTTTGTTGCAATGGTAAATGGGAGTGTTTCCTTAAATTCTCTTTCTGATTTTTCGTTGTTGGTGTATAGGAATGCCAGAGATTTCTGTGCATCAATTTTGTGTCCTGCAACCTTACCAAATTCATTGATTACTTCTAGTAGTTTTCTGGTGGCATGTTTAGGATTTTCTATGTACAGTATCATGTCATCAGCAAACAGTGACAGTTTTACTTCTTCTTTTCCAATTTGGATTCTTTTTATTTATTTTCCTTCTCTGATTGCTGTGACTAGGACTTCCAAAACTATGTTGAATAAGAGTGGTGAGAGTAGACATCCTTGTCTTTTTCCTGATCTTAGTGGAAATGCTTTCTTTTTTCACCATTGACTATGATGCTTGCTGTGGGTTTGTCATATATGGCCTTCATTATGTTGAGGTAGGTTGCCTCTATGCCTACTCTGGGGAGTTTTTATCATAAATGGGTGTTGAATTTTGTCAAAAGCTTTTTCTGCATCTATTGAGATGATCATATGGTTTTTATCCTTCATTTTGTTAATATGGTGTATCACATTGATTGATTTGTGCATATTAAAGAATTCTTTTATTCCTGGCATAAACCCCACATGATCATAGTGTATGATCCTTTTAATGTGCTGTTGGATTCTGTTTGCTAGTATTTTGTTGAGGATTTTTTGCATCTATGTTCATCAGTGATATTTGCTATAATTTTCTTTTTTTGTGATCCTTTTCTGGTTTGGGTATCAGAGTGATGGTGGTTTTGTAGAATGAATTTGGGAGTGTTTTTCCCTCTGCAATTTTTTGGAAGAGTTTGAAAAGGATGGGTGTTAGCTCTTCTCTATGTGTTTGATAGAATTCGCCTGTGAAGCCATCTGGTCCTGGACTTTTGTTGCTGGAAGATTTTTTTTTTTTTTTTTTTGCGGTATGCGGGCCTCTCACTGTTGTGGCCTCTCCCGTTGCGGAGCACAGGCTCCGGACGCACAGGCTCAGCGGCCATGGCTCACGGGCCCAGCCGCTCCACGGCATGTGGGATCTTCCCAGACTGGGGCATGAACCCGTGTCCCCTGCATCGCCAGGCAGACTCTCAACCACTGCGCCACCAGGGAAGCCCTTTGCTGGAAGATTTTTAATTATGGTTTCAATTTCATTACGTGTGATAGGTCTGTTTATGTTTTCTAATTCTTCCTGGTTCTGTCTTGGAAAATTGTACCTTTCCAAGAATTTGTCCATTTCTTCGTGGTTGTCCATTTTATTGGCATATAGTTGTTTGTAGTAGTCTCTTATAATCCTTTGTGTTTCTGCAGTGTCATTTGGGTTTCTCCTTTTTCATTTCTAATTCTATTGATTTGAGTCTTCTCCCTTTTTTTCTGGATGAATCTGGCTAAGGGTTTATCAATTTTGTTTATGTTCTCAAAGAACCAGATTTTAGTTTTATTGATTTTTACTACTGTTTTCTTCATTTCTATTTCATTTATTTCCGCTCTGAACTTTATGATTTCTTTCCTTCTACTGACTTTGGGTTTTCTTTGTTCTTCTTTCTCGAGTTGTTTTAGGCATAGGGTTAGATTGTTTATTTGAGATTTTTCTTGTTTCTTAAAGTGAGATTGTATTGCTATAAACTTCCCTCTTAGAACTGCTTTCACTGCATCCCATATGTTTTGGGTCATTGTGTTTTCATTGTCATTTGTTTCTATGTAGTTTTTAATTTCTTTTTTCATTTCTTCAGTGATCTCTTTGTTATTTAGTAGCATACTATATAGCCTCCATGTGTTTGTGTGTTTTACAGTTTTTTCCTGTAATTGATTTCCAATCTCATAGCATTGTGGTCGGAAAAGATGCTTGATACGATTTCAATTTTCTTAAATTTTCCGAGGCTTCATTTGTGACCCAAGATGTGATCTATCCTGGAGAATGTTCCATGTGCACTTGAGAAGAAAGTGTATTCTGCCACTTTGGGGTGGAATGTTCTATGAATATCAATTAGATATTTCCTGTCTATTGTGTAATTTAAAGCTTTGCTTCCTTATTTATTTTCTCTGTGGATGATCTGTCCATTGGTGAAAATGGGGTGTTAAAGTCCACTACTATTATTGTGTTACTGTCAGTTTCTCCTTTCATGGTTGTTAGCATTTGCCTTATGTATTGAGGTGCTCCTATGCTGGGTGCTTAAACATTTGTAATTGTTATATCTTCTTCTTGGATTGATCCTTTGATCATTATGTATTGTCCCTCCTTATCTCTTGTAACAGTTTTTATTTTAAAGTCTATATGATCAGATACGAGTATTGCTACTCCAGCTTTCTTTTGATTTCCATTTGCATGGAATATCTTTTTCCATCCCTTCACTTTCAGTCTGTATGTGTCCCTACACTGACCCACCCTGAAGTGGGTCTCTTGTAGACAGCATATATATGGGTCTTGTTTCTGTATCCATTCAGCCAGTCTGTGTCTTTTGGTTGGGGCATTTAATCCATTTACATTCAAGGTTATTAACGATATGTATGTTCCTATTACCATTTTCTTAATTGTTTTGGATTTGTTTCTGTGGGTCTTTTCCTTCTCTTGTGTTTCCCACTTAGAGAAGTTTCTTTACCATTTGTTGTAAAGCTGGTTTGGTGGTGCTGAATTCTCTTAGCTTTTGTTTGTCTGAAAAGCTTTTGAATTTTCCATTGAATCTGAATGAGATCCTTGCTGGGTAGAGTAATCTTGTTTGTAGGATTTTCTCTTTCATCACCTTAAATATATCCTGCCACTCCCTTCTGGCCTGCAGAGTTTCTGCTGAAAAATCAGCTGATAACCTATGGGGATTCCTTTGTATGTTATTTTTTGTTTTTCCCTTGCTGCTTTTAATATTTGTTCTTTGAATTTAATTTTTGTTAGTTTGATTAATACATGTCTTGTTGTGTTTTTCCTAGGGTTTATCCTGTATGGGATTCTCTGTGCTTCCTGGACTTGATTGACTATTTTCATTCCCATATTAGGGAAGTTTTCAACTGTAATCTCTTCAAATATTTTCTCTTCTTCTTCTGGGGACTCCTATAATTCGAATGGTGGTGCATTTATTGTTGTCCGAGAGGTCTCTGAGACTGTCCTCAATTCTTTTCATTCTTTTTTCTTTATTCTGGTCCTTGGCAGTTTTTTCCACCATTTTAACTTATTTGTTATTCTTCCTCAGTTATTCTGTTATTGATTCCTTCTAGTGTATTTTTCATTTCAGTTATTGTGTTGTTCATCTCTGTTTGTTTGTTCTTTAGTTCTTCTAGATCTTTGTTAAACATTTCTTGTATTTTCTCAATCCATGCCTCCATTCTATATCTGAGATTCTGGATCATCTTTACTATAATTACTCTGAATGCTTTTTCAGGTAGATTGCCTATTTCATCTTCATTTATTTGGTCTTGTAGGTTTTTACCTTGCTCCTTCATCTGTGACATGTTTTTTGTTATCTCATTTTATTTTATTTTTTATGAGTGGGAGTCTGTTCCTGTCTTACTGGTTGTTTGGCCTGAGGCTTCCTACAGTGGAGTTTGTAGGCTATTGGGTAGAGCTGTGTCTTAGTGCTGAGATGAGGAACTCCGTGAGAACTCACTCTGCTGAATATTCCCTGGGATCTGAGGTTCTCTGTTAGTCCAGTGGTTCAGACTCGGAGCTCCCACCACAGGAGCTTTGGCCCAACCCCAGGCTCGTGAGCCAAGATCCCGCAAGCTGCATGAGGTGCAAAAAAAAAAAAAAAAAAGAGAACAATAACAAAGTAAAATATAAAATTAGACTAGGAAACTAACAGATACGTTAGGAAGAATATAAAAATTAAAATATAGATGAGTCAACAACTGGAAGGTACATCAACCACAGTAGTAAAAAAGAGGAGGAGGGAAAAGAGAAGAAAAAAAAAAGATGAGAGCAAAAGGCCTTGGCTGTGGGGGGCAGGGCCTAAGCAAGGGTGAAGTTTGGGTGGTGGGCGGGGCCAATGCTCAGGACCCACAGGGATGGAAAAGGCCCTGGGGGATGTAGGGGGTGGGGCTCAGGCTCAAGGAAAAGATGGGACCCAGGCGTGCCCTCCACCCCTGGTCTCAGAGGGCAGGGGACCCCACCTGGGAGGCCAGCAGGCTTCCTGGACTCGAGTGGGTGGGACACACGCTCTCCTCTCTTCTCCTGCTCCTCTGGTCTGGGAGGGCCCCTCTCACCTGCCTCTCCTAATCTCCCCGGCCTCCCTCCTATGCCCCCAAGGACCCACGCGGAGGGGACTTTGGAGGGCAGGGGATTGGCCTGGGAGCTCAGCAGGCTCCCCATGCCTGAGTGGGTGGGGCAATCGCCCTCCACTCCTCTTCCGCTCCTCCCTGAGGGCCCCTCCCGACTGCCTCTCCTGATCTCCCTGGCCTCAGGGGTGCCAATCCTGTCTGGCCTCCACTTCTCCTCCTCCCTTAGTCTCCCTACATCCTACCAGTTCACTTTAGAGTTCCTCTGTTCTCCTTGGGTGTCTGAGTCGACCACCAGCAGCCAGAAGGCGCCCTAGATGTGGGGAGATGCTAACTCCATATCTTCTCATACCGCCATCTTGACTCCTCCTTAATTTTATTTATTAAAAAAATTTTTTAGTTTTTCTTTCTTTTTTCTCCCTCTTCTTCTGAGCCGTGTGGCTGACAGGGTCTTGGTGCTCTGGCCTGGTGTCAGGCCTGAGCCTCTGAAGTGGGAGAGCCAAGTTCAGGACATTGGACCACCAGACACCTCCTTGCCCCACATAATATCAATCGGCGAGAGCTCTCCCAGAGATCTCCATCTCAATGCTAAGATCGAGCTACCCAACAGCCAGCAAGCTCCACTGCTGGATGCCCCATGCCAAACAATTAGCAAAACAGGAAAACAACCCCACCCATTAGCAGAGAGGCTGCCTAAAATCATAATAGGTCCACAGACACCCCAAAACACACAACCTGATGTGGCCCTGCCCACCAGAAAGGCAAGATCCAGCCCCACCCATCAGAACATAGGCACCAGTCCCCTCCACCGGGAAGCATACACAAGCCACTGAACCAACCTCACCCACTAGGGGCAGACACCAAAAGAAACGGGAACTATGAAACAGCAGCCTGTGAAAAGACGCCAAACAAAATAAGTTAAGCAAAATGAGAAGACAGAGAAACACACAGCAGATGAAGGAGCAAGGCAAAAACCCACCAGACGTAACAAATGAAGAAGAAATAGGCAGTCTACCTGAAAAACAATTCAGAGTAATCATAGTGAAGATGATACAAAATCTTGAAAATATAATGGAGAAAATTTAAAAAAAATGATTAGCAAGGAACTAGAAGAACTAAAGAGGAAACAAACAATGATGAACAAAACAATAAATGAAATTAAAAATTCTCTAGAAGGAATCAATAACAGAATAACTGAGTCAGAAGAACGGATAAGTGATCTGGAAGATAAAAGAGTGGAAATAACTACCAAGAGCAGAAAAAAGAATGAAAAGAATTGAGGACAATCTCAGAAACTTCTGGGACAACGTTAAATGCACCAACATTCGAATTATAGGGGTCCCAGAAGAAGAGGAAAAGAAAGGGACTGAGAAAATACTTGAAGAGATTATAGTTGAAAACATCCCTAACATGGGAAAGGAAATAGTCAAGCAAGTCCAGGAAGCACAGAGAATCCCATACAGGATAAATCCAAGGAGAAACATGCAAAGACACATATTAATCAAATTATCAGAAATTAAATACAAAGAAAATATATTAAAAGCAGCAAGGGAAAAGCAACAGAAAACACACAAGGGAATCTCTGTAAGATTAACAGCTGATCTTTCAACAGAAACTCTGCAAGCAAGAAGGGACTGGCAGGACATATTTAAAGTGATGAAGGAGAAAAACCTACAACCAAGATTACTCTACCCAGCAAGGATCTCATTCAGATTCAATGGAGAAATTAAAACGTTTACAGACAAGCAAAAGTTAAGAGAATTCAGCACCACCAAACCAGCTTTACAACAAATGCTGAAGGAACTTCTCTAGGCAAGAAACACAAGTGAAGGAAAAGCCCTACAGTAACAAATGCAAAACAATTAAGAAAATGGTAATAGGAACATACATATCAATAATTACCTTAAATGTAAATGGACTAAATGCTCCCACCAAAAGACATAGACTCGCTGAATGGATACAAAAACAAGATCTGTATATATGCTGTCTGCAAGAGACCCACTTCAGACCTAGTGATACATACAGACTGAAAGTGAGGGGATGGAAAAAGATATTCCATGCAAATGGAAATCAAAAGAAAGCTGGAGTAGCAATTCTCATATCAGATAAAATAGACATTAAAATAAAGACTATTACAAGAGACAAAGAAGGACACTACATAATGATCAAGGGATTGATCCAAGAAGAAGATATAACAATTGTAAATATTTATGCACCCAGCATAGGAGCACCTCAATACATAAGGCAAATGCTAACAGCCATAAAAGGGGAAATTGACAGTAACACAATCATAGTAGGGGACTTTAACACTCCACTTTCACCAATGGACAGATCATCCAAAATGAAAATAAATAAGGAAACACAAGCTTTAAATGATACATTACACAAGATGGACTTAATTGATATTTATAGTATGTTCCATCCAAAAACAACAGAATACACTTTCTTCTCAAGTGTTCATGGAACATTCTCCAGGATAGATCATATCATGGGTCACAAATCAAGCCTTAGTAAATTTAAGAGAATTGAAATCGTATCAAGTATCTTTTCCGACCACAATGCTATGAGACTAGATATCAATTACAGGAAAGTTTCTGTAAAAAATACAAACACATGAAGGCTAAACAATATACTAATAAATAACCAAGAGATCACTGAAGAAATCAATGAGGAAATAGAAAAATACCTAGAAGAAAATGACAATGAAAACATGATGACCCAAAACCTATGGGATGCTGCAAAAGCAGTTCTAAGAGGGAAGTTTATAGCAATACAATCCTACTTCAAGAAACAAGAAACATCTCAAATAAACAACCTAAACTTACACCTAAAGCAATTAGAGAAAGAAGATCAAAAAACCTCAAAGTTAGCAGAAGGAAAGAAATCATAAAGATCAGATCAGAAATAAATGAAAAAGAAGTGAAGGGCAGAATAGCAAAGATCAATAAACCTAAAAGCTTGTTCTTTGAGAAGATAAACAAAATTGATAAACCATTAGCAATACTCATCAAGAAAAAAGGGAGAACTCAAATCAACAGAATTAGAAATGAAAAAGAGGTAACAACTGACACTGCAGAAATACAAAGAATCACGTGGGATTACTACTACACGCAACTGTATGCCAATAAAATGGACAACCTGGAACAAATGGACAAATTCTTAGAAAAGCGCAACCTTCCGAGACTGAACCAGGAAGAAAGAGAAAATATAAGCAGACCAACCACAAGCACTGAAATGGAAACTGTGATTAAAATTCTTCCAACAAACAAAGGCCCAGGACCAGATGGCTTCACAGGCGAATTCTGTCAAACATTTAGAGAAGAGCTAACACTTATCCTTCTCAAACTCTTCGAAAATATAGCAGAGGGAGGAACACTCCCAAACTCATTCTACGAGGCCACCATTACCCTGATACCAAAACCAGACAAAGATGTCACACAAAAAGAAAACTGCAAGCCAATATCACTGATGAACATAGATGCAAAAATCCTCAACAAAATACTAGCAAACAGAATCCAACAGCACATTAAAATATCATACACCATGATCAAGTGGGGTTTATTCCAGGAATGCAAGGATTCTTCAATATACACACAAAATCAATGTGATACACCACGTTAACAAATTGAAGGAGAAAAACCATATGATCATCTCAATAGATGCAGAAAAAGCTTTAGACAAAATTTAACATCAATTTATGATAAAAACTCTCCAGAAAGTGGGCATAGAGGGAACTTACCTCAACATAATAAAGGTCATATATGACAAACCCACAGCCAACATCATTCTCAATGGTGAAAAATTGAAACCATTTCCTCTAAGATCAGGAACAAGACAAGGTTGCCCAGTCTCACCACTATTATTCAACATAGTTTTGGAAGTTTTATCACAGGAGTCAGGCAAGAAAAAGAAAGAAAAGGAATCCAAATCGGAAAAGATGAAGTAAAACTGTCACCTTTTGCATGAGACGTTATACCATACATAGAGGATCCTAAAGATGCTACCAGAAAACTATTAGAGCTAATCAATGAATTTGGTAAAGTAGCAGGATACAAAATTAATGTACAGAAATCTCTTGCATTCCTATACACTAATGAAAAAATTCTGAAAGAATTGAAAAAAATACCTAGGAATAAACTTACCTAAGGAGACAAAAGACCTGTATGCAGAAAACCGTAAAACACTGTTGAAAGAAATTAAAGATGATACAAACAGATGGAGAGATATACCATGTTCCTGGAGTGGAAGAATCAACATTGTGAAAATGACTGTACTACTCAAAGCAATCTGCAGATTCAATGCAATCCCTATCAAACTACCACTGGTATTTTTCACAGAACTAGAACAAAAAATTTCACAATTTGTATGGACACAGAAAAAACCCTGAATAGCCACAACAATCCTGAGAACGAAAAATGGAGCTAGAGGAATCAGGCTCCCTGACTTCAGACTATACTACAAAGCTACAGTAATCAAGACAGTATGGTACTGGCACAAAAACAGAAATATAGATCAATGGAACAGGGTAGAAAGCCCAGAGATAAACCCATGCACATATGGTCACCTTATCTTTGATAAAGGAGGCAAGAATATTCAATGGAGAAAAGACAGCCTCTTCAATAAGTGGAGCTGGGAAAACTGGACAGCTACATGTAAAAGAATGAAATTAGAACATTTCCTAATACCATACACAAAAATAAACTCAAAATGGATTAAAGAACTAAATGTAAGGCCAGACACCATAAAACTCTTAAAGGAAAACATAGGCAGAACTCGCTATGACATAAATCACAGCAAGATCCTTTTTGACCCACCTCCTAGAGAAATGGAAATTAAAACAAAAATAAACCTAATGAAATTTAAAAACCTTTGCAGAGTAAAGGAAACCATAAACAAGACGTAAAGACACCCCTCAGAATGGGAGAAAATATTTGCAAACGAAGCAACTGACAAATGATTAATCTCCAAAATATACAAGCAGCTCATGCAGCTCCATATCAGAAAAACAAACAACCCAATCCAAAAATGGGCAGAAACCATCAAAAAATCTACAAACAATAAATGCTGGAGAGGGTGTGGAGGAAAGGGAACCCTCTTGAACTGTTGGTGGGAATGTAAATTGATACAGTCACTATGGAGAACAGTATGGAGGTTCCTTAAAAAGCTAAAAATAGAACTACCATACGACCCAGCAATCCCACTACTGGGCATATACCCTGAGAAAACCATAATTCAAAAAGAGACATGTACCACAATGTTTATTGCAGCTCTATTTACAATAGCCAGGACATGGAAGCAACCTAAGTGTCCATCAGCAGATGAATGGATAAAGAAGATGTGGCACATATATACAATGGAATATTACTCAACCATAAAAAGAAACGAAATTGAGTTATTTGTAGTGAGGTGGATGGACCTAGAGTCTGTCATACAGAATGAAGTAAGTCCGAAAGAGAAAAACAAATACCAGATGCTAACACGTATATATGGAATCTAAAAAAAAAAAAAAAGTTTATGAAGAACCTAGGAGCAGGACAGGAATAAAGACGCAGATGTAGAGAATGGACTTGAGGACACATGGAGGGGGAAGGGTAATCTGCGACAAAGTGAGAAAGTAGCATGGACTTATATATACTATCAAATGTAAAATACATAGCTAGTGGGAAGCAGCTACATAGCACAGGGAGATCAGCTCAGTGCTTTGTGACCACCTAGAGGGGTTGGATAGGGAGGGTGGGAGGGAGATGCAAGAGGGAGGAGATAGGGTGATATATGTATAACTGATTCACTTTGTTATATAGCAGAAAATAACACACCATTGTAAAGCAATTATACTCCAGTAAAGTTGTTTAAAAAAATAAAATAAAATAAAGTGCAAGACCTGAAGATTCTCACTGGCTGTAGTTTAGTTTTGTGTTCCTGGCACATTGTTCAACTTGGAAAGAAACAAAAGAGGTTACTCAGTACTCTTGCGATATAGTGCTGAGCTCGACTTTCTATTGTTTGGGCTATTTACAGTTCTGTAGAAGTGGAGGTGAATTTATATATCTGGTATACAAATAATTTCTGTCTGGTGGAACAGATAATCCCAAAGGTTATAGTATGGCCTTTTGGACATTAACTAGTTTTATATAACCCAGCAATCTTATACTAGCATTGTCAAAAATACCCAGTTTCTCAAATGCTCTTTGGATAGGTTTTAAAATCAATTAGAAATTCATAAGGAAAAGAAAAAAGGAAACTTCACTCTGTGACAGACCATGTGAATAGGTTAAACAAACTACAAACTGAAAGAGAATACTTGCAAACCACATATCCAGCAAAGACTTGTATCTAGAATATATAAAAATAAAAACTCAACACTAAAAATATCCCCCAATAATATCCAATTAGAAAATGAGTCAAAGTCATGAACAGATATTTCACTGAAGATGGTAAATAAGGACATCAAAAGATGTTCACCATCATTAGCTATTAAGGAAATTCCAAATAAAACCACAATGAGATATTACTATACACCTATCAGAATGGTGAAAATAAAAGGTAGTGACAACACTAAATGCTGGCGAGGAATGCAGAGAAGCTGAATCACTCTTACACTGCTGGGAGAATGTAAAATGTCACAGCCCTCTGGAAAACAGTTTAGTAGTTTTTCAGAGAAGTAAACACACAAATACCTTAAGATGTAGCAATTCTATTCTTGGGCATTTACCCCAGAGAAATGAGAATTTATGTCTAAATGAAAACCTGTACACAAATGTTCACAGCAGCATTATCCAGAATAGCCCCAAAAGTCCGTCAGCGGTTGGATGATTCGACAAACTGTGACACAGCCATACCATGAAATACTACTCAGCAAAAAAAAGAGAAAAACTACCGGTACACGTGACAACTTGGATTAATTTCTAGGGAGTTATGCTAAGTGAAAAAAAAAAAAAAGCCAGTCCTGAAAGGTTACATACAGTATGATTCTATTTATTTAACATTTAAATGTTAACATTTAACATTCCAATACTTAATACATATTTTTAACATTTTGAACTTTTAACTCCATTTATTTAACATTCCATGTTTTAAATTATTTAACAAATTTAAACATTTATTTAACTTATTTAATATAACATTTTAGAAATGGAGAACATAATAGTGGTTTTCAGGGTTAGGGATCAGGAGGGTGGGTGGGAGACTAGGGAGGTAGATGTTGGTATAAAAGAAAACAGGAGGGATGCTTCTTACTGTTCTGTATTTTGCTTGTGATGGATACATGAACCTACAGGTGTGATAAAAGTTATATAGAACTAAACACACACACGCAAATGAGTACAATAAAGTAAGAAATTCAGAGAATTCCCTGGCTATCCAGGACTCAGCCCTTTCACTGCCAGGGCACCAAGATCCCACAAGCTGCATGGTGCGAACAAAAAACAAAACAAACAAAAACCCCAAAAATACTTAAAAAAAAAATCTGCACAAAATCCATGGATTATATCAGTGTCAATATCCTGGTTGTGATAATTGCATGTGAGAATACACTTATCTCAACTAACATTTCAGCTAAAATAACAATAAGTGCTCTCTGTGGAAAATATAGAAAAAGAAAAAGGAAAAAGAAAAATAAAATAATTCTCAGTTTCATCACTTAAAAAAAAACCACTATTAAGACTCTAAAGTATATCCTTCTAGCCTCTTTAAAATTTATATTGAAAATATCAGTATTAAAAAACACCAGTATTGGGACTTCCTGGCAGTCCAGTGGTTAAGACTCTGCGCTTCCAATGCAGGGGGCATGGGTTTAATCTCTGGTTGGGGAACTAAGATCCCACATGCTGCTCTGGGCAGCCAAAAAGAAAAAAAAAAACTGTAAAAAAATCAGTATTAAACTTTATAAGCCAGTGTTTTTGTTTTGTTTTGTTTTTTTAACATCTTTATTGGAATATAATTGCTTCACAATGGTGTGTTAATTTCTGCTCCACAACAAAGTGAATCAGCTATACATATACATATGTCCCCATATCTCCTCCCTCTTGCATCTCCCTCCCTCCTACCCTCCCCATCCCACCCCTCCAGGGTGGTCACAAAGCACCAAGCTGATCTCCCTGTGCTGTGCGGCTGCTTCCCACCAGCTATTTTACTTTTGGTAGTGTCTATATGTCCATGCCACTGTCTCACTTTGTCCCAGCTTACCCTTCCCCCACCCTGTATCCTCAAATCCATTCTCTAGTAGGTCTGCATCTTTATTCCCATCTTGCCCCTAGATTCTTCTGATCATTTGTTTTTCTTTTCTTTTCTTTTTTTAGATTCCATATATATGTGTTAGCATAGGGTATTTGTTTTTCTCTTTCTGCCTTACTTCCCTCTGTATGACAGTCTGTAGGTCCATCCACCTCACTACAAATAACTCAGTTTCATTCCTTTTTATTAAGCCAGTGTTTTAACTTAATATACTGTGAGCAGTTTTCCATATGATTATGCAGTCTCCTAAAACATTAGACTGCATATTATCCTCTCATATGGAAAAACCACAATCTATTTACTGAATCCTTTGGTTTGTCTTTTTTAGTCTGTTGTGAGAAATGTTCAATGAGTATGTTTGCAGGTAAACCTTTGGCCACATCTCTGATTATTTCCCTCAGATAAATTTTTTTTCAAGATAATCTGCTCATTGTCTTTATTCTCAAATACAAATGTGTCTCAAAATATGGAGTCAGGTTCTTTTGGGAACATATAGTCATTAGCATGGGAGAGTTATCTTTTTTTTTTTTTGGCTGAGCCAGGTCTTAGTTGTGGCACGCAGGATCTTCATTGTGTCATGTGAACTTTTAGTTGCGGCATGCATGCGAGATCTAGTTCCCCGACCAGGGATTGAATCCAGACCCCCTGCATTGGGAGCATGGAGTCTTACCCAGTGGACCACCAGGGAAGTCCCTGGGAGAGTTATCTTGATTCTTTAGACCAATCTAAGTTCCCTCAGATAATTTTAAGAAGTAGAATTACTGTTCGAAGGGTATAAGCATTTTTAAGGCCTTTGACACATCACTTAAATGCTCTGAAGAAAGTTTGTAGCAAAATACACTCCTATTAACAGTAACTGAAAATATTTATTCCCCAAACCTTCTCAAATAATGAAGAGTATAATTTATTAAAAGTTGATTCCTTTTGATAAAATTTGATAAGAGAAATATAGCAGCTCATTTAAAATTTTCATATTCCTTGAAATATTAGTCCAAATAAAAAATTTTGATATATTAGCCATTAATATTCTTCTTTTGGGAATTGACCTTCCATGTCCTTTATCCATTTTTTTTTTGTTTCATTGTGCACTGTATTTTCCTATTGATTTGTAAATGAGCTTTATATATTAAGGCTCTTAACCCCATATGCAACATTTTTTACAAATATTTATTTTAAGTAAAAAAATTTTAATTAAGCCATTTCTTTGTAGCTTCTTCCTTTTGTTTCAAGCTTATTAAGTCCTTTCTCATCCCAATGGCTGATTAATAGTTATCTTTATCATCCATATTTGTTTTTTATCATTTTATATTTTCACTTTGATTTTACACTTAACTCTTTAATCTACTTGGGTTTGGTATAAATTGTAAAGAATAGATCTGACAACTTTTCTTATTTTTAACCATTTGTCTCACCACTATTTTTTGGGTGGCTAAGCATTTCTTCCCAAACTTTAAATCTCAATTTTCTCAGATACTAAATTCTTGTGTGTGTTGGGATTGCTTTCAAAGATTTCTATTCTGTTCCATTGTTCTGTTTACTGTTGCAATAGTTTCACTTTGTTTTATTGATTGTATTGATGAATTGTATTTACATATTATAATATATAATTATATATATTACAATATATTATATTCTATATCGCCTGGAAATACAAGCCCTCATTTTATTACTGTTCTTTTAAAAGTTTTCCTGACTATTTTCACCATTTATATATATAATACATTCACCAATATATTTGACAGATTTTTTTGCTGACTCGAGCATCCAACTAAACATATATGTAGGTATAACCTATGCTTAGATTTCTTCAACTGCTGTTTGTAATAGGGAACATCTATTGAGTGCTTGTGCCAGGCACTGTTCTGAGTGTTTTGATATGCATCAACTCATTTAATGCTAGCAGTAACCCTATCAGGTGGGTACTCTTTCTGCGTTTTATGGAAGAGAAAATGGAAGCACAGAGAGGTGAAGTAAACTTGCCCAAGGTCACAAAGCCAGCCTGTGGCTCAGCTAGCTGTTGCATATAATACACTCACTAAATCCAGGCAGTTGGCTCCAGAGCTCACTATCTGTCAAACAGTTTAGCAGGGATTCATGTTATCTTGATTTTTTGCTATAAACTGGAAATACTAGTATAATGGGATAAGCCTTTGAGACACCATGATGCCTAAAACCACTGTTCAAATCAGCTTCGTATGCATATTCTGTAGCAATATATTGTTTCCCTTTAAAGTGATGAAAGGTGGAATTTTCTTTAAATTATAAAATAGTGCTAAGAGTGCTGAATCTTAACAAAGGAGAAAAGAAGAGGCAGCCAACTGTTACCAGAAGGGTCTTGGACTGGGCAAGAGGGAAACAAGGCTTCTAGTCCTTGTTTTGTTGCTAACAAGCTTCCCCCCACCTAAAATATCTTCCTAACTAGTCTGTAACTCTGGCTAAAATTCCACTTTTAGAGATTGATTACTCCAGGTTAACTCTCTAAGACGTAACTAGCTCTAGTGACATAATACTTGTCAGGGTATGGATTATCTATACTGTGGTGTGATTTCACTTGCTCCTAACCAAGAAACGAGCCCCGACATAATAGGAGGTGTTGTGGTCCCACAGGGAGATGGGAATAAAAGGCAATGCTACTCTGGAGCCTGGAGAGAAGGGGGGCTGTGAGAGGAAGGTACACGGGGTGGGAGACCACAGTTGACAAAAGCAGGCAGTTGGAGAATAGCCTCAGGTGACAGAGGGCGGTGAGAGAGGAAGTTGGGAGGAGGAAGAGTGTCCCATGGAGAGGATGTGGGGAGGGCCTCCTCTACGCGAGGTTCTCCCAGGACTGATGCCAGGTGGAGCTGAGCATTCTAAAAGGAGGACTTCCTCTGGGGATCAGGGAGGGAGGGAGGGAATGTGAAAAAAGAGTCCACACCCTTGACATTCATCCAGAGGCTCTGAGGTTCATTGGAAAAGATGCATGAGAAGTTATGTCTAAGGGCATGCAAACATACACACAGCACCATAAAAGGAGACAGCCTTTTAGACTTTCTTCAGATCCTCAGGCCTGTGAATTTCTTCAACAAAGTTCTCGGAACATCATGCCTTTAACAACCCTTCCCCCATTTGTCACTGCCTCAGTGGTGCTGACCTTGAATTCCAATATCAGGGAAAAAAGGTGTAGCTCACCTTTTATGTGAATGCTTACTAGCTCACACAGACCCTTTTTCTTTCTTTTTGTTTTATGGGGTTGTGAGTAGAACAATTTTAGTGGTTCTGCTGATTGTCAGAGCAATGAATGCTTACTGTAAAAAATCAATGACATAGAAAATGAAGAAAGTGAGATTCTCTTCTCAACCTACACATTGTAGTGGGTCTCTTCCAGATTTTTCAAAATTGTATCACACTGTTCTGCCATCGGCATTTTTCCTTAGCATAATACTGTGGATACCTCTTTGTGTCAACAGATGTAGCACTCCGTCAACTTTATTAATTGTTCCATAGTATTCCACTATATTTGCTGTACCATAATTTATTCAACAAACCCAGCTGATGGACATTTAGGTCATTACAATTTCTTTCTATTATACATTATCCTTGAACTGATTGCTCCCAAAGTATTAATTTCTTAAGAAAATATTTACTAAACCAAATCACACACATATTAAATTTTACTACATATTTTTATATCTCTGGTTCTTGTTTATATCCTTTGCCATGACTTTTGGTCGTGTTCAGCTTTTATCGGGAATCATTTTAAACTTCTCCTATTGTTCCTGATTGCATTTCACATTTGGTAGAACATTTGTTAGGTTAATAGGGACTCAGAAATTCTCAAATTTAGGGGCATCTTTTATTCTTCAGATCTTAAAGAAATCTTTCTAGGAGCATCAGACATCAAGATACTGGAACATGAGAAATATACATGAAAAGACTACCGCAACAGAGGAGTGAAGCTCTATGCGCTCGGTGTTCATTGTCATATAATTAAATCTGCCTTAAGATTGTTTTGGTGCAAATGAGTTAGGGAGACAAGTGTACTTTTTTAGGCTTGATTATCTTGAACCACATGAGAGAATCTGGTTCAGAGCTTCTGAGACCAATGACTGCCCTTCCCCTTTGTGCTGCACACATGGTCTTGGGTGTAATCTCTTCCTGGGTCACTTAGCTGCATTTTCTTCCTCAGTGCCTATTATACATTTAAACCTTGCCAGACTTAATAAATGAGAGCTGGTGAATAGGAGAAGCCCAACCAAGACCACGTGGATGGCACCTGGGCAGATCTATTGGTCACACTCAAAGAGTAGCAGCATAAGGTAAGAGTAAATTAGCTCGTGTTATGCTTAGTTCATGGACTGCAGGCTGAGCTGGACTGGACGGAGAATCAGGCCATGGTGCCTATTTTAAAATCAATAGGAGAGGGCTTCCGGGAAGATGGCGGAAGAGTAAGACGCAGAAATCACCTTCCTTCCCACAGATACACCAGAAATACATCTACACGTGGAACAACTCCTACAGAACACCTACTGAAGGCTGGCAGAAGACCTCAGACCTCCCAAAAGGCAAGAAACCCCCCACGTACCTGGGTAGGGCAAAAGAAAAAAGAATAAACAGAGACAAAAGAATAGGGACGGGACCTGCACCAGTGGGAGGGAGCTGTGAAGGAGGAAAGGTTTCCACACACTAGGAAGCCCCTTCGCGGGCGGAGACTGTGGGTGTCAGAAGGGAAAAGCTTCGGAGCCGTGGGGGAGAGCAGAGCAACAGGGGTGCAGAGGGCAAAGTGGTGAGATTCCTGCACAGAGGATCGGTGCCGATCGGCACTCACCAGCCTGAGAGGCTTGTCTGCTCACCCGCTGGGGCGGGCGGGGCTGGGAGTTGTGGCTCGGGCTTCAGTCAGAGCGCAGGGAGAGGACTGGGGTTGGTAGCGAGAACACAGCCTGCAGGGGGTTAGTGCGCCACGGATAGCCGGGAGGGAGTCCGGGAAAAAGTCTGGACCTGCCGAAGAGGCAAGAGACTTTTTCTGCCCTCTTTGTTTCCTGGTGCGCAAGGAGAGGGGATTAAGAGCGCCGCTTAAAGGAGCTCCAGAGACGGGCGCGAGCCGCAGCTAAAAGCGCGGACCCCAGAGACGGGCATGAGACGCTAAGGCTGCTGCTGCTGCCACCAAGAAGCCTGTGTGCGAGCACAGGTTACTATCCACACCCCCCTTCCGGGGAGCCTGTGCAGCCCGCCATTGCCAGGGTCCCGTAATCCAGGGACAACTTCCCCAGGAGAACGCACGGCGTGCCTCAGGCTGGTGTAACGTCACGCTGGCCTCTGCCGCCGCAGGCTTGCCCCGCACTCCATGCCCCTCCCTCCCCCCCGGCCTGAGTGAGCCGGAGACACCGAATCAGGGGCTCCTTTAACCCCGTCCTGTCTGAGCGAAGAACAGACGCCTTCCAGCGACCTACACGAAGAGGTGGGGCCAAATCCAAAGCTGAGCCCCTGGGAGCTGTGAGAACAAAGAGAAAGGGAAATCTCTCCCAGCAGCCTCAGAAGCAGTGGATTAAAGCTCCACAATCAACTTGATGTCTGTGGAATACATGAACAGACAACGAATCATCCCAAATTGAGGAGGTGGACTTTGAGAGCAAGATTTATGCTGTATAGCTTTGCTTCCACCATTTGTCCCAGGGTTCTATCCGTCCGTTTTTTGTTTTTAATTTTTTTCTTCTTTTTTTCTTAATAATTATTTTTTATTTTAATAACTTTATTATATTTTATCTTACTTTATTTTATTTTACTTTATCTTCTTTCTTTTTTTCCTTCCTTCCCTCCTTTCGTTCTTTCTTTCTTACTACTTGTACTAATTCTTTCTTTCTACTTTTTCTCCCTTTTATTCTGAGCCGTGTGGATGAAAGGCTCTTGGTGCTGCAACCAGGAGTCAGTGCTGTGCCTCTGAGGTGGGAGAGCCAACTTCAGGACACTGGTCCACAAAAGACCTCCCAGCTCCACATAATATCAAATGTCGAAAATCTCCCAGAGATCTCCATCCCAACACCAGCACCCAGCTTCACTCAACGACCAGCAAGCTACAGTGCTGGACATCCTATGCCAAACAACTAGCAAGACAGGAACACGACCCCACCCATTAGCAGAGAGGCTACCTAAAATCATAATAAGTCCACAGATACCCCAAACACACCACCAGGTGTGGACCTGCCCACCAGAAAGACAAGATCCAGCCTCATCCACCAGGACACAGCACTAGTCCCCTCCACCAGGAAGCCTACACAACCCACTGAACCAACCTTAGCCACTGTGGACAGACACCCAAAACAACGGGAACTACGAACCTGCAGCCTGCAAAAAGGAGACCCCAAACACAGTAAGATAAGCAAAATGAGAAGACAGAGAAACACACAGCAGATGAAGGAGCAAGATAAAAACCCACCAGACCTAACAAATGAAGAGGAAATAGGCAGTCTACCTGAAAAAGAATTCAGAATAATGATAGTAAAGATGATCCAAAATCTTGGAAATGGAATGGACAAAATGCAAGAAACATTTAACAAGGACCTAGAAGAACTAAAGAGCAAATAAACAATGATGAACAACACAATAAATGAAATGAAAAATACTCTAGGTGGGATCAATAGCAGAATAACTGAGGCAGAAGAATGGATAAGTGACCTGGAAGATAAAATAGTGGAAATAACTACTTCAGAGCAGAATAAAGAAAAAAGAACTGAGGACAGTCTCAGAGAACTCTGGGACAACATTAAACGCACCAACATTCGAATTATAGGGGTTACAGAAGAAGAAGAGAAAAACAAAGGAACTGAGAAGATATTTGAAGAGATTATAGGTGAAAACTTCCCTAATATGGGAAAGGAAATAGTTAATCAAGTCCAGGAAGCACAGAGAGTCCCATACAGGATAAAATCAAGGAGAAATACGCCAAGACACATATTAATCAAACTGTCAAAAATTAAATACAAAGAAAACATATTAAAAGCAGCAAGGGAAAAATAACACACAAGGGAATCCCCATAAGGTTAACAGCTGATCTTTCAGCAGAAACTCTGCAAGCCAGAAGGGAGTGGCAGGACATATTTATAGTGATGAAAGGGAAAAACCTGCAACCAAGATTACTCTACCCAGCAAGGATCTCATTCAGATTTGATGGAGAAATGAAAACCTTTACAGACAAGCAAAAGCTGAGAGAGTTCAGCACCACCAAACCAGCTTTACAACTGCTAAAAGAACTTCTCTAGGCAAGAGCACAAGAGAAGGAAAAGACCTACAATAACGAACCCAAAACAATTAAGAAAACGGGAATAGGAACATACATATCGATAATTACCTTAAATGTAAATGGACTAAATGCTCCCACCAAAAGACACAGATTGGATGAATGGATACAAAAACAAGACGCATGTATTTGCTGTCTACAAGAGACCCACTTCAGACCTAGAGACACATACAGACTGAAAGTAGGGGGATGGAAAAAGATATTCCATGCAAATGGAAACCAAAAGAAAGCTGGAGTAGCAATTCTCATATCAGACAAAATAGACTTTAAAATAAAGACTATTAGAAGAGACAAAGAAGGACACTACATACTGATCAAGGGATCGATCCAAGAAGAAGGTATAACAATTGTAAATATTTATGCACCCAACATAGGAGCACCTCAATACATAAGGCAAATACTAACAGCCATAAAAGGGGAAATCGACAGTAACACATTCATAGTAGGGGACTTTAACACCCCACTTTCACCAATGGACAGATCATCCAAAATGAAAATAAATAAGGAAACACAAGCTTTAAATGATACATTAAACAAGATGGACTTAATTGATATTTATAGTATGTTCCATCCAAAAACAACAGAATACACATTCTTCTCAAGTGCTCATGGAACATTCTCCAGGATCGATCATACATTGGGTCACAAGTCAAGCCTTGGTAAATTTAGAAAATTGAAATTGTTTCAAGTATCTTTTCTGACCACAACGCTATGAGACTAGATATCAGTTACAGGAAAAGATCTGTAAAAAAATACAAACACATGGAGGCTAAACAATACACTACTTAATAAGGAAGTGATCACTGAAGAAATCAAAGAGAAAATTAAAAAATACCTAGAAACAAATGACCATGGACACACGACGACCCAAAATCTATGGGATGCAGCAAAAGCAGTTCTAACATGGAAGTTTATAGCAATACAATTCTACCTTAAGAAACAGGAAACATCTCGAATAAACAACCTAACCTTGCACCTAAAGCAATTAGAGAAAGAAGAACAAAAATACCCCAAAGTTAGCAGAAGGAAAGAAATCATAAAAATCAGATCAGAAATAAATGAAAAAGAAATGAAGGAAATGTTAGGAAAGATCAATAAAACTAAAAGCTGGTTCTTTGAGAAGATAAACAAAATTAATAAACCATTAGCCAGACTCATCAAGAAAAAAAGGGAGAAGACTCAAATCAATAGAATTAGAAATGAAAAAGGAGAAGTAACAACTGACACTGCAGAAATACAAAAGATCATGAGAGATAATTACAAGTAACTATATGCCAATGAAATGGAAAACCTGGAAGAAATGGAAAAATTCTTAGAAATGCACAACCTTCCAAGGCTGAATCAGGAAAAAATAGAAAATATGAACAGACCAATCACAAGCACTGAAATTGAAACTGTGATTAAAAATCTTCCAACAAACAAAAGCCCAGGACCAGATGGCTTCACAGGTGAATTCTATCAAACATTTAGAGAAGAGCTAACGTGTATCCTTCTCAAACTCTTCCAAAATATAGCAGAGGGAGGAACACTCCCAAACTCATTCTACGAGGCCACCATCACCTTGATAGCAAAACCAGACAAGGATGTCACAAGGAAAGAAAACTACAGGCCACTATCGTGATGAACATAGATGCAAAAATCCTCAACAAAAACACTCCGATTTACCATTGCAACAAAAAGAATAAAATATCTAGAAAAAAACCTACCTAAGGAGACAAAAGACCTGTATGCAGAAAATTATAAGACACTGATGAAAGAAATTAAAGATGATACAAATAGATGGAGAGATTACCATGTTCTTGGATTGGAAGAATCAACATTGTGAAAATGACCCTACTACCGAAAGCAATCTACAGATTCAATGCAATCCCTATCAAACTACCACTGGCATTTTTCACAGAACTAGAACAAAGAATCTCACAATTTGTCTGGAAACACCAAAGACCCTGAATAGCCAAAGCAATCTTGAGAACGAAAAATGGAGCTGGAGGAATCAGGCTCCCTGACTTCAGACTATTCTACAAAGCTACAGTAATCAAGATACTATGGTACTGGCACAAAAAGAGAAAGGTAGATCAATGGAACAGGATAGAAAGCCCAGAGATAAACCCACACACATATGGTCACCTTATCTTTGATAAAGGAGGCAGGAATGTACAGTGGAGAAAGGACAGCCTGTTCAATAAGTGGTGCTGGGAAAACTGGACAGCTACATGTAAAAGTATGAGATTAGATCACTCCCTAACACCATACACAAAAATAAGCTCAAAATGGATTAAAGACCTAAATGTAAGGCCAGAAACTATCAAACTCTTAGAGGAAAACATAGGCAGAACACTCTATGACATAAATCACAGCAAGATCCTTTTTGACCACCTCCTAGAGAAATGGAAATAAAAACAGAAATAAACAAATAGGACCTAATGAAACTTCAAAACTTTTGCACAGCAAAGGAAACCATAAACAAGACCAAAAGACAACCCTCAGAATGGGAGAAAGTATTTGCAAATGAAGCAGCTGACAAAGGATTAATCTCCAAAATTTATAAGCAGCTCATGCAGCTCAATAACAAACAAACAACCCAATCCAAAAATGGGCAGAAGACCTAAATAGACATTTCTCCAAAGTAGATATACAGACTGCCAACAAACACATGGAAGAATGCTCAACTTCATTAATCATTAGAGAACTGCAAATCAAAACTACAATGAGATATCATCTCACACCAATCAGAATGGCCATCATTAAAAATTTTAGAAACAATAAATGCTGGAGAGGGTGTGGAGAAAAGGGAACCCTCTTGCACTGTTGGTGGGAATGTAAATTGATACAGCCACTGTGGAGAACAGTATGGAGGTTCCTTAAAAAACTACAATTAGAACCACAATATGACCCAGCAATCCCGCTACTGGGCATATGCCCTGAGAAAACCATAATTCAAATAGAATCATGTACCAAAATGTTCATTGCAGCTCTATTTACAATAGCCTGGAGATGGAAACAACCTAAGTGTCCATCATTGGATGAATGGATAAAGAAGATATTGCACATATATACAATGGAATATTACTCAGCCATAAAAAGAAATGAAATCGAGCTATTTGTAATGAGGTGGATAGACCTAGAGTCTGTCATACAGAGTGAAGTAAGTCAGAAAGAGAAAGACAAATATCATATGCTAACACATATATATGGAATTTAAGGAAAAAAAATTGTCATGAAGAACCTAGGGGTAAGACAGGAATAAAGACACAGACCTACTAGAGAATGGACTTGAGGATATGGGGAAGGGGAAGGGTAAACTGTGACAAAGCGAGAGAGAGGCATGGACATATATACACTACCAAACGTAAGGTAGATAGCTAGTGGGAAGAAGCTGCATAGCACAGGGAGATCAGCTCGGTGCTTTGTGACCGCCTGGAGGGGTGGGATAGGGAGGGTGGGAGGGAGGGAGACGCAAGAGGGAAGAGATATGGGTACATATGTATATGTATAACTGATTCACTTTGTTATAAAGCAGAAACTAACACACCATTGTAAAGCAATTATACCCCAATAAAGATGTTAAAAAAATAAAATAAAATTTTAAAAAAATCAATAGGAGAAGGACAAAAAAGAGAGAAAGAAATAGAAAATGTGCTGAGCCAGGGGAGGAGGGTCTTCAAAATCGTCAAAAGTTTGATTATTCTTGACAGTGTTGAGGTGGGGCTGCCGAAGAAAGTCACAAATTCAAGTGATGGCAACCCAACAAATATGTGCCTAACATCAACTGCATCTTCTGTCTTCCCAAGAAGACTTCATAAATCTGTGCATCTTTGCTTCTTATGGCCCTCTCTTTCTTTCTCTTCTTCTTGCTCCTTCTCTGTCCTTCCTTCTTCCCATTTTAGGTGCTGAAAATCCAGTGGCAAATGAGGCCTATACTGCTCCTTTCTCTCTGTGCATACCTTCTCCCTTGCATACAAACTGTCTCGGGCTTTCTCCATTCTAAAGAATTTCTTCCTTCAACTATGTCCTCCCTTTTGGGGGAATAGTTTATACCATAGTAAAAACTTCCTTATGCATTCACTCTTTAACCAGACTTTGCCACTAGAGCCTTTTTTGAAATTATGGTTTCAAATGTCCCAAGTGATATGATGGACATTCCAGGATATTCAGCACAGAAACAGCTTCATATGTGAGAACTCTCCTATTCATGAGGATTGGTGGAGGCAGACTTCTTTGGCCTTTTCTGAACGTTGAAGACGATCAGACTTGTCTTTCTCCCTGTTAGAGTGTAAGTACATGATCTAAGTTTGGCCAGTAGGATTGGCCAAAATTGCAGAAGGAAATTTGATTTTGGAGAGCATGAAGCAAGAACACAATGTCAGTTAGAGATTAGTCATAACAGGAGGGGTGACATTGAAGTTTCTGGTGAATGCAGTGAATACCTCAGAGTGGGGAAGCTAGTGGCAATGTCTTCACCAGACAATTTCTTGGGCAAGACTTCAGCCATGTTCCTTGATTCCCCAGTTTCTTTGGTTTCCTGCCAGTGTTCTCAGTCTGGTTCTCTTGAGTTATCCAATATTCTTCCAATACGCCTTTTTCTACGGAAGTTAGCCAGAGTTGGTTTGCATTGTTTTTTGCTAAGAAACCTGTCCTCATCACGATGCAAAGGCCCATTCTCAGTAGCACCCTCCCTTAGCTCTTTGCAGGATTTTAAACTAAATCCTCTCCCTCATGAAATGTCTCTTATGTTGTCTTTAGTGACCATATGCTTCCTGAATATCCTCCTTTCTCTCTCACCGATCCTTCTCTATCATCCTCCCTCACTCTGCCCTGGCTCTTCATTTCTCTCTTTAAGGTGTTTCCAATGATCTAACCTTTCCTCTGACTTCAGTGAATCTTTAAACTTAGCCTATAGTCCATGGGACATCTCAACCTTTATGTTCTGTCAGTACCTCATCACTGTCGGCCCCGACCTCTATTTTCTTGGTAATCTGATGCCAAACCTCAGAAGTATTGTTGATTCTTCCTTCTCCCTTAGCCCTGACATTAATTTTCATGTTAAGACTTTTCTTGTAGACTGATGAGCTCATGGGGGAAGAAATGTTTTCCTTTCAGGGTCTTACAGCCTTGTCCATAGAGAGGCTGTGGTGCTAGATGAACTCTAACATCTGTTTCCACTCTTACATTCCGCTGTTGTACTCATGGCAGTGCTGCAGTGGATGCTGCCTCCTGCTGTCATTCTTTCTGTATCCATTGTCACCTTTGCCATGAGGCCCTCGGTTTGCAATCTAGGGAGCATCAAGTGGTGGTTCCAAGCACAGGTTCTGGAATTAGGCATATTGGGTTCAGACTCTGGTTCTGCCTCCACTACTTATAAGCTGTAACCTTGGGCAAATTGCTTACCTGCTCTGAGCTTCATTTCCCATTTTGAATGGAAATAATAATAGGCCTTTCCCAATAGGGTTGTTGTTGGCATTAATCACACTTGTCAAGTGCTATGCCTGGAATCTAATAAATGCGAAATAAATGCTAGCTGTAATTAATTCTTCCTTAGACAGTCACAGTGGCCTCCCAATTGTCTTGCCATCATCAGAATATCCTCCCATATTTGTCCTACTTAATCAAACCTCATTTAATACAGTTGTATAACTTTAATATACTGAATAATAATTTTTAAAATCCTCCAGAAAATGAATTGTTTTTTATGTCCCAAAATAATTCTCAATAACTCCAAATAATTTACCTTGTCATGACCTTGCTTTTAAGTGACTCAGTCTCTCAGTTTCCTAATTCCCTACTCCCAAGAGAAGAGCACATTTTCGTGTGCCCTGCCACAGCAGGGACAGACAGCTGGCAACCCTATAAGTGAGCTAGCCCTAATCAAGTGGGTATATGTGGTCCAATCAACTCCAACCAGATGATGAAACCATGTGATATACTGCCCAGTCAGCTAGGGCTGTAGGTGGATCAGGTTCCCTTAGAAGGGACTGTGGGTGGGCAGGAAATGACTGACGTCTCTGGTCCAGCAATACTCTTCTCTGCTCTATCCCATTGCTACCTATAGTATTCCTACTCATACTTCCAAACCCAGTTCAGTACCACCTCTTTCATGAAGTGTTTGTGATCCTCTCAGTCAAATGTGACATCTGTTTCATTTCACTGCCCACATGTTGGTTTGCATCTCTGTATGGCCGTCATCATATCCTATCTCCTGTTATAAGGTCCTTGTTTCTTACACTCATACACACAGATCCTCTAACAGCAACTGGACTGTATGCTACTCAAAAGCAGCTTCATATTTTCAATGTATCAAATATAATTGACAACCGATTTGCTTAGGGTCCTCCAACATCAGTGAATCCTGGGCCATCTGCATAAAAACCACCTATTGCACCTGTTACAATGCGGACTCTTTGACCCTGTCCTAGAGTTAATGAATCAGAATGTGGAGACAGGGTGAGGCCCAGGAATCTGCACTCTAATGAGTCCCCCCCAAGAGATATCTATATTCACAATTGTCTGGATTCTGCACTGTAGCATTTACCCCAACGAGTCTCAGCAGCTTCCCATTATAAACCATAAAAAGAACCATGTCTAGCTCTGACCAAAGCAAGATGGCTCCCACAGCCAAAGCAAACATACACCTCTTCTATCCAGTTCTTGCCACTAATCTGGACCTCACAGACCATATGCCCTGTCTTCACCACAGCCTGTGAAGAGACTCTGATGGTATTTCTCATGCTGAGAGCAGCTACTGTTGCTCATGGCACTTTTGTAATTGTAGCTCAAGAGAAAAACCTGAGAATGATAATGCCTTGGGCTCCTCTTCTGGGTGCCGAGCAGTGAGATGGAAATGCTCAGCCTTGCACTCTACCGCCCTGCTGACCAAACACAAACCTTGTGGCTTCTCAGTAAGGTTACCAGGATAGCAGGTGACTGGAGTGTGTGTGTGTGTGTGTGTGTGTGTGTGTGTGTGTGTGTGTGTGTGTGTGTGTGTGTGTGTGTGTGTGTGTGTACAGACACCATCTGCTTCATGCAGTATAGATGGGAACTCCTCTGTGCCTTAAGCTGGAGCTTAGGCTTTAGGGCAGGGGTTCTCTCCTTAGCTGCTCATTAGAATCACTTGGGCACTTTTAAAAAATCCTTATTCCCAGGCTGTATCCCAGAACAATTAAGTCAGAATCTCTGGGGATGAGACCTGGCATCCAAACTTTTTAACAGCTCCACAGCCATTCCAGTGTGCAGGCAAGTTGTAAAGCCTCTACTCAAGTGAAAGTTAATGTATTCGTTAACCCACAGAAAATATAACCTCCACTCAATTTTATCATTATCAGGTGGAAGCCAGGACATCTTATGCTGAAGCACCTACCAACTGAAACGTGGCAAAATTCTGACACTGCCGGCTGTGGACCGGTGGCTTTCTCAGTCCCAGGTAAAGCATCTCACCAGTGGAATTCTAATTCTGTTAGACAACTGAATTTTACTACTGGTGCTCTGAACAACTCATCCCTTAGTAAAATGGAAAAAGCCTTTTGTCAGAGACGTTACTTGAACCAGTTGGGCTGTCAGGGCTCTCCATTCTACCTGCAAATTCACAAATTTGTGTGTATGTGCATTTGTGTGTGCATGTGTGTGTTTTCATATGCTTTGTTTTCAAAGTGGTTGTTACTGAATTTGACAGTAAAGAAGACAAGGAAGGAGTGATGGAGTACTGCCATACAGTCCTGTCTGTTTCTATTTGCCACAGTGATTTTTCAAGGGCATCATGGCATTTAATAAGCACTTTTTTGCTAAGTACTATATGGATATCATCTCACTGAATTTCAACAACTCTGTGAGATAGGTATTATTCTCCATCTATAGATGAGGAAATTGAAGAGCATAGAGATTAAACTTGCCTGAAGATTTGAATCCAAATCTATCTGACTTCAAGGTCCAGGCTCTTAGCCACATTATACTGCCTCTTAGAGCATTTTTGTGATCATCCACCTGCTCCTTATCCAATGTCAAGTATTAATAAAATGTTCTTTTTACCTTAATGAATACCAGAAATTATCTTTACAGATCAGACCCACAATGACAGTTTATGGATCTCTGTAGATGCACAATGATCAAAGTTGCTAAGGCAGTGCTATGCCCAAGTTGAGTGATTAATAAATGTTGATGAATGGTTGAGTGGATGAATGATGGATAAATCAATGTGTGGATGGATAAATAAATTAATGAGATATCTTATGGTAATCTATACTATCATTCTTATTAGATTAAGCTCCTTGAGGGGAGGACTATGTATTGTTAACTGCTGACTCTGTGCCTAGCATAGCACCTGGCATTCACCAAGTGTTCATGAAAGTACAGGAAGAAGTAGGTACAGGCCACTGAATCCAAAAATATTCTGTTGTCAGAAATTGAAGAAAATAAATTGTATTTCAATATCTTTCCATTGAGTGAGAAGGCCTAAGTCTTACCTAAATCCAGGAAAAAAGGGTACCAAAGACGTGACTGAAAATTGAAAAATATAGGGACCTTCTTCATGTTGTCTCTATAAAATAAGCATCTGTCCATTACATTTCCATATGTTTCTCTACATTTGGAAAATGCAAATTTTTAAATATCTTTTCACTTTGATTTTATTTCTCACTGTTGGGTATGCAAAGTTTCAGGGTTAGCCTCATGAGAGCTACAATCACAGTGTGCTTCATTTATAGGAAGGGAAGTGGGATTCTGTTTAGCATATAAAGAGTTTATGAAATCCAATAAGCACCATATGACTCAGGGTTGGGAAGTGAACAAGTTCTCTTTCTTGCTCTCCAGAGCCACTTTCAGACTCTTCCTCTCCATCTACGCTCTTATAAAAAGCTCTTCTCTAAGGTTCACCCTGTACAGACTACACCATGCCCACCCACCTCGGAATAACCATCTGCTGCTCACCCCTTTGCTTCCTGCTCACACTGACTGAGGGACTGGTTTACAGCCCTCCTCTCCACGTTGCTTCCACAATTACCCTTGAATATCTCATTATGCGAGGGCATGACCCATCCAATATCCTTGCATCTCAGTTCCTTAACCTCCTGATTCCTGATGATCTCCTCCATTCCTCCACAGCCACCCGTGGTCACACCCTGCTCCTTTAGACCACCAGAAACTCAACACCTCACAAATCACAACTTTTAACATCCCATTTCTCAGCCACAACCTCCTCTTTCCAGCTTTCCTTCTTGGCCTCATTGAGCTTTTTCTCTTTTTTTTAATTTAATTTTTATTTTATATTGGGGTATAGTTGATTTACAATGTTGTGTTGGTTTCAGGTGTACAGCAAAGTGGTTCAGTTATACATATATCCATTCTTTTCAGATTCTTTTCCCATATAGGTCATTACAGAATATTGAGTTGAGTTCCCTGTGCTATACAGTAGGTCCTTGCTGATTATCTCTTTTATATATAGTAGTGTATATATGTTAATCCCATCATTGAGCATTTTCAATCCATGGATCCTTTCATCTTTTTATTTTCTTTTCATCATATCCTTTTGCCCTCCCTACCATGGCACCAGCTTAGATTCCTAGGCCATCATTACAATTATCCTATTGCAAATATGCTGGGTTCACTTGGCCTCTTCTTTCACAGCATCTGACCCCAGTCCTGAATGAACTCCATCATCCACCTCCTGTGTCAATGCCTGAGCAACTGAGTATTGTCATAAAAATCACAAAACCAATCTGGATTAGTATCACAGTACTCTTCTTCAACTTTGCAGAAGAAATTTATACATGTCACCTTTAAAAAATCTTACTTACTTAAAAAATCTTACTTAAAAAATCTTACAATACTCTTCTTCAACTTTGCAGAAGAAATTTATACATGTCACCTTTAAAAAATCTTACTGGGAATTACACAGTGATACAAAATCTGACATACTAAATCAAGGGATATTTTGAAATATTGATATCAGAGAAGCTTTCTTTTTAATTAAGGCACCATAAACTCATAATAGGGATTCATGTATTTATAACATATTTCTATTAAGAGTGAAGCATAGTTTTAGAAATGGGGCATTTGGCCTACATTGGGATGTTTTGAATTAAGATACACTGTAGAGTGTGGCAGTGGGAGAAATAACAATTTTCATTTAACGAGGTGGAAGAAATGTTGAATACAGCGTACCTTATTTTATCCATGGCAAGGCTACAGGATTTCTGTCTATCTTGGAATTCATGTATTCAAGGCTGTAAAAAGCATGCTGGCAGATATCAATCTGCATCAAAGCTTGTCTCTATGAATCTTCACCATTCATGGTAGTGAGAAAGTGTCAGATGAATGCTTTCCTTTATCTGTGTCTATGATTGTGCCTCAGTTGCATATTTTCTTGGATTTCAAGGAGGAAGAGGTGAAAAGTTCCATGCTGACTTCCCACAGATAAGCAATAGAACTTAGAGTAAAAGAAACGTGGATCAAGATTATTGGATATTGTAAATCCACATTCATTTTTCCTAAGTGAACACCTCCTACTGACTGTCAGCAACAGACACTTCCTTGCTAGTATATTTATACCTACCATCCTCTTCCATGTTTTGGACTATCCCTACAGGGGTTCATAGTGGATTCTACTATGCGCTTAACAGCTAGTGCTGCAACATTGCCCAACCCCAGGGGGCACAATTTCCAGGCAGCCCTATTAACAACAATCACTAATGATCCTTTTGAAAGACTGAATTTACAAGGGCGCACTATCTTTCACTCCTCTTTCTCTCTTACTTTCTGTAAATTTTCACAAAGTACATTCAACTGCACTCTGAAAAGTAGAATTTCTACCTATATGCAAGTGTAGGACAATAAGTTCATTAAGTGCAACGTAGGATATAAAGCTGGCTTCATCATTTCAGATGAAGATATTCAATTCTAACAATTCTAACTGTTCAGTTCTGGACTTTATATTAAGGGAGAAAAATAAACCTTTATTTGTTTAGGCCTCTTTTGGCTGGATATTCTGTTTCTTGCAGCCAAACCATTCAAAACTGACTCACTTTGCATTGATCAGACAGTAACTCCCCACCCTCAATCCCACAGAATTTCCTGGACCCAAACACACTCTCTCTCCTTTTGCCACAATGGAAGAGAACATCCCTCTTCTGATCCAAAGCCATTCAGCCACCCATGGTTTGCCTTCCATCTGAGGACATTGCTCTGGTGGTTATCCTCTATTTTGAATATTTAGCCTCTTATTCTCCACCCAAACCTTCCAAACAGCTTTCAAACATCCTCTTATACCTTTCACCCTCAAACAAACAACACACAAAAATACCTTCCTTGATTATATATTCTTCTCTGCCTGTATTCCCATCACTCTTCTCTCCTTGCCAGCCAAGGTTCACAAGAGTTATCTACATTCACTAACTCTACTTCCTCTCCTTCCTTTCTTTCTTCTACCCCACCAATCTAGAAAAACAGCTCTTGCTAATGTCACCATGACATTCGTGTTGCTAAATCTAACACTTCTCGATTTCGTCATATTTACCTTCTTAGCAGCATTTGACGCTGTTGATTACTGACCAATTCTTAAATTACTCTCTTTGTCTCCTATAAGACCACACACTCCTGGCTTACTCCCAAGACTGTGGCTCTGGCTCCACAGACTCCTGTTCCGATTCCTCCTTCTCAAGCTGATTCTGAACATCAGGACTCCTCATGGCTCTATCCTGAGCTGTCTCCTCTTCTTGTTCTCTACTCTGTCATCCCAGAATGATCTGTATAGGCTGCTAACTCTCAAATGTATTGGGTTGGCCAAAAAGTTCGTTCGGATTTTTCCATAACATCTTATGGGAAAACCCGAACGAACTTTTTGGCAAAATATATCTTCAGTCTGATCTGCTTGCTGAGCTCCAGCTTTGCATAGATCATTGCTAACTTGATTTCTCTATCTGGACAGCTCACAAGCATCTCAGACTTAAGATTTACAAGACCAAACTCTTAATCTTGACTCACTCAGAGGAGCTCCCCCTTTGCTCTTCTACATCAATAAATGACACGTTCATCTACTCAGATGTCCTTGCTAGAACAGTGGGCGCATCATCCTTGACATAGCCCTTATCTTCAATCTCACCTCCCTCCCTCAACCCCAACTTCAATCCCAAATAAGGCATCTCCAAGTCCTGTATGTTATACCTCTAAAATATTCCCTGTATCAATCCACTTCTCTCTGCTTCCACTCTAGCCACAATCCAAACCACCAAAGACTTTTTTAAAATTAATTTTTACTGAAGTAGAGTTGCTTTAATGTTGTATTAGTTTCTGCTGCACAGCAAAGTGAATCAGTTATACATATACATATATCCCCTCTTTTTTAGATTTCTTTCCCATTTAGGTCACCACAGAGCATTGAGTAGAGTCCCCTGTGCTATATAGTAGGTTCTCATTAGTTATCTATTTTATACATAGTAGTGTATATATGTCAATCCCAATCTCCCAATTCATCCCACCCCCTCCTTCCCACCTCGGTATCCATATATTTGTTCTCCACATCTGTGTCTCTATTTCTGCTTTGTGAATAAGTTCATCCATACCAAACCACCAAAGACTTTAACGATAGCTTCTTAACTGATTTTCCTCTATCCTTTCTCTGAACCATTCTTCACTCAAGAGCTGGGGCAATGGTTGAAAAGATAAACTTGATCATGCCATTTCCCAGTTTAAACCCTTCAATGGCAACCCATTGCACTTGGATAAAAATCCACTATCTTTAATATTGCCTTTGAGGCATTGCATAATTTATCTCCAGCCTACCATCCCAATCTCATCACATGTTTCTGTCCTCAGCTCTCTCCTTGACCCAACCGCATTAGCCTCCTTCAGTTCCTTGAGGGTGCCAAGTTCTTTGTTTATTCAAAGCCTGCTCAGTATACAATACTCTTTGCCAAGCTTTGTCTTCTAGTCTGATTTTAAATGTCATTTCCTCAGAAAGTCCTTTCCTAATATTGCAATCCAAGTTCTACCCCTGCCATTACTCTATACACAATCTTGATCATTTGCCATATGCATTTTCCCACTTTTTTGCTATTTCAAATAGTGTTGCTATGAACATTTTTATGTGTGTGCACAAGAGTTTCTGTAAGGCAGTGTTTTTCAAACTGTGGGTCCCAAATTGCTGGTGGTTAGTAATATCAACTTTTTAAAAAAGAAGAAAGAAAAATAAATAGAAGCAAATAGAAAATACTGGAGTACATTGCACATAATAAGAGTAAATTTTGTTTTGTGAAACTTTGATTTCAGTTGTGTGTGTGTGTGTGTGTGTGTGTGTTGGATCATAAGCTAAAATAGATTTATTATTTCAGGTCAAAGTCAAAAAAGTTTGGAAAGACACTATTTCAGGGTGTATTTTAGGAAGGGATATCTTGGGTCACAGTGTTCAATTGTAGTTTTAAACACAAATATAGGAAATCAAAAGCTTCAACGGGGGAAAAAAATAAATAAATCTATACATATATTGCACTTTACCCTTGGTTTGCTTATGTTGGTTTCCATAAACCTTGGTTCACATTAACAGCTTTTTTTTTTTTTAAAGTGGTGGTGGGGGGGTAAATTCTTATACAAATACTGTATAAGAGGTAAGTTATTTATGTAGAAATCAGTATTGTTTAAGCACACAGAGCGGTGACAGAAACCAGGAGGTCTGAAGTTTTAGCATGCATTCTCTTTTCATAACTTTCCACATCACCAATTTACATTATGGCTAGAAATAAATCCTCCATGTTTATTTAAACACTAAAAGTGCAGAACACATTTATTTTATTGTGTAAAACTCTACTGGAAAAATCCTGGCAGCTTAGGATAGTAATCCCCAATCCATGGACAAAATACCATTTCCATGTGCTATTTGCTATTCTCGGTTCCATTTGGTGCCCTGTTGCCCTTTAACCTACCTTTACTGCACAGCAAAGATCTGAAGCTGCACCAGTCCTACAAGCCAGAGCAGACAGCTGCCTCTGTGTAGGGCCTGAAGGGAACTAAAGGACAATCTGCCCTGAAGTATCTATCCTGCTGCCTGACTTCCCACTACAGTGACTCGCCTGGTTTCAGCCAGAAGACTCTTGTTAAAATTCAAATATTTTTGGAGGAGAAAGTCATATGTTTAAAGCACTAGTTTTAAAAGCAGATTCAGGACATTGAATGAATGGGATGGAAATAAGTTAGCTGCTGGGGCAGGCTGAATTGGGAAGCAGCTACAGCCCCTTTAGTGAGGGAGCAGCCTGAGTTCTCCAGCTGGATGTGGGAAAGAAGGGCTGGTAACAAACTCTTCCTACTTAGCAGTTTTGCCCAGTCTGTAAACACTCTCCCTGATACTGTGGGGACATCTTGGAAGCACCAGGGATCAGAGCCAACATTTCAGCTCAGTTCTATTCAACCTCATTCACACGCTGCATCCATTGTGAGGTTTCAGGCCTTGCCCCACGCTCACATTCAATCACATTCAAACACAGCTTCTCAGAAGTCAGTATTTGAAATATAGAAACCAACCAGGTTTTGGATACCCGTCCAGTTTATGTGTCATCCTTTCATTTCTATTGTAATTATCTCTAGGACTGGCCTGACCCTTCTTTTAGCCAGTTTTGTTTTTTCAATCAACTCCAAATAGATATTCCACTTGAGCGAAACCAGTACTGCCCTGTAGCCTGAGCCAGCAACGAAAAGAGGAATGCTGGATTTCAAAAGCAATAAAAGAAAACAAAACCAGACAGAGAACAGGTCCGTTTCTTAGGACACATCAACCTTACACCACATTGCCAGAGTCACTTTTTATTGAAGATGACAAACAGATAAAATCCCTCCATCACTGACGTAAGACGTCTTTTGGTAAGGATAGTAGTAAAGAGAACTAGGGTCCAGGTTGAGATTGCTGGGCCAAGATTCAGTTGTGGAGGGTGAGTTGTGAACAGCCCACCTAATTCGGTTATACCAACCGACTTGATTTTGCTCCCAGGAGTCCAGGCACTCTGGGTTTGGGCGCAGGCTAGAGATTGGCAGAGTTCCTCACCTTCAGAGCCCACAATCTCTACTTCCCCATTACTCACTCCGTGGGCAAGCTTTTGATTAAACTCATTCACAATGAGGCGTAAGTGATAAATGTGGCTGCTTGTTCGGTTTTGACCCTCCTCCTACTGGAAGTTCACAATCCACATTAGCATATTAAGGTATTGAGAAGTCCCACAGAGAAGGAACCTGACTAACTTTTTTTTTTTTTCTGCCTAACTTTGTTTTACCACAAGTGTTTTACCCAAATATATTTGACCATGGACCTCTTTGTGCCCTCAGAATCACTTACCATTTTCAGGGGGCACTAGCACTGTGACAAACATGTTTCTTTAAGTTAAATGAATGCACCTCTCTTTCATTCATTCTTTCAACAAATGGTTATTGAGGCCCAGTGTGTGCCAGGCACCAATGAGTAAAATAGTCACCTTCATGAAGCTTATACTCTTTAATCAGTTCGTCTCCCCTACAGTTTGTTGTATAATTAATTAATAAACATTAATAAAATAATCACACAAGCAAGGATATGGCCATGGCCAGAGCAGCCCTGAAAGGTTCTCTTCCAGGTGACTGAGGACACCTGGAGGCAGGTGTCCGGGTGACCAGATGATGGGGAGGAAGTTTGAGGGGAACAGTGTTCTAGAAAGAGGGGACACAGGGACAAATACTGGGCGACAGGAGAAAGCACGGTGCTATTCAAGGAAGCAGATTGAGAGCCTTCTTCCTGGCGGAGGTTAAGGAGGTGCGAAGAGGCCAGATCATGTCAGGAAGTTGGCTGGGGAAGGATTTGTTTTGGCCCGAGGGTCCTTCTCAGTGCTGCTGAAATCACACCACCGCTGCCTTGGGCATTTGCCAGGTCCTGGGCTGCACCGCAGGCATTAGTGTAGTGCCACCTTTCTCCAGGAAAGGAAACAAAGGTCAGAGGAGCATGTGACCTTCCCAAGAGCTACTCAGGGACAGAATCTGGATTTAAACTCAAAGTCTGCCTGAGTCCAAAACCATGTGGCAAACTAACATCCTTCTGAAGACCACTGCCTGCTCAGAAGGCCTGTGACATCATGCGTTCCCTCCCAGAGCACCTAGTTCTCAAAGGGTTCTGTGTCCGGAGGATGACAGACACAGATGTCACATTCAGTGTTAGAAAGCATGGGAGTAGGACACCATAAGCCACCCTTCAGGACTCGAAGTACAATTCTAAGTACCAAAAGTGGACACAGTTTTCCACTTCATTCTGTAAACTCGGCTGTACTGCAAAGTGGAGAAGCCCAGAGTGCCCTTTTGAGGTCCTGATTTCCCTATGGTTCTAAGCCCTGAAAGAGGCCTTTAGGCACGCCAGGAGCATAAGCCTGTGGCCTCCCAGGAGCCTCCATGCCAGCACTGCAGACCCCGGACCTGATCTGGGAAGCTCCAGGGCTCACAGAGAGAGGGGTTGGTGATACGGATGTGGCCCAAGGAGATTCTTAGCTTCCAAAGAGTGCTTGAGACTGGAGGGTGAGGAGAGGGGAGTTGGTTTCAAGGCTTTTTAGAAGATCTCAGAGTCTGGTGGCCTGCTTCATCTGTAGAGTAAAAGCCCGTCCTCAAAAAGCCCTAGGTCTGCCCTACTTCCTCTCTGGATTTTCTTAAATGTAGAGTGGTGGGCGGGGCCAGAACTCTGTGCTCCTGACATCCTCTACACCGTACAGTTGTATGCATATGTGTGCATGTGTCTGAGTACACACACACACACACGCGCGCACACACACACACACACACACACACACACACAATTCTTTCCATTTCAGCACATTGCATCTTGTGCCTGCTGTGGCCCTAAGAGCCAGCTGAGTTCCAGGAACCCTGGAGCCTCTTGTATGTGGTAATGGTTCTGGTTGGAGACGCCCCAAAGATATGTCATCTTTGGGGCTGAAATATCCCTCAGGATACTCCCTTGCGCTAACCATGCAAATGCCCACTGGCTTACTCAGGGAGAGAGTGGGAGACTCCAAGGGTGCAACTAATTCCTTTTGATCCTACCTGCCCTTCAAAGCATCACTGCCCCCAAAGCAACCCTTCTGTAGGGCACAGGCTTTGAACATGCATACATCTGAGTTTGATTCATGGCCTTGCTATGTGACCGTGCATAAGACATTCAGCCTCAGTTTCCACATCTGTAAAGTGGATCTAATACCTTCCTGCTGGGATTGTTGTAATGATTAAGTGACCTCATATAAATCAGTTCATAAAGTTCTGGGCACATGGTAAGCCCTTAATAAATGATAGCAAAGATTTTGTCAGTGACTGCCAAGCAGTCAAGCGCCCAAGGTAAATAAGCAGGAAGGACTAGCAAAGAAAATCTGCAGCAGTGTGTCTCTGGCTCTGGTGGCCTCAGCCATTCCCACTCTGATCTCCAGTCAGATCTAAGGGTCTCTGAATGAACTGACAAGTGGCCTAGGCTGTCAGCCACCTTCCTGGGCCAGGGCATGTCTTCAGAATTGAGACCACATGGGTAATAGATCAGGAATAATCCTCAGGGTAGTCCTACCGTCATCTTTTCTTGGCTATTGGATCTTAGGCAAATCATTTACACTCCCTGCATCTCATTTTTCTCATTTTCAAAATGAGAATAATAATGGCACCTATCTCATAGGACACTTGGGCAGATTAATGAGGAAATGTAGAAAGATGCTTTAGGGTATAGTTATGTTTTATGATAAGGAAAGAGGAGTAATTGTTCATAAATTTGGCCTCTGCTGGAAAATATCCAGTAACAATGAGTTCACAGAAAGGATTACATTATCAATCAGTTATAATTGTTTAAAGTTTTTCCTTTCCATTAATTGGATGCCTGCTCTTCATCTCAACCCTGACACATAGAGATTTCATAGGCAAGCCTCAGTCTCCTCAATCAGCACCTCCAGGGACAGGAACTCGGCCTGTATAGTTAAAACCCTCACAGGTGACTGCCCACCCGTGACCAAGGGACCAAGACTGACCCAGAGTTGGGGCAGAATTCTCTGGGGCTGACACTGATATTATTAAGTTCTATGGATGGCAAGGACAGAAACCTACCAGGTGGGATTCAAATTGTACCCTTGGACAGGAGTTTGGTTGAAGTGGGAAAGATATATTAGGAAAGTCTCCAACTGGATTAAACCTTCTAGATTTAACTGAATTATCCTCCAAATGACCCAAAATCCATTTATTCCTCTAATGGTTGTCTACAGGTAACTCTGAAGAGCAGCATTGGGGTGGGGGTAGGAGAGATCAAGGAGAATGGCCACAGCAAGGTTGGCTGATGGACTGGAGAGATTGAACACCCCCAGGCTCAGGGGCTGTCAAACAGTGTACGCAGAACAAAGTGAGAAGTGAGTGAGGAGACTTCTCTGCTGTACCTGTCTTAACCGTGCCTATATGTACTTAGACTAAAATGGACATGTGCTAAAGCAACAGGAAACTTTAGCCGTTATTGGTTGTGGGTACATGAGAGATTCAGCTCATAGGTCAAGAAAGTGTCTTGCCACATGATGTGTGTGTTTTTTGTTTGTTTGTTTTTGCGGTACGCGGGCCTCTCACTGTTGTGGCCTCTCCCGTTGCGGAGCACAGGCTCTGGAAGCGCAGGCCCAGCGGCCATGGCCCACGGGCCCAGCTGCTCTGCGGCATGTGGGATTCTCCCAGACCGGGGCACGAACCCATGTCCCCTGCATCGGCAGGCGGACCCTCAACCACTGCGCCACCAGGGAAGCCCCACATGATGTGTTTTGTATAATAAGTTAATGTGTAGAATATAAGCAATATACAATCGTCCCTTGGTATCTCAGAGCATTGGTTCCAGGACCCCTGTGGATACGAAAATCTGTGAATGCTCAAATCCCTTGTATAAAATGACATAGTATTTGCAAATAACCTATACACATCACCCTGTATACTTTAAATCATCTCTATTTATAATACCTAATACAATACAAATGCTATGTAAATAGTTGTAAGTACAACGTAAATGCTATGTAAATAGTTGCCAGTGTATGGCAAATTCAAGTTTCATTTTTCAAAACTTTCTGGAATGTTAATTTCTAAATGTTTTCCATCAGTGTGGTTGGTTGAATCTGTGGATGTGGAACTTGTAGATACAGAGGGCCTACTGTAATTATAAGAAAAATATACTATATTTTCCATTCTTTTCATCTTGGGACATATTTCTACACTTTCTTACATTTCTTTCTCATATAAAATTATGTTATTTTCCCAAGAAGATTAGGAACTCCTTGAGGAAAGGGACTCTGTCCTATACAGAATTCTGGGTATTTGGTAGGGGCTCATCAAATACTTGATGAAATATTGAATAATGTGGGACCTTGTACTTCATGCTGCTAGCCCTGTGTCCAAGATAGGGCTGGCTTGTTTGGAAAGTACCATCCGGCACCTTACATCAAACCATGACAAAACATCCCTGGGAAGCCCCTAGAAATTCTCTGGCTGCTTTCTATTGCTGCCATTACCTGTGGCAGGATATGTGGGTCTTTAGAGACCAGGCTGATGGGATTCATTTCCTCTTCCCCTTTCCTCACAGTGCAGCATGTACATTGTTGACTGAAGAGTACATACTTTTTGTAGAAGGTAGGTTAAGTTACAGACAGACGCTGTCTCCATTGCCCAATTCACTGGGTACGGGTTTGGGGCAATAAGCAGTCTCTTGACTGCTACCATGGGTGGGATCCGTCTTAGCTCAATCATCTGACTCCCAACCTACTTTTTTCCCCCTCTTTTTTCTTTTCTTTTTTTTTTTTTTTTGCTTTACGCGGGCCCCTCACTGCTCCGGCCTCACCCGCTGCGGAGCACAGGCTCTGGACGCGCAGGCTCAGTGGCCATGGCTCACGGGCCCAGCTGCTCCGCGGCATGTGGGATCTTTCCGCACCGGGTCACGAACTCGTGTCCCCTGCATCGGCAGGCGGACTCTCAACCACTGCGCCACCGGGGAAGCCCCTCTTCTCTTGTTTTTTAATTGACATATATTGACATACAACATTATATTAGTTTCAGGTATACAACGTAATGATTCAATATTTGTATATACTGTGAAATGATCACCACACGAAGTCTACAGACAGTCCCTGACTTATGATGGCTCAACTTACAATTTTTCGACTTTACAATGGTGAGAAAGCATTACGCATTCAGTAGAAACTGTACTTTGAATTTTGGTCTTTTCCCGGGCTAGCAATAGGCAGTACGATCCTCTCTCGTGATGCTGGGCAGTGGCAGCAATGAGCCTCTGCTCCCAGTCAGCCACACGGTCATGAGAGTAAACAGCCCATACACTTACAACCATTCTGCACCCATACCGCCATTCTGTTTTTCACTTTCAGTACAGTATTCAATAAGTTACATGAGATATCCAATACTTTAATATGAAATAGGCTTTGTGTTAGATGATTTTGCCCAACTATAGGCTAAGTGTTCTGAGCACATTTAAGTTAGGCTAGGCTAAGTTACGGTGTTTGGTAGGTTAGGTGTATTAAATGCATTTTTGGCTTATGGTATTTTCAGCTTATGGTGGGTTTATTGGGACATAACCCCATCGTAAGTCTAGGACCATCTGCAGTTAACATCCATCCAACCATCCAGCTATGCCCACATACCATACATAGTTACAATTTTGTTTTTCTTTTTATGAGAACTTTTAAGATCAACTCTTTTAGTAACTTTCAACTATGCAATACAGTGTTATTAACTATAGTCACCATGCTGTACATCCCTATGACTTATTTATTTTATAACTAGAAGTTTGTACATTTTTGACCACCATCACCCATTTTGCCCACACTCCACCCCTCTCCCAACTTGTCTTGAGAATTTGTCTCTCTTCTGCCATTTTGTTTTGAGATCCCTGACTTCTGAAGGCATAATGCAACTTCTGCCCAGGACCTGAGTTTCTCTCTTGGAATTTTCTCTCCTTCTAACCACTGGAATCCACCATCAGCCAATGTCCTGAAGTGTTATTGTGATGTAAGGCTTGAAATTAGGCTCAATATTATATACTGCCTTGATAGCCTGTAAAGTCCAGGGGTCCTCAGATGGCCTAACTGCAAGTTCCTGTCACTACTCTATTCATGGGGACAAAGCCTCCTAGCCAAACAACACTCCTTATCAGAGGGACCAGGCACAGTGCCTACTTATCCCTGAGTAGCAAGTTTCAGTCCCTGCCAGCTCACAGAATTATCCAGCCAGTCCAGTCACATTGTCCCACAGGACCAGGGGGCACCTCACCCTCCCGATGCTACAAAACCTGCCTCCCACAGCCCCTGCTTGCTCACCGTGTCCCCAAGTACAACCCCCGTGTGACCCTGCACGGCAGGCAGTGTTCTCCGCCCCCAGGCTTTAAGTACGTATGACTAAGAAGCTGCAGTTCATCACATCTGTACAGTGTCAGGCATTAGGTGTGCGGCCACCCCCATAATCCCAGGGTAGGGATCCCTCCCTCACCAGTGGGGCGAAGAGGAGGTGATTAAAACAGCTATTGCCACATCATTCCTGAAATGGGTGCTATGAAGTTGTTCTCGTGCCCCTTTCTCAGCACTCCTAAGTTGCACCTGTTCCTGCAGACTTTTCACTCCTTCTGCTGCCCCTCTGGAGTGCTGTGGGCCTCATTTTCCCATACTTGCCCACCTTCAGTGCCTTACACTCAGCATGTTACCAACTCTTACAACACTGACAACATGGGACAAATTCAGAAGCAACCTCTTTCAGGTCAATAAAAAATAATATTTGAGGATTTCCCTTTTTTTCTCTGGCAACATGAATATTCTCCAAACCCTCTTTAATATTTTACTATATCCATCCTACCACCCTGAGGGTCATCCACACATATCCTGAGAGTAAAGGGGGTTTTTGCCATGGAGACTCAAATGTCAGATAGTTATATAGTGGTATACCTTAAACACACACACACACACACACACACACACACACACACACACACACAACACTACTCTGAATAAGAAGCCACTTATTTTTTCACTTTGTTGCAACACTTAAGCTGACTAAAGAATAGTCGTAGTAGAATACATTATTAACTGACCAATCTACTCCTGGTATGTGGTTTCTGCAGGGGGCTTTGACATTCCCTCAGGAGCAACAAAAGAGAAAGAACATCCCTCCTGTGTTGCCTCTACTGAATTTTGGTGGATTCCTTCCACATTCTAGGATGCAGATCTCCTTTCTTCAAATTTATGATAGTTTGACCAGTTCACCTGAAGATTTAGAAACTATATTTATTTGGATTATCCAGAAAATGTAGGTGAATAGTTACCTAACACCTGATCAGGGAAGGCCTAAGTTTGAAAGCAAAGTAAGAAAACATAATGGGAAAAGGTGATAGAGTTAACTTTATAAGATAGGTAAACTTCTGGTGGCTACAATTAAAAATTCCTAAATGAAGTTAAAGGACAAATTGGGGAAAAGATAAAACATACATGGCTGTCAAAGAGTTGATAATCTTACTGTTAAAGAAGCACCCACAAAAAGATAGATATATGCTCCAGTAGAAAGCTAACCATTCCATACCATATAGTATCACTTATATGTGGAATCTAAAAATATGATACAAATGAACTTATCTATGAAACAAAAACAGACTCACAGATATGGAGAACAGACTTGTGATTGCCAAGGGGGTGGGTAGGGGAGGGAAAAATTGGGAGTTTGGCATTAGCAGAGACAAACTATTATACACAGGATGGATAAACCTTGTTGTTGTTTATCCAGCACTGGGAATTATATCCAATATCCTGTGATAAACCATAATGGAAAAGAATATGAAAAAGAATATATATATAACTGAGTCACTTAGTTGTACAGCAGAAACTAACACAACATTGTAAATCAACTATACGTCAGTAAAATTAAAAAAAAAAAGAAAGCTAACTATTGCAGTAGAAAATCATCAAAAGATATGATTAGGCCATTCACAAAAGAGGAATCACAAACAACCAATAGTTCGATCTAAAATGTCCATCCTCTCTAGCAAACAAATAAATGCAAATTAAAGTAAGACTAGCTGCTAATTTTTGCACATCAAATTGACAGTGATGAAGGAGCAAGGCAAAAACCCACCAGAACTAACAAATGAAGAGGAAAGAGGCAGTATACCTGCAAAAGAATTCAGAATAATGATAGTAAAGATGATCCAAAATCTTGGAAATAAAATGGAGAAAATACAAGAAACGTTTAACAAGGACCTAGAAGAACTAAAGAGCAAACAAACAGAGATGAACAACACAATAAATGAAATTAAAAATTCTCTAGAAGGGATCAATAGCAGAATAACTGAGGCAGAAGAACAGATAAGTGACCTGGAAGATAAAATAGTGGAAATAACTACTGCAGAGCAGAATAAAGAAAAAAGATGAAAAGAATTGAGGACAGTCTCAGAGACCTCTGGGACAATATTAAACGCACCAACATTCGAATTATAAGGGTCCCAGAAGAGGAATAGAAAAAGAAAGGGACTGAGAAGATATTTGAAGAGATTATAGTTGAAAACTTCCCTAATATGGGAAAGGAAATACTTAATCAAGTCCAGAAAGCACAGAGAGTCCCATACAGGATAGATCCAAGGAGAAACGTGACAACACACATATTAATCAAACTATCAAAAACTAAATACAAAGAAAAATATTAAAAGCAGCAAGGGAAAAACAACAAGTAACACGTAGGAGAATCCCCATAAGGTTAACAGCTGATCTTTCAGCAGAAATTCTACAAGCCAGAAGGGAGTGGCAGGACATATTTAAAGTGATGAAAGAGAAAAACCTACAGTCAAGATTACTCTACCCAGCAAGGATCTCATTCAGATTTGATGGAGAAATTAAAAGCTTTACAGACAAGCAAAAGCTAAGATAATTCAGCACCACCAAACCAGCTTTACAACAAATGCTAAAGGAACTTCTATAGGCAGGAAACACAAGAGAAGGGAAAGACCTACAATAATAAACCCAAAACAATTAAGAAAATGGGAATAGGAACATACATATCGATAATTACCTTAAATGTAAATGGATTAAATGCTCCAAGCAAAAGACATAGACTGGCTGAATGGATACAAAAACAAGACCCATATATATGCTGTCTACAAGAGACCCACTTCAGACCTAGGGACACATACAGACAGAAAGTGAGGGGATGGAAAAAGATATTCCATGCACATGGAAATCAAAAGAAAGCTGGAGTAAATATTCTCTTATCAGACAAAATAGACTTTAAAACAAAGACTATTACAAGAGACAAAGAAGGACACTACATAATGATCAAGGGATCGATCCAAGAAGAAGATATAACAATTGTAAATATTTATGCACTCAACATAGGAGCACCTCAATACATAAGGCAAATACTAACAGCCATAAAAGGGGAAATCGACAGTAACAAAATCTTAGTAGGGGACTTTAACACCCCACTTTCACCAATGGACAGATCATCCAAAATGAAAATAAATAAGGAACACAAGCTTTAAATGATACATTAAACAAGATGGGCTTAATTGATATTTATAGGACATTCCATCCAAAAACAACAGAATACACATTCTTCTCAAGTCCTCATGGAAGATTCCCCAGGATAGATCATATCTTGGGTCACAAATCAAGCCTTGGTAAATTTAAGAAAATTGAAATCGTATCAAGTATCTTTTCCTACCACAACGCTATGAGACTAGATCTCAATTACAGGAAACAATCTGTAAGAAATACAAACACATGGAGGCTAAACAACACATTACTTAATAACCAAGACATCACTGAAGAAATCAAAGAGGAATTCAAAAAATACCTAGAAACAAATGACAGTGAAAGCTAGACGACCCAAAACCTATGGGATATAGCAAAAGCAGTTCTAAGAGGAAAGTATAGATATACAAGCCTACCTTAAGAAACAAGAAACATCTCAAATAAACCACCTAACCTTACACCTAAAGCAATTAGAGAAAGATGAACAAAAGAACCCCAAAGTTATCAGAAGGAAAGAAATCATAAAGATCAGATCAGAAATAAATGAAAAAAAAATGAAGGAAACAATAGGAAAGATCAATAAAACTAAAAGATGGTTCTTTGAGAAGATAAACAAAATTGTTAAACCATTACCAGACTTATCAAGAAAAAAAGGGAGAAGACTCAAAACAATAGAATAAGAAATGAAAAAGGAGAAGTAATAACTGACACTGCAGAAATACAAAGGATCATGAGAGATTACTACAAGCAACTCTATGCCAATAAAATGGACAACCTGGAAGAAATGGACAAATTATTAGAAATGCACAACCTTCCAAGACTGAACCAGGAAGAAATAGAAAATATGAACAGACCAATCACAAGCACTGAAGTTGAAACTGTGATTAAAAATCTTGCAACAAACAAAAGCCCAGGACCAGATGGCTTCACAGGTGAATTCTAACAAACATTTAGAGAAGAGCTAACACCTATCCTTCTCAAACGCTTCCAAAATATAGCAGAGCGAGGAACACTCCCAAACTCATTCAACGAGGCCACCATCACTCTGATACCAAAACCAGACAAAAATGTCACAAAGAAAGAAAACTAGAGGCCAATATCACTGATGAACATAGATGCAAAAATCCTCAACAGAATACTCAGAAACAGAATCCAACAGCACATTAAAAGGATCATACACCATGATCAAGTGGTATTTCTCCCAGGAATGCAAGGATTCTTCAATATACGCAAATCAATCAACGTAATACACCATATTAACAAATTGAAGGAGAAAAACCATATGATCATCTCAATAGATGCAGAGAAAGCTTTTGACAAAATTCCACACCCATTTAAGTAGGCATAGAGGGAACTTTCCTCAACATAATAAAGGCCATATATGACAAACCCAAAGCCAACATTGTCCTCAATGGTGAAAAACTGAAACCATTTCCACTAAGATCAGGAACAAGACAAGGTTGCCCACTCTCACCACTATTATTCAACATAGTTTTGGACACTTTAGCCACAGCAATCAGAGAAGAAAAAGAAATAAAAGGAATCCAAATTGGAAAAGAAGAATTAAAGGTGTCACTGTTTGCAGAGGACATGATACTATACAAAGAGAATCCTAAAGATGCTACCAGAAAACTACTAGAGCAAATCAATGAATTTGGTAAAGTAGCAGGGTACAAAATAATGCACAGAAATCTCTTGAATTCCTATACACTAATGATGAAAAATCTGAAAGTGAAATTAAGAAAACACTCCCATTTACCATTGCAACAAAAAGAATAAGATATCTAGGAATAAACCTACCTAAGGAGACAAAAGACCTATATGCAGAAAATTATAAACACTCTTGAAAAAAATTACAGATGATCCAAATATGTGGAGAGATTACCATGTTCTTGGATTGGAAGAATCACCATTGTTAAAATGACTCTACTACCCAAAGCAATCTATAGATTCAATGCAATCCCTATCAAACTACCACCGGCATTTTTCACAGAACTAGAACAAAAAATTTCACAATTTGTATGGACACACAAAAGACCCTGAATAGCCGAAGCAAACTTGAGAAAGAAAAACGGAGCTGGAAGAATCAAGCTCCCTGACTTCAGACTATACTACAAAGCGACAGTAATCAAGACAGTATGGTACTGGCACAAAAACAGAAATATAGATCAATGGAAGAGGATTGAAAACCCATGCACATATAGTCACCTTATCTTTGATAAAGGAGGCAAGAATATACAGTGGAGAAAAGACAGCCTCTTCAATAAGTGGTGCTGGGAAAACTGGACAGCTACATGTAAAAGAAAGAAATTAGAACATTCTCTAACACCGCACACAAAAATAAACTCAAAATGGATTAAAGACCTAAATGTAAGGCCAGACACCATCAAACTCTTAGAGGAAAACGTAGGCAGAACACTCTATGACATAAATCACAGCAAGATCCTTTTTGACCCACCTCCTAGAGAAATGGAAATAAAAACAAAAAAACAAATGGAACCCAATGAAATGTAAAAGCTTTTGCACAGCAAAGGAAACCATAAACAAGACAAAAAGACATCCCTCAGAATGGGAGAAAATATTTGCAAATGAAGCCATGGACAAAGGATTAATCCCCAAAGCATACAAATAACACATGCATCTCAATATCAAAAAAATAAACAACCCAATCCAAAAATGGGTGGAAGACCTAAACAGACATTTCTCCAAAGTAGATATACAGAATGCCAACAAATACATGAAAGAATGCTCAACATCATTAATCATTAGAGAAATGCAAATCAAAACTACAATGAGATATCATCTTACACTGGTCAGAATGGCCATCATCAAAAAATCTAGAAACAATAAATGCTGCAGAGGGTGTGGAGAAAAGGGAACACTCTTGCACTGTTGGTGGGAATGTAAATTGATACAGCCACTATGGAGAACAGTATGGAGGTTCCTTAAAAAACTAAAAATAGAGCTACCATATGATACAGCAATCCACTACTGAGCATGTACCCTGAGAAAACCATAATTCAAAAAGAGTCATGTACCAAAATGTTCATTGCAGCTCTTTTTACAATAGCCAGGACATGGAAGCAACCTAAGTGTCCATCAATAGATGAATGGGTAAAGAAGATGTGGTACATATATACAATGGAATATTACTCAGTCATAAAAAGGAACGAAATAGGGTCATTTGTAGAGACGTGGATGGACCTAGAGACTGTCATACAGAGTGAAATAAGTCAGAGAAAAACAAATACCATACGCTAACACATATATATGGAATCTATAAAAAAGAAAAAAAATGATCAGAAGAACATGGGGCAAGACGGGAATAAAGATGCGGACCTACTAGAGAATGGACTTGAGGATACAGGGAGGGAGAAGGGTAAGCTGGGACAAAGTGAGAGAGTGGCATGGGCATAGATACACTACCAAACGTAAAATAGATAGCTAGTGGGAAGCAGCCACATAGCACAGGGAGATCAGCTCAGTGCTTTGTGACCACCTAGAGGGGTGGGATAGGGAGGGTGGGAGGGAGGGAGATGCAAGAGGGAAGAGGTATGGGGACATATGTATATATATAACTGATTCACTTTGTTATAAAGCAGAAACTAACACACCATTGTAAAGCAATTATACTCCAATAAAGATGTTAAAAAAAAAAATTGACAGTAAGTGGACTCTCCCACCTTGCAGATCTTGGTGGAAGGCAGGGCTCTTCTCTCTATAGAAAGTGCAAGGAGAAGATACTCTCATTCCCAGTCCCTAGGCTGTGGCACTCAGATGTAATGACCCAAGATTGTGTGTCTGTTCCTTGTCATGCTGAGAAGCTGGGAGAGAGCAGAACTCCTTCTGGCTGCAGCAGCAACACCCAGTTTCTAGGAGCTGCTGGGGCAGTGGTGCCAGCATGGTGTCTGATGTCCAGTGTCCAATGTCCAGGCTCAGTGCCAGAAGTGGCAGCAAAGCAAGTGCACACTCCCATTCAGCCTCGGTGGCAATGGCAGAGGAGTCCTCGCTCACTGGCTCTGTGGGGAGGCTTTGGTTGCAGCTCTGGCTGCACAGCCTTCGTCTGCTCCTGCTCATTATCTAAGCCTGAGGCCCTAGCTTTCCTGACAAATTTGTGGGCTGCCCAGCCCTTTGCAGTAAATTCCTGCAGCAGTTTCTGCTGTTTGTCAGGTATAGTAATACATAAAGAAAGCTCTCCAATCCAGTAATTTCACTTCTCAGGACATATCCTAAGAACATAACTAGAAATGTGCATATTTAAGTAAAAGGATATTCTTCTAAGAATATCCTTTTACTTAAATGTTTAGAATAACAAAAACACAGAAATGATCTGAATGTTCTACCATAGGGAATTGGTTAAATGGGTAATAATACATCTGTAGTATGGAATATTATATAGTAATTAAAACTCATGTTCTTAAAGAATATTAAAAGATGTGAAAATAGTACTTATTATACTATTTAAAAAGGAAATTTTCAGTGAAAGTCCAATTTTTCATGAATAACTAAAATGTAAACAGTCACTTTCTCTTGGAAAGAAATATGGGATATGGGATTATTGGTAAGGTTTATGTTCCTTGAATTTATTGTGTATCTTTTAATCCTTTATAATGAATGTGTATTTTTGCCAATATCACAAAAGTAAACAAAAGCTAAATTTAAGAAATAGATTCATTTGAAATTGTCCAGTGGGTTAATTGGTCTTTTGTTTGGTTGTGTGTTTGCTTTTAGCAGTTTGGTAGTAGATCTTCAACTTGCAAAGGACAGGAACACCTTTAACAAACTTCTAAAGAGACCTAAACTCCATTCTCTGTATGCTATAGACTGAATGTTTGCATCCCCCCAAAATTCATATGTGGAAATCCTAAGCCTGAAAGTGGTGGTATTTGGAAGTGGGGTCTTTAGGAGGTGACTTGGTCATAAGAGTGAAGCCCTTATGAATGGGATTAGCGCCCTTATAAAAAAGACCCCACGGAGCTCTCTCAATCTTTCTGCCATGTAGGACACAGTGAAAAGTCAGTCAACCAGAAGGCAGGCCCTCACCAGACACCTAATCTGCTGACAGCTTGATCTTGGACTTCCCAGCCTCCAGAACTTTGAGAAATAAATTTCTGTTGTTTATAAACCACCCAGTCTAAGGCACTTTGTTATAGCAGCCTGAGCTAAGATACTATATTTTTTTCACAATTGCCAAAAGAACTGTCTCAATAAAACAATAGTTTTAACTTAGAAAAATTGTTTTAAAAACAAGTAGCCTGGAATTCAGTTGTCTGCTCAAGGCAGGGGGTCTCAACTGGGGGAAAGACCAGAAGATAGGTGTATGGACAGTTGGAGGGCCCACGTAGGAAGGGTGGATAGTCATAAAAGCAACACAAACTCTAAAAACCTAGGGAACACAAATATATCATCATTTTCCACTGAGAACATGTTAATTGTCTTTCCCTCATACTGATGCTGCTCTTAATAACATTTATTACAGTGGCAGAATGCTTTACAGTTTATGAAGTACTTGTACTTCCCCATATATTACTATTAGGCTCATTTTACTGGAGAGAAAACTAAGTCCTAGAGAAGTTAAATGATTTATTGAATGTCTCATGCTCACTATGTGGCAGAGCTGAGCCTAGAAACCAGGTTTTCTGCTCTTTTGACTGTTCCTGGAGATGGCAGAGCAAAGTAATGAAAAGCTTGGGCTTTGGAGCCAGACAAACCTGGGTATGCACCCTGCTCTGACCCTACCAAACTGTGTGAACTTGGAGAAATTGCCTAGCCCCTCTCAGCCTTCATTTCCTCATCTCTGAGGCTGAGCTAAAGACACCTATCTCAGAGAGTCCCTGGGAGAATGAAAGGTAGCTGTTATTATTACTCTGCCCACATCCTTGACAAGGCTTGTTTTTAGTCTCCCGGGACCTACGTCCCTGTTGTGGATTGAACTGCGTCCTCCCAAAATTCCTGTGTTCAAATCCTAACCCACAGTGGCTCAGGATGTGACCTTATTAGGAAACAGGCCAAATGTCATGAGTTAAGATGAGGTCATACTGAAGTAGACTGGGCCCCTCATCTGAAATGACTGATATCCTCCTAAAGGCAAAATCTGGAGACAGACACGCACAGGGAGACCACCCTGTAAAGACTGGAGTTATGCTGCCATACCAAGGAATTATCAGAAACCTAAAAGAGAGGCCTGGAAGAGATCCTTGCCTCCTGCCTTTGGAGGGAGCATGGCCCTGCGGACACCTCCATTTTGGACTTGTGGCCCCCAAACTGTAAAACAATAAATTTTGGTTGCTTCAGCCAGCCAATGTGTGCTACTTGTTGCAGTAGCCCTGGGAAAGTAACACAATCCCCTCTGCAGTGTGGCACTGGTACCTATTGACAGTCCCCTTGAGGTATTTTTTACCATCACTGGATTGCAATCAGCTGCCCTCTGTGATGCTTTCTTGCATCCAAGTTCACTCATCAGAGAAAGATGATTATAAAGAAAGTCTGTGAATGCTGGAGAAGTCCAGATCCTAGGTTTTAAAAGAAAAAATCAGTAGGATTGTAAAAGTCTCATTAAAAATACACCCTAACCGTAAATGAGCTTAACCATCAATGAGCTTAAAGTTGCCATTTACACTTTAACCATCACCCTAGTAGAGTGGACTCTCCCTTCCATCGGTGCTTATTTAAGAAAAATAATTTCCAGCCTAGAATCTCTGGGGATGAAGCTCAGGAAAATGTATGTTCAAAAAGCTTTCCAAGTGATTTTGATAATCAGAGGGTTTTCTGTAATAAAAGGACATTATTCAATTAGATTTGAAAATATCACCTGATAGCAATAAAAAGCAAACCAAGATCCAAAAGGAGTAAAGTACATATATTAGTTTCCTATTGCTGCTGTAACAAATTACCATAAACTAGTGGCTATAATATATATATATAATATATATATTATACAAATTGATAAATTTAAAATGTCATATATTTATGTGTAAAGTGAAGCAATTTTCTCTTTCTGTCTCTCTAGCTCTTTCCACACATACACACGCAGACACACACACACACACACACACACACACACACACGTGTTTGTGCTAGATCACAGTCCAAAAAAAAGTTTGAAAAACACTACAATAAAGTATAAGCTCCATTGGGCTGAGACCATGTCTTATTCTTGATTATTTTCTGGCCCTAGCATATAGTAAGAGTTCAATAAATATTTGTGACCAACTCTCTGGACAAACAAATGAATAAAAATCATATACACAAAAATTTGCACTTCCATGAGATTCTTAAAATTACATCTATGTCTAATACACAGGACCAGCTACATAATTTGCTAGGCCCAGGACAAAATGAAAATGTGGGGCTCTTGTTTAAAGGTTATTAAGAATTCCAAGATGATGACAACATAGCATTAAATCAAGCACAGGGCCGTTTTGAGCATGACACCCCAGAACTGTGTGACCATGCAGCTCACGTGGTCATGATGCCAGTCTTGCCTGCACAATCTTGGGGGCCCTATTTGTAAGCAAAGACAGTGAATTTAGTCAGGATATAAAGATGCTCATAGATTGACACAGACCGTTACATGTATTGGATTGCAAATGTAGCCTTCCCTTGATGCCAGCTGTTCATTTTAAAGTGCCTAGAGCTAGAAACTGGTGTAAAGATATAGGCTCTTAGGGACACTACTTCAAGAGCAATGATATTTTTTGTTTTAAAATGGTGTTTTTCACTCACTTTTCAACTATGTCTTATCAAAATGCCTTATTCACATGGATTCCCAGTTAATAAAACATGCCTGTGAAGCAGATTGTCAGGCACCATGGAAAGATATATTGTCTTCATTTTACAAAAGAAAAAATGGAGGCACAAAACTGAGGAAATAATTTGGTTTAGCATTAGTATTTATTAATGGTTCAAGATTCAGAGTTCTGGAAGTATGAATCAAACTGGCCCAATCTATGTCAACTATACTGCCATGGAGTATAGTTGGCTCTGTAGCAAGTCAGGCTCTGTAGCAAGATGCAAGTACTTCTTCTGGCCTAGACTACACAAAAGGCTCCCCAAAAGGGAAATCAAGTGCTATTGGGAGGTGCTATTGTAAATCAAATTGTTTTCTTAATTTCATTTTTGTATTATTCAGTGTTGGGATATAGAAGCACAACTAATTTTTGTTTGTGGATCCTGTACCCTACAAGTTTCCTGAATTCATGTATCTGTTCTAGTATATTTTTTGTGGGTATTTGGGATTTTCCATACTTAGTAAAAAGCAGACTGCCTCCCTCAATGCTAGTGAACATCACCCCGTCTGTTGAAGGCCTGAATACAACCAAAATGTACAGGAAGAGAGAGTTCTCTTTCTCTCTCTGTCTCTCCCTCCCTCTGCCTGACTGTTTGAACTGTGGCATCCATCTCCTGCCCTCAGACTGGGACTTACACAATCAGCACTCCTGGTTCTTAGGCCTTCAGACTCAGACTGGAATTTTTTTTTTTTTTTTAAACATCTTTATTGGACTATAATTGCTTTACAATGGTATGTTAGTTTCAGCTTCACAACAAAATGAATCAGTTATATATACACATATGTTCCCATATCTCTTCCCGCTTGCGTCTCCCTCCCTCCCACCCTCCCTATCTCACCCCTCCAGGCGGTCACAAAGCACCGAGCTGATCTCCCTGTGCTATGCGGCTGCTTCCCACTAGCTATCTACCTTACGTTTAGTAGTGTATATATGTCCATGCCTCTTTATCGCTTTGTCACCGTTTACCCTTCCCCTCCCCATAGCCTCAAGTCCATTCTCTAGTAAGTCTGTGTCTTTATTCCTGTTTCACCCCTAGGTTTTTCATGACATTTTTTTTTTCTTAAATTCCATATATATGTGTTAGCATACGGTATTTGTCTCTCTCTTTCTGACTTACTTCACTCTGTATGACAGACTCTAGGTCTATCCACCTCATTACAAATAGCTCAATTTCATCTCTTTTTATGGCTGAGTAATATTCCATTGTATATATGTGCCACATCTTCTTTATCCATTCATCCGATGATGGACACTTAGGTTGTTTCCATCTCTGGGCTATTGTAAATAGAGCTGCAATGAACATTTTGGTACATGACTCTTTTTGAATTATGGTTTTCTCAGGGTATATGCCCAGTAGTGGGATTGCTGGGTCATATGGTAGTTCTATTTGTAGCTTTTTAAGGAACCTCCATACTGTTCTCCACAGTGGCTGTATCAATTTACATTCCCACCAACAGTGTAAGAGGGTTCCCTTTTCTCCACACCCTCTTCAGCATTTGTTGTTTCTAGATTTTTTGATGATGGCCATTCTGACTGGTGTGAGATGATATCTCATTGTAGTTTTGATTTGCATTTCTCTAATGATTAGTGATGTTGAGCATTCTTTCATGTGTTTGTTGGCACTCTGTATATCTTCTTTGGAGAAATGTCTATTTAGGTCTTCTGCCCATTTTTGGATTGGGTTGTTTGTTTTTTTGTTATTAAGCTGCATGAGCTGCTTGTAAATTTTGGAGATTAATCCTTTGTCAGTTGCTTCATTTGCAAATATTTTCTCCCATTCTGAGGGTTGTCTTTTTGTCTTCTTTATGGTTTCCTTTGCTGTGCAAAAGCTTTTAAGTTTCATTAGGTCCCATTTGTTTACTTTTGTTTTTATTTCCATTTCTCTAGGAGGTGGGTCAAAAAGGACCTTGCTGTGATTTATGTCATAGAGTGTTCTGCCTATGTTTTCCTCTAAGAGTTTGATAGTTTCTGGCCTTACATTTAGGTCTTTAATCCATTTTGAGCTTATTTTTGTGTATGGTGTTAGGGAGTGATCTAATCTCATACTTTTACATGTAGCTGTCCAGTTTTCCCAGCACCACTTATTGAATAGGCTGTCCTTTCTCCACTGTACATTTCTGCCTCCTTTGTCAAAGATAAGGTGACCATATGTGCGTGGGTTTATCTCTGGGCTTTCTATCCTGTTCCATTGATCTATATTTCTGTTTTTGTGCCAGTACCATACTGTCTTGATTACTGTAGCTTTGTAGTATAGTCTGAAGTCAGGAAGCCTGATTCCTCCAGCTCCATTTTTCGTTCTCAAGATTGCTTTGGCTATTCGGGGTCTTTTGTGTTTCCATACAAATTGTGAAATTTTTTGTTCTAGTTCTGTGAAAAATGCCAGTGGTAGTTTCATAGGGATTGCATTGAATCTATAGATTGCTTTGGGTAGTAGAGTCATTTTCACAATGTTGATTCTTCCAATCCAAGAACATGGTATATCTCTCCATCTATTTGTATCATCTTTAATTTCTTTCATCAGTGTCTTATAATTTTCTGCATACAGGTCTTTTGTCTCCTTAGGTAGGTTTATTCCTAGGTATTTTATTCTTTTTGTTGCAATAGTAAATGGGAGTGTTTTCTTGATTTCACTTTCAGATTATTCATCATTAGTATATAGGAATGCCAGAGATTTCTGTGCATTAATTTTGTATCCTGCAACTTTACCAAATTCATTGATTAGCTCTAGTAGTTTTCTGGTAGCATCTTTAGGGTTCTCTATGTATAGGATCATGTCATCTGCAAACAGTGACAGCTTTACTTCTTCTTTTCCGATTTGGATTCCTTTTATTTCCTTTTCTTCTCTGATTGCTGTGGCTAAAACTTCCAAAACTATGTTGAATAAGAGTGGTGAGAGTGGGCAACCTTGTCTTGTTCCTGATCTTAGTGGAAATGCTTTCAGTTTTTCACCATTGAGGATGATGTTTGCTGTGGGCTTGTCATATATGGCCTTTATTATGTTGAGGAAAGTTCCCTCTATGCCTACTTTCTGCAGGGTTTTTATCATAAATGGGTGTTGAATTTTGTCAAAAGCTTTCTCTGCATCTATTGAGATGATCATATGGTTTTTCTCCTTCAATTTGTTAATATGGTGTATCACGTTGATTGATTTGCGTATATTGAAGAATCCTTGCATTCCTGGAATAAACCCCACTTGATCATGGTGTATGATCCGTTTAATGTGCTGTTGGATTCTGTTTGCTAGTATTTTGTTGAGGATCTTTGCATCTATGTTCATCAGTGATATTGGCCTATAGTTTTCTTTCTTTGTGACATCCTTGTCTGGTTTTGGTATCAGGGTGATGGTGGCCTCGTAGAATGAGTTGGGGAGTGTTCCTCCCTCTGCTATATTTTGGAAGAGTCTGAGAAGGATAGGTGATAGCTCTTCTCTAAATGTTTGATAGAATTCGCCTGTGAAGCCATCTGGTCCTGGGCCCTTGCTTGTTGGAAGATTTTTAATCACAGTTTCAATTTCAGTGCTTGTGATTGGTCTGTTCATATTTTCTATTTCTTCCTGATTCAGTCTTGGCAGGTTGTGCCTTTCTAAGAATTTGTCCATTTCTTCCAGGTTGTCCATTTTATTGGCATAGAGTTGCTTGTAGTAATCTCTCATGATCCTTTGTATTTCTGCAGTGTCAGTTGTTACTTCTCCTTTTTCATTTCTAATTCTATTGATTTGAGTCTTCTCCCTTTTTTCTTGATGAGTCTAGCTAATGGTTTATCAATTTTGTTTATCCTTTCAAAGAACCAGCTTTTAGTTTTATTGATCTTTGCTATCGTTTCCTTCATTTCTTTTTCATTTATTTCTGATCTGATTTTTATGATTTCTTTCCTCCTGCTAACTTTGGGGTTTTTTTGTTCTTCTTTCTCTAAATGCTTGAGGTGCAAGGTTAGGTTGTTTATTCGAGATGTTTCCTGCTTCTTAAGGTGGGCTTGTATTGCTATAAACTTCCCCCTTAGAACTGCTTTTGCTGCATCCCACAGGTTTTGGGTCGTTGTGTCACCATTGTCATTTGTTTCTAGGTATTTTTTGATTTCCTCTTTGATTTCTTCAGTGATCACTTCATTATTAAGTAGTGTATTGTTTAGCCTCCATGTGTTTGTATTTTTTACAGATCTTTTCTTGTAATTGATATCTAGTCTCATGGCGTTGTGGTCAGAAAAGATACTTGATACTATTTCAATTTTCTTAAATTTACCAAGGCTTGATTTGTGACCTAAGATATGATCTATCCTGGAGAATGTTCCATGGGCACTTGAGAAAAATGTGTATTCTGTTGTTTTTGGATGGAGTGTCCTATAAATATCAATTAAGTCCATCTTGTTTAATGTATCATTTAAAGCTTGTGTTTCCTTATTTATTTTCATTTTGGATGATCTGTCCATGGGTGAAAGTGGGGTGTTTAAGTCCCCTACTATGAATGTGTTACTGTCGATTTCCCCTTTTATGGCTGTTAGTATTTGCCTTATGTATTGAGGTGCTCCTATGTTGGGTGCATAAATATTTACAATTGTTATATCTTCTTCTTGGATCGATCCCTTGATCATTATGTAGTGTCCTTCTTTGTCTCTTTTAATAGTCCTTATTTTAAAGTCTATTTTGTCTGATATGAGAATTGCTACTCCAGCTTTCTTTTGGTTTCCATTTGCATGGAATATCTTTTTCCATCCCCTTACTTTCAGTCTGTATGTGTGTCTAGGTCTGAAGTGGGTCTCTTGTAGACAGCATATATAAGGGTCTTGTTTTTGTATCCATTCAGCTAATCTGTGTCTTTTGGTGGGAGCATTTAGTCCATTTACATTTAAGGTAATTATCGATATGTATGTTCCTATTCCCATTTTCTAAATTGCTTTGGGTTCGTTATTATAGGTCTTTTCCTTCTCTTGTGTTTCTTGCCTAGAGAAGATCCTTTAGCATTTGTTGTAAAGCTGGTTTGGTGGTGCTGAACTCTCTCAGCTTTTGCTTGTCTGTAAAGGTTTTAATTTCTCCATCAAATCTGAATGAGATCCTTGCTGGGTAGAGTAGTCTTGGCTGCAGGTTTTTCTCCTTCATCACTTTCAGTATGTCCTGCCACTCCCTTCTGGCTTGTAGGGTTTCTGCTGAGAGATCAGCTGTTAACCTTATGGGGATTCCCTTATGTGTTATTTGTTGTTTTTCCCTTGCTGCTTTTAATATGTTTTCTTTGTATTTAATTTTTGACAGTTTGATTAATATGTGTCTTGGCGTATTTCTCCTTGGATTTATCCTGTATGGGACTCTCTGTGCTTCCTGGACTTGATTAACTATTTCCTTTCCCATATTAGGGAAGTTTTCAACTATAATCTCTTCAAATATTTTCTCAGTCCCTTTCTTTTTCTCTTCTTCTTCTGGAACCCCTATAATTCGAATGTTGGTGCGTTTAATGTTGTCCCAGAGGTCTCTGAGACTGTCCTCAGTTCTTTTCATTCTTTTTCCTTTATTCTGCTCTGCATTGGTTATTTCCACTATTTTATCTTCCAGGTCACTTATCCGTTCTTCTGCCTCAGTTATTCTGCTATTGATCCCATCTAGAGTACTTTTAATTTCATTTATTGTGTTGTTCATAATTGCTTGTTTCATCTTTAGTTCTTCTAGGTCCTTGTTAACTGATTCTTGCATTTTGTCCATTCTATTGTCCATTCTATCTCCAAGATTTCGGATCAACCTTACTATCATTATTCTGAATTCTTTTTCAGGTAGACTGCCTATTTCCTCTTCATTTGTTAGGTCTGGTGGGTTTTTATCTTGCTCCTTCATCTGCGGTGTGTTTTTCTGTCTTTTCATTTTGCTTATCTTACTGTGTTTGGGGTCTCCTTTTTTGCAGGCTGAAGGTTCGTAGTTCCTGTTGTTTTTTGTGTCTGTCCCCAGTGGCTAAGGTTGGTTCAGTGGGTTGTGTAGGCTTCCTGGTGGAGGGGACTAGGGCCTGTGTTCTGGTGGATGAGGCTGGATCTTGTCTTTCTGGTGGTCAGGTCCACGTCTGGTGATGTGTTTTGGGGTGTCTGTAGACTTATTATGATTTTGGGCAGCCTCTCTGCTAATGGGTGGGGTTGTGTTCCTGTCTTGCTAGTTGTTTGGCATAGGATGTCCAGCCCTGTGGCTTGCTGGTCGTTGAGTGAAGCTGGGTGTTGGCGTTGAGATGGAGATCTCTCGGAGATTTTTGCTGTTTGATATTATGTGCAGCTGGGAGGCCTCTTGTGGACCAGTGTCCTGAAGTTGGTTCTCCCACCTCAGAGGCACAGCACTGACTCCTGGCTGCAGCCCCAAGAGCCTTTCATCCACAGGGCTTCTTAATTTGGGATGATTCCTTGTCTATTCAGGTATTCCACAGATGCAGGGTATATCAAGTTGATTGTGGAGCTTTAATCTGCTGCTCCCGAGGCTGCTGGGAGAGATTTCCCTTTCTCTTCTTTGTTCTCACAGTTCCCAGGGGCTCAGCTTTGGATTTGGCCCCGCCTGTGCGTGTAGGTCGCCGGAGGGCGTCTGTTCTTTGCTCAGACAGGACGGGGTTAAAGGAGCCGCTGATTCGGAGGCTCTGGCTCACTCAGGCCGGGGGGTAGGGAGGGTCACGGAGTGTGGGGCGGGCCTGCGGCGGCAGAGGCCGGCGTGACGTTGCAGCCTGAGGCGCGCCATGCGTTCTCCCAGGGGAGTTGTCCCTGGATCCCGGGACCCCGGCAGTGGCGGGCTGCACAGGCTCCCCGGAAGGGCGTGTGGCTAGTGACCTGTGTTCTCACACAGGCCTCCTGGTGGCGGCAGCAGCGGCCCTAGCGTCTCATGACTGTCTCTGGGCTCCGCACTTCTAGCCCCGGCTAGCGCCCGTCCCTGGAGCTCTCTCAAGCAGCGTTCTTAATCCCCTCTCCTCGTGCACCAGGAAACAAAGAGGGACGTAAAAGTCTCTTGCCTCTTCGGCAGGTCCAGACCCCTCCCCGGACTCTCTCCCGGCCAGCCGCGGCGCACCAACGCCCTGCAGGCTGTGTTCACGCCGCCAACCTCAGTCCTCTCCCGGCGCTCCGACAAAAGCCGGAGCCTCAGCTCCCAGTCCCGCCCGCCCCGGCGGGCGAGCAGACAAGCCTCTCGGCTGGCGAGTTCCGGTCGGCCCGATCCTCCGCGCTGGAGTCTGTCCGCTTTGCCCTCCGCACCCCTGCTGCTGTGCGCTCCTCCGCGGCTCCCAAGCTCCCCCACTCCGCCTCCCGAAGTCTCCACCCGCGAAGGGGCTTCCTAGTGTGTGGACACTTTTCCTCCTTCACAGCTCTCTCCCGCTGGTGCAGGACCCGTCCCTATCCTTTTGTCTCTGTTTAGTTTTTTCTTTTGCCCTAACCAGGTACGTGGGGGGTTCCTTGCCTTTTGGGAGGTCTGAGGTCTTCTGCCAGCGTTCAGTAGGTGCTCCGTAGGAGTTGTTCCACGCGTAGATGTATTTCTGGTGTATCTGTGGGGAGGAAGGTGATCTCCGCGTCTTACTCTTCTGCCATCTTCCCGGAAGTAAGTCCGTTTTTATCTCAGACTGGAATTTATGCCATTGACCCTCCAGTTCTCAGGCCCTTGACTCTGACTAGAACTTACACCATTAGTTCTCCTGAGTCTCAGGCCTTCAGATTCAGACTGAAACTCTGCTACAAACTTTCCTGAGTCTCCAGCTGTCAAATGGCAGATTCTGGTGGGATTCCTCAGACTCCATAATTACATGGGCCAATTCCTTGTAATAAATCTCTACTTATCTATCTCCTATTGGTTGTTTCTCTGGAGATCCCTGACTAATACATCATATCTTGTAGTTTTTTAATTGAACACTGGACATTTTAAATAATGTAATATGGCAACTCTAGAAATCAGATTTGCCCCTCTTCCCAGGGGTTTGTTTTTATTTCTGGCTGTTGTTGTCTGTTGGTTTAGCAACTTTCTGAACTAGTTCTGTAGAGTCAATATTCTTTGTCATGTGTGGCCACTGAAGTCTCTGCTCAGTTAGCTTAGAAGTCAGCTAATCATTGGACAGAAATTTCCTTAAATGCCTGGGACCGATAAGTCTTCCAGTGTTTGCTAAAGGTCTATGCATATTGGGGCGCACTTAACCAGGCAGTACACAATTTTGCCTTTGGTTTTACTGCCTGCTTTTGAGGAGACTCAAAGTTAGCCAGAGGTGATAGTTTAGGGCTTTCTCAGATCTTTCACGAGCGTGCACTTAGCCCTGGGCAGATGCACAACATGCAGATGTGGATCTGCATGGACTTCTAGATTCTCGTGTATGTTGGCACTTTTCAAAGCCCCTTATGGACATTTCATTCCCAAACTGTTCCTTTTAATCTTTTTGATTGGCCTAATGTTTGCTCCAGCTCTTATCAACTGCTTCAGGTTACCATGATGTTAAACAATTGTTGATTATTTTTGACAAAATTCCCCAGAGAAAGGGCTGTTGGTGCTGAGCAAGCTTTGAGTCAGGTCAAATAAAGGCAACCATGAGAATGGGGTCTTCTAGGGAACCAACGTACGGGTCAAATGATGACAGTTCTCTGGGAATGGGACTCTGAAGGAGGTTCAGCCCTATTCTGACCCCCTCCAGTGGTTGTCAGGCTGCTGATTTTCACCATAATTGCATGGTTGTTGGTTCTCAAGGCTACCACGGAGCTGGAGAGGAGAGCATGTGAATAGAGCAAGTTAAAACACCACAAAGCTCACTGTTCTTACCAAGATTCAATAATTTTTCTTGAATAAATATTCCCAAGGTTGTTGCAGGCCTTTGGTTTTTTTCAGAGTCCTGAAAAAACTGATTCTGACAATTTTCCCAGTGTTCTCATTGCTTTTATGGAGGAGAGGATTTTCAGAGGTCCTTACTCCACCATTTTCACTGGCATCTTGTAGCGCCTTCTAAAACCTAAGATTATCATTTTAATCAATAAATATAGTGTCACTTCTGCCATATTCTCTTATTAAGGCAGTTATAAAAGCACTACCAATTTTAAGGAAAAGAGACTTTTTATGGGGGAATTGTGAGGTTCTAGAAGAACATATGGGACTAGAAATATTGTTTCGGTTATTTTAGGAAAATGCAATTTGCCACAGCCCATCCTCTAACCATAATAATTCACAACTCTCCCACATGCAAAATTCCCTAACCCCTTCCCCAAGAACCCCTAAAATATTATTACTATTAAGGCATCAGCACCAGGTTTAAAGTTCAGAATTTCATCATATAAATCACCTCTAGGAATGGATGATGTTTCTTGTGCATGGCTCCTTAGGCATAGCTCCTTGAGTATCTTTGATCCTTTGATCTACAGACCTGCAAACTAAACAGTCAAGTTATCTGCCCTGCACATACCTCAAGTATAATAGTAAGATAATTGCTATAGATGCTCCATTCAAAAAAGGAGAAATAAGAGGCACAAAGTAGTCATTGGCCCATAGTAATACTAAAGTCCAGCTGGGCACATGTTGCCAGTTCTTTAATTATGGCTTAGTCATTTTACCTAGAAATGATGCTCCATAGCTCTTGGCTTTATTCCCTAAGCTCTCGGTTCCACTCCCTGTATTATTTTCCTTTTTCATAATTAGTTTGGATTTGCAGATAAATTATTTTCTCAGCTTGCTTCTGGCCCACAGAAGTTCAGGTATGCAGAGTCCTCTTTTAATTTTTTTGCTGTCTCTGTCTCATTTTTTACAAGCTGATAAAATTCTATTAAAACTCTGTGGATTTCTGTGTATCAGTTTGTACCTGAATCCATTTCATTGAGGTAAGTCCTTCCCTACCTTGGGCCCTCTGTACAGCTGCTGTGGGAAACACCCTTAAGATTCTTGGACACTATTTTTTTTTAGCATCTTTATTGGAGTATAATTGCTTTACAATGTTTGTTAGTTTCTGCTGTATAACAAAGTGAATCAGCTATATGTATACATACAACCCTATATCCCCTCCCTCTTGTGCCTCCCTCCCACCCTCCCTATCCCACCCCTCTAGGTGGTCACAAAGCACCGAGCTGATCTCCCTGTGCTATGTGGCTGCTTCTCACTAGCTATCTATTTTACATTTGGTAGTGTATATATGTCCATGCCACTCTCTCACTTCATCCCAGCTTACCCCTTCCCCTGCCCGTGTCCTCAAGTCCATTCTCTACATCTACATCTTTATTCCTGTCCTGCCCTTAGGTTCATCAGAACCTTTTTTTTTTTTAGCTTCCATATATATATGTGTTAGCATACATTATTTGTTTTTCTCTTTCTGACTTACTTCACTCTGTATGACAGACTCCAGGTCCATCCACCTCACTACAGATAACTCAATTTCATTTCTTTTTATGGCTGAGTAATATTCCATTGTGTATATGTGCCACATCTTCTTTATCCATTTGTTTGTCGATGGGCATTTAGGTTGCTTCCATGACCTGGCTATTGTAAATAGTGCTGCAATGAACATTGAATTATGGTTTTCTCAGGGTAGAGGCCCAGTAGTTGGATTGCTGGGTCATATGGTAGTTCTATTTTTAGTATTTTAAGGAACCTCCATACTGTTCTCCATAGTGACTGTATCAATTTACATTCCCACCAACAGTGCAAGAGTGTTCCCTTTTCTCCACACCCTCTCCAGCATTTATGGTTTGTAGATTTTTTGATGATGGCCATTCTGACCGGTGTGAAGTGATACCTCATTGTAGTTTTGATTTGCCTTTCTCTAATGATTAGTGATGTTGAGCATCCTTTCATGTGTTTGTTGGCAATCTGTATATCTTCTTTGGAGAAATGTCTATTTAGGTCTTCCACCCATTTTTGGATTGGGTTGGGTTTTTTTTGATATTGAGCTGCATGAGCTGCTTGTATATTTTGGAGATTAATCCTTTGTCTCTTGCTTCGTTTGCAAATATTTTCTCCCATTCTGAGGGTTGTCTTTTTGTTGTTTATGGTTTCCTTTGCTCTGCAAAATCTTTAAAGTTTCATTAGGTCCCATTTGTTTATTTTTGTTTTTATTTCCATTTCTCTAAGAGGTGGGTCAAAAAGTATCTTGTGATTTATGTCCTAGAGTGTTTTGCCTATGTTTTCCTCTAAGAGTTTTATACTGTCTGGCCTTACATTTAGGTCTTTAATCCACTTTGAGTTTATTTTTGTGTATGGTGTTAGGAAGTGTTCTTTTTTTTATAATTTTTTAAATTTAATTAATTAATTAATTTTGGGCTGTGTTGGGCCTTTGTTGCTGCGTGTGGGCTTTCTCTGGCTGCTGCAAGCAGGGGCTACTCTTCATTGTGGTGTGCGGGCTTCTCATTGTGGTGGCTTCTCTTGTTGCAGAGTACAGGCTGTAGACGCACAGGCTTCAGTAGTTGTGGCATGTTGGCTCAGTAGTTGTGGCTCGCAGGCTCTAGAGCGCAGGCTCAGTAATTGTGGCACATGGGCTTTGTTGCTCTGCAGCCTGTGGGATCTTCCTAGACCAGGGCTCGAACTCGTGTTCCCTGCATTGGCAGGTGGATTCTTAACCACTGCACCACCAGGGAAGCCCCATTAAGAAATGATCTAATTTCATTCTTTTACGTGTAGCTGTTCAGTTTTCCCAGCACCACTTATTGAAGAGGCTGTCTTTTCTCCACTGTATATTCTTGCCTCCTTTATCAAAGATAAAGTGACCATATGTGCATGGGTTTATCTCTGGGCTTTCTATCCTGTTCCATTGATCTAGATTTCTGTTTTTGTGCCAGTACCATAGTGTCTTGATTACTGTGGCTTTGTAATAGAGTCTGAAGTCAGGGAGCCTGATTCCTCCAGCTCTGTTTTTCTTTCTCAAGATTGCTTTGGCTATTTGGGGTCTTTTGTGTTACCATACAAATTGTAGAATTTTTTGTTCTGGTTCTGTGAAAAATGCCATTAGTAGTTTGATAGGGATTGCATTGAATCTGTAGATTCCTTTGGGTAGTAGAGTCATTTTCACAATGTTGATTTTTCCAATCCAAAAACATGACATATCTCTCCATCTGTTTGTATTGTCTTTAATTTCTTTCATTAGTGTTTTATAGTTTTCTGCATACAGGTCTTTTCTCTCCTTAGGTAAGTTTATTCCTAGGTATTTTATTCTTTTTGTTGCAATAGTGAATGGGAGTGTTTCCTTAATTTTCTTTCAGATTTTTCATTCTTAGTGTATAGGAATGCAAGAGATTTCTGTGCATTAACTTTGTATCCTGCTACTTTACCAAATTCATTGATTAGCTCTAGTAGTTTTCTGGTAGCATCTTTAGGATTCTCTATGTATAGTATCATGTCATCTGCAAACAGTGACAGCTTTATTTCTTTTCCGATTTGGATTCCTTTAATTTCTTTTTCTTCTCTGATTGCTGTGGCTAAAACTTCCAAAACTATGTTGAATAATAGTGGTGAGAGTGGGAAACCTTGTCTTGTTCCTGATCTTAGAGGAAACGGCTTCAGTTTTTCACCATTGAGAACGATGTTGGCTATGGTTTGTCATATATGGCCTTTATTATGTTGAGGTAGGTTCCCGCTATGTCTACTTTCTGGAGAGTTTTTATCATAAATGGGTGTTGAATTTTGTCAAAAGCTTTTTCGGCATCTATTGAGATGATCATATGGTTTTATCCTTCAATTTGTTACTATGGTTTATTACATTGATTGATTTGTGTATACTGAAGAATCCTTGCATTTCTGGGATAAACCCCACTTGATCATGGTGTATGACCTTTTTCACGTGCTGTTGGATTCTGTTTGCTACTATTTTGCTGAGGATTTTTGCATCTATGTTCATCAGTGATATTGGCCTGTAGTTTTCTTTTTTTGTGACATATTTGTCTGGTTTTGGTATCAGAGTGATGGTGGCCTCTTAGAATGAGTTTGGGAGTGTTCCTCCCTCTGCTATATTTTGTAAGTTTGAGAAGGATAGGTGTTAGCTCTTCTCCAAATGTTTGATAGAATTCACCTGTGAAGCCATCTCATCCTGGGCTTTTGTTTGTTGGAAGATTTTTAATCACAGTTTCAACTTCAGTGCTTGTGATTGGTCTGTTTGTATTTTCTATTTGTTCCTGGTTCAGTCTTGGAAGGTTATACCTTTCTAAGAATTTGTCCATTTCTTCCAGGTTGTCCATTTTATTGGCATATTTTTGCTTGTAGTAATCTCTCATGATCCTTTGTATTTCTGCAGTGTCAGTTGTTACTTCTCCTTTTTCATTTCTAATTCTGGTGATCTGAGTCTTCTCCCTTTTTTTGTTTGATGAGTCTGGCTAATGGTTTATCAATTTTGTTTACCTTCTCAAAGAATTATCTTTTAGTTTAATTGATCTTTGCTCTTATTTCCTTCATTTCTTTTTCATTTATTTCTGATATGATCTTTATGATTTCTTTCCTTCTGCTAACTTTGCTAACCTTTTTTGATCTTATTTCTCTAATTGCTTTAGAGGGACACTCTATTTTTTAATGGAGAGGATCTGTGGGGCATGCCATTAAGATTCTTAGATGGTCTTGTGATTATTTGAAATGGTCTATGAGGCACCACATTAAATCTTTCTAAATTCTTAAAAAACATTTAAAGTTGCACTTTTGACTTCTTTTTTAGACTGTATCTTCCTGAAAGAACCCTTGATTTGATTTCTTCCCGGAAGCTATTTCTTACTTTGGCATCATTTGCTGTCTAGAGACACTCGGAATGAGAAAGAGTTTTGTTGTGTTTTTTTTTTTTTTTGGTTGTTGTTTTTGTTTTTTAAACCCAGCAAGTCCTGGCTCTTTATATTTACAGCTCTTTCTTTAGCTTATCTCTCTCCTGTCACATTTTACTAAGGCACCTAGAAAAAGCCATGGGTCACATTTATCACTCCGCCTGGAAGTCTTTTTGGCTAGATCATCCAGTCAATTAGGTAAATTCCCTTTGTTCTACTTTACTGCAGTCAACAGTGTTGCTAAATTTTCTGCCATCACATGAAAAGAGTCTATTTTCCTCTAGCTTCCAATAACATTTTCCTCACTTTCTTTAATCCTTTATTAATTGGCTTCTTGAGGACCGCAAACTTCCACTAACAGTGTCTTCAAGACCCTTTAGACTTTAACTCTTCTCAAGGTCCTTTCACCTTCTGCCTGCCACTTAGTCTGAAAGCCATTGCCTCATGTTTTAGGTTTTGTTACAATTCCACCCTACTCACAAGTACAAAAATATGGTCCAGTTATCTTTTGCTCTGTAACAAATTTCCCTAATAGGTAATGGCATAAAACAATTCTCTATTATGCTGAAGGATTCTATGGGTAAGGAATTTGGTCAGGATGCAGTTGAGATGACTTCTCTCTGGTCCATGTTGTCTAGGGCATCAGCTGGATGGCCCAGAGGCTAGGGGTAACTTGATGGCTGGGAAATCAGCTTATTCACTGATCACTTATTCACTCTCATGTCTGATGATTGATTCTCTTACTGTTAGTTTGGACCTTAGCTATGGCTGTACAATGACTTCAGACACCAACTACCCAGAGTTGGGCCAACCTCACAGGTTAAGGGCACAGTCCTCCGTAAGACTACACTCACTTCAGATACCAGCGATAAGTTTGGGGATCTCCAGGTCATCCTCATTTCTGACCAGCTGGCTACAAATTCAGGGGTTCCCACTACCCCTTCAGGATGGGTACCTCACTAGTATGACTCACAGAACTCAGGAAAGTGCTGTACTTATGATTCAATTAAAGGATACAAATCAGAACCAGCCAAAGGGAGAGACGCTTAAGGTGAGGTTTAGGAGAGTTCCAAATGTGAAGCTTTCATTGTCCTCTCCCCACAGAGTTAGGACATGTCACTCTCCCAGCACATCAATGTGTGAAGGTATGCAGAGTATTGCCAACTGTAGAAGCTCACCCAAACTTCAGTGTCCAGAGTTTTTATTAGGATTCAATTACATAAGCATGATTAATTAATCTTTGGCCATGTGACTCAATCTCCAGATCCCCTCTTCTTCCCATAGGTTGGCATAATATTTCCCAATTCAAAACCCCAACGCTCTAATCACATGTTTGGTCTTTCTGGCACAGGCAGCTTCCATCCTGAGTCATCTCGTTTATTTAAACTGTCTAAGAGCCCACCATTAGAGTCATCTCATCAGCATATACTATCAGGGAACACGATAAATAACAAAGACTCTCCTATTACTGGGGAAATTCCAGAGTTTTAGAGGGTACTTCTCAGGAACTGGGGACAAAGGCCAAATACTTTATTATACAGGCTGTCAACTAGAACACCTACACATGGCCTCTCCAGGTTACCTGGGCTTCTTTACAACATGGTAGTGTGGTTCTAAGGATAAATGTCCTGAGAGAAAGAGAACCAATAGAAACTATATTGCCTTTTATGACCTAGCCTTGGAAGTAATGCAGTGTCACTTCAATCATATCCTATTTGTTGAGGCAGTTGTAAAGACTCGCCCAAGATCTTTATGGGAGAATAGCAAGGCTTGGAAAAGAAGAAATAGAATTTTTCAAAAAACAAATATCATAAGGGCCTCTTTTGAAAAATAAGTCTGACATAACCATCGAGTCTAAAGTCCTCCAGGAGGTTTTCAAAACCTTTGACAATTTGGTCTCATACTACTTTTCCTTCAATATATTTAATTGCCTCTCCACACTTTGCTTCCAATTCAGTTAACGGAGTCATTCCCATCTCAAGGATTCTGGGCATAGTTTCCCCCTACTTAAAAGTATCCTCCTAATGAAAATCTAACCCATCCTTCAAGGATTACCCCTATCATGACATCTATGAACCAAGAGACAGAAACCCCAATTTATTTTTTTTTTATTTTTTATTTTTTGCAGTACACGGGCCTCTCACTGTTGTGGCCTCCCCCGTTGCGGAGCACAGGCTCCGGATGCGCAGGCTCAGCGGCCATGGCTCACGGGCCCAGCCGCTCCACGGCATGTGGGATCCTCCCGGACCGGGGCACGAACCCGTGTCCCCTGCATCGGCAGGCGGACTCCCAACCACCGCACCACCAGGGAAGCCCAGAAACCCCAATTTAAATGGACTTAACAGAACAGAATTTACTGCCTCAAGAAACTGAACATTCCAGAAAAGGAGCTAGCTTTGGGCATGCCCCTGGAAGCGCCAAACTCTCATCATCATTCCTTCTAGCAATCATAGAGAAATAGGGTGTCTTTCCTCTAACGTCTCCTAAATAATTCCTGGGATTTACTCTAACTGGTCCACTTGGGTCATGTGCCCAAACTGCAACAGATTCTGAGATCAGAGGAAGGAATTATACTGAGAGAGAGGAAGAGATGTTTTCCCCTAAAGAAATGTGGATTAATGTGTTACCAGTCTGGAGAAATAGATTCCAGATTCAGGGTTTTTTTTCCTTGCTAGAGTGGTGGAGTGTTGAAGCTGGAAGGGACTGTAAAAATTATTTCGTTCGCCACCTTTATTTTACATATGTGGAAACTTGAAATTCAAAAAGATGGAATGACTCTCCTGAGTTGCACACAGTGGCAAAGCATCAGAGCCAAGACTAAACCCTGTGTTCTGACACCCCAGGCCAGAGGATTTTTGTATAGCCTGATGTCTGAATAGACACCAAGATTATATGTTAACCTTCAGTTTTGCATTATAAAAAATAGCAAAACTTACAGTCACATGGCGTTCGGATTTTATCCACTCACTTGCTCTAAGAATTTGGACAAGTGACTTAACTCCTCTAAGCCTCCATTTCTCATCTGTAAAATATAGTAATGAAAGCTATCTTGAGGAGCTATTGTCAGGAGTAAATTAGATACTATAGAAATAAAGATTCTAGAAAACAGAAAGTACTCAATAAATGGTAGCTATTATTTGTATCTCTTGCCATGTTTAATAGGGTTTGTCACATACTATGTTTTTATCCTATACTTGGTGTTTGATTAACTTAATTCTTTTCATAGGTGGGGGTTTATTAGAGTACATTTATTGAGAAGACAGCGAAAGTTCTTGCCCTTAACAGGCTTCAAAGAAATATTAAATAACCAAGAAGGATCTAACTAATCCAAATTAGATAGAATTACAATCTTTGCCTTTTAAACACCCTTTTGTAACATTGCCTTTGGGAATCTAAATGTAGAACAGCAGAAATTTTATATGTTCTCAATTCCATGTGTTTCTGTATTTTAGTTTTTGCTTTTGAATTCAGGCAGGACTGACACGTGATGAGTTTAGTGATGACAGTCTAAAGAGTCTGACTGCCCTGAAGCCAGTGTTTATGGGTACATAACCCAGATATGGTACACATGACTCACCAGGCCGTATAAGTCACTGGTATTTTATATCAAGCCAAAATTTTTCTTTTGGCATCGCATGTTTCAAGTACTCACATTGTTCCCTTTAACCTTTCCATACTTTTGTTGTGATTGACAACACAAAAGAGTTTTGTATGTCTTTCCTACTTGGATAAAGGTCAGTACTTTTACTGATCCCCAAGTAAAAGTACTTTACACATGGTACTTTAAAAGTACAGCTTCATATATTTTATTAATTCTTTCTTTCAAGGACTTAGAATAGCCATAAAATATAATTTAAACAACAAATTATATCTAACAGATATTTTTAATAGAATTGATATGCCATGTTTAAGAGTCTGGTATATAGGAGATTTGCAATATATTACAGCAGCTATTATTTGTATCCCTCTCCATGTTTAATGGAGTTTGACACATGGTAGGTTTTTAATCAGTACTTGGTTTTGAATGACGAATTATTCTTTCCAGTGGTAGGTGCTTACGATTTACACCACCTAGTACTAGGCTGAATTCGGCACTACGGGCAGAAATTGTTATTTGGCACATCAATGTGAAGGCTACAGATTCTACAAATGTAATATATAATATCCATAATACTTTTTATTATGAAATAATTCTTGGATATCTATAATGTACTAGTTATAAGATTAAACATAAAATTAGTCATGGTCCTTTCCCAAAGGTCTATTCTAGGTCCACTTGGAAGACAACTAATATATGACCATCAAATTAAATGAAGAAAACCCAGTATCCAATAAGAAGACTGAACATGTGAAGTGTATGTATTTCTTTCACAGCTCCATGAGCAAGAGGGAACCTGGGTATGGTTGTGGAAGTACAATTCATCTCTGGTGTTATTGAGGTCTTTACTAAATGCCTTCTTAAATTTCTTTTACCCTATCTCACCAATGTGTGTCAAGGCAACTTGCGTCTGGAGTATTAAAACTTTACTCTGAAAACGATGTAAAAACTTTCATATTAAGATGTAAATGTCTGCCTTAAGTAAGGGACACCTAAACTATCATCCTCACTGGATAGCACAAGGCATAAATTAACTAGCAGAATTTTAGTCTTCAGCCTTCAGGTGTGTGTTGGGAGAATGGTGAGTGGAGAGGGAGAGAGTAATGAGGTTCTTAGAGAATACTTCTGAGGACACTAAGTATTCACCTGAAATTGAACACTTAAGTGGGTGTCTATTTTACCTACTCTTAACTTGGCTTTTCCTGCAAGGTACTCTTTGCTACAATTCACTAAACTTACCAAGAAAGGTTACTTGATGAGTCATTCGTAAAAATATCTAAGTATAGTTCCCAGAGAAAGAAAACATGAGCCCCAGTAACAAGAACTCTCTAAAAGACCACATTCCTACCACCAAAACGTAATCACTGTGCCATTTAAAGCTGAAAGCTAATTTCACTTCCTCTCTAAGGATTTATGAAACTGACATGAAAGGATTTTTCTACTTCCACTTTTGCTTTTCTAAAAATCTCTTCTCCATACTGCAACAAGAGCAAAACAAATTAGATCACATCACCCCCCTACGTAAAAACCACCAGTGGTTTTCCATCACACTAAAGATAAAATCAAAATCCTTACTGTGGCCTAAAGTCACCCTGCCTAAATAGCTCTCTCTCCCTCCATGACCATGCCCCAGACATCCCAGAGTTCTGTCTGGTCCTTGACATGCCAAGCTCACTGCCACCCCAGAGCCTTTGCTTTTGTCTGGGACACTCTTCCCCTAGATTTTCACATGGTGGCTTCCTCCTGTCATTCAGTCCTGCTCAACTGCCACCTCTTCTAACAGGCTCTCTCTGGTCAACCGGTCTAAAGTGACCTCTCCTTGGCCCCCTCTCCCATACTGCTTGCCCACATCATACTCTGCTTTACATCCTTTATGGTACGTATCCCTCTGCAATGACCTTGCTTATTTTCTATTGACCCCGAGTAAGTTCCATGAAAATTGCCTCTCTTTCTCACTACGGTATCCCCAGGATCTAGAGGAATGCCTGGCATATTCAAGATGCTTTGATTGAATAAAATGTATGGTGACTCAAGTATATAATATAAAAATTATAAATACTATAACACATATAATATAGGGCTAGGAGTCCTTTCGAAGCACTGTAAGAAGAACAATCTAGAGTTTAGGTTCGGAACCAAACAGTTGCCTTTGGTGCAGGAGGCGTGAAGGAGAAACTCACACGAAAATGGTCAACATTGGTCGGGGCGGCAGAACACTCCAGCAGAAGTCCCTTGTCATAGGTCATGCAGAAGTTCCCACAGGCCTCACCAAGCCAAAGAACTAGAAGTTAAAACAATTCTTGAAAATAATGAGTTTAGTCCTATAACTGGCAACTAAGTCTAGGCCTGTAGGAGAGAGAAAATATTGCATGCATGGTATGTTGCCACTGTTAAAAATATCACATGATGTGCTTAAAAGTAATGGTTACATCTTTTTGTGTGTCTACACACCATGGTATAGGGCAATGTGGCACGTTAAGTGTAGGATTTCATCTGTTTCTGCAAGTTGATTATTCCCATGTTCCAGATGAGGGAGCCAAGTCTAAGAGAGGTTAAACAACTTGTACACAGACTAGACAGCAGAGATAGGCTTTGGGATATCCTCTTTGGTTCCAACATGCTTAAACATTAAACAACTATTGTCTTGGATGTCTTCATATGGAATAAATATGCTCTCCTTCTCCACAGTTCTCACCACTGCCTCTTGTGTTATACCCAGCCTGATCTCACACGTGGAGTACACCTGCTTGGCCCCAAGCTCTTTAGTTTTCAGTCTATGATGCTAACCTGATTCTTCCTACTACCTGCTGCTTCTCTACAAAGAGGCCTCTGCCTTGTTTGTACCAATTGCAGAGGCTCTCCAAGGACATGTGGGGTGGGGGTCGATAGGTGTTATGTTAGGTTTTGTCTTGCTGAGTGGGATTTATAACGAATGTGCCCAAAAGAAAGGATGGTGTGTTAGGAGAAGGGAAGAGAGAAGTTTTCCGAGAGTGGAAAAAGCAGGAGAATGGAGGAAGTGATGGCTGGAAGCAAAACTCGAGGATAAGTGATGATTTTACATGGAGCTTGGAAATATTTTGCTGTGTAATATGCAATATAACTCTTCTCCCACCTCACCAAGATGTCTTCAGTTGGAACACCATTGTAGGAATTGTTCTGTTTTCCTGGATAAGAAAATGTAGTGGAAAGGGCCTCAAGGAGAAAGAAAGTCATCTCAAGAAGGCCTAGTCTGCTTCTGTAACAGAAAAAGCAGGGACTTTGGAATCAGAGGGTCCTAGGTCTGCAAATGAGCTCTTTTCTTAGCTGTAGTTTCCTCTCTTATAAAATGGAAAAATAGTATCTTCTTTGCAAAGTTATTCTGAGAATTAAATCACACTCATAAGGGGCCTGGTATGGAGTTTAGCACATTTTAGGTCAAGTTCATTCCCTTCCCCTTATACTGAACTAAAATTGTCTTCTCTGTAATTCCCATGCACTGGTTCTAATACTACTCTGCAGAACATGAAGGAGTTATGTCACCTTTCTCAGGCAACAGAGCTCTAATTTGTCAAGATCCTTCAAGAAAAGAAAATTCATATTAACACCTGTGTCCAATTGCTCTCAAGCTTAAGATGCTTTCTTTTTTCAATTACTGCATTTAGTACCCAATTTAAAACACTTTTATGCAAGAATCAAGGTAAACTTTAAAGGTGAATCTAAGTACTGAACAAATCACTCAAATGTTTAGAGAATAAGTTTACATCTGACCATGCAGCTCTTCTATAGGCAAAGGATCCAATTCAGTGATTAGCTAAACTTACTGAGCACTCACTGGGTGTAGAGGGTGTACCAGCTCTTCTACTGTATTTGGGTGCTTTTAGCTACAATAACTGAATACAAAAATAAAAGTGGCTTAAACAATGAGGAAAATGTATTATGCTCCTTAAATATAAATTTCCAAAGTACGCAACTGCTCGGGTGGCTCAGTGGCTCAACAATGTGCAGCATCCAGACTTTTGCCATCATTCGCCTTCTTCTCTGTTACGTTGGTTTTTTGCAAGATGGTCCACAAGTGCCAGGCGCACCTACAGACATAACAACACATGTAATGGTACTTTCTCTCATGTGACTCTTTTTATTAGGGAGGAAAATCATTCTGAGATCCATCCCCCCAAAACTTTTCCTCAGGTTCCATTGGTCAGAATTGTATTACACATCCATGCCTCAAGTCACTGCTACCCAACTTTTTCACAGCATAACACAAATTAAAAAATAATGTTTTAATGACACAAGGAGTGCCTGGGTGGGGCTGCTTTGGGCAGATGGGACCATCTCGGGTTTCAGCAGCTGAGCCTCACTCAAATATTCCAAGGGCTTAAGGGACCAATACCTTGTCACATCTGTAACCTATCTGAGATATAGCAGTGCGCACTGGCATATAGGCTGGGACGCTGCTCTAGGCTACAAGGGAGACTGAGAAACCATGTATCTGTATACAAACTCTAGTGAGTGAAGGGTCTGCCAGTGAGGAGAAAGAAGGATGTGCAGGTCAAGAGTGCCTCATCTATTGTAAATATCACAATACATCCTGAGAGGTAGTGTTTCGTGAAGAATGAAAGCAAGGCTAATAGTATAAGTGACATGCTTAAGTTCACAGAACCTATAAGTGGCCCAGTTGGCATAGTACAGCGGATCCAGTGGTGTGCTGGTAAATGTTTAACAACCAGCTCTCCAAATGTAGTTCTGACATGGCGTGTTGATTAATATTTTCATCTAAGATAAAAGTGACACAACAAAGATGTATATGGGAACTTACTTGCTTATTATGTGAGTGACTTCTTTGCTGAGATGAATGTTTTTGTGCCATTCACTATGTAACAGCTATAGACACAACATGCTTTTTATGTTTAATTTGCATTATTAATGGTTCCTCTGTCACTTTCTTAAGTCTAGACCATCAGCAAAGCAATAAGTCAAGCCTTGATCTGTGGCATTTGCTGATTTCCATCGTGTAAATACTCCCTCCACAGCCAGTTTCAAGCTCACAAAGTCAAGTCACTGAATGTGGTATTGGGAATAGATGTGCAGTAACACATCATAGAGTATTTCTACCATTTAGACACAATACACAAAAGCACCTCAAGAGCATAGATAATAGTAACATACATTCAGATAATTTAGAAGATACGTTTTTAATATATATTATCTTTTTTTTAAAAATACAAAGTATAGTTGATTTACAATGTCGTGTTAGTTTCAGGTGTACAGCAAAGTGATTCAGTTATACGTGCGTGTGTGTGTATGTATGTATGTATGTGTGTGTGTGTGTGTGTGCGTGTATATATATATATATATATATATATTATTTTCCAGATTCTTTCCCTTATAGATTATTACAAGATATTGAATATAGTTCCCTGTGCTATATAGTAGGTCCTTTTTGGTTATCTATTTTATATATAGTAGTATGTATATGTTAATCCCAAACTCCCAGTTTATCCCTCCCTCCCCTTTCCCCTTTGGTAACCATAAGTTTATTTTCTATGTCTGTGAGTCTGTTTCAATAATATATATTATCTTCATTTAAAATTTAATTGGAGGTTTATATAATTTAATTTTTAACAGTGACCATGTTTAGCAAACAACTGGCAAAATTCCTAAAAATTTAACAGTCTGCTCTCATGAGATAGTATAAGCCAGTTCTGCATACCACTGTTGACTCTAAGTCCATGCTCTTTCCACTCCTGACTCTCCTTGCTACCTTTATTACTGGCACGTAAAAGCTAGGGATGATCTGTAGGATACAGGGGAAAACCTGGGTACCAGTCATTACTTTTGGTGACCCTGGGCAACCGCTAGCTCTCTGACACTCAGATTTCTCTGCTGTAAAAGATGAGAACAGTCCTTGCCTTGCCAAGGGTTATTTTGAGGATAAAATTGGTTGGTCTAAGTGACAGGGCTTTGTAAACTGTAGAGTCACATACAAAAAAAAAGCCTTTATTATGATGGCATTTCATCACTGGTTTTCAACCAGGCCACCATTGTTAAGGATACAAAATGTGTTGCAGCTTTTAAAAGTATGCTTTAGTTTGAGATCTTCCGTAATGCCCACAGTAGACAGTAAACTCCCAGAAAAACTGTTCTCAAGAAGTCCAAATTTTTGTTAGTCTTTACTCATTAAGAATAGCTATCTAAATTGGGAGAAAAACAATTTTTTCTAAACTTTAGTTTACTCATTTCTAGCTGTTGTTGGACTGTCTGAAGGGCCCTCTTTCTGGCATTGTGGAATGCTTCTTAATTTCAAGAGTTGAATAAAAGTCCTTTGATTTTTAATTTTGATTTCTCAAGCTGCTTTGCTTTTTGGGCCAGACCAATTCAGTAAGTTATTTTGTATGGACTGTGCCCCTCTACTTAAGGTGGTATCCTAGCTGTAAATTGGATTAAGTATCCCAAATATCTTAAGTTATAATTCTAAACTTGAGCAACTTTATAAAATATTTGCCTGAGTTTGCTGAACTTCTCTTTGGTCTGCAGACAACTTTTCTGCCAAGCTCTTTCCCACAACAGGCCCTTTGCCCACGCTGATCCTTCTGCCTGTAAAGCTCTCCCCTGATTCTTTGCAAAGCTGGCTCCTCCTTCAGCTTGAAAGCCACCTTCTTAGAAAGGTCTTCTCTGCACACTTGTTTCAAGTCATCCCCCCAGTCTATTTCCTTACTTATTTCCTTCACAGCACTGATCACAACCTGCAGTTTCCTTGTTCATTTGTTTACTTCTTTGTCTATATCTCTCATTATAACATCAGCTCCTCGGGGGCTGGGACGTTGCCCATTGATGTCACTAACTACGCCCAGTATCCAGCACAGTGCCTGGCACATAATAAGCAGCCGTTGAACAGATGAATTTGTCTCACAAGATCCACATCAATGCTGTGCGGCTGTGGCCACCTACAATCTCTTGAGGGAAGATCCTACCCTAAAGGTTATCCAGGGCTTGACCCGTGGTGCTCCCAGTGGCCACATTTCTCTCAGGGCCCAGGAGAAGCCACAATGGCAGCACAAGCCTGCTGGCTCCTGTCTGCCCCACCCTGATGGGGCCACCTCAGTGATGTCGTACAGAATAAGATTCTCTAATCCTTTTCATTCTGTGACAGTCCTTTAAACAGCTGTTTTTCATGACCTGATATGGTGGGGTGGGGGATGGAGGAAGGAGGAGGGGGGCGGGGGCGGCAGTTGGTACATTCCCCACCAACAAAATTAGTGTAGGGGCACTATCTGCTCATATGTATTGCTTCAGGAGAAAGTGGGTAGCAGAAGCCGTAATTTGGACTAGGCTAGGGAAAAGTGAGAAGAGAAAAATGGGGAAAAGAAGAGCAAAGGAGATAAAAAGAGAACAGAAGGAAGGGAGAAGAGTAATAAGAAGGAGAGAAGAGAGGAGAGGAGGGTAAAAGAAGAGGATATCTGAGGAAAAAACATGAAACAGGTAGTGAAGGAGGAGGGAGGAGGAAGGTAGAGTTGAATGTGTGTTCTGCTTGGCTTTGCGGCTCTTGGGTAGTGACTGGCCTCAGTGTGAGTGGATGGATGACTCAGCTGAGGGGTTCTCAGGTGCTCCCCTGAGGGGCCACTTAAATCACTGAGGTCATTTTGAGAGGCTCAGGCAAGGCTGTCTTAGGTGACTGTCTTGGATGGATTCACAATAGTAATTTGGTTTTACAAAAAAAATACAAACCTCTTTTTAAAAAATAGTGATTGTGGAGGAAAAGAGGAAGGAGTATTGCTGACTGGATTAAGCTTCAGATTCCTCACTTCCTGTCCTCACCCCAAGCCTCGCAATTACTAGGCTAATGGCATATAGTTTAAACTCAGGACTTGACAACCAATCTTTCAGAAAACCTTCTTCCTCTTTGGTAATTGAAATATAAACAAATTTCCAAAGCAGAGTAGAATAGTTTCACAATATACCTGTAAAAATTACTGAAGTACAATTATGGCAATATATTCTCACTGATGTTTTGCAAAAACTTACTATGAACATCTCAAATGTGTGTAGGAGGCCCAAGCAAAGCCTTGTAGTTCAAAAGAGGAGAAAACTTTTTTTTTTTTTTTTTGTGGTACGCCGGCCTCTCACTGTTGTGGCCTCTCCCGTTGCGGAGCACAGGCTCCGGACGCGCAGGCTCAGCGGCCATGGCTCACGGGCCCAGCCGCTCCACGGCATGTGGGATCCTCCCGGACCGGGGCACGAACCCGTGTCCCCTGCATTGGCAGGGGGACTCTCAACCACTGTGCCACCAGGGAAGCCCGGAGAAAACTTTTAACACTCTTTTTTTTTTTTTTTTTCAATGCCTCTTTCCCCTCTTCTAATACTTGTTTTTTGCCCTTAGCATAATATTTTGGGAATATTTAGTATAATATTTAGGGAATATAATATATAGTGTAATAATAAGGAAGGGGATATTATATCAAGCATATATATTTAGATAATATTAAGATATCTTTGTTCCAAATTTTAAAATGTTAATCTTATAACCCATGAATTTCCTAGTTTGTACCAAAATGTCCATGCAAGCTGTATTCAGAAATAAGAAATAGTGGGAAGGTGCAGCTTAATTGGTAGTCTGTGGTATACTGTACAGACTCCTTAAAAATATCTTTATGGTCATATTTCCTATTTTTCTACCTCTTCTGCTATAATTGACTCAGATTCTCCTACAAGTGTAGAACAGAGAGAAGAAAGACGTGGAAGCCTAAAGGAAGGAAGCAGAAAGACAGGCAAGACCTTCGAGCTCTTTATGGTCCAAGAGTGACATTGGCTACCCAGGCTCTGCCTTATGAATACGAAAATTTGTTTTCTAAGGGCACTCCAAATAGTGGTTGCCACATGGGCTATTCTGTTTCAGAATGGTAATGAGTCTATTAGCATGCTAATCATGCTGCTATTTGTCTGAAATATTAAGGATTCCAATAAGGTAGAGTTTTAAAGATCTTTGATCTAATTTCCTTTTTTTTTTTTTTTTTTTTTTGGCAAATGTGGGGAGAAGTAATTAGGAAATATGTCCTCAGATAATACTGGGACCAAATGCACAAATGAACTTTATTTTTACTTTCCATACCTGGAAATGATCCATCTTCATCTCATGCTAAGAAATTCTAACCCCAAAGATATTGGGTAGAGTAATTTTGGGGTTCCTTGAAGAAGTGGCCTGCCAGTGATCATTAGGTGATATTGTTTCATACTGTTGTTAGATCCCAGGCCTAAAAGTGAAAGGAACAGAATCTTCCCAAAAAGACATGTTGAAAAAACTGGAGACAGCTTTTCAGCTCTGAAAGCAGCTAAATGTTTGCTAAATGACAAGAGACAGAATAAATAGGTTGCTTTTGATCTAAGAGTTGGAACAACAAAGTGGCTTTAGGAGATACAAAGTAGCAGTTCTTTTTAAAGTACCTGCCTCTAATAATACAGTGTTTGGTTTTTCTTTGTATATACCAGAGCATCTCTTTAAAACACGGATTTTTCTATTAAACTTCTGTTCCTGCAAATGTGGTGTAGGTCAAATCCATGAACAGGTTAAGTCTCTGACAAGAGAGGGATAAAGCACCCCAGCCAATAGGAGACCTGGCTGGTGATGTACTGTTCCCCAGTTCTCATTCATTGGCCGCCTAGGGTTTGTCATTCTATCCGCTGCGGCGTCCGCAAACAGCGTGCGTCCGGCGTGGGTCCGGTTTTCCGTAGTCTAGCCAGCTAAACTGGATTTTGGCCGCCTGCACGTGCAGTTTCAATCAGGTTTAGCAGATCTCTAACTTTCAACAGAAGGAGCTGTTACGTTTTTGATTATCTTCCGGATTTTTAAAAATCCTTCGTTCCTTTAACCTCACTGGAGGTCGATGGAAGTCCCCAGAAGCAGAATCACGTGACTGTCTAACAAGTACAAATAAATACGATGTGAAACCCCATGAGCTACAGACGGAAAACCTGCCAGAAACTCAGAGCATGTGCCTCGTGCGTGTATCGGCTGCACCAGCGTGTGGGTGGGTGGTAGTAGAGTGTGTGGGTTGTTGCCCTTAGGGACGGGAGGTGTGTGCCTGGGGCACCTCCGTTCCGATCCGGGATTCGGATGCTCCCTTCAGCTTGAGCCTGAGGCCGGGGCCGGGAGGCGATTGCGGCGAGAGAAGCCGGGTAGGACAGTGACGTCATCTGCATCCGCCCCTCCCCCGCTCGCCGGCCCGCGCTGCAGTTCCGGCCCAACGACATCCGGGTCTCTCCAGCTGCTCCACCGCGCCGCGGCTGTAGTTGGGGCTGAGCCGACGGGGCGGGGCGGGGCGGGGCGGGGCGGGCGGAGGCGTGGGGGAGGGGCAGCACAGCGCCGACGTGAGCGCGCCTGCGCGGGGACGCGCTCGAGGCGGCGGCGGCGGCGGCGCTAAGGGCGGGAGCGCGCGCGGGAGCGAGGGAGCTGTGGTCTCTGAGCCGGCCCGGCCCGCAGCTTCGGGTGCTCGGGCGGCTGCAGCTCGGGAACTGGTGGCTGGGGAGGGGGGGTGGGGGGCGCCAGGCAGGTGGGGCGCGAAAGCTATGAATCTTCGGCTCTTCCTCGTCCTCCGGGACCCGCTCTCCGCCTCCCGCTCCAACGCCCGGATGATCTGAGCCGCGAGGGCGCCGAGAGCCGGGGTCCCGGACGCAGCCCGGCTCCTCCCCTCCTCCGCCCCCTCCCCGGCCTGACCTGGACGGCCGCCGCCGCGGTGACCCTCTTCCCGCCCTCTCCCCGGCTGCCGCCGTCGCCGCCGCCGCCTCGGCGGACCAGGGACCTGCCCGCCCTCTGCTGCTCCGGGTAAGCGCGACGCTCGGGCCGAGGGCGGGCGGGCGGCGCGGGCCTGCGCGGCGGCGACCAGGCCTGGGGCCTGTAAACAAGCCGGGCGTCTGCCCGGGCGCTCCCGGGAGGAGACGCGACAACTCCACCCCCTGGCCCGGCCTCCTCCCCGGAGCCGGGCGTCGGGCGACGAGGGGTTAACGCTCCGCGAGGGAGGCGGCGGGGAGGCGGGGGCGGGGTGTTTGTGGCGGCGGCGGCGCGGGGAGGGGGCGCGACCCTCCAGCCGCCGAGGCCGGGCGGGGTGTTTGTGACGGCGGCGCGCGCGAGGGCCGCGGACCGGCCTGTCCCGAGAGCGGCCGGCGGAACTTTCCCCAAGCGGGGAGGGGGCGTCCGGCACCCGCACCCGCCCGGCCACCCTGGGCTCCAACCCCTGGAGGGAGGCCGGGAGAAAGAAGGGGGGAGGCCTCCTTTGGACCGGACTTGGCCTGGAAACACTAAATTCTGGAGAATTAGCTTCAGGTTTTATAGGGGGCGGAGCTGAGCGTGAGGCTCTTTCAGAACTCGGCAGTGATGCTTCCAATTCATTCATTATTAAGGCATCGAACGAATCCACCGAAGTAAATCGAACTGATTTCTTCTCTTTTTAACCGTGTAAATTGTGTGGGTAAAAGTTGTTGATGTTAGAGTTTGGTTGAGATGTGGTTCTGTTCAGCTTGTACATTTTAAATATTTTCTTGAAGGACAGCTGGCTGTGGAGTGCCTCTACCAACCGCAGTTTTAGATACGTTTTGAAAATTTCATCACCGGAGGTATTTCTTTTTTCTCAAGCACCGCATGGTACTTAAAAATCCACAAAGGTCATACTTCAGTTGTCCAAGCCGAGAAATCTGTTCGCCTCCCCTCCCCTAACCCTAAATTTTCTGCTAATTGGAGTAATGAGCCAAATGCATTTTAAGAAGTGATTGGAAGACCATGGGAGGTGTGAAGATCTATGGGAGGTAGTTATTATTTTCCCGGAGTAAATGATTTTGACGTTACTGAAGGAAGTTAGGAATTTAAAAAAAAATTGTTCTGAGGAAAAAGGTTTAATCTTTTCAAATTTGCACACTGGAATTTTAAACACAGTCACTTTTTAGGTGCACAGAGCTCTGAAGAGTCAGAGGGCTTATTTATTTTAACAGTGCTCTTCTGAGCCTTAGGGGTTCCAGAGCTCTCAGGAGTCCAGCAGGGCTTACTCCCCAACTGCTCTTTAACTCGAACAACTTCACTTTTATATTTTTATCTTTTTACATATTGGGCCTTTTCCAGAGTGTAGTTCTGTAACTCTGCAGATTAGGAAACTGACTAGGGCAATAGTGACCCACGCCTCTGCCTCTTTTATAAATATAGATGTTCCCTTTATTGATTTAATGTTTCTTTTGCCAATAAATAATTTGAAGCCCAAAATAACATTCCTTGTTTGATGTTTTAGTTCTGTTCCTATGTGTAACTCACATATATCTGTTTAAACATTCAGTCATACAAGGCTGATTACTTTTAACCTGCAAGTTATAGCAATACCACATGAAACTATAATGAGCTAGGCATGGAAGTTAAGGCATTTTTGATTAGATATCACTAAATATTTTTCACATCAGTGAAGTAATTATATTATGGGAGAGGTATATTAAGACTGGTAAAGTTTGGCTAGCTACCTCAGTATATATTTGAGAAATAAAATGGTTGAATGATTGAGTCATCAAAAATTCTTTTTATGTGGTGTGTGTGTATTTTAACATATAATATAAAAGTGGTTTATATTTTAGTTTGAAGAGCAAAAGTGATGCCCATAATTACAATGTAAACTGTTGAAGGGAACACTGCACTAGGAGACAATAATTGTTTGGTTATGGCTGTGCTCCAAAATAATCAGCAAAGCCAAAGGGGTAGATTATATTATCAAATGTACTGTCCAGTTGTTATATTTTTTTATTCTCAACATTGTCTATTTAATATGCTTTGACTAAATGCCTGTTATGTGCCAGGCACTTAGATGTTTCAGCATTCTGAAGCTGATTTTCTTTCTGGGTTGTCTCTTATTTAAAAGAATTTAAAGTTGTTGATTGTTATTTAGGAAAGATATTCCTGTAGGTAGCTTTTATTGATTTTTCTGTTGGGATTGAGAAGTCTAGAAAAACTCTTGGGAGGAAGGCAGATGGAGATTCCACAAGAGACAAAGGGTGGTTGAGACTACAGGTTTGAACAAGCACAAGACCCTTGGTAATTTCATGTGGAGGGCATTTTAAGAACACATTGTTAAGGTTTTTCTGTCAGTTCAAGCTGAGTCTTGCTTATCTTGACTTGTTAATAAACCTTCATTTGAAAATTTGTTCTCTAATACCCAATTTTTTTCAAAGAAATTAATAGTACATCGTATTGTCACATGGTAAATATTGCTAAGCAGTTAGTAAAAACCTACAGTCTTTGAATTTGTTCCCATAACACCTAGACTGTTTATTATAATAGCTAATAGCACGTGTAGCTGATTCTGGTTTCGCTGTAAATGCTTATTTATTTAAAAATTTAAGACTAAAGACTGACATATGTCCATAGGGAGCTTGTTACCCCTGAAATGCTCATGCATGAGAGCTGGATTAATTTCTTAAGATGTGAGGTTGTGATCATGTAGAAATAACTAATTATATGATGATAATTTCGATGATCCCCTGAATGACTGACTCTTGTCTGGGCATCTGACTCTGAGTGGTACTCCTGACTACTTTCCATCCTTAATCAAATCAGAGGAAGGAGGCAGCCCTGTAAGAAAATCAGCGCAAGTGGTGTCCTGTAAGTTAAACAAGATAAAACAAGGTATGGCCCTGTGAAATATATGGACCTTGGGGGAAGGGAAAGGTGTTGTGAGGCAACTAGGTAAAACTCTGTGCCTTCCTGTACCCTGGGTAGTAACTTTATGCCAGAATATGTCCTGTCTTCCATCTCATATTAAGTTGGTGACAAAGTTTTAAAAATTGAGTTGCTTCATTAATTATTTCACTATTACCCAGGAAATTCTCTGAATTTCCCTGGGATTATTAACTACTCTTATATGAAAGTAGCTTGGGTTAAATTATATCAAGATCAAAAGGTTGATTACCTCTATTTTTTCTTCTTTTGTTCTTTCCAGTGTCTAATGTGCTCCATATTACACAAGTAACAATTTTATATTTTATTGAGTCTCCAGAATATATTTCTTGATGATTTTGACCTTTATATGTCCTAGCTATCTGTGTACTACCTAGATAAGCTCTTTACCTAGCTTTTCTTTTGCTGAGGCAGGTAGGAGGAGCTAGAGAAAGTAATTAAGAGAGGAGAGCTTATGTATACCTTTATCTAAAATGTAATAGACTTTAGAATTTTTCTGAGAAACTGAGGGAAAGGTACTGGATGTTAATGTGTGTTAATAGATTGTTGATACTGTGTTTATAAAATTAGAGATGTTTTAAACATTCCTTGAGTAAATGTGATAAAGAAGGGAGTTTGAGTTTTTAATATAGTTCTTAACATGTTTATCTGGATCCCATTGACTTAGTTTATGTAGTATTCGTGTTTAGGATCTGGATTGAAAGTCACTAGATTTTTTGTGGCTGATATGATTTGAATTAAAATCCTATGAAACTAAACTACTTCTAGATACAAAAGAAAGTGAATAATAAAAGCCATAATTTATTGAAAATAAAGCATCAGCCTTTAATTTTCACCACAACCTTCTAAAGCATATGATGTTATCTCTGTGTTACAGATGAAGAAATGTAGGCTTAGAGAGTCTAAGTAATGTGCCAGAATCAGATCTGTAAATACAAAATTATTTTCAGAATACTCTTGAGTAGACTTTTCCCAATTAGATTGTTGTTCCTAGGAATCAAAATTTGAAAAGCTGAATGTTACACTTCTGATACAGATTCCTAGAATTAAAAGGAACCTTACAAATTTATGTAGTTAAGTCTTCCAGTGCAAGATTCCCTTCTAAAACATTCAGTAAAGATTTAAGAAGTTAAAATCATTTTCTCATTCCCAAAGTTTCAGAAGTCAACAGAGATAAACAGTTTTATATGTTTGGCTATCATTGTTCAGATCGAGAAATGGAATCCATATTAATTCTCAAATGGTTGATGTCTGTATTGAAGGACTTAGGGAAATGTTTCTGAGTATGTACAATCAGTGGAGCCACATTGTAGGCTCCAGAGAACATGGTAAAACTTCCTAGTGGGGTGATCTTGGGCAAGCTGCTTGATTTTTCTAAGCCTCAGTTTTCTTTATCTGTCAAATGGAAAAGCCTTTCTCATTAGGTAATCTTGAATATTAAATGAGATAATCATGTAAAGCACTTGACGTATTTTCTACCGTAAAGAAATACCAAATAAATGGTAGCTGCTATTATTGAGTATATGAAATCTTGAAATACTTAGGGGAATAGAAACTTAGTGAGTATGAGAGGGTTGTCTTTCAGTGTAGTTTTAGCAGTGAGCCTGGAAGACAAACTATAAGTCTTCGGATTGAGTAGAGACTTCAGAAAGGTGCTAAAGGTTGTGGGCATATAGAACTTGTATGTGAGTAGACTAAAAGTTAAGAGGTAATGGAAAAGAAAATTGAGTATGAGTAGATTTATTTGACTGTATGAAGCTGGAGAGAAGTCATTAGGTTAATGATTAGGTGGGAGTCGATGGTTAAATAGAGGATAAAGAGTAAGTAATAAAGCAAAGGTGAATGTTCAGACAAGAATGATCAGTAAATGAGGAAGGACACAGGTTGGTGTTTTGAAGAGGGGTAACGGTTCATGATTAGAAATGATCAAGAAGATATTGCTACAGAAAAGATGCAAAAGAGAGTAAGAAAAATAAATTATTCTAATTAACTCAGTTCTTGTGAAACAAAAAAAGAAAATTTCATGATTAGAAATGGTCAAGAAGATATTGCTACAGAAAAGATACAAAAGAGAGTAAGAAAAATGAATTATTCTAATTAACTCAGTTCTTCTTGTGAAACAAATAAAGAAAACAGGGAGTCTTCATGAAAGGCATTAAGGCTTTGTATGTGGGTCCTGGGTTATATAAGGTTGAAAAATTGTACTGGAACATTTCAGGTCTTATTACTACCTCATACCCAAACCATGTTTTAACACTCCAACTGTTGTTTTCTACTAGCATCTTGTACTGCATCTCCCTCCTCCATCACATTATTTCTCTGCTCAATATGTTGAGTGACTCCCTTTTGCCTCTAGAATAAAGCTTAGAATTCTTGATTTGGCTTTGACGCTTTCCATGATTGGACCTCAGGACTGATCTATTTTCAACCAAACTGGTCCTCTTACCATCTCTGGAGCACACCCTGAACTTTTCTCTCTCTCAGTGGGTCTTTGCTCATGCTAATTGATGGTTCAGAATTCTTGTCCCTCCTTCTCCAGCTTTTGTTTTCTTTTTTTATCAAAGCTCATTTCTATTATTTTCTCCCCCACAAAACCTTTCCTGATCACCAGAGTGTTTCATTTCTGTTCTCTCTGTACTTCTACAGCATTATGATTGTATTATTTGTATGGCTTTAATCATATACTTTACTGTTTATGTTTTAAGTATAATTGTGTGTTCAATTTAATTATAAAATTCAGAAGGGGAAAATGCAATAACTTTACCCAAAGCCTGGCACAGTGCCTGTGGATAGTGGACATTCAGATATTTTGTAAGTATTAGGCAAAATCTACCTGAGAATGGGAGTGATTGCTGTAGCAGGTGGCGGAAGAAGTTAAAAGCTTTCTGGTGGCAGGTGTTTCTGACTCTCTTCTTATATATTATTTTGGCTGAACCTGGATTTTTTTTTTTTTTGGCCACACCACTTGACTTGCAGGGTGTTAGTTCCCTCACGAGGGATTGAACCCGGGCCATGGCAGTGAAAGCACTGAGTCTTAACCACTGGACTGCCAGGGAACTCCCCTGAACCTAGATTTTAAGTGTGAAGATTATATAAATCAGAAGGGTGGCAGAGTTGTTATGTTGGTATAGAAAATTATGTTGGCTGATTTTGGACCTAAGTATTTCATTTTAACTTCTTATGTTTTGGCTGTGAGGGTTAACAGGACATTCATGACCATCATGCATCTCTTTCCAGAGTTATATTTGCAAACATTATGAAGTAGGCATCCTTTTAACAGAAAGGAATTGCAGAATCACAGTAACTAGACAATGTATTGGTTAAAAAAGGGAGGTAACTATCAACTTTTTTTTAATTTAATTTTTTTATAGAGCAGATTTTTATTATTTATCTTATACATATTACTGTATATATGTCAATCCCAATCTCCCAATTCATCCCACCCCCCACTCCACCCACACTTTCCCCCCTTGGTGTCCATATGTTTGTTCTCTACATATGTCTCTATTTCTGCCTTGCAAACCGGTTCATCTATATCATTTTTCTAGATTCCACATATATGCATTAATATACGATATTTGTTTTTCTCTATCTGACTTATTTCACTCTGTATGACAGTCTCTAGGTCCATCCACGTCTCTACAAATGACCCTATTTCGTTCCTTTTTATGGCTGAGTAATATTCCATTGTATATATGTACCACATCTTCTTTATCCATTCGTTTGTTGATGGGCATTTAGGTTGCTTCCATGACCTGGCTATTGTAAATAGTGCTGCAGTGAACATTGGGGTGCATGCGTCTTTTTGAATTATGGTTCTCTCTGGGTATATGCCCAGTAGTGGTATTGCTGGGTCATATGGTAGTTCTATTTTTAGTTTTTTAAGGAACCTCCATACTGTTCTCCATAGTGGCTGTATCAGTTTACATTCCCACCAACAGTGCAAGAGGGTTCCCTTTTCTCCAAACCCTCTCCAGCATTTGTTTGTAGATTTTCTGATGCCCATTCTAACTGGTGTGAGGTGTACCTCATTGTAGTTTTTGTTTTTGTTTTGCTGTACATGGGCCTCTCACTGTTGTGGCCTCTCCCGTTGTGGAGCACAGGCTCCAGACGCGCAGGCCTACCGGCCACGGCTCATGGGCCCAGCCGCTCGGTGGCATGTGGGATCTTTCCAGACTGGGGCATGAACCTGCGTCCCCTGCATCGGCAGGCGGACTCTCAACCACTGCGCCACCAGGGAAGCCCCCTCATTGTAGTTTTGATTTGCATTTCTCTAATAATTAGTGATGTTGAGCAGCTTTTCGTGTGCCTCTTGGCCATCTGTATGTCTTCTTTGGAGAAATGTCTATTTAGGTCTTCTGCCCACTTTTTTATTGGGTTGTTTGTTTTTTTAATATTGAGCAGCATGAACTGTTTATATATTTTGGAGATTAATCCTTTGTCCGTTGCTTCATTTGCAAATATTTTCTCCCATTCTGAGGGCTGTAGTTTTGTCTTGTTTATAGTTTCCTTTGCTGTGCAAAAGATTTTAAGTTTCATTAGGTCCCATTTGTTTATTTCTGTTTTTATTTCCATTACTGTAGGAGATGGGTCAAAAAAGATCTTGCTGTGATTCATGTCAAAGAGTGTTCTTCCTATGGTTTCCTCAAAGAGTTTTATAGTGTCTGGTCTTACATTTAGGTCTTTAATCCATTTTGAGTTTCTTTTTGTGTATGGTGTTAGGGAGTGTTCTAATTTCATTCTTTTACATGTAGCTATCCAGTTTTCCCACCACTCTTATTAAAGAGAATGTCTTTTCTCCATTGTATATCCTTGCCTCCTTTCTCATAGATTAGTTGACCATAGGTGCATGGGTTTATTTCTGGGCTTTCTGTCCTGTTCCACTGATCTATATTTCTGGGGTTTTTTGTCAGTACCATATTGTCTTGATTACTGTAGCTTTGTAGTATAGTCTGAAGTCAGGGAATCTGATTCCTCCATCTCCTTTTTTTTCCCTCAGGATCGCTTTGGCTACTATCAACTTTTAATTTGAGTCAAACAAATGTCTGATATATGAATAGTCTGTTTTCATATAAATCTCTAAGCTAAACTTTAAACCATATCAAATTGTTATGCTATTTCTAGTATTTAGAAAATGCATAGTAAAATTTCCTTTATTGAATTTTTTGAATGGATAATTTTATATAGGCCGTCTGTGGCTGCTAAGATCCATTTATTGGAGTATGATACTAATGAGACCAGAATCATGAATTTGATTCTTTGTGTGGCTCTTAACTTTTTCTAGCCTTAACATTAGCTAGTAACAACGATAACTGACATTATTGACCACTTATATGCCAGGCATTATCATAGAAATTTTCAAGTACTAGCTCATTAAATCTTTATATCTATCTGTATGAGATAGATACTATTATTACTTGTATCTTAAAAGATCGGGAAATTAAGACAGAGGTTAATTTTCACAGCTAGTAACAGAAGCCAAACACATGTCCTTGGACTTTTCAAAGTAATTATATATGTGGGTCACTGCAGTTTCATTGCTACTGCTATAAGTAACTCTTTTGGCGATTGTAATGGTTTAGAAAATCTTTGTATATGAAGGGTATGGCTACAGTTCTATTGTACCCAAAGAGTGAATCTTGTGATTGAGCTGCAATCTGAGGTGGAAGTATACATAAAGTTGAAAAGTACAGTATCACATGTCATGTCAGCTCCCTTTAGAACTTTTCACCAAGAAGAACCATTAAATTTTTTAATATAAAAAGCACGTAAGTTAAAGCTATAATACAACTAGTACTATAAACCGTACACAATTTTGTCTTATGGCTTATTTTATTCATGTTCACTTCTATGCCTCCCACTGACATAAATGATTTCATCAGTCCTTCATTCAAATGAAATTCTTAGTGAGTTTAGGAAGATAGTCTTAAATACAAGCTAATTGGTCTCACAATAGAGATTATACTATAAATGGAACATTTCAATATTAAGATTTATTAAAAGTAAATTCCTTGAAAGCAGGGACCAGGTTTCATTTATTTTAAATAAGTGCTCAATATATGATTGTTTAATCTTTGTAGTCTCCCTCCTCATTTTCTGATAAACACATGACAAAGAAAATCGAATGTGAGCCAGAAATACAGCATACTATGAGAGAGCATAGGTCACAGATAATCTAGTTTAAATTTAGGCTGGTGCTTTGTATTCGTCTGTGATATGACTGTCTCAGGAAGGGGTTGTAGATAAACACGTTGTTTGGTTGGTTGGTTGTTTTGTTTTGAGTCCTGCTGTATGTGGCTTAATTATTTTATTTAAAAATATGCTATTCAGGAACTGTTGTACTGCTTCAGAGAATAAGAACATAATTCATTACCAACTTTGAATGTCTTGACTTCTTAGCCCTGCTCCTTGTCTTTAGTATGAGTGGTAGAAAATTGTGTCATATTTCATATTATGTCAATAGGAGATATGCAGTTTGCTTACTTTGTTACCAAAATTTAGTAATGAAAATGGTAACGATAAGGATAAGCAAGGAGTGGCTATATATATATTTTTTGTTTTGTTTTACAAACCGAATTGCAAAACTTACCAGACTTTAGAAAAACATTTTTGCAATATTCCATCATACTTCAGAATATAAATAGGTAGTAAACAAAATTTTCACTTTTCATAAAGCAGTAGAATATCATCCTTGTTTGGATGTCAAGGGGCTGATCTTAGAATTGGCAGCTTTTGTGGTCAACCCACAGTTTAACCCTACGTTACTCCATATCTGTCTTCATTTTCTCTCTATAAATGCTTCCTGATACTACAAGCAAGTACTTTAACAACTAGTCAACCATCTAGAGTGATCTTGTAGTGGTTTGCTACAGTCAGTAGAATCAGGAGCTCCTTAAGTGCAAATGGGATTGTTCATTTTATACAATAAAACTCCCTGACTAAATTTAAGATATTTTTGTCTAAAATACATTGAAAGTAGATTCCTAGCTCCCAGTAATTACTCCTTTGCATTTAAATTACCTTATACTTTGCTTCTTACATAGAAAAGACTTTTTAAAAAATGTACCCATTCATGAATGTTAAATGAATGAGCAGATGAATAAGTAAATAGCCCAGGGAAAGAGAATGTATGCGCTCTAACTTCTAGTCAAAACTACATCTTTTCTCTTTTCTCCCCTTCAGCATATCTCATGTGGCATTTTTCAGTAATGAATGTGTATCTAATGATGTTGAGAAACTTTTAAAAGTCATTAATGAACAGTAATCTGAAAATCAAGTTTTTGACTGGTAACCTGCAGCTTTGCAGGGTCTGATATTTTAATATTAGAAATCAATTGTGTTCTGTAGAGATTTTAAAAAATTAGAACTATGTATTCTATAGAATAACAAAGTGGAAATGGTAGGATACAATTCAACTTCTATGGGAATACCTTTTCCTGGGTAGAAAACAATTCCTAACTCTGTTGACAAGGGAGAAGTCATGATGATGTCCCATATATTAATCAAGTGTCACTATGTACTAGGTACTTACGAACAGAAGAGACATGATTCCTTCCCTCATGGATCTTAAAATCTAAAGATTCACAGGGCCTTCTGTGCTATGATAAGAGAAACACAGGATTCTGTGAGCTCATGACTAATGGTAGATCTACTTCCCGAGACAGAGGAGAAGCGGTAGGGAGTTGAGAAATTTATTTTAGGCCATGTCATTTGAGGTATGGCTAATCAAGTATAGGAGGTGGTTGGATATATATATAGAGAGAAAGAATTTTCACTTTCAAAAAAACCCTTTTTTCTTTTACTTTCCAGCACCCGTTACCGTATACACAAAGCATCACATATCGCAGTTTATGGACTCAGTGAATTATTCTGTTTTGAAGAATGTTAGATTTTATGGACAGAAGTCTATCTTTTAAAGGCATATACTTTTTGGTCCTTTTTTCCAGGAGAGACATTATTCATACGTGTAAAATATTTAGAATCTTCACATATTTTGTGTTTGAATGAACCTTTTACCATCTTAAATATTTAATAAGTTTTATTTTTCCCTTATTTCAACTTAAGTACACAGGGTTATCAGCAAACACTTATAAATGCTCTCTGTGAGGGGTTTTGTTTTTTTCAAGCAAAATTTAAAATGATGGATTGGCTGAGGAAATCAGTTATTGTTTTCTGGGTCAGTCAGAGTCTGAATCCTCAAATATGCAAGAATTAAAAAACAGGGGCTTCCCTGGTGGCGCAGTGGTTGAGAGTCCGCCTGCCGATGCAGGGGACACGGGTTCGTGCTCTGGTCTGGGAAGATCCCACATGCCACGGAGCGGCTTGGCCCGTGAGCCATGGCTGCTGAGCTTGCGCGTCCGGAGCTCCGCAGTGGGAGAGGCCACAGCAGTGAGAGGCCCGCGTACCGCAAAAAAAAAAAAAACAAAACAGCAAACTGGGAATTGAATCCACTTCTCAATATGTAGACTTCTCAATGTGTATAAATTATCCAAAACTGAGAAATTTGAAATAGGTAACAGATGAAGCAAATTGAGATTGTGAATACCAGAACAGTCTTAGGAAACTTTAAAAACTAAATCTATGCCATCTAAATCTTTTAATGTTTTGCTTATACTATAATGTTTAGTAAAAATAGGTCAATATCTAATTTTATAGTGACTAGAACCCTCCAACTAAATTAAGGTTAGGTATTTTTCAGGCAATTGTGTACTTCTAAATTTTACTTTTAGAAATTGTGCGGTACATACCTTTGTAGCAATTTAAGAAGACTACCTTATGGTGTATGTGATTCAGATCACAGCACATGCCTAGAAGATGGTGATACGTTAAAAAATCATGAAACATGAAGGAAACATCAAAAGTGGCAAGCTCTGTCTCACACACACTTTGTGAAATTGAAACTGCTGCTAATATCTGTGTAAACTGACTGTAGTTTGCGTACTAAATGACTTGTGTCATGGGCTTTATGGAAATACTATTTAGCATAAAAGAGCTTTATCTGACTTATTTTCGTTGGTTTGATTGGTTGACTTTGTTTTTTGAAATTTCATTTTTAACATTTTAATTTAGGGTATTATTTAACTCAGTAACAGTATTTTGCATTAGAATTCATGTGAGTGAAATTTGGTTTGTTGAAGGAGGTTAAGTAAATATTTAATTGAAAGAGTGAAGTAAATATTTAGTTGAAGCTGTAAGATGAAGAGATACTGAGCAGCTGAGAAATTTTCAGGTAACTTTTTTTAATCTGTGAAAAAATTTTAATATAGTATTTTTCATGTTACTACAAATAATATATAGTCATCTTTTTAAACCTTTTTATGCAAAATAAAATATAGATACAGAAAGCCGTATAAAACCATAGTAATCTTTTAAAACGGCTTTATTAAGATATAACAATAGCATGAAATTCACCCATATGAAGTTTACCACTCAGTAGTTTTCAGTGTATTAGCAGAATTGTGCAACCATTACCACAATTTAATTTTAGAACATTTTCATCACACCCAAAAGAAACCTTGTTCTCATTAAGAGTCACTCCGCATTCTCTTCTCCCCTATCCTTTGTCAACCACTTATCTACTTTCTGTCTCTGTAGGTTTGCCTTTTGGATATTTCATATAAATGGGATCCAAATAACTTTTTGATCAGTGATTTCTAGCCTGATAAACATCATGTATATCTCATGAGATAGCCAGCTATGAATAATTTAGCCTCTTTTTATAGCTTAAATAATGACTGTTTCCTCCTCTGTGACCAGGAAAAATTATTTAGTAATTGGAAATACTATCCAAATTTAAACCAAGAATCAGGTTCTTCACTAGTAGTATAACTTCAAGGAATATGTAGTCCTCACCTCCAGCAGTGCTTTTCACTGTGGGTTGCTCAGTAGCCCCTCAGCTTTGTTGATGTAGTAGCCATTTCTCTCCTACCTAACAAACTCAGACTTGCATGAATTCACTGAAATATTTTCCTTGCCTGAACTCTGCCTTCTTACTCTCCCCTAAACACAAGAATGAGGACGAATTAAAAGCAAGAAAGGGAAAACAGACGAGATTGATTGCTCAGACTAGGGAGGGACAAAGAGCAAGAATAGAAATGGTATAAAATTTTCGAGGAGACTTAATTTGTGGGCAGAAGAATAATAAAACTTGGAGGTTGCTTAGAAGAGAGTAAGACCTAGAGGGAAGAAGCAGAAGGCAAAAATGTTATAATATATTAGAAGATAAGAAGATAAGTGAAATATAGAAAATTTTCAGTTCTGAATTTTAGTCATATGTCTGTGAAGCACAAATGATGAATCCATTTTCTGATGAGGTGTATTGCCCTTATTTTCTTTTCACAAATTTGTAGGAATTTTGAAGCTGAGCCATAGTCATATGTTTCTTTTGGGTTATTTGAAGATCCTCAGGTTTGAACCTGTGCAGACTCAGAAACTCCTATCACCTTGGGACTATTCTTTAGAGAAATCCCAGAGAAACTAAAAATGGCACTGTGCCCCTGGGCTTTCTGAACTGAAGGGGCAGAATCCTATTCTGGGTGCTACCATATTGGGCTGCTTCAGAGTTCTAGAATTAGCCAGAGAATGGCACTAATTGAGAAATTGCTGCTGCCAAAGAAAATCTTGATTTGTTAGAGGTGCCTTCTGGTTGGATTAGAATTGTTAGTGAGATTTTAGGGATACTCGGTAAAATTGCCCCCAGAGATCTTGAATCCCACATATAGCTTTTAAAGTCAGTAAAGTCCTATAATAAGCAAACTGGAAATTTGGGGGGAGGGGAGTGCACACTAATGGGAACTGTTAGTACCTATATTTGACCACTTGGATGATATGTTTAAAATCCGATATTCAGCTCCTTATCAGAAATATGCCTACAATGTTTTATATATACATTTTAAAGGAAAAGCTGATGAAGATAGGTTACATTTTCTTTAGAACAACTGAGATTTATTATTTAACAGGTAAAATGTGTTATCTAATTTAAGTGAATGTTTTAAGTATTGGAAACCAAGTTTACAAAATATGTGTATAATTTTGCTTTAATAACAAGCATTCCTTTATTTACAAAAGAACTCCTCTATATATAATCTATGACTGTTTATTAGATTATTTATATTGTAGAAAGAGAAGCTTAAGAGTACTTGTTGATTTGACTGACTAATCTATAAGATTGAGCTTTATTACAAGAATAATTTAACCAGAGAAACCTGTGAAAATATTTTTGGTCTTGAGGAAGATTGGAGGAACGTTCTAGAGGAATGTTCTTGCCCTGTGAACTGCAAACTAATGGACCATATAAGAAACTTCTATCTCTAACTAAAGAAAGATGTGAAAATTTAAAGATTGCTATGATTTAAGTATATTTAGAAAATATGAGATACCAGAGGAGCATTTGTCAAATGAAATTAAGCCTCACTGTATAGGGTAAGGTACCATTATTTTGCTGGTGTCTTCTGATTCTCAGTGGAATAGATGTTGGTAATAGGGTCTAGAGACCTCTACAACTTCTATGTTCCAGGGAGTTGACATGAACAGAGATTAGTTAGTATTTTCCTGGGCTTCCAGGAGCACTGCAATGTCCAGGTCTTAAATTTCTTAGCGCTTACATCTGTGGACTGTTTATGCTACTTACTGTTGTTGGAGAATTTAGTTTTCTTTTTCACCTTCCTCTTTCTCTCATACTTTGGTTGTAGGTTTTTTTGAAGTGAATGTAATTTTTTTAAATTTCCTCAAACTCAATGAGCTAATTTACTGCATTTATTTATAATCTGTTTAAATCATCCTTTGAGTTTTTAATATCAACGATTTTTTACTTTGATTTCTTTTTTTAATTTTATTGAAGTGTAGTTGATTAACAATGTTGTGTTAATTTCTGCTATACAGCAAAGTGACTCAGTTG